>NC_069080.1:76697670-77378156 GCF_025698485.1 Gossypium arboreum
CTATACTATCATCATTAATACATTAATTCACAAAATTTTATCTCATGAGCATATGACCCATTTTTACCCCATATGGCTGAATGCTTCATTCATTACCCAACTAGCCATTCAACAATTTTCAACCTCATTACCACCCTTTTATGTCTAATTGTCTAAATGAGATTATCAACATGCCTATCTATAGCCGAATGTGCTAAAATTGATGTAACATCACCTACACACTTGATTAAATGGCCGAATACCTATACTATCAATTATGGCATCATTTTTTATTCTTTCAAACACTTAGTTTTCCTCCCATGAACACTTGGCCGAATTTCTTTTCTCTTCTAGCATAGCTTCACACCTATTTGTAACATCCTATGAATCCACATACATCACATTTCTACATAAATTTCTTTTACTTTTCTTCTACTTCCATTCACAACATCAAAGACACCATACACATATATCATTACAAAGCTTGACACTTAGCATGCAAATGACATCCACACAAACCCACCTTAGCGAAACTTAACTCATCTTCATGCCTCACCACCACAACATCAAACATCAAACATCAATGATACCAAGAAGACAACACCCATGGCGAATATCATCCCCATTTCATGGTAAAGGTTTAGACCATGGGTTAGGTGGAACTCAAACTATCAACTAAAACATGCATGAATCTCATGGATAACATCAACATACCTTAGTCTAGCAAACTCCCATGGCTGATTTTCTCAAGCTTTCCCCCTTTCTTCTTAGTACATTCGCCAAGCAAGGAGAAAATGAGAGAATGAACACTTTTTTCCTTTTCTTTGTTTTTCTTCATATTCTCTTTCTTTTTTTTTTTCATTTCTTTATTCTTTCTACATAATCCACTAACTAAACATGTTGGCAACATGTTTCCACTCATAGCATGGCCGCCATCATGCTTCATTTTGGCTAATTTGACATGCAAGGACAACACTTTCCCACATGTATTAATAGGCCACCTTACATTTGCCTAGCACATTTCTAATTTTTCTCACATAAGTCCTATTTGATAAAAATTCACTTACAATTAACAAAATCCAAACATGAAATTTTCACACATGCATATATGCATATAATGAGCATCAATTATGATGGTTAATTATTATTATGACTCGGTTTAGTGGTCCCAAAACCACTTTCCGACTAGGGTCAATTTAGGGATGTCACAACTCTCCCCACTTAAGAAATTTTCGTCCCAGAAAAATCTTACCAGTAAATAGGCTCGGTATCGCTCTTTCATAGAGTCTTCAAGTTCCCAAGTGGCTTCTTCCATTCCGTGTTTATGCCACAACACCTTCACTAACGGGATTTTCCTATTGCGCAATTCTTTTACTTCACGCCTCATAATGCGAACGGTTCCTCTTCATAGCTCAAATTAGGTGAATCTCAATCTCGATGGAGCAATTACGTGCGATGGATCAGACCTATATCGTCAAGCATCGAGACATGAAAACGATGTGCATCTTTTCGAGCTCGAGGGCAAAATTAATCGATATCTGATGGCCCAACTCGTTCGGATACTTCATATGGCCCGATGAACCTCGGACTCAATTTGCCCTTACGACCAATTCTAAGCACCTTCTTCCAAGGTGAAACTTTGAGAAAGACCTTGTCTCCAACTTGATATTCAATATCTTTTCTTTTCAAATCCGCATACGACTTTTGGCGATCCGGCGACTTTCAAACTTTCACGAATTACTCGAACTTTTGCTCGGCATCCTTAACCAAATCAACCTCAAGAATTTACCTTCACTAAGTTCACCCGAATAATGGGTACGACATTTACGACCGTATAAAGCCTCGTAAGGCACCATCTTAATACTTGATTGAAAGCTATTGTTGTAAGCGAATTCAATCAAAGGCAAATATCTTTCCCATGAACCACTAAACTCAAGGATGCAACATCTCAACATATCCTCCAGGATTTGAATTATCCGTTCGGATTGACCATCGGTTTGGGGATGAAAAGTAGTGCTAAAATGCAGCTTGGTACCCAAAGCCTCTTGCAATTTCTTCCAAAATCGCGATGTAAATCTTGGGTCTCTATCCGACACGATAGAAATAGGCACCCATGCAATCGAATAATTTGGGAGACGATAATTCGCCAATTTATCAAGTGAAAAATCCGTGCGGACAGGAATAAAATGAGTAGACTTGGTCAGTCTATCAACAATGACCCAGATCGCATCCTTCTTACTTGCTGACAATGGCAGTCCGGATACAAAGTCCATGGTGACTCGATCCCATTTCCACTCGGGTATCGTGATCGGTCAAGTAATCCGATGGCACTTGATGCTCGCTTTCACTTGTTGACATATTAAACATCTCAAACAAAGTCAGAGATGTCTCGTTTCATACCATGCCACCAAAACCGACGTTTCAGGTCATTGTACATTTTAGTACTACCCGGGTGGATTGACATTCGACTACTGTGAGCCTCGTTCAAAATCATCGAAACAAGTTCCGAATTCCTTGGAATACATAATCGACCCTTGAACGTCAAGCAATCATGGTCGTCAATCTGAAATTCTGATTCCTCCTTCGAAACACATTCGGCTCGCTTAGCGACCAATTCGGCGTCAACCTTCTGAGATTCAAGTACTTGTTGAATCAATAACGGTTTGGTTTCTAATTCGACTACTAGCACCTCATCGGGTGAAATGGATAGATGAGCATCCATCGCTCTCAAAGCAAACAGTGCCTTGCGACTTAAAGCATCGGCTACCACGTTGGCCTTTCCCGGGTGATAATCAATGATGAGTTCGTAGTCTTTCAACAACTCAAGCCAACGTCTTTGTCGCAGGTTTAAATCTCTCTGAGTCATCAAATATTTTAGACTCTTGTGGTCCGAATAAATGTGACACCTTTCTCCAAACAAGTAATGCCGCCATATCTTCAAGGCGAACACTATGGCTGCTAATTCAAGGTCATGGGTCGATAGTTTCTCTCATGCGGCTTTAGTTGTCTCGACGCGTAAGCCACAACTCGACCTTCTTGCATCAACACACAACCTAACCCAAGCAAGGATGTGTCATTTGATATGACAAACTCTTTCTGGGACTCATTTGTACTAGCACTGGGGCCTCGGTTAAACAAGTTTTAGTCGATCGAAACTTTCTTGACAAATGTTCCGACCACTCGAACTTAACATCTTTTTGGAGTAGTTTCATCATCGGTACAGCTATCATCGAAAAACCTTTCACAAATCGTCGATAGTATCCGCAAGCCCCAAAAGCTCCTAACTTAACATTCCTTGGAGGTTTCCAATAGACTATGGTCGAAATTTTGTTCGGTCGACTCGAATACCGATGCGGATATCACATGACCCAAGAAGCTAACCTCCTCAACCGAACTCACACTTGCTGAACTTAGCATATAACAGCTTATCCGTAAAATTCACAACACTATCCTCGGTGTTCAGCGTGTTCGGTCTCATTTTGCGAATAGACCAAAATGTCATCAATGAAGACAACTACGAACCGATCCAGATATGGTCTGAAGATCCGATTCATCAAATCCATAAATACCGCAGGGGCATTAGTAAGCCCAAATGGCATCACTAGGAACTCGTAGTGACCATATCTCGTTCTGAAGGCAGTCTTGGGTACGTCCGAATCTCGAATTCGCAACTGATAATAGCCCGATCTCAGATCTATTTTCGAAAACACTGAGGCTCCTTCGCTTGATCGAACAAATCATCGATATCTGATAACGGATATTTGTTCTTTATCGTCGCTTTATTAAGTCGACGATAGTCGATCTACAACCTCATGGTTCCATCCTTCTTTTCACAAACAATCTTGGCGCACCCAAGGAGAAAAACTCAGGCGAGCAAAACCTCTATCCACCAATTCTTGCAAGCGAGCTTTCAACTCCTTTAATTCCGTTGGTGCCATACGATACGGAGCTATCGAAATTGGAGTGGTACCGGTACCAATTCGATGCCAAACTCTATTTCCGAACAGTGGCAAACCCGCAATTCTTCGTGGAAAACATCCGGTATTCACAAACCAGCGCACAGATTCGGGTTTCTTTTCTCGACTCCTTGTCATCGAGCACATACGCAAGGTACGCCGCACCCTTTTCTTACATATTTCGGGCCAACATTGCGATATTACGGTGGCAACCCCTTTAAGTCCGTAGACTCAACCCAAATTATCTCGTTATTCGCGCACCTCAAATCGATAGTCTTGCTTTTGCAATTTACAACCGCATCGTGCATGGTCAACCAATCCAACCCAAGAATAACGTCAATTAATCGAACGGCAAAAGCATTAAGTCCGCGGAAAACAAGAACCTCGAAACACTAGGGGACTTTTCTTACACACTTTGTTGACGAGCACGTAATGACCCAAGGGTTTGACACCCGAATTACAAACTCAGTAGACTCAATAGGCAAAGTCTTACTAGATGCTAAGGTTTCGCATATATAAGAATGAGTAGAACCAGGGTCAATCAAAGCAATCACATTAGTATCGAAAAGAGTGAAAGTACCGGTGATAACGTCAGGGGAGGATGCCTCCTCTCGTCTTGGGATGGCATATGCTCTAGCAGAGGCTGGTCTCGGATCGAACAGCCGTGTCGGTGGCTCCTCTCGATTACCACCCCTACCTCCACGAAATCCTCGGGGGTCTACCTCTAGCTGTCGCCCCACTAGATCTTGCACCTTGCATCTTATTCTTCTCATCTAGTTCCGTGCAATCTCTAATGAAGTGGTCCTTCGAACCACATCCGTAACAGGCCCGGTTAACGGACTTACCCCAACATTCACCTAGGTGTCGTCTTCCACATTGGGGGCATTCAGGTCGCTCTTGACGATTATTGCCCACACTAGCTACCGATGTAGCTCGGGAGTCCGTCAATGGTCGAGCTCGATGGAAATTCCCGATGCGCCCTCGACTTACTAGTGTCCTCCCTGAATTTCTTTACGGTCGAGAACGGAGCTTTACTCGTCGATCTTTTACGATAATCTCTTGCTTCAAATTCAGCCTTCTTCTTCTCCTTTCCAAGTTCTTCCGCCTTGCAGGCTCGTTCAACTAGTGTTACGAACTCCTTTATCTCCAAAATACCCACTAGTAGCTTTAAATCTTCATTCAATCCTTCTTCAAATCTTTTGCACATAGCAACCTCATCAGCCACACACTCCCGAGCATACCGACTAAGTCTTACGAACTCATGTTCGTATTCAGATACTGTCATACGGCCTTGCTTGAGCTCCAAAAATTCCTTACGTTTCGATCGATGAACCGTTGACTAATATATTTCTTCCAAATTCGTTTGAAAGAAATCCCAAGTAACTTGTTCCTTTGGGACTATGGAAATCAAGGTCCTCCACCAATAGTAGGTGAGTCTCGTAACAAAGATATAGCGGACTTAAGACATTCATCGGTGTGCATGACAGTTCATCAAACACTCTAATGGTGTTATCAAGCGAATTCGCCCTTTCGGCATCATCGGTAACTATGGCCTTAAACTCCTCGCCCCACGCTTCCTAATCAAGTCCACGGTGGTTTACTCAGCCTCACGGGATCGATGGCATGGCATCACAGCTCTTGGGGTGGATTATTTAAATTCGGAATGGTTGGACAGTAGGATTAGTTCGCATCTTCTTGCGACCCACTCATTCATCATGGTGAAGAAGGCTTGTTTCGCCCTTCATTTTGATTATTCGCGGATGATCGAGGCTCAACAGGCGGTGTCCCTTGCGCAGAGCAGCCGCTACACTTTCAACGTCATCCGCGAAGGGTCTCTCTATCCCGGGTTCCATCGCTAATCAAAACAAAAATTTCAACCGTTAGAAGTCATCACATTATTAAGCACTAACAATTTGGCATGTATAGCTAGACTCACACGCTCTATGGTAGTCCTAGAACCGACTAAACCATAGCTCTGATACCAATAAAATTGTAACACCCCGAACCCGTGACCGTCGCCGGTGTCGGACACGAGGGGTTAACGGGCCAAATCCTCTCAAGGTACCAACCAATTTGGCATTTCCAAACAGGGTGGAAAACTGCGTCACTGTCGCCTTAAAAATCATATCTCGAGTTCCAAAACTCGGAAACTGATTCCATAAATTTTCCCTTAATTTAGACTCATATATCCATCCATGGATTTATTTCTAGAATTTTTGGTCAGGCCAATTGGTACAGTTTATTAGTTAAAGTCACCCATGTTACAGGGGTCGACTACACTGACCTTCGCGCGTTACAACTTGAATATCATCTCGTACAGAGATCTAATGCTCATGCCGTTTGCTTCTAATGAAACTAGACTCAAAGGGGAATCTATTCATATAAGGCATGACTTCTAATTGTTTCTGGATAATTTATGGTAAATTTTCAAAGTCGCGACAGGGGACCCAGAAACCGTTCTGGCCCTGTCTCACGAGAACTTTAATATTTCTCAGTATACTGCTCATATGGTCGTTTCGTTTAGTCCATATAAAAATAGATTTATCAAGGTTCAATTTCATAATTTACTCACTATTTAATTCTACTTCTACTATTTTTAGTGATTTTTCAATCTCATCTCACTGCTGCTGTCCGCAACAGTTACTGCAGTAGACTATGCCAATTTCATGAATCTTTCCTTGGCCTTAATCATCCATCATACATGACACAAATTATGGCCACCTTATCAAAATTAAAGTTTCTAAGACTCGTGGCTATAGGTTCTAGCATCCCACTCGACGACCACATAGGCCATTTTCACATGGCTTAAAGTTTACAACCCACAGTTCAACAAAATATAGTAGCCTATACATGCCAAATGTTCTTCAACAACGAAGACAATACCAAAATATTTCAGCCGGTGTGATGACTTCAACGACGGTTCCGATCACGCAAACAATACGAGTCCGAGAGACCTAAAATGGGTGACAAGAAAACACCAAGTGAGTTTATAACTCAGTAAGTCATAAGCATTCATCAATCCACTGATAAAGTTACTACAACATGAACAATAAACGAGGCTAGGTACTCATCCATATTGAATCTATACCATAATTCCTCGGACCTTTTGGTCCAATCTCATACCAAGTCATACATCCACATTTCATATTCTACACAACAAGATATTTGAAGCATTTTCACACACTAACTCATTTCCACCACAATCATACAATTTCAATCATCACATAGATTTAAGGCTTACCAAATTCAACCCCGAGCATGAACGTATTTTCTATTCGTCATGAGCTCGAGGTACTTACCGATCCGCTGTCCATACTCAACTCGATGGAGACACACCTCCATATATATAGATACGCACACACGATGCTTAATACTCGATTTCGCACACTTAGTGCCACACAATTTAAGCCCGCACACATAGTGCCATACCCTTGAGCTCGCACACCCAAGGTCAGTATTTTTCCAGCATGCACACTTAGTGCCATATATTTCCAGCATGCACACTTAGTGCCAATCTCGTCACCGTACACACGTATTGCCCTTTTACTTAGTGCCGAAAGAAAACTTTCTACACATTTCACTATTTCTTTTACATTCAACAATTGTCATCACTCCATACACATACAATTTCATTTATATATATATATATATAGCATCCCATTAAATACAATTGCATAGATTTTACAATCATTTAAGCAATATCAAACATATGTGCTTAATGACTTACCTTGTGTTGGGCAAAATGGTTCCAACTCGCTACTCGATGTTCTTTCCTTTGCCTTTGCTTGTTTCTCCACCTCGAGCTTCTTGAGCTTAGTCAATAAATTAACTAGTTTAACCGTCTTGCCAAATATTTATACATATATACATGACATCAACTATACTATCATCACTAATACATTAATTCACAAAATTTTATCTCATGAGCATATGACCCATTTTTACCCCATATGGCTGAATGCTTCATTCATTACCCAACTAGCAATTCAACAATTTTCAACCTCATTACCACCCTTTTATGTCTAATTGTCTAAATGAGATTATCAACATGCCTATCTATAGCCGAATGTGCTAAAATTGATGTAACATCACCTACACACTTGATTAAATGGCTGAATACCTATACTATCAATTATGGCATCATTTTTTTATTCTTTCAAACACTTAGTTTTCCTCCCATGAACACTTGGCCGAATTTCTTTTCTCTTCTAGCATAGCTTCACACCTATTTGTAACATCCTATGAATCCACATACATCACATTTCTACATAAATTTCTTTTACTTTTCTTCTACTTCCATTCACAACATCAAAGACACCATACACATATATCATTACAAAGCTTGACACTTAGCATGCAAATGACATCCACACAAACCCACCTTAGCGAAACTTAACTCATCTTCATGCCTCACCACCACAACATCAAACATCAAACATCAATGATACCAAGAAGACAACACCCATGGCGAATATCATCCCCATTTCATGGTAAAGGTTTAGACCATGGGTTAGGTGGAACTCAAACTATCAACTAAAACATGCATGAATCTCATGGATAACATCAACATACCTTAGTCTAGCAAACTCCATGGCTGATTTTCTCAAGCTTTCCCCCCTTTCTTCTTAGTACATTCGGCCAAGCAAGGAGAAAATGAGAGAATGAACACTTTTTTTTCCTTTTCTTTGTTTTTCTTCATATTCTCTTTCTTCTTTTTTTTCATTTCTTTATTCTTTCTACATAATCCACTAACTAAACATGTTGGCAACATGTTTCCACTCATAGCATGGCCGGCCATCATGCTTCATTTTGGCTAATTTGACATGCAAGGACAACACTTTCCCACATGTATTAATAGGCCACCTTACATTTGCCTAGCACATTTCTAAATTTTCTCACATAAGTCCTATTTGATAAAAATTCACTTACAATTAACAAAATCCAAACATGAAATTTTCACACATGCATATATGCATATAATGAGCATCAATTATGATGGTTAATTATTATTATGACTCGGTTTAGTGGTCCCGAAACCACTTTCCGACTAGGGTCAATTTAGGGATGTCACAATTTTTCTTGATCTATAATGAAAAATTCACTTATTTAATCACTACATTAATCAAGACAATCTATAAATCATTCTTAGGCAAAATTACCATTTTGCCCCTAACTTTCACATAATTATGATTTTGCCCCTAGGCTCGTAAAATGATTTTAATCAAATTTCCTCCTTTAACAAGCCGAGCTGAACCTTTATTACTCTTATAGAAACTTACAATTTTCAATTATTTCACACATTTACAACCTATTTTATAAACTTCACAAAATAGTCCTTTTAGGAGTTTTTATAAAAATCCCTTTCACAAAAGTTGTTTATTTAACAACCATGATTCATTTCCTTCCATAAATACTCAGAAAACATCACAAATCCTCCATGGTAAATCTCTAGACTATCAACCATTTTTCAAAATAGTCCCCCTTTAGTTAGCTTATGCTACAAGGGTCCTAAAAGTACAAAAATTATTAAGAATGATCATTAAAATCACTTACTTGCAAGGGTGAAGAGTTGCTGAAATTTCAAGCTTCCAAAACCCTTATTTTTGCTGATATTTTTGGTGGAGAGGAGGAAGATGAAAAGGTGATATCTTTTTCTCTTTATTTTATTTTACTTCTAGTCAAATTTGTCACCAAAACCTCACCTAACCTTTGACAATTTCATTTCCTTGTCTCTATGGCCGGCCATCACACTCTTAAAGGCCTATTTGCACATTAAGGACCCCTAGTTTAAGATCCTCTATCTATATGACACTTCTAATTAATAGAACACAACTTTCACCTTTTATGCGATTTAGTCCCTTTTCAAAAGTGAGCAAAATCACTAAAGTTATTTCACCAAAATTTTCATGCACTCATATAGTCATGCTATAACACATAAAATAATATTAAAAATAATTTATCTGGCCTCAAATTAGTGGTTTCGAAACCACTGTTCTAACTAGCCCCAAAATCAGGCTGTTACATGGCTTCTTTCTAAGGTATTGTTTCGCTTCTTGGTTATTATTCGATTATTTTCCTGATTTGTTCTTTGCCAAGTTCTTAGTTAATTAATTTATTTAATTTTAGTTTAATTCAATCACTTTAATTTTTTTGTTAAATAATAAAAAGACAGTAATTACTAGTACTTTTAGTCCTTGTAGGAAAGATATCTTTCCTCACCATAGCTATACCATTTATCGATAGGTGCACTTGCCTTTGTCGTATATTTAGTTGGTTTCGTAAACATCAATATATTACATCAAACCCAATCAAAACAATCCATACTATCACTATATAATTATCTCAATAATCAGTCAATCAATTAACATATATATATATATATATACACAAGAAATTAAATCTATCCCAAATCATAAAAGTACAAACTAATGCTTTGTGCGTCACTTGTTGACGGTTTTCGCTTTTCCTTTCCCTCTCAACGGTTTGGTGTCGTTGTTAGCTATGAATAATCACAAAATATATTATACAATCAATTTTCAGCAAATTCATAACAAATTATCAAGTTACACACATTTTACAATATATTCAATTTAGTCCCTAAAATGAAGAGAAGCAAAACCTTCAATCTAGGGCTTCAGATTAAAATCCGATTTCACCATAAATCATTAGGGACCTTCTATTTTCTATCCCTACCAACATTTCATGACATTTTTTCATTTTATTCAATTTAGTCTCTAATGTACGAAACAACAATTAAGCTTTACAATTTAGTCCTTTTTATATATTAAGCTTAATTTCTAACTATTTTGCACCAATTTCATCTAATTCTCAATAATGGTAAGGTTTAGAAACTTTAATAGTTTCACAAACTGGTACATGGGCTAGCTAAATCAAGCTCCCACGATCTTAAATCTATAAAAATCAATGAAAAATGGCTAAGGACTTACTTGCAATTAAGGGTCGAATGTTGAATAGAGCTTGAAAGCTTTCTCTGTTCTCCTAAAATGATTTCTATTGTCTTTGGGAAGAAGATGGCAACTTTTTTCATCTTTCCCACTTAATTTGCTTATATACTTAGGTTTGTTTTATTTAAACTTAGTTAATTAACTTAATTATAATTAATTAGGCTTAAACTTTAATTAATTTAATCTTATGATAATTAACATCACATCCCACTAACATCTATCTCAATTTGGTCCATTTTCTATTTTTTTCCTTTGAATAACTATTATTTAAGTCTCCAAACCTTATTCTAATTAAAAATCTATAATGATTAAACTTTTACGGTTTAGTCCCTGAGCCATGATTACTTGCATTTTCGACTAAATTGCTTAACCAAGTTTCAATTCATCTATACACCAACTTCATAAATATTCTTATTTACTATTTATGAACTCAGTTTGCGAAAATGAGATCTCGAAACCGCATTTTTTGACACCACTAGAAACCGAGTCATTACATACAAACAATCAAGTATATATAAATTATTAATAAAAAATAAAAATTTGACTTTTTTTTTCAATTTTTTAAAAATTTTAATAGTCTTTTAGAATTTTAGAATTATTATTATTTTATATAGTTTTTAACTCATCTAGAACGAGTTGTCAAATGAACATGAACAACCATATGTCTAGGTTAATTTTAGATGTAATATTAATTACTGTTTGTAATTCTTTTCAAGAAAATAATTATTTTCATAAAAAGCATTTTAAAAAAATTGCTGATGTGGCATGCCACGTCAACATTCTTCCACATGTCCTCTCTTGGTAGTTGTCGTTAGCTTGTCAATACCTTTAACGGTCAAACTGATCAACTAATGGTGTCCGTTAACGAAAGGGCCTAGTTAATTATTTTTTGGTCATTAAGGAATCAATAGGATGCATTTTTTAAAGCTTTCTTTTTTACCCTCAAACTAAAAAAAAAAAAAACTAAAACAAAGAAATGAAAATTAGCATAAAGACATTACAAATACACGAATATCTCAATACATACCAAATTCATACAAGTTTATAATATTTTAAACATAAAAAAATACAAAATAGTTTTTTTTTTCGTTTTGTTTCGCTTTCTTCCCTTTATTTGTTTATTTATTGCTCTTTTCCTTTCCCATCTCCAGTTTCTTCTTTACGCTAGCCAGATTGAAAACGAAAAAAGTTTGAACACGTCTCATTAGCATGGGTAAGGACATCTACAGTCCCTACTCACGTATTATGTAATAGATATTAGAAAGGGTTGTTTGGTCTTTTAACTGGTTCTGGAGAAAGTTGGTGAAGTTACTTATGGCTTAGCTCAATCTTATTGGAATGGTTTAGAAGAGCAATGAGGCGCAGTTAAACAGTCGTCATTCAATGGAGCAACTCCCTCCTTCTGTGATCTTTAACAGCAATCTCCGCAATACCATCCTTGAGGAATATGATTTGATACAATTAAGTGCATTATGCAGGCTGTGATATACTGTATTAATTAATTATGAAACTTAGTATGCCGCCATAATTCATGATTAACAAAAATGCTCTCCTTTACAATTCTTAGATCCATATTTGGCATCAAAGAAGAAAAAAGGCAGCTAGATCCATTTTTTATTACCAATTTATGTAGTTATTCTTGGGATGCCATGCAATTTCCAAAAACTTTAATTGATGTCTGTGTCTATTCAGCTTTTTCCATCTAAGAAAGCAACAAGTTTTCCCTTTTCACTGTGTCAAGATTCTCCCACCCTAACCCCCCAACAATATTATAAACATTTCAAGTAGAAGAAATGGTTAATGTAGTGGGATTTCTCCATCAATATTTTTCTTTTTCTTTATACAGTTGGGGTTGCCTGGATAAACATCTTCAAACACAGGTACGCTTCTTCCTCTTATTCTTCCTCTTCTTCTTCTTCCTCTTCCTCTTCTTCCTCTTCCTCTTCTTTCTTTTCTTCTTCTTCTTCTTCTTCTTCTTCTTCTTCTTCTTCTTCTTCTTCTTCTTCTTCTTGCTGCTGTGTTCTTGTTTGATTCAAACTCTATGGTTCGGATTTGGGTGCTAACCCAAAACAATTTGCATTTTCTTTTTCCACTATTTGTTGTTTTTACTTATTTATCATGGATAAAACTCCTTTCCTTTTTCTTTAAACAAACTTATTAGCACTTTTTTTTATAAAATTAATAATTTTAATTAATTAATAAAATGTTTACAATCTCAGGATTAGTGTTTAAATAATAACTACCTGACTTAAAAAAAAAAAACCTACCTAAAATTTTGAATTAAATAATAACATTACTAAATACATAAGCAATAATTTTTACACTTTAGAACTCAACAAACATATAAATTGAAAATCGGACTTTGATTTAATGGTAGGGAAGAGACACAAAAGTGATCTAAAGTTCAAATCACAGCAAGTCCAAATTACATTCAAATTATTTTAATAGATTAGCTTGACTTGAGTTATTTAATTCAATATTTATAATGATTCATTATAATTGTAATTAATAAATATTTTAGTAAGTTGTAACTTAAAAAATTATATAAATTAATATTTCCTATTAATTATACTTGACAACTTCTCGAATTATACATGTTTTTTACATGGAACATTTTCAATCTCATTGTAGGGTAAAAATATCATAATAGTCCTTATACTATGCCATCGATTACATTTTGGTCCTTCTATTGGAAAATAGGTAAATTGGTCTTATGTATTAGATGAAGGAACAATACAGTCTCTCTATTAAAATTCTCATTAAATGCTTATTTTGGTGTTTTATATATAAAAGCTTATTGAAAAATTTAGTCCACGATTTTTGCACCTTTATTTGATTTGGTCTCTTTTCCTAACGTAACACTAGTTTATCTTATATTCCACGCCAAATTTAATTTAAAATTTAAAAAATCATAAAAATTATAATTATAAAATTTATAAAACAAATTCTCTAAAGAAGCTCTTCATAATTTAGGAAATTATAGTTTTAATTATGATTTTTAATGTTTTAAAAAATATGTTATTTGTCGACTTAGATATCAAGTCAAAATAGTGTCACGTTAAAAATGAAAGATTGTGAGTTAAATTGCTCAAAATAAAATAATAGGAATCAAATTGAATAAAAATGTAAAAGCTGAGAGCTAAATTTACTATTATACCCTATATATAAAACACCAAAAGAAACATTTAAGGGATAGATTTAAGGGATGTAATGTATAAGAACTAGTTTACCCAATTTCCAGTAAAGGGCCAAATGCAATATGAGATATAGTGTAGAGACTGCTACAATAATTGTCCCATCTTTAGCGTTTTGCAATGCATACACCACGGTCGGTGCATCCATTTTGTATTTTAACAAGTAGTAATTTAGATTGACTGTCCTTTTTCCCCCCTTAATTATATACATTAATGTACGAAAAAATATTTGGTACACAGTTAATAAAATTTTTAGATTCTATAAGTAGGACTAAAGCGTTAATAAGTATTCTGTAAAAGTATAATAAAATATTAAAAATAAATATTTAAAAAAGAAACATATAATAATTTTTAAGACTACTTGTAAAATAAAAATATATACTATTAATATATCAAATACTCACCATGTTTGTATATTTTCATATTAAATTTTGCGATTATAAGTAAATGTTAATTCTTGATCTTGTCTAGTTAATTATTTCGTTATTAGTATTAGAAAAGCTAAATACAATATAAGACATAAAATATAATATTCTTTATAAATTAATATATCAATAAGTAAATAAATTGTTTGTAAATAATTGAATAACCTATGTGAACTCATAATATTTCTTTCTACAAACAGCTTTTTTGGTTAATGCACTCTTATCCATGAATTTTAAGAGAAAACACATGTACTAGATTATATATATATATATATAAATAATCGAAGATAACATTGAGGCTTTTAACGACACATTTGGTTCATTCAAATTGAATAGAGTTATAATAGAAAAAAAAATTGTAATGAAATAGAGCTATAATTAGTAATTCACACTATAGCAAAACAAGTTTTTAGGGCATTTTTTTTTTGCTTAATAGCGGCGCTTATAACAATTTGCGGCGTTTTGATAAGCACTGCAAAAAACGCCGCTAAATTTTACAGCGTTTATGTGAGAAAACGCTGCCAAAAAACATGACCTTTAGCGGCGCTTCTCATAAAAACGCTGCTAAAGTCTTTAGCAGCGTTTGTAAGAAAACGCCACTAACTTTAGCAAAATTTACCAAACCATTTTAATTCATATCGAACCTAAATTTTCAACATAATTTTCTATAACATCAAATCCAACCACAAACTTCAAATCTAAATGATACTATCATGAAAAAAATATGTATATGATCTAAATTAATAAATGAAGTAACAAAATATATTATATTCAAAAGTTATATTGTTAAGATATTCTCACAATAAGAAAACAAAAGTTTAAGATAGCGGATTCTGCGACTGCTGAAACATCTTCATCATATTCTGAAGCTGTAGCTGTAACATCCCGATTTTGGGCCTAGTCGAAACAGTGATTTTGGGACCACGAATCTGAGGTTGTAAAATTATTTTAATATTATTTTTAGAGTTTATATCATGTGAATATGTATGTGTAAAAATTTCGTGAGCTAATTTTATCGTTTAATAGCTCAATTGGAGAAAAAGGACTTAATCGTGTAAAATGCGAAAGTTGCATTCTATTAGTAAAGGTGTTCAATAGCTATAGAAATTAAAATTTGAGGTCCTTAATGAGTAATTATGCCATTATATATGTGTATGGCTGTACATGAAGAGTAATAAATGAAAAAAAAATAAAAAAGTCAAAAATTGAGTAGGGTTGGTATTTGATGACATTAGCTAAATGAATAAAAAATAAAATCAAAGGGTCATATTTCTTCATCTTTCCACTGAAAATTGACGTGAAAACCCCCATGGGAGCCTGAAAATTTTCAGCACAATAAACTTCTACATGTAAGTCATTTTGATGGTTATTTTTGTTGATTTTTGTGTTTTTGGAACCCCTATAGCTTAATCTAGCTAATGAGGGGACAATTTTGCACTACGGTTGAAAGTATAGGGTTTTTCCATGAGAGAATTAATGTTTTTTGCTGAATTTTTATGGAATAAAATGAATCTTGGTTGTTAAATAAACAACTTTTTTTTTAAGTGATTTTCATGAAAACACCTAAAGAGGACCTTTTTGTAAAAGTTGTAAAATAGGCGGTAAATGTGTAGAATAACTGAAATTGTGAGCTGTTATAAGTTTAATAAAGGTTTGGCTAGGCTTGCGTAGTGAGGAAATTTGATGAAAATCATTTTACGAGCCTAGGGGCTAAATTGTAATTATGTGAAAGTTTAGGGGTAAAATTATAATTTTTCCAAAATATGATTTATGGGCTGTTTTAAATAATTTGGTAATTAAATAAGTGGAATTGGCTATTATAGATAAAGAAAAACGGAGTCCGGGCTTAGATCGGGGAAAAGGCAAGATCATGGACTAAATCGAACTAGTTGTCCATATTTTGTACCGAGGTAAGTTTTTGTATGATTGATACAAATTTTTATTATGCATTTAGCATTTAATGTTATATGAATTGTATAATTGTCTTCGTGAATATTATTGATATTGTTCGATAAAGATTCGAGGTGATAAAAGCCGGTTGAACCTTAGGAATATTTAGGGTACAAGTAGTATGACATTTGGGTTGATGAGGTCACGTATAAGACCATATCTGGGATATGGCATCGGCATCAGTATGAGTTATCATGTAAGACCATATCCGAGATATGGCATTGATACGAGATTTCATGTAAGACCACGTCTGGGACATGGCGTTGAAATGAGAATTTGTATAAGACCATATCTGGGATATGGCATCGATGTGAGATCCCATGTAAGACCATGTCTGGGACATGGCATTGACATCTTATTGTGTATGGTGATTCCGAGTATCCTTAGTATTCCAAGTGGTTCAACGGGTAGCCCAAGGATGTGTCAAAGAAATGACAATGTATAATCATATTAAAAGGGTACAAGTATGTACGCCAAGCTTGTAGTTATTGAAATTTTGAAACGATAAGGCTTCAGTAAGATGAGAATGAAGGCATTACGATCTTGATGTTCTATTGAACCTTATGTAACTTGAATGAGTTAGGATATGACTACCATGATTGTTGAAAACAAGATGATTTAAGTTTTTTATATATGTGTATGAAAATGCATATTTTTTTATTGCTTATTAATTAAATGCAAGCTTACTAAGTTTTATGCTTACCCTCTTTCCTTTCCATTTCCTTTTAGTATCGCAAAGCTAGCTTAGGGATCAAGGGACGTTGGAGGCTCGTTCACACTATCGATTGGATCTTTTGGGTATAGCTAGTCTCAACATTTTGAATATGACACGTATAGGGACTTGGTCTTTTTGTTATATGTCATACTGGTCTAACCAAATGTGTTGGCTTATAATGGTAGTTGAATCATTTTGTGTATGGCCATGAGATATGGCTTATGATGATTATTGAGTTGTAAACCTATTCATCTATGTATGTATGTGCCAATTCCTTTATGATATGGCCTATGGATATTGATGATTGAATGTTGATGAATGTCATGAGTGTGTATAAGTTGGATGAAAATGCATGCATGCAAGCCCAAGATATATTGCTTATTGGTGTATGAATGTTGGTAAGAAATGGATTGCCATAATAGGTTGTCTTAAACAGGTATACTGTGATGAGAAGTTGTCATGCATGAGCTATGTTTATGAGTGTTTAAGTGTCATTAAGGCTATATTCGTGTTTGTATAATTAAGGGTGACAATTGGCTTAGAAAATAGCCTTAAAGTTGTCCACATAGGTAGACACACAGACGTGTGTTTAGGCCGTGTGTGATACATGGCTTGCCCCATGAGCGTGTGGTTCAATCATGTGTCTTCTACACCCTAATTAATGCAAAACAGAAAGCCTAGTAGTAAACACACGGGCAAAGACACGGTCGTGTGTCTTGGCTGTGTGAGGGACACGGCTTTGGAACATGGGCGTATGCCCAGGCCGTGTGAAGTCAGCACTTAATTTTGGAATTTAATTCACCACAAGGCCTAAGGACACGAGCGTGTGCCTTAGCGGTGTGACATTATTTGGTGATACAACTAAGTCTCAAAAGCTACCAAGAGCTGACATGGATCCACTCGAGCTACCTTTAGGTCTGATAACCCAAGCTCGGGCTAAGAGGTTCAAAGATGCAACAACAACCTTAGTTAATAAAGTTTGGGGTGAAAACATTGCTGGCCTTCTTGAAAGCTCTTGGACCAGCAAGCCGAGCAAGCCTTGTAATCTCCTTCAAGCTCAACCAGCTCAATCTTAGCTCAATGAGCTCATTTTTAGCTTACTTTAGCTTGCGTTATTATGCTGGAATAAGATATTTAATTTGTCTTTAGTTAAATTAGTTATTTAGTTTTAGTTATTAATTTGTCATAATCTGGACAATATTATTAATTAAGTGTTTTAATTATGTCCTAGTTAAGTACTTAATTAATTGTGTGTTTTAATGTGTCTTAAACTATTACAAGGCTTAAATATGTTTGGCCGAATTTATGGAGCATGTTTAATGTGTTTTAAGCTGTCAAATTAATGTGTCCAAAGGGAACTTAATTTGCTGAATTAATTTGCTGCAGGTACATTGCTTGGGACGACAATAAGTAAGCTAATGGTTCAGCTCTTCAAAGCACCTCTTCGTGGACTTGAATGGCCAAAGATTAGCTGCTGGTTATTCTTCCCAAAGTGGCCGGTTAGCTCCCCAAAGCTACCTTGAAAGCTTTCACACCAGTTATAGATTCCGTTCACATTACAAGGCTATCCAGATTTTTGCTTTCACACACACAAGGCTGTTTGCATTCAGTTTCATACTTGGGTGACCATTAAAATACTCAAGCTACCAATTAAAGCTCCTTAACTATTCAACTGAAAAAGGAGCTTCAATTAAAGCCATTCAAGCACCTAGGCCGAATCTACCAAGTCATTTCAGCCCTTACTTAATTTCATTAATGTCCAGTTTGTAACACCCCTTACCCGAGACCGTCGCTGGAGTCGAGCACTAGGAGTTACTAGAAATAGCTTACTAATTCAGGGCATAAAAATTTGCTTTTAAATTTAATATAGTTTCATTCATTCAATATGTCCTTAAAAAGGGTCCCTCGAGACCCTAAAACATGCAGTTGAAACGGTTCGGGACCAAAATGGGAACATTAAAAATTTTCCGAATACTTAGACAAATCAAAACAATTTATTTCATTATTCCTTATAAAACTGCCCACCTGCGTCATAGTTACTAAACAAATCATAACTCGAGTCACAAAACTCAAAATTTAAATTCGTGAATTTTCCATGAAACTAGACTCATATATCTTCTTACTAATTTTTTCCAGAATTTTTGGTCTAGCCAATTAGTATAGTTTATTAGTTAAAGTTTCCCCTGTTGCACTATTCAACTACTCTAACCTTTCCTCATTACGAATCAATTTTCTCCCTATAAAGAAATCAAATAACCATGATGTTTGTTTCTCTTGAAAGTACATTCACGAAGGAATATATAAATTAAAACTATAACTCCTAATTATTTTTGTACAATTTTTAGTGAATTTATAAAGTCAAAATAGGGGATTCAAAAATCGCTCTAACCCTGTCTCACTAAAATTCAAATATCTCTAATATACACTTCTTTTGCTTACTCTGTTTCTTTCATATGAAAATAGACTCAATAAGATTTAATTCTATATCTCATTCATCACCTAATTCCATTTATACTATTCTTGGTGATTTTTCAAGATCACGTCACTGCCGTTGCTCAATACTGTTTTAATGCTAATTTCACTTTTTCATGATTTCTTTGTATTAACTATCATTTAGGCGTACATAACACTGAAACATGTTCTTCATTAGCCATTTCAATAGCTAATCATTATCAAATATTTACATACCATTCTTTAGGCATATCATAAGGACATACACACAAAATGGCTAAGTGCCTATACATGCCATAAACTAGAACGTTTGTAAATGAAGATGCCCATTTGGTAACTTGATAGTCGATAGTGTGAAATGATCTCCGACGACCTCCAACCCGAGCTTGCTTTTAAATACTCTGAAAGATGAGACAGTGAAAGAAGTAAGCTTATAAAGCTTAGTAAGTTCAGATGTAAAATAATAAGCATTAGCAATCAATTTAGCTTACTACTATGCTGTCATAATTTGCTTAAATAATGTTTAGTTCTTACTTTCCCATCTTACTCATCGATAATCTTACCAAAGGCTCAGAATACAAAAGGCACCTTACTTAATAGCTTACTTACATACCTGTAACATCACACTTAACACATGAGTCCTCTTTCATAATATAGGCATATTGTCAATCATGTCATAAAGTGTCACAAGCATAACTAAAAACTCATCACTCACTTAATACTTGATAATCTCAATTACTTACAATCTCAATATTAAATAAGCCTTAAATGCATACCTGTACTCTTTCTTCATGTTCTCACCTTGTCGTTTCTTTGACTTACTCTTTGGATTACTCAGGAACCTTTTCCTTTTTTAACTTACCATTCCCATATCTTGACATGGTCTTACGTGGTATCCTTGTCTTATGAACTCCCCAATACCATGCCTTGGCATGATCTTACATGGGAACTTTGCCTTATAGTAACTCATCAATGCCATGTTTCGACATGGTCTTACATGATTTCCTTGCCTTATAGAGCTTATCAATTCCATGCCTTGGCATGGTCTTACATGATATCCTTATCTTACCAAATGCCATGTTCCAAACATGGTCTTATATGGTATCCTTGTCTTATGAACTCACCAATGCCATGCCTTGGCATGGTCTTACATGGGACATTTGCCTTATAGTAACTCATCAATGCCATGTCTTGTCATGGTCTTACATGATTTCCTTGCCTTATAGAACTTGTCAACGCCATGCCTTGGCATGGTCTTACATGATATCCTTATCTTACCAAATGCCATGTTCCAAACATAGTCTTACATGGTATCCTTATCTTATGAACTCACCAATGCCATGTCTTGACATGGTCTTACATGAGACCTTTGCCTTATAGTAACTCATCAATGCCATGTCTTGACATGGTCTTACATGAATTCCTTGCCTTATAGAACTTATCAATGCCATGCCTTGGCATGGTCTTACATGATATCCTTATCTTACCAAATGCCATGTTCCAAACATGGTCTTACATGGTATCCTTGTCTTATGAACTCACTAATGCCATGTCTTGACATGGTCTTACATGGTATCCTTAATCGTCAATTCCTCCTTAAATGCCATGTTATGAACATGGACTTTTCCGTCAATTCTTTCTTAATTGCCATGGTACAATCATGAACTTTGAGATATCAATGCCTTGCCAAGTCATAGTTGAAACATACTTGCTCAAATTCTCAAGGTTAGTCGCATAACTCAATAATAACAATACTAATAAAAATAATTGCATAATAATAAAAATGCTACTCAACTTACATACTTGCATTCTCAATCTCATCATATCATCAACTTAACTTATTCTCATCAAACTATGTTAGTCAATACTTTCTTGTTATCATACAAAGCCATAATACAAAATATAGTCTTACATATAAATTATACAAGTTCTCTTTCCAATATCGAACTATTATCGAACATTAATCATTATATCTGAAACTAAATACTCAAGTATTTATGGCAAAAATATCAATTTATCATTCAAATATAGATAATTAAATGCTTATTAAACATATGATCTTACCTCGATACCAAAACGACCATTTTACCAACTTTCCCAAATTTTGATTTTTCTCCCGTTCTAGGTCCAAATCTCAGTTTTAGGGATCTAAAACATCATATTTCACTTATTTAATTAATTTAATATTCAAAACATTCCCTAACTCAAATCATATTTCACTTATTTAATTAATTTACTATTCAAAACATTCCCTAACTCAAACTTTGGCAGAATTAAAATTTTGCCCCTAAACCTTTGCAGAATTATGATTTTTCCCCCAAGCTCGAAAATTAAAATTTATCCATTTTTCTTATCTTTATGACACGCGGAACATTTTTCTCTTCTATGGCAACATCAAATTCTCACTCTATCATGTACTTATGTACATTAGGTATTTTTACCGATTATGTCGTTTTACTCGTTTTCACTTAAAATCGCTTAGCAAAAGTTGTTTAACATAATTTAAAGCTTCATATTCTACCATAAAACATCAAACTAAACACATTTAACCTATGGGTATTTTTCCAAATATGAACCCTAGCATGAATTATTGCTAGAATAAGCTAAATCTAGTTACCAGGACTCTAAAAACGTAAAGAACATTAAAAACGAGGCTAGAACGAACTTACTATTAAGATTGGAAAGCTTGGAAACCCTAACCATGGCTTCCCCCATGCTATATTCAGCCTCCATGAAGAAGACGAACCAATTTTGGCTTTATTTTCCCTTTTTAATTCTTTTAATTATTAAATGACCAAAATGCCTTTAAAGGCTGTTCTTTCAAATTTATCCTATTCTTTCCCATTTTTGTCCAAACTTAAATATAATGGTCTAATTACTAAATAAGGACCTCCACTTTAAGAACCCATTTCAATTAAATCCCCTTTATTATCTAGAACACACATTTTGCTAATTTTACAATTTAGTCCTAATTATCAAATTAGGCACTTATACATAAAATTTCTTCACGAAATTTTCACACAATTATTCAATCAATGAATAAACCTTAAAACTTAATCAGAATAAATTTTTTTGATCTCGAATTCATGGTTTCGCAACCACTATTCCGTTTAGGCCCTATTTCGGGATGTTACATTTCTCCCCCCTTTAGGGATTTTCGTCCCCGAAAATCTTACCTACAAATGGATTTGAAATTGACTTCCAGCAACACTTTCAAATTCTCATTCAGCCTTGGCATACCCAACATTTTACTTCTTAAACTAAGGCTCTGAACTGGAATACCTACTGATAAGTAACTGACCTTATTTTATCATTAACCTCATACTCTCTGATGAAACGCAACTAACTCTTCTTTTCTTACCAAAATGGAAATTCTTTGCCACTAAGGTACTTTCAAAAAAAAAAACTTGTTTCTCTTTTGAGTGTCAATATTCTTACCTTTCGATTCTGTATACAATTTTTGATAATCTATCTCAGATTTCTGTAATTAATTTTCACTTTCCTCTAATCCTTTCTGCTCAATTTAATTCTACAAATTTCTCTTCCTCAATTCAACTATCAGTACAAAGGTGACATGCAATAACATTTAGCAATCTCATGGTCAAAACTTACTGTAGCTTTCTTCTAAAGTCACGGTGCAAATTTCTGTAACGCCCCAATTTTCGGGAATTCTGTGAATGTTGGCATAGGTTTAATTATGTTAGTGGGCCTCTAGAAGGCCCAAGCTTAAGACAGAACCCGAAAATTTTAGTTAATTTTTGTTCCATAAGAAAAAGGGGGTGAAATTATGAAATAGGACCTATGTGAAAATGTTTGAAAATGCTATATGCTAAATTGAAGTGGCTAAACAAATAGGAGTGCAAAATAGGAGGATTTGCATGACAAACCTCCCATTTTACATGAAGTGGCCGCCCATCATGTTGTTGAAGACAATATGTGCACTTGATATCCATAATTTATGGTACAAATTGATAAAAATTGATAATGGGTTATGTAAATGTTCCATGATAATGGGTTAGGTAAATGTTCCATGATGGGCATTTCATGTCTTTTGTATTAAAGAATTAAATGGATGAAGTATGAAATTTTATTAAAAGAAAAAGGGGTGAAAAGAACAAAGTTTTGTCCATCTTTGTTCATCATAGTCGAAAGTTAGAGAAGAGAAAGGAGAGGAGAAAGCTCTTGAATGCTCGGTCACTTGGGGAAGAAAATTGAAGGTAAGTTTATGGTAGTTTGCTTCTATCTTGATGTTCATGAGTTCTTCTTAATTCTACCTTAACTCTTGAAGCATATTTTGGTTTTTGGGTGTGTTGTAAGCATTTGGTCATGAATTAAAATGAAGGAAATGGTTGTTGTTTCATGTTCTTTTGATGAAAAATGGAAGATAGGTGAAGTTGAGCTAAACAAATGATCATGCATGTGCCTTAGATGCTAAAGTGAAAAATCGGCTAACATGTTGTGCTTTAAAATGATGAAATGGAGATAATGCTTAAGCAAAAATCATAGATATGTGATGATTGATTGGTGATATACATGTTTAAATAACATGCATGCAAGATAGGTGTGTGAAAGAGTGATTTGGTAATAAATCTGCTTGGGACAGCAGCAGCAACGTGACTTTGGAAAGTCACATAAATTGTGGGAGATGAATTAGAAGCTGAATAAATTATGTAATTAAAACTTAATGAGTCTAGTTTCAAATGAAATAAACAAGAACATATTTTGAATTCTGTACAATGAGAAATTTGATTTGTAATGAAGAGTGGTCAGATTAGTCAAACAGTGAAACATGGGAAACTTTGAGAAAAATCTGGTATTGATTGGCTAAACCAAAAATTCTGAAAATTTTATGAATAGAAGATATATGAGTCTACTTTTAGGGAGAATTAACAGCACTTGATTTGGAGTTTTGTAGCTCCAGTTATAAATGATTTAGTGACTGTTGCTCAGGAAGACAGCTTGCAGTGAAATTATGATTATGTGGTAAACATTGACAAAAATTTGTTAATGAGTTGCTTATTGATTTCTTATAAGCTTACTATGACCTGTAGGTGTGGTTGGCCGGATATTGTAAGGGGTTAATACGTATTTTGTATTTGAATAGTTAGATTAACGTGTTAGTAATCCAATTGTAGTCGGTTCGTGTGTGGATCTCGTCAGCATATCATCGCAAACAGGTGTGTAACTATCACCCTCTTTCTTAGTCTAGATTAGCAAAAGCCGAAATGCCGAAAACTGGTATTTTGTAGATTTGTGAGTGTGCGAATGCTCGTGAGGTAAATCGATTAATGTTTTTGGTAAGCTGTAATGTTTGGACTGCAAAGTGTATGATTTTTGTGCCCTCGATATTTTTGGGCTTAATGGGCCAAAATTGGAATGATGGGCCAACGGGCCCAATTCGGTAAGAACCCTTGGTAGTGATTCTGTTAGTACGTGAAAGGTAGGAATATGCATGAAAAACCCTAAAATAAATAAGTTACTGAAATACCTTTAAAAGTAGAAAATTTACAGTTTTACCCCTAGGAGATAAATTACCGAAATACCCCTAGGGTTAAATTGACCTAAATGCATGTTTGATTGTTGTTATTTATTGCATGCCATGTTGTTATTATCGATGCATGGGACCGGGATATTGACGGAGGAAGTACTGAAAGTGGCTTGTCCACGTCTTGGAGGCTTTGCCTCAATTCTTTGATAATCGAGCAAAGAAAGGCCGCAAGCTGTGGAGTGTTAAATTTGGGTGGGTTGAGCTATTCCCCACATGGAGTGTATGGTGGTACGGGTGGAGTGTAGTGGTTGGTGGGTTGAGTAGTCTCCCAAATGGGCTTGTATATGTTATTGATGTTGCATGTATTTTGAAATGGGCCTATGGGCCATACTGTTATCTGAATAAGGGGCTAAGGCCCAGTTTATTGTAATTTGAAGAGGCTCGCCCAATATCACTTATTACTGAATGGGCTTAGGCCCAATGGGCTTGAGTGACTTGGGCTTTGAATGGGTTTTCCTTACACACTGAGTTTCCCCAAACTCACCCCTTCTTTAACCTTGCAGGTGAGCCTTGATATGGGTGACTTGGAGCCGGAGGGGATTCAGAATGGCCATGGTGAATACTTTTGGGTTTGAAAAAGAGACTGGTTTTCTTAAGTTATTTTTAATTACTATTTAATTTTTGGGTTGTAATAAGGCCATTTTAACTTTATTTTCTTCTTTGATTTTCTAGGATTATATTATTTTAAACAACTTTAAATTGATGGATAATAATTCAAATGGGTTAGACTTCGGGCGTGATTTCAAAAAGATACTTGTTTTTTTTTAAATAACACGACGTCACAAATATTCGATTTACCAAAGATAACCACTCAAAGAAATTTCAACTTGTTATAAGCAAGTGTGGCAATGGATGTGGACATGTCTAGGATTGGATCCAATCGGAGAGCTTGGTACTTAAGCAGCCTTCATGGCTCACCTCCTCTGTTAGGGATACCTACCTGGTGCCCAGCTTCCATTCACTTGGTTAGTTTAAGAAAAGTCGGCTTTTAAAACACTAAAAAGGGAACACGGGTTTTTGAATTCAATGTGGCAGGTCGGATTCGGCCTTAACGTCTGGGCCGGGTTTGGGGGTGCTACGTTTAGTGGTAAACTAAGCCCTAAGAAATTGAGACAGTAGCTAAACTGTGGTTACGTGAGAACAACTCTGAAACCTTATCTGTTCATAAGATATTCTGTAATAAACAGTGGAAACAGTAAACTAAATGCATAAAATTCGTAATCAGATAAATCGATATGAGTACGAGAGCTACTCGGGGAAGAGGCCGTGGTCGAGGCCGAGGTAGTACTCAAGTTGGATCTTCGTCTTCTGAACACATACCCGCTGGAGTAGCACGACCACCACCGGTGGATGAGAATGGGCCGTATGATCGGGCCGCGGGGGATGACGCTCTGTCCCAGGCCATGTTAAGAGTTTTGGAAAGGGTGGCCGGAGCTAATATCGGGCCCATGAATAGGGGGTCCATTTCTGAGCGACTCCGGGCCAATGGAGCGGAAGTTTTTAAGGGTGCATCTGGAGTAACGCCAAATGTGGCTGAGTACTGGCTGGAAGCCACGGAAAGGATTATGGATGACTTGGACTGCTCAGTAGAGCAAAAGTTAAAAGGAGCAGTATCCTTACTACAGGATGAGGCGTATTAGTGGTGGATCACTGTGAGAGAGGGTACCCCAGCTGAGAGGGTAACTTGGGAGTTGTTTAAGCAGTCCTTCAAGGCGAAGTATTTCGGAGCTAGCTATGTGGATGCGCGAAGAAAAGAATTCCTGAACCTGACCCAGAATGGTAAGACCGTTGCTAAATATGAGGCAGAGTTTCTGCGATTGAGCCGGTATGCTAATGGTATTGTCTCTACCAAATACGAGCGCAATGTTCGCTTTGAGGATGGCCTCAGAGATGAGCTAAGGGTGCTCATAGCTCCGCAAAGAGAGCGCGATTTTGTTGCACTGGTAGAAAAGGCTAAGATAGCCGAAGAGGTGAAGCAAGCTGAACAAAGGAACCGTGATAGGGATCGAAATCGGTTCAGGAGAGATGCTGGACCAACTGGTGCTGCAAACCGGAATGTTAAGAGAGCTGGGATGGAAGAACCAGTTCGAGTGGTTCCGGTGAACACTGTTAGACCACAAGCTTGTGGAGATTGTGGTAGAATGCATCTGGGGGAATGTTGGAAACATTCTGGGGCTTGTCTTCATTGTGGATCAAAGGAACATAAGATCAGGGATTGTCCTAAGAGGCTAGCTCAGGCTTAAGTGGTTGAACAAAGAGCTGTGCAACCCGTGCAAACAGCGCGAGGTGGACCGTCGCCTTTGAGAGGTCATGGCCGAGGTCACGGTGGCAATGGCCATGGACGTGAGGCACCTGGCAAGGGTACTATTAACACTGAGGCTCGTCAGCTAGCTTTGGTATATGTTGCTCGTCACCGCGAGTAGGGTGACGCACCTGACGTCATAACTGGTACGTTTTTGGTTTCTAGCATGCCGTATACTGCCTTGGTGGATGTTGGATCTACTCATTCCTATGTTGCATGTGCCATATCTAGGTCGTTGGGTGTGCACTCTGAGGAGATTGTGAGTGGGGTATCTGTACTAAGTCCTTTGGGTCACTCAGTTAGGGTAGACAAACTGTATGGGGATGTACCCTTAGAAACTCAAGGTAAGATTTTCCTTGGAGATCTGATGGAGTTATTGTTCGAAGAGTTTGATCTCATTTTGGGAATGGACTGGCTTGTTAAGCATAAGGCGACTCTGGATTGTACTGCTAAACGAATGGTGTTAAGGACCACAAAGGATGAAGAGGTTATGGTGATAGGTGAGCGAAGGGATTATTTGTCCAATGTGGTGTCGGCATTAAAAGCCGAAAAGTGGATTCGGAAAGGTTGTAAGGCCTATTTGGCATTTGTAAGTTAGTCAGAAGAGGAGGGACTGATAGTAGATAAGGTTAAGACCGTAAAGGAGTTCCAAGATGTTTTTCCGGAGGAGCTTCCAGGATTACCTTCGAACCGAGAAGTTGAGTTTGGAATAGACTTGTTGCCTGGAACGGCGCCCGTGCCCATCGCACCGTATAGGATGGTACCGAAGGAGTTAGTGGAGTTAAAGGCTCAAATTCAAGAGTTGTTGGATAGGGGCTTCATTAGGCCAAGCGTGTCTCCATGGAGAGCACCAGTGCTATTCGTGAAAAAGAAGGATGGTACAATGCGGATGTGCATTGATTATCGCCAGTTGAACAAACTGACGATTAAAAATAAGTATCCACTGCCAAGGATTGACGATCTGTTCGACTAGCTTAGAGGAGCTTCTATATTTTCCAAGATCGACCTTCGATCTGGATATCATCAGTTAAGGGTCAAGGAGGCAGATATCCATAAGACAGCATTCAGGACTCGATATGGTCATTACGAGTTTCTGGTTATGCCATTTGGAATGACGAACGCTCCTGCAGCGTTTATGGATCTGATGAATCGTGTGTTCCAACCATTTTTAGGTCAGGTCGTAGTCGTCTTTATTGACGATATCATGGTATATTCTGAAAATGAGGCGAAACATGATGAGCATCTCCGTATAGTGCTACAAGTGTTAAGGAAGAAGGAACTCTTTACAAAGTTCAACAACTGTGAATTTGGGTTGAGGGAGGTAACCTTCTTAGGACATGTGGTCTCTGCTGAGGGGATTAAGGTGGACCCTCAGAAAATTGAAGCAATTTTGGAGTGGAAGCTGCCTAGGTCAGTGTCGGAAATACAGAGTTTCGTAGGACTGGCAGGATACTACAGAAGGTTTGTGGAAGGTTTTTCTGTGATGGCAGCACCCCTGACAAAACTCATAAGGAAAGGAGTATCGTTTGTATGACTAAGAAGCAGCAGGAAGCTTTTGAGAAGTTGAAGAAAGTTACATTGAAGCACTGTGTTAATTCAAATGAGTCCGGGAAGGATTTTAGTGTGTACAGTGACGCATCACACGTGGGTTTGGGCTGTGTGTTAATGCAAGAGGGTAAGGTGGTTGCATATGCATCACGACAGCTTAAGCCTCATAAGGGGAACTATCCGACTCATGATTTAGAGTTGGCAGCAGTGATCTTCGCGTTGAAAATCTGGAGACATTACTTATATGGAGAAAAGTGTATCATATACACGGACCATAAGAGCCTAAAGTATCTGTTAACTCAGAAGGAGTTAAACCTTAGGCAACAAAGATGGGTAGAGTTGCTTAAGGATTACGACTGTTCGATTGAGTACCACCTAGGTAAGGCTAACGTGGTGGCTGATGCATTGAGTCGAAGGGTTGTTTCTGATTTGAGAGCCTTGTTTGCACGTTTGAGTCTGTTTGATGATGGAAGTCTGTTAGCAGAATTGCAAGTGAGGCCTATTTGGACTGAGCAGATTAAAGAAAAATAGTTGAAGGATAACTCGTTGGTTCTTCAGTTTCAGCAAGTTGAGAAGGCTGAGAATGAGGATTTTGGACTGAATACTAAAGGAGTTTTATGCTTCCGAGGAAGAATTTGTGTTCTGAAGGATTCTGACTTGAGACAGTCAATATTGAAGGAAGCTCATGGAGGACGTTGTGTCATGCATCCTGGAGAGAATAAGTTGTATCACGACTTGCGAGAACTGTACTGGTGGCCTGGGCTTAAACGAGAAGTAACGAAGTTCGTGGGGAAATGTCTGACATGCCAGCAAGTGAAAGCTAAACATCAATTTCCTTCTGGATTACTGCAACCGGTGAAAATTCCATTGTGGAAGTGGGAAAAAGTCACTATGGACTTTGTGAGTGGGCTACCTTTGACACCCACCAAGAAAGATTCTGTGTGGGTAGTGGTGGATAATTTAACAAAATCGCCCATTTCATACCAACAGACTTGATTACTCCCGCAAAGTTGGCTAGGTTGTATGTGGCAGAGATAGTGCGACTACATGGAGTGCCAGTGTCGATTATTTCCGACCGAGACCCTAGGTTTACATCTCGGTTCTGGAAGAAGTTGCAGGAGGCATTGGGTACACGTTTGGATTTCAGTACTGCCTTTCACCCACAGACAGATGGACAGTCGGAGAGGGTTATTCAGATTTTGGAGGATATGTTAAGGGGTTGTATCATCGATTTTCGTGGGAGTTGGGAGGACTACTTGCCATTGGTGGAGTTTGCATACAATAACAGCTACCAAGCAAGTATTCAGATGGCTCCATATGAGGCACTTTATGGGCGGAGATGTCGTACGCCTACGTGTTGGATAGTGTTGGGTGAACGACAAGTGCTTGGATCAGAGTTGGTGGCAGATACTGAAAGTAAGGTTAAGTTGATAAGAGATCGATTAAAGGAGGCATCTGATAAATAGAAGTCGTATGCGGCCTAAAGCGCAAAGAGATAGAGTTCGCGGTTGGGGATATGGTTTTCTTAAAGGTTTCACCTTGGAAGAAGATCTTGAGATTCGGCAAGAAAGGCAAAGATCTTGAGATTCGGCAAGAAAGGCAAATTGAGTCCGCGGTTTATAGGGCCTTATCGAGTTCTTAAGCGGGTAGGGCCAGTAGCGTATCAGTTAGAGTTACCACCAGAGTTAGACAGAATCCATGACGTTTTTCATGTGTCTATGTTAAGACGATATCGATCGGATCCCTCACATGTTGTGCCAGTTGAGGAGATTGAAGTAAGGACTGATTTGACCTTTGAGGAAGAACCCATACAAATTTTAGATCGAGAGGTTAAAGTTCTAAAAAGGAAGTCGGTTCCATTGGTAAAAGTACTGTGGCGTAATCATGGAAGGGAAGAAGCTACTTGGGAATCAGAAGAGACTATGCGTCAACAATACCCTCAACTATTTGGATCAGGTAAATTTCGAGGCCGAAATTTCTTTAAAGGGGGTAGAGTTGTAACGCCCCAGTTTTTGGGAATTCTGTGAATGTTGGCATAGGTTTAATTATGTTAGTGGGCCTCTAGAAGGCCCAAGCTTAAGATAGAACTCGATAATTTTAGTTAATTTTTGTTCCATAAGAAAAAGGGGGTGAAGTTATGAAACAGGACCTGTGTGAAAATGTTTGAAAATGCTATATGCTAAATTGAACTGGCCAAACAAATAGGAGTGCAAAATAGGAGGATTTGCATGGCAAACCTCCCATTTTACATGAAGTGGCCTGCCATCATGTTGTTGAAGACAATATGTGCACTTGATATCCATAATTTATGGTACAAATTGATAAAAATTGATAATGGGTTAGGTAAATGTTCCATGATAATGGGTTAGGTAAATGTTCCATGATGGGCATTTCATGTCTTTTGTATTAAAGAATTAAATGAATGAAATATGAAATTTTATTAAAAGAAAAAGGGGTGAAAAGAACAAATTTTTGTCCATCTTTGTTTATCATAGCCGAAAGTTAGAGAAAAGAAAGGAGAGGAGAAAGCTCTTGAATGTTCGGTCACTTGGGGAAGAAAATTGAAGGTAAGTTCATGGTAGTTTGCTTCTATCTTGATGTTCATGAGTTCTTCTTAATTCTACCTTAACTCTTGAAGCATATTTTGGTTTTTGGGTGTGTTGTAAGCATTTGGTCATGAATTAAAATGAAGGAAATGGTTGTTGTTTCATGTTCTTTTGATGAAAAATGGAAGATAGGTGAAGTTGAGCCAAACAAATGATCATGCATGTGCCTTAGATGCTAAAGGGAAAAATCGGCTAACATGTTGTGCTTTAAAATGATGAAATGGAGATTATGCTTAAGTAAAAATCATAGATATGTGATGATTGATTGGTGATATACATGTTTAAATAACATGCATGCAAGATAGGTGTGTGAAAGAGTGATTTGGTAATAAATTTGCTTGGGACAGCAGCAGCAACGTGACTTTGGAAAATCACCATAAATTGTGGGAGATGAATTAGAAGCTGAATAAATTATGTAATTAAAAATTAATGAGTCTAGTTTCAAATGAAATAAACAAGAACATATTTTGAATTCTGTACAATGAGAAATTTGATTCGTAATGAAGAGTGGTCAGATTAGTCAAATAGTGAAACATGGGAAACGTTGAGAAAAATCTGGTATTGATTGGCTAAACTAAAAATTATGAAAATTTTATGGATAGAAGATATATGAGTCTACTTTCAGGGAAAATTAACGGCACTTGATTTGGAGTTTTGTAGCTCCAGTTATAAATGATTTAGTGACTGTTGCTCAGGAAGACAGCTTGCAGTGAAATTATGATTATGTGGTAAACATTGACAAAAATTTGTTAATGAGTTGCTTATTGATTTCTTATAAGCTTACTATGACCTGTAGGTGTGGTTGGCCGGATATTGTAAGGGGTTAATACGTAGTTTGTATTTGAATAGTTAGATTAACGTGTTAGTAATCCAATTGTAGGCGGTTCGTGTGTGGATCTCGTCAGCATATCGTCGCAAACAGGTGTGTAACTAACACCCTCTTTCTTAGTCTAGATTGGCAAAAGCCGAAATGTCGAAAACCGGTATTTTGTAGATTTGTGAGTGTGCAAATGCTCGTGAGGTAAATCGATTAATGTTTTTGGTAAGCTGTAATGTTTGGACTGCAAAGTGCATGATTTTTGTGCCCTCGATATTTTTGGGCTTAATGGGCCAAAATCGGAATGATGGGCCAATCTGCCCAATTCGGTAAGAACCCTTGGTAGTGATTCATTAGTACGTGAAAGGTAGGAATATGCATGAAAAACCCTAAAATAGATAAATTACTGAAATACCTTTAAAAGTGGAAAATTTACGCTTTACCCCTAGGAGATAAATTACCAAATACCCCTAGGGTTAAATTGACCTAAATGCATGTTTGATCGTTGTTATTTATTGCATGCCATGTTGTTATTATCGATGCATGGACCGGGATATTGACGGAGGAAGTACTGAAAGTGGCTTGTCCACGTATTGGAGGCTTTGCCTCAATTTATTGTTAACTGAGTAGCAAGGTCAAATCGTGGAGTGTTAATGAGTGGGTTGAGCTATTCCCACATGGAGTGTATGGCTGGTACGGGTGGAGTGTAGTGGTTGGTGGGTTGAGTAGTCTCCCCAAATGGGCTTGTATATGTTATTGATGTTGCATGTATGGGCCTATGGGCCATACTGTTATCTGAATAAGGGGCTAAGGCCCAGTTTATTGTAATTTGAAAAGGGCTCTGGCCCAGTATCACTGTTACCTGATGGGTTTAGGCCCAATGGGCTTGAGCTGACTTGGGCTTTGAATGGGTTTTCCTTACACACTGAGTTTCCCCAAACTCACCCCTTCTTTAACCTTGCAGGTGAGCCTTGATATGGGTGACTTGGAGCCGGAGGGGATTCAGAGTGGCCATGGTGAATACTTTTGGGTTTGAAAAAGAGACTGGTTTTCTTAAGTTATTTTTAATTACTATTTAATTTTTGGGCTGTAATAAGGCCATTTTAACTTTATTTTCTTCTTTGCTTTTCTGGGATTATATTATTTTAAACAACTTTAAATTGATGGATAATAATTCAAATGGGCTAGACTTAGGGCGTGATTTCAAAAAGATACTTGTTTTTTTTTTAAATAACACGACGTCACAAATATTCGATTTACCAAAGATAACCACTCAAAGAAATTTCAACTTGTTATAACCAAGTGTGGCAATGGATGTGGACATGTCTAGGATTGGATCCAATCGGAGAGCTTGGTACTTAAGCAGCCTTCATGGCTCACCTCCTCTGTTAGGGATACCTACCTGGTGCCCAGCTTCCATTCACTTGGTTAGTTTAAGAAAAGTCGGCTTTTAAAACACTAAAAAGGGAACACGGGTTTTTGACTTCAATGTGGCACGTCGGATTCGGCCTTAACGTCTGGACCGGGTTTGGGGGTGCTACAATTTCCAACCATAACAACTAAAATTTACACTCTGAATGAATTGACAACCTCAAAACGAATAACTCAGACAATCCTTCAGTAGAAAAACTGATTTGTACTAAGAAGAATACACAAACTTCTTCGAGCAATCAACCATAGCTCATTTAACCTTTCGGTGATAATGCTAATTCTGTTGCACAATTCTTCGAAATGCCCTCACATTTTTAAACAAACACCAATTCTAACTGTAATAGCTTCTGAGATACTTGAAAATCAACTTTAACTCTATAAAAGTTCAAGTATCGGATTCAAAGTCTGGTACATAACATTTCACACTCTTACTAGTATAACTAAATCAAGTTATCATCCATCTCTGTACTTCTCAAATAATCAAATAATTATCACTGTGCTAGGTATCATAACTTGTAACACCCCGAATTTGGGCCTAGAAGTATTGGGCCTTGAGTGTGGGTCCGTAAGGAGGTTGTATGTAGGTATTTAATTGTGCAATGAAATAGCACAATTAAATGTCTGCTTTGGTGGTTAATGGCCCTGAGAAGTGTTAGAGAAATCTTGGGTTCAAACTTGGGCTTTAGTAAAAATTTTGGTATTATCTGAAAAAAAAATCTGGATGCTTGGATGAGGGTTTTTAAATTATTGTGTTAAATAAACGACATAAGGAAGCTTGTAGTCTAGTGGTTGTAGCGTCATTAAGGTTGTATGGGAGCCTGGGTTCAAGCCTTGGCTCTTGTAATTTATTTTGGTTTTTTTTTTTAAGGGAACCTGGACTTTGGCCTCTAGACCTTATAATTAATTGGGGATAAAATATGACACAAAAAGCCTTGTGGCTTAGTGGCAAGTAGTGTGTGGAACATCCGAGGGAAGGCATGGTTTCGAATCCCATGGCAAGTAAGGAGCATTTATTTTGCTAACAGGGGGGCGGCAAGAGTTGGTGTTGAATATAAACTCTGATGTTGGAGGGATCCCATATCGGGAAGCTAACATAAGAGTGGTTGCGAAGCTGGCTTTAAATAGAGGGAACCATGAGGAGAATAAAGGTACCTTTTCTTGGCTAATCCCTTTCATTGTATGGCGTGCTCGCTTGGGTTATGATCGACTAAGAGTGCTCGGGCGTGGATTAACTCCAGCCTCCTATCGTGTGTATTTTCTCGCTACTCTAGTCAGTAGGATGGCTACTTGGCCGCGCGATGGGCCGAAAGGGGTCATGTAGGCCTACGGGCCCAATTGGATAAGTTGTTTGATTGTGTAGTAAATATTGGACTAGGCTAGGTGAATCTTATATTTGTGGGTATATTTGGGCTAAAAGGGCCACACGAGCGTGTGGGCCCATTTGGGCCGAGAATAGGCTTTAGGCCCATTCGTATTGTTATCCCTGTTTAGAATACTTTAGTTTACCAAATTACTGAAATGCCTTCGATTTGTAGAATTACCATTTTACCTTCGATTTATAGAATTACCATTTCACCCTCGATTTACAAAATTACCGTTTTACCCTCGATTTATAGAATTACCATTTTACCCTCGATTTATAGAATTACCGTTTTACCCTCGATTTACAAAATTACCATTTTACCTCGGTTTACAAAATTACCGTTTTACCTCGATTGTGAAATTACTAAAATACCCACAGAGGATAAGATTACCAAAATACCCCTAGTTTGTAAAATTACCAAAATACCCCTAGTTTGTAAAATTACCGAAATACCACTAGTTTGTGAAATTACCGAAATACCCTCAATTTGTAAAGTTACCAAAATACCCCTAATTTACAAAATTACAGAAATACCCTTGACTTTCTCAAAATTATAGAAATACCATTGGTTTACAAAATTACTGAAATACCCTTGGTTTGTAGATTTACCAAAACACCCTTGTAGGATGAAATGACTAAAATACCCCTAATAGGTAAAAAGACCGTAAAGCCCCTGTAGGGTAAAGTGATCGTAATACCTTTGTATGGTAAAATGACGAATATGCCCTTATGTTCCGTATGACTGATGTGCTTAGGATTTACATATATTGATATTGGATTAGTTAAGTTTGAGTGACAGGTGGTGGTTATCGTAGGTGATTGATTATGGAAACGTTTCAACTTCAACCCATAACAGGTGTGTACTAACCCTCGTAGTAGCTTAGATTAATATCTGCTGAGAAGCCGAAATGCTAAAATACCGGCGTTTTGGGAACTTGTAATGTTACGTGTGGGTATAGATGCAATAAATACGATAAGATCGGTGTTTGGATCGATGGAACGGGTAAGAACTCAATTTTGTGCACGATGGTAAGTTAGGCCTCCATGGGCTGGAATTGGGCAAATGGGCTTTTGGGCCCATTTGGGTAAAATTGATAGAAAATGGAATTTGGAAAAGTTGCATGTTAACAGGATTAGTATTGTTGTAAAATTTGGGTTAAGCAGGCTTTGTGGGCTAAATCAGCATTCGTAGGGCCCATTAGGGGTTTTGGGCCCAAAAACCCGAATTTGATAAGTGGGTTAAAGATCATTGTTTAAACACTCGAAAATATTGACAATTGTAATGAACATAGAAAACCCTGATTTTTGGTAAAATTACGAAAATAACCTTATAATATGAAAAATGACTATTTTGCCCTTGTGGGCAAGTGACTGACTTGGACTGTGTGGTTGACGGATTTTATTGTGAATATATATTGGTGATATGAATGACTTGACTGTGATTATTTGATTCAAATATGGTCATGACATTCTGCATACATGACATATTGCATGGGATATGGGTTATATTGATGGAAGAAGTGCTAAAAGGGCTCTGCCCCAATTTACCGAAATGGGCTTTGCCCCAGTTTATCAAAAAGGGCTTTGCCCCAGTTATTAAAAGAGGCTAGGCCTCCAAGATATGATAAAGCGACTATCTTGCCAAGTGGAGAGTTTGGTTGGGTGGGTTGAGTTATTCCCACATGGAGAGCTTGGTTGGTGCGTGTGAGAGTAGCGGATGGTGGGTCGAGTAGTCTCCCCAAATGGGCTTGCATACATTAATTGACATTACATGTGATATTGAAATGGGCTTGCATACATCCATTGACATTACATGTGATATTGAAATGGGCCTAAGGGCCATACCATTTATAGTAAAGGCTTCGGCCCAGTGATATGATTTATGAAAAGACTTCAGCCCAGTGATATGATTTATGAAAAGGCTTCGGCCCAATGATATGATTTATGAAAAGGCTTCAGCCCAGTATTCTGATTATGATTTATGGAAAGGCTTCAGCCCAGTATATGTCAAGACTAAATAGGGCTTTGGCCCAGATTGTACTGACACTGTGTTATTCACTGTTGGTTTGTTGTTGGGGATTACACACTGAGTTTTCGTAAACTCACCCCGTTTCTAACTGTGCAGGTAATCCCTAAGCTTAGACGGTTTGAAGCTGCGAGGGACTCGGAGATGGCCACACTCTCGCTTTACTTTCTTTTAATTGCAATAAGTAGCCGATTTATTTCTTTATAAGTTTTATCTTATTAATATTATTATTTGGTTTTGGGTTGTAATAAGGCCATTTTAATTATTTTTCTGGGATTATTTTATCTTATACCCTATATTTTTCTGATAATAATATGAGTTATACCTAGGGCGCGTTTCCAAAATGATAATTGTTTTCAAAATAACGCAACGATACAATTAATCGGTTTATCAAAAATATCTACTCAAATGAATTCCAACTCGTTTTTCTCAAAACCTAACCTAGCACCAAAGTGTGGCAATGGTTGTGGGCATGTCTAGGATTGGATCCAATCAAGAGCTTGGTACTTAAGCAGCCTCTTAGGCTCACCTCTTCTGTTTCGGATATCTACCTGGTGCACAACTTCCATTCACGTTATTAGCTCAACAAAAGTCGGTTTATAAAACACTAAAATGAAACATGAATTTTTAAATTTCAATATGACACGTCGGATCCGGCCATAACGTCTGGGCCGGGTTTGGGGTGTTACATTTAGTGGTATCAGAGCCAGGTTACAAAACTTGGCTGGGGTATGGGTAGCAGAAAATTATTGTTGTTTTTTTTCTTCTTTTTCAGAAATTGGGGTTTGAAAAGGGTTTTTCTAAAAAAATTGTTTTGAAATTTATCAACAAAACTTGACTTGTTTCTGGAAAGATGTTATTGGAAGTGTGGCACACCGAGTCTCTGGCACCAAATCTGTAAGTTCTCTAACTCTGTTTACTGTTATAGATTGAAATGCTATATTGAGAAACCACTATAGATAGTAGCACTATACTGGAACATTCTAGTTAGAGTAAATTGTAACGCTTGAATTTAGATTTAGTATTTATTTGGTGTGTGTTCTGGAAATGTAGAAATTGGTTGCATGCGAAATCTATCCACTCTGATGGACAAATGTTTTGGGTGTATGTTAGTATTATTAGTATCAGAGTGCACAGTGGAAGTGTGGTGGTGTAGTCTGAGAGTGGAAAATTTCGAGGACGAAATTTCTTTAAGGGGGTAGAATTGTAACACCCTAATTTGGGCCTAAAGTATTCGACCTTGAGTGCGGGTCCGTAAGGAGGTTGTATATAGGTATTTAATTGTGCAATGAAATAACACAATTAAATGTCTGCTTTGGTGGTTAATGGCCCTGAGAAGTGTTAGAGAAATCTTGGGTTCAAACTTGGACTTTAGCAAAAATTTTGGTATTAAGTGAAAAAAAAATCTGGATGCTTGGATGAGGGTTTTTAAATTATTGTGTTAAATAAATGACACAAGGAAGCTTGTAGTCTAGTGGTTGTGGCATCATTAAGGTTGTATGGGAGCCTGGGTTCAAGCCTTGGCTCTTGCAATTTATTTTGGTTTTTTTTTTAAGGGAACCTGGACTTTGGCTTCTAGACCTTATAATTAATTGGGGATAAAATATGACACAAAAAGCCTTGTGGCTTAGTGGCAAGTAGCGTGTGGAGCATCTGAGGGGATGCATGTGTTCGAATCCCATGGCAAGCAAGGAACATTTATTTTGCTAACAAGGGGCGGCAAGAGTTGGTGTTGAATTTAAACTCTGATGTTGGAGGGATCCCACATCGGGAGGCTAACATAAGAGTGGTTGCGAAGCTGGCTTTAAATAGAGGGAACCATGAAGAGAGTAAAGGTACCTTTTCTTGGCTGATCCCTTTCGTTGTATGGCGTGCTCGTTTGGGTTTGGCGTTGGCTAAGAGTGCTCGGAGCGTGGATTAACTCCAGTCTCCTATCAGGTGTGTATTTTCTCGCTACTCTAGCTGTAGGATGGCTACTTCAGGCCGCGATGGGCCGAAAGGTGTCATGTGGGCCTAATGGGCCTACGGGCCTAATTGGATAAGTTGTTTGATTGTGCAGTAAATATTGGACTAGGCTAGGTGAATCTCATATTTGTGGCTAGATTTTGGCTAAAAGGACCACACGAGCGTATGGGCCCATTTGGGCCGAGAATAGGCTTTAGGCCCATTCGTATTGTTATCCCTGTTTAGAATACTTTAGTTTACCAAATTACTGAAATGCCCTCGATTTGTAGAATTACCATTTTACCTTCGATTTATAGAATTACCATTTCACCCTCGATTTACAAAATTACTGTTTTACCCTCGATTTATAGAATTACCATTTTACCCTCGATTTAAGAATTATCGTTTTACCCTCGATTTACAAAATTACCATTTTACCCTAAGTTTACAAAATTACCGTTTTACCCTCGATTGTCAAATTACTGAAATACCCCTATAGGATAGAATTACCAAAATACCACTAGTTTGTAAAATTACAGAAATACCACTGGTTTGTGAAATTACCAAAATACCCCTGATTTACAAAATTACAGAAATACCCTTGACTTTCTAAAAATTATAGAAATACCATTGGTTTACAAAATTACTGAAATACCCTTGGTTTGTAGATTTACCAAAACACCCTTGTAGGATGAAATGACTAAAATACCCCTAATTGGTAAAAAGACCGTAAAGCCCCTGTAGGGTAAAGTGATCGTAATACCCTTGTATGGTAAAATGACAAATATGCCCTTATGTTCCGTATGACTGATGTGCTTAGGATTTACGTATATTAATATTGGATTAGTTAAGTTTGAGTGACAGGTGGTGTTTATCGTAGGTGATTGATTATGGAAACGTTTCAACTTCAACCCATAACAGGTGTGTACTAACCCTCGTAGTAGCTTAGATTAATATCTGCTGAGAAGTCGAAATGCTAAAATACCGGCGTTTTGGGAACTTGTAATGTTACGTGTGGGTATAGATGCGATAAATACGATAAGATCAGTGTTTGGATCGATGGAACGGGTAAGAACTCAATTTTGTGCACGATGGTAAGTTGGGCCTCCATGGGCTGGAATTGGGCAAATGGGCTTTTGGGCCCATTTGGGTAAAATTGATAGAAAATGGAATTTGGAAAAGTTGCATGTTAACAGGATTAGTATTGTTGTAAAATTTGGGTTAAGCAGGCTTTGTGGGCTAAATCAGCATTCGTAGGGCCCATTAGGGGTTTTGGGCCCAAAAACCCGAATTTGATAAGTGGGTTAAAGATCATTGTTTAAACACTCGAAAATATTGACATTTGTAATGAACATGGAAAACCCTGATTTTTGGTAAAATTACGAAAATACCCTTATAATATGAAAAATGACTGTTTTGCCCTTGTGGGCAAGTGACTGACTTGGACTGTGTGGTTGACGGATTTTATTGTGAATATATATATGGTGATATGAATGACTTGAATGTGATTATTTGATTCAAATATGGTCATGACATATTGCATACATGACATATTGCATGGGATATGGGTTATATTGATGGAGGAAGTGCTAAAAGGGCTCTGCCCCAATTTACCAAAAAAGGCTTTGCCCCAGTTTATCAGAAACGGCTTTGCCCCAATTATTAAAAGAGGATAGGCCTCCAGTTATATGATAAAGCAGCTATGCTGCCAGTGGAGAGTTTGGTTGGGTGGGTTGAGTTATTCCCCACATGGAGAGCTTGGTTGGTACGGGTGGAGAGTAGCGGATGGTGGGTCAAGTAGTCTCCCCAAATGGGCTTGCATACATTCATTAACATTACATGTGATATTGAAATGGGCTTACATACATCCATTGACATTACATGTGATATTGAAATGGGCCTAAGGGCCATACCATTTATAGTAAAGGCTCCGGCCCAGTGATATGATTTATGAAATGGCTTTGGCCCAGTGATATGATTTATGAAAAGGCTTCGGCCCAGTGATATGATTTATGAAAAGGCTTCGACCCAGTGATATGATTTATGAAAAGGCTTCGGCCCAATGATATGATTATGATTTGTGGAAAGGCTTCGGCCCAGTATATGTCAAGACTAAATAGGGCTTTGGCCCAGATTGTACTGACACTGTGTTATTCACTGTTTGTTTGTTGTTGGGGATTACACACTGAGTTTTCATAAACTCACCCCATTTCTAACTGTGCAGGTAATCCCTAAGCTTAGATGGTTTGGAGCTGCGAGGGACTCGGAGATGGCCACACTACTGTTTCTATTTCTTTTAATTGCAATAAGTAGCCGATTTATTTCTTTATAAGTTTTATCTTATTAATATTATTATTTGATTTTGGGTTGTAATAAGGCCATTTTAATTATTTTTCTGGGATTACTTTATCTTATACCCTATATTTTTCTAATAACAATATGAGTTAGACCTAGGGCGCGTTTCCAAAATGATAATTGTTTTCAAAATAACGCAATGATACAATTAATTGGTTTATCAAAAATATCTACTTAAATGAATTCCAACTCGTTTTTCTCAAAACCTAGCCTAGCACCAAAGTGTGGCAATGGTTGTGGGCATGTCTAGGATTGGATCCAATCAAGAGCTTGGTACTTAAGCAGCCTTCTAGGCTCACCTCCTCTGTTTCGGATACCTACCTGGTGCACAGCTTCCATTCACTTTGTTAGCTCAACAAAAGTCTGTTTATAAAACACTAAAATGAAATATGGATTTTTAAATTTCAATGTGACACGTCGAATCCGGCCATAACGTCTGGACCGGGTTTGGGGTGTTACATAACTGTTGTAAAATCTCTTGATTTCTCATTAACACATTTCTAGAAACCATAAACTCTTTATTCAAACCAAGCTGAATCATAATGAATACTTTAATTGTCAATATCTTCAACTGTTTATACTTTATTAGCATGAATTCAAGAAAACTAAACTTCATACAATGAGGACTTTAGCAATCAGACAACTTGGATTTGTAAAAATATACCTCTGATGCAACCATGTTGATATGCGTATACAACTCTGTACCATAACCTCTAGAATATGTACTATTTACTCGGGTCATTTATCTATTTATACATGAAAAATCAGCATTTACCTCTGAAGCCATGAATAATACAAACATACATATAATTCAATCAACTGCTCAACTGAATCAATCTCAACTAAAAGACAATAACTTTACAAAAACTGTTCTTCTCTATGCTGTGATGATATCTTAAACATACATTCTGTCATGATTTATTCAAAGAGCTAATCACAAATCATTATTACTGCATAACTCAAAAGAACATAACATTTGGTCTTTAACTCACTGATATATATATCAAGATTATGCAAAAAATGAAAATCGATACACATGTCTAAACTGAACTACACTGAGGCCACAATACTCATACTACTCAAAAATCATAATGCCATAATAAGATTGACTTCTCAATTACTTTAGCAAATAATGTTCCGAGTGAAAATAAAACATCCTGATCATTTGAGAGATTTAAAAACAAATTTCAATAACAACCGGTGCAAAAGCAGAATCTTTATGCCTCTAATAAGAAAAAACTATTTTCATCACTAGAGCATTTTCTACTAATGTCTCATGGTTGATACTTTGAAGAGTAATTTATTAATAAAACCGAGATAATAAAATCTCAGAACATAGAGCTACACAGAATTCCTAGTAACTACATCTCATGTAGAACAGCTAAGGTTTCAATAGCATCTCATAAAATTTCCAAAAGGAAAGGATAATACTCACAAGCACTGGGAACAACTATGACAGAAGCCATAAAATTTTCCTTTACTTTCATTGAGCAATAGTTAACAATACAGATCACTAACATCATACAGATCTTACTGTCAATCTTCCATCTGCACACTGAAGTAGAAAACTAGAATAGATAGAGCAATATCAATCACATCTCAAACAAACTATAATGCTTTCACCTGTCTGTAAATTTAACTAACATTCTCATACTGCAGGAATTGCATCTATGATCTTACATATATTTATATATATCTCAGAAAGTAAATATATGCATATAATAGTCGAAAAAGATTTTTCTATAATTTCTCAACTATAAACTCTACATTCAACTATTAATATGGCTCAATTATTATTCCTCTGTCTAATTCTGTCATTACTGAATTCACATTATCCCATTCATAGTTGGAATTTATTCGGAAGAAAATCTAGCAATCATATACCTTACACATCATACTTGAATGAGTGCATTAGCTGAGTCTGACCTTTATTTTACTGTGACATTTCAATTATCCAAATGATTTTATTATTAACCTGGCATCCTTTCTGCAACTGTGTTCATTTGTTAAATCATTCTCGACTCTGATTACATCGTCAATAAATCTGTCACTGAACGCTTTAGTTTTCCACTTTAGCATATTCAATCTAAATTTCATGAAATCTCATTCTGAATTACCTTGCTGATAAGGGGGGTGAGGTTGTAACACCTCTGACTTACCTCTTACATACTCATGCATATAACTTAACACTCATCATATTAAAATATTATCACAATTATACAATTTGCTTCAAGCAACTTAACATGCACGTTCTGTGACAGCCCAAAATTGACCCTAGTCGGGAAGTGGTTTCGGGACCACCAAACCGAGGCATACAAATAATCTAATATTCATTTTGATGCCTATAATATGTGTTAATTCGTGTGTGACATTTTTGATATTTTGATTTAGGGTTTTAAATGTGAATTTCACTAGAAACGACCTAGTAGTAAACTTTGAAAATAGGACAGGGAAATGTGTGATGACTAGTTGATCATGCATGCAAAAATGAGGGGTTTGCATGTCAAATTTCCCTAAACTAAAGCCTAGTGGCCGGCCATGACAAAGAATTATGGGCAAAACATGTCATAGACATGTTTTGTTGGTGCATCATGGGAGGAAACAATAAAATAAAAAGTTAGTAATAAGAAATGAAAAAAAAAAGAGATCATCATTCATGTTCTTGCTAGCCGAAACTAGGAAGGAAAAAGAGAGAAAGAAAAGCTTCATCCTTGGGTTCTTTTTGGCCGATTTGAAAGGAGAAAGGTTGAAGATATTCGGCCATACTTGCATCTAAGTTAAGGTATGTTTGATGATGTTCCATGAGATGCATGCATGTTTTAGTTGTTAGCTTGAGTTCTACCTAGCCCCATGGTCTAAATCTTGCTATGTGATAGAGATGATACTCGGCCATGGATGTATCATTCTTGCTTGGTGTTGATGTTGTGTTGATGAGATATTAAGTGATTTTTGAAAACCATGTTGAAATTTGATTAAGTGGGGTGAGTATGGTTTTCGGCTATAAAAGATTAATAAGGGTGATGGTTGTGTTTCATGCTAAACTTAGATAAATAATGGTAGTTTGCTTACATCTTGATATCTATGAGTTCCTTTCTTGGTTCTACCATAGACCCACGAAGTACATGTTTATGTGGTGTTGTTGGAGATTATGATAGAAGCTAATGAGTGAGAGTTTGATAGATACTATGAGGTTAAACTTCATGAGATTGTAAGCTTGTAAGTTGGATGATGAAATTCATGCTTTGTGAAGGTAAATGGTGTGGAAGGAGCATTCGACCATGATGAAAATATATGAGATAGTTATAATCAACTTGAGATTTGGCCCTTGCACCTACATGTATATATGTTGCACATGATGTATTGGTATGACATATATACTATCTCAAGGTATATATTTGCATATGATGATGTTTCGGTTATGAAATAAATGATGGATGCTTATTGAGTTACAATATGGAATGCGTTATTTAGTAAAATGTATGCTGTTTTTGTGTGGTATTAAGTGTTTAATTGGCCTCAACATGGACATGCATATTCGGCCACATGAAGGGGGGGTTAGTGTGCATGCATTCGGTTAGAGGCAAGCATATTGATGCCTATTCTTGGCTTGGAAAATTCGGCTAAGGAGAGTACTAACTTATGTGTTGAATTCGATTCGTGATTTCGTACACATGTGACTCTAATGTCTAATGTATATAAGGGCTAAGTACCTTGAGCTTCACTTTGATGTTTGAATGAATTGTATTGAATTGCTTGTTGTGATTAAAAATTGTGCATGACCATTGTGTATTTGAGCTAAAGGATGGCCATATGACCATTTAAACTCCTTGTCATATTCGGCCATAAGTTATCATAATGAGATTTTAATATGTTAAATTTGTGTGAATTAGCTCAAGAGCTTAGAGGACTACAGTTGGATAAGGGAAATGAAAAAGTGATCGAATAGCCGTCGAAATCGTTCGACAACATCTGAGGTAAGTCTTCGAGTAATGACCCTACTTGAATTATATTGAAATGATTTGTCATATTATGGCGGGCAGCCGAATGTGCGTAGGGACTAAGTTATAAAGTCAATTGAAATCATGCTCTTTGTGTGTGGCTATTGAGCCGAAATTGGAAAGGTTTGATAAATGTTTTGTGTTTGAGCCTTAGTAACGAGAATGAAATATGGATGTGTCGTGATTATTGATATATGTGTACAGGAGCATTTGAATGATACCCTGCTAAGTCCGAAGGCATTTATGCTAGTGATTATATCCGGCTAAGACCCCAAGGCATTCGTATGCGAGTTGTTATATCCGGCCTAAGACCAAGGCATTTGTGCAAGTTACCAAATCAGGTTAAGACCAAAGGCAATTGTGCTTGTGGTTATATTCGCTAAATTCAAGAGACTCGGTTTGAAGGTGAGCGTTTTGGTGCTGTAATAAATTCAATTAATACGCTCGAAAAACCCATACGATAAGGTATGTTTACATGTGCATCGGAAAAGTCGATCCGTTTGAAATAGTATTCGTTCAATCGACTAACGAACTTTCGGCTCTTAGATAGGTTGATACCTTGTGTGTATATGTTGATGAAGTGTGAAGTAAGTATGATTATGAGAATGTGTATTAATAAAGTGATTCATTTATCTATGTGAATGTAATACTTTAGTCAAAGCTGATTTCATTACTTGAGACTTACTAAGCATTAAAATGCTTACCCCATTGCTTTGGCTCTCTGTTTTATAGATTTTGCTCGTTAGTTATCGGATTCGGGATCATCGAAGTCAAAGTCATCCATACTATCAAAGCCCCCTTTTTGGTACAAATTTTGGTTGAACTTTGAAATGGCATGTATAGGACTACTCTTTCGTTTGTTGGTCATAGACCCCTTTGATTTTGTATAAATTTGGATAGCCATGCGAAAATGGCTTATGTACACTTTGGCATGGTATCATAATCATTTTGTATGTTGTTCATTAAGAGGTATGGAAATGTTTGGAAACGATTAGCCATTGGAATGGTTAATCATGATCATTCCTTGTGCCATGTATGCTAAAAGGGCTAGTTGAATCAAAGAAATTATGAAGTAGGTAAAGGTTACCTTGAAAATAGATGCTGACAGCAGCAGTGATGTGGATGTCAAAAATCACTAAAAATAGTAGGAATGGAATTAAATAGTGAATAAATTATGTAAATGAACCTTGATGAATATACTTTCATATGGAAGAAACGAAACGGTCATATGAGTTATATGTTAAGAGATATTAAAGTTCTCGTGAAACAGGGCCAGAACGGTTTCTGGATCCCCTTTTCCGACTTTGGAAATTCATTGTAAATTAACCGGAGATAATTAGGAGTTATGCAATATATGTATAGATTTCTATTTGAGTATAGTTTCGATACAAACAAACGGAATCAGTATTTAATCCCTGTACAGGGAGATATCCAAGTCATAATGTGCGAAGGTCAGTGTAGTCGATCCCTGTAACAGGGGAGACTTTAACTAATAAAATGTACTAATTGGCCTGACCAAAAATTCTAGAAAAAAATTTTTGGATGGACATATGATTCTAATTTCAGGTAAAAATTACGAAACTGATTTTCGAGCTTTGAAACTCAAGATATGATTTTTAAGGCGACAGTGATGCAGTAACCAGCTTGTCTGGAAAATTTTAAATGGACTGTGAAAATGATTAAGTCAAGTTTGTGTGCACCTTGTGTTCGACTCCGGTAACGGACTCGGGTACGGGGTGTTACAATTTTATTGGTATTAGAGCTATGGTTTAGTCGATTCTAGGATTACCGTAATGCGTTTGGCTCTAGCTATACATGCCATTTTACGTGATTATTTGATAGTGTGGTGATTTCTGACGTTTGAATTTGTGTTTATTTATAGTAATGGATCCGATCCCAACCGAAGCGGTAGCTGATGATGTGGAGAGTGTGGCGCTGCTCCGCACAAGGGACAAACGGCGGACTCTCAACTTTGTTGCTAGCAATCCGAACGATGAGGCTAGGCAAGCTTTCTATAGCGTGATGAATGATTGGTTCAACCAATACATTTGAACTAACACTGCTGTTCCACAACCTCCATTCCCGACTAATACAACCCCCGCACCTACAATGCCTCGTAATCGACCAAATAAGGTCCAATAAGCCCCAGTTGATGAAATTCAAAACATGGGGCTCTTGAATTTAAAGCTACGGATAGTGACGATGCCGAGCAAGCTGAATTTTGGTTGGACAACACTATCCGGGTACTTGATGAGCTATCCTGTACACCGATGAATGCCTAAAGTGTACTATCTCCTTGCTACGTGATTACGCCTACTATTGGTGGTGTACTCGACTTCACAGTGCCCCGAGAGCAAGTAACTTGGGAGTTTTTCCAAACCGAGTTTGGAAAAAGTATATCGATCGAGATTTATGGATCAAAAGCGGAAGGAATTTCTTGAACTTAAACAAGGTTCCATGTCGGTTCATGACTATGAGCGAAAATTTGTGAGGCTTAGTCGATGCAGCGAGAATGCATTTCTTGAAGCTGTGATGTGTAAACGCTCCGAAGATGGACTGAATGATGATATAAAGCTGTATGTTGGCATTTTGGAAATCCGAGAGTTTGTGGCTCTTGTCGAGCGAGCGTGCAAAGCCGAGAAGCTCGATATGGAGAAAAGAAAAGTGAAGTGGGAGCAAGTGAGTTTCAGTAAGAGGTCTTGGGAAGCCCTTCCCACGATCATCAAAGAAATTTAGAGATGGCTTAGGCGGTCTAGAGACACTTGGGCTTTTCTAGACGAGTTCGCGATTGACCCCTGTGACCACACGAGTCACTTGATCGCCGATGGTGGAAATGATCGTCGAGAGAGAACGGAGTGCCGTATTGTGGAAAATGGCATTCGGAAGTTGTAGATTCCGTGACCGCTCTGTTACAAGTGCGGATCGGTGGACCACTTCATTAAAGATTGCCCAAGGTTGTGCGAGCAGAATGTAGATCGAGTGGGAAGCCGGGCGCTACCACTTGCCGAGGTAGACCATCTAGAAATACGGGCAATGCTAGTGGTGGTCGAGAGGATCTAGAGATGCTATGACCAGATCCGAGGCTCGGCGCTCTGCTAGGGCTTATGCCATACGCCGCGCGTGAGGATGCTTCCTCGCCGGATGTTATTACCGTACTTTCACACTCTTTGATACTAATGTGATTGCTTTGATTGACCACGGTTCTACTCATTCTTATATATGCGAAACCTTAGCATCGAAAGAAGACTTTACCTATTGAGTCTCTTGAGTTCGTAATTCGGTGTCAAATCCCTTGGGTCGTTACGTGCTTGTCGACAAAGTGTGTAAGAAATGCCCCCTAGTAATTCGAGGTTCCTGTTTTCCGGTAGACTTGATGCTTTTGCCGTTCGATGAATTTGATGTTATTCTTGGTTTGGATTGGTTGACCGTGCATGATGCAGTTGTGAATTGCCAAAGCAAGACTATTGATTTGAGGTGTGCAAATAACGAGATGATCCGAGTTGAGTCTACGGACTTGAAGGGGTTGCCAGCTGTAATATCATCAATGTTGGCCCAGAAATATGTAAGAAAAGGGTGCGAAGCATACCTTGCGTATGTACTTGATGATAAGGAGTTAGAAATAAAACTCGAATCTGTGCCGGTGGTTTGTGAATACCCGAATGTTTTTTCCCGAAGAATTACCGGGTTTGCCACCTGTTCGGGAGATAGAGTTTGGTATTGAGCTTGTACCTGAGACCACACCGATTTCGATAGCTCCGTATCGTATGGCACCAACGGAATTAAAGGAGTTGAAAGCTCAGTTGCAAGAGTTGGTGGATAGAGGTTTTGCTCGCCCGAGTTTTTCACCTTGGGGTGCACCAGTGTTGTTTGTGAAAAAGAAGGACGGAACCATGAGGTTGTGCATCGACTATCATCAGCTTAATAAAGTGACAATAAAGAACAAATATTCATTACCGCGTATCGATGATTTGTTCGATCAACTGAAGGGAGCCTCAGTGTTCTCAAAAATAGATTTGAGATCGGGCTATTATCAGTTGCGAATCCGAGATTCGGACATACCCAAAACTTCCTTCAGAACGAGATATGGTCACTACGAGTTCTTAGTGATGCCGTTCGGGCTCACTAATGCCTCTGCGGTATTTATGGATTTGATGAATCGGATCTTCAGACCATATTTGGATCGGTTCGTAGTTGTGTTCATTGACGACATCTTGGTTTATTCAAGAGATGAGACCGAACATGCGGAGCACCTGAGATTAGTGTTGCAAATATTACGGGATAGCGGTTATATGCTAAGTTCACAAGTGTGAGTTACGGTTAAGAGGTTAGCTTCTTGGGTCATGTGGTATCTGCGTCGGGTATTCGAGTCGACCCGAGCAAAATTTCAGCCATACTTAACTAGAAGCCTCCAAGAAATATTCTTGAGGTTCGAGCTTTTGGGACTTGCCGATTACTACCGACGGTTTGTAAAAGGATTCTCGATGATAGCCACACCCATGACGAAACCGCTTGAGAAAGAGGTCAAGTTTGAATAGACGGAAAAGTGTCGAAAAGTTTGATCAATTGAAAACTCATTTGACTAAGCTCCAAGATTAGTGCAGCCGAATCGGCAAAGAGTTTGTCATCTATAGTGACGCCTCCCTACTTGGGTTAGGTTGTGTATTGATGCAAGAAGGTCGAGTTGTGGCCTATCGTCGAGACAATTAAAGCCACATGAGAAAATTTATCCGACCCATGATCTCGAATTGGTCACCATCGTATTCGCCATAAAGATATGGCGACATTACTTATTTGGTGAGAAGTGCCATGTGTATTCGGATCACAAAAGTCTCAAATATTTGATGACTCAAAGAGACTTAAATCTGCGACAAAGACGTTGGCTCGAGTTGTTAAAAGATTATGAGCTTGTCATTGATTATCACCCGGGAAAGGCTAATGTGGTTGCGGACGCCTTAGGCCGAAAATCACTGTTTGCTTTACGAGCTATGAATGTACACTTGTCTATTCTACCCGACAATGTGTTAATAGCCGAATTAAAGGCCAAACCATTATTGACTCATCAAATTCGTGAAGCTCAGAAAGTTGACGATGAGTTGGTTGCAAAACGGGCTAAGTGTGTTCCGAACAAGGAATCGGAGTTTCAAATTGATGATGACGATTGTTTGAGGTTCAGAAGTCGTCTGTGTGTTCCAAAGAATTCGGAACTTATTTCGATAATTCTGAACGAAGCCCATTGTAGCCGAATGGCAATCCACCCGGGGAGTACGAAGATGTACAACGATTTGAAACGTCGATTTTGGTGGCATGGTATGAAACGAGACATCTCCAACTTTGTTTCAAGATGTTTAATATGTCAACAAGTGAAAGCGGAACATCAAGTGCCTTCAGGGTTACTTCAGCCGATCACGATACCCGAGTGGAAATGGGATCGAGTCATAATGGACTTTGTGTTCGAACTGCCATTGTCAGCAAGTAATAAGGATGCGATTTGGGTTGTTGTTGATAGACTGACTAAGTCGGCTCACTTTATCCCGTCGTCACGGATTTTCATTGGATAAACTAGCTGAATTGTACGTTTCTCGATTGTGAGATTACACGGGTACCAATTTACATTGTGTCGGATAGAGATCTGAGATTCACCTCGCGATTTTGGAAGAAATTGCAAGAAGCTTTGGGTACCAAGTTGCATTTCAAAGACCGCCTTTCACCCCCAAACCGATGGTCAATCCGAGTGGATAATTCGGATACTTGAGGATATGTTGAGATGTTGCATCCTCGAGTTCGATGGTTCATGGGAGCGGTATTTACCTTTGATTGAATTCGCTACAACAATAGTTTTCAATCAAGTATTAAGATGGTGCCTTACGAGGCCTTGTGCGAGCGTAAATGCCGTACACCATTGTTTTGGACCGAGCTCGGTGAGAGCAAAATTTTGAGTGGATTTGATTAAAGATCTTTGAGCAGAAAGTAAAAGTAATCCGTGAAAATCTGAAGATAGCCTCCGATCGTCAGAAGTCGTACGCGGATCTGAAACGAAAAGACATTGAGTATCAGGTGGGAGATAAAGTGTTTCTTAAAGTTTTGCCTTGGGAAAAGATACTCAGATTTGGTCGTAAAGGCAAATTGAGCCCGAGGTTCATCGGGCCATATGAGATATCCGAACGAGTCGGTCCAGTTGCGTATCGTTTGATTTTGCCCCCTGAACTTGAAAAGATTCATGACGTCTTTCATGTTTCGATGCTTCGACGCTATAGATCTGATCCGTCGCACGTAATTAGTCCATCAGAGGTTGAAATTCAAGCCGATATGAGTTATGAAGAAGAACAGATTCGTATCCTAGCTCGTGAAGTGAAGGAGTTGCGAAACAAAAGGGTTCCGTTAGTAAAAGTGTTATGGCTCAAACACGGGATGGAAGAAGCTACTTGGGAACCCGAGAACTCTATGAAAGAGCGTTACCCAAACCTATTGACCGGTAAGATTTTCGGGGACGAAAATTTCTTAAGTGGGGGAGAGTTGTGACAACCCAAAATTGACCCTAGTCGGGAAGTGGTTTCGGGACCACCAAACCGAGGCATAAAAATAATCTAATATTCATTTTGATGCCTATAATATGTGTTAATTCGTGTGTGACATTTTTGATGTTTTGATTTAGGGTTTTAAATGTGAATTTCACTAAAAAGGACCTAGTAGTAAACTTTGAAAATAGGATAGGGAAATGTGTGATGACTAGTTGATCATGCATGCAAAAATGAGGGGTTTGCATGTCAAATTTCCCTAAACTAAAGCCTAGTGGCCGGCCATGACAAAGAATTATGGGCAAAACATGTCATAGACATGTTTTGTTGGTGCATCATGGGAGGAAACAATAAAATAAAAAGTTAGTAATAAGAAATGAAAAAAAGAAAAAAGAGATCATAATTCATGTTCTTGCTAGCCGAAACTAGGAAGGAAAAAGAGAGAAAGAAAAGCTTCATCCTTGGGTTCTTTTTGGCCGATTTGAAAGGAGAAAGGTTGAAGATATTCGACCATACTTGCATCTAAGTTAAGGTATGTTTGATGATGTTCCATGAGATGCATGCATGTTTTAGTTGTTAGCTTGAGTTCTACCTAGCCCCATGGTCTAAATCTTGCTATGTGATAGAGATGATACTCGGCCATGGATGCATCATTCTTGCTTGGTGTTGATGTTGTGTTGATGAGATATTAAGTGATTTTTGAAAACCATGTTGAAATTTGATTAAGTGGGGTGAGTATGGTTTTCGGCTATAAAAGATTAATAAGGGTGATGGTTGTGTTTCATGCTAAACTTAGATAAATAATGGTAGTTTGCTTACATCTTGATATCTATGAGTTCCTTTCTTGGTTCTACCATAGACCCACGAAGTATATGTTTATGTGGTGTTGTTGGAGATTATGATAGAAGCTAATGAGTGAGAGTTTGATAGATACTATGAGGTTAAACTTCATGAGATTGTAAGCTTGTAAGTTGGATGATGAATTCATGCTTTGTGAAGGTAAATGGTGTGGAAGGAGCATTCGGCCATGATGAAAATATATGAGATAGTTATAATCAACTTGAGATTCGGCCCTTGCACCTACATGTATATATGTTGCACATGATGTATTGGTATGACATATATACTATCTCAAGGTATATATTTGCATATGATGATGTTTCGGTTATGAAATAAATGATGGATGCGTATTGAGTTACAATATGGAATGCGTTAGCTAGTAAAATGTATGCTGTTTTTGTGTGGTATTAAGTGTATAATTGGCCTCAACATGGACATGCATATTCGGCCACATGAAGGGGGGGTTAGTGTGCATGCATTCGGTTAGAGGCAAGCATATTGATGCCTATTCTTGGCTTGGAAAATTCAGCTAAGGAGAGTACTAACTAATGTGTTGAATTCGATTCGTGATTTCGTACACATGTGACTCTAATGTCTAATGTATATAAGGGCTAAGTACCTTGAGCTTCACTTTGATGTTTGAATGAATTGTATTGAATTGCTTGTTGTGATTAAAAATTGTGCATGACCATTGTGTATTTGAGCTAAAGGATGGCCATATGACCATTTAAACTCCTTGTCATATTCGCCATAAGCTATCATAATGAGATTTTAATAAGTTAAATTTGTGTGAATTAGCTCAAGAGCTTAGAGGACCACAGTTGGATAAGGGAAAGGAAAAGTGATCGAATAGCCGTCGAAATCGTTCGACAACATCCGAGGTAAGTCTTCGAGTAATGACCCTACTTGAATTATATTGAAATGATTTGTCATATTATGGCGGACAACCGAATGTGCGTAGGGACTAAGTTATAAAGTCAATTGAAATCATGCTCTTTGTGTGTGGCTATTGAGCCGAAATTGGAAAGGTTTGATAAATGTTTTGTGTTTGAGCCTTAGTAACGAGAATGAAATATGGATGTGTCGTGATTATTGATATATGTGTACATGAGCATTTGAATGATACCCGGGCTAAGTCCTGAAGGCATTTATGCTAGTGATTATATCCGGGCTAAGACCCCAAGGCATTCGTGCGAGTTGTTATATCCGGGCTAAGACCCGAAGGCATTTGTGCAAGTTACCAAATCCGGGTTAAGACCCGAAGGCAATTGTGCTTGTGGTTATATCCGGCTAAATTCCGAAGAGATTCGGTTTGAAGGTGAGCGTTTTGGTGCTGTAATAAATTCAATTAATACGCTCGAAAAACCCATATGATAAGGTATGTTTACATGTGCATCGGAAAAGTCGATCCGTTTGAAATAGTATTCGTTCAATCGACTAACGAACTTTCGGCTCTTAGATAGGTTGATACCTTGTGTGCATATGTTGATGAAGTGTGAAGTAAGTATGATTATGAGAATGTGTATTAATAAAGTGATTCATTTAGCTATGTGAATGTAATACTTTAGTCAAAGCTGATTTCATTACTTGAGACTTACTAAGCATTAAAATGCTTACCCCATTGCTTTGGCTTTCTGTTTTATAGATTTTGCTCGTTAGCTATCGGATTCGGGATCATCGAAGTCGAAGTCATCCACACTATCAAAGCCCCCTTTTTGGTACAAATTTTGGTTGAACTTTGAAATGGCATGTATAGGACTACTCTTTCGTTTGTTGGTCTTAGACCCCTTTGATTTTGTATAAATTTGGATAGCCATGCGAAAATGGCTTATGTACACTTTGGCATGGTATCATAATCATTTTGTATGTTGTTCATTAAGAGGTATGGAAATGTTTGGAAACAATTAGCCATTGGAATGGTTAATCATGATCATTCCTTGTGCCATGTATGCTAAAAGGGCTAGTTGAATCAAAGAAATTATGAAGTAGGTAAAGGTTACCTTGAAAACAGATGCTGACAGCAGCAGTGATGTGGATGTGAAAAATCACTAAAAATAGTAGGAATGGAATTAAATAGTGAATAAATTATTTAAATGAACCTTGATGAATCTAATTTCATATGGAAGAAACGAAACAGTCATATGAGTTATATGTTAAGAGATATTAAAGTTCTCGTGAAACAGGGCCAGAACGGTTTCTGGATTCCCTGTTCCGACTTTGGAAATTCATTGTAAATTAACCAGAGATAATTAGGAGTCATGCAATATATGTATAGATTCCTGTTTAAGTCTAGTTTCTATAGAAACAAATGGCATCAGTATTGAAGCCCTGTACAGGGAGATATCCAAGTCGTAATGCGCGAAGGTCAGTGTAGTCGATCCCTGTAACAGGGGAGACTTTAACTAATAAACTGTACTAATTGGCCCGACAAAAAATTCTAGAAAAAAATTTTTGGATGGACATATGAGTCTAATTTCAGGGAAAAATTACGAAACTGATTTTCGAGCTTTGAAACTCAAGATATGATTTTTAAGGCGACAGTGATGCAGTAACCAGCTTGTCTGGAAAATTTTAAATGGACTATGAAAATGATTAAGTCAAGTTTGTGTGCACCTTGTGTTCGACTCCGGTAACGGACTCGGGTACGGGGTGTTACAATTTTATTGGTATTAGAGCTATGGTTTAGTCGATTCTAGGATTACCGTAATGCGTTTGGGTCTAGCTATACATGCCATTTTATGTGATTATTTGATAGTGTGGTGATTTCTGACGTTTGAATTTGTGTTTATTTATAGTAATGGATCCCGATCCCAACCGAGCGGTAGCTGATGATGTGGAGAGTGTGGCGCCTGCTCCCGCACAAGGGACAGCGCCGGCGGACTCTCAACCTGTTGCTAGCAATCCGAACGATGAGGCTAGGCAAGCTTTCTATAGCGTGATGAATGATTGGTTCAACCAATACATTTGAACTAACACGGCTGTTCCAAAACCTCCATTCCCGACTAATACAACCCCCGCACCTACAATGCCTCTGGTAACTGACCAAATAAGGTCCAATAAGCCCCCAGTTGACAGAATTCGAAAACATGGGGCTACTGAATTTAAAGCTACGGATAGTGACGATGCCGAGCAAGCTGAATTTTGGTTGGACAACACTATCCGGGTACTCGATGAGCTATCTTGTACACCCGATGAATGCCTAAAGTGTACTATCTCCTTGCTACGTGATTACGCCTACTATTGGTGGTGTACTCGACTTCATTGTGCCCAAAGCAAGTAACTTGGGAGTTTTTCCAAACCGAGTTTGGAAAAAGTATATCGATCGAGATTTATGGATCAAAAGCGGAAGGAATTTCTTGAACTTAAACAAGGTTCCACGTCGGTTACCGACTATGAACGAAAATTTGTGAGGCTTAGCGATGCAGCGAGAATGCATTTCTTCAGAAGCTGTGATGTGTAAACGCTTCGAAGATGGACTGAATGATGATATAAAGCTGTATGTAGGCATTTTGGAAATTCGAGAGTTTGTGGCTCTTGTCGAGCGAGCGTGCAAAGCCGAGAAGCTCAGTATGGAGAAAAGAAAAGTTGAAGTGGGAGCAAGGGAGTTTTGTAAGAGGTCTTCGGGGAAGCCCTTCCCACAGTCATCAAAGAAATTTAGAGATGGCTTAGGCCGGTCTAGAGACACTTCGGGCTTTTCTAGACGAGTTCGCGATTGACCCCCTGTGACCACACGAGTCACTTCGATCGCCAGTGGTGGAAATGATCGTCGAGAGAGAACAGAGTGCCAGTATTGTGGCAAATGGCATTCTGGAAGTTGTAGATTCCGTGACCGCTCCTGTTACAAGTGCGGATCAGTGGACCACTTCATTAAAGATTGCCCAAGGTTGTCTCGAGCAGAATGTAGATCGAGTGGGAAGCCGGGCGCTACCACTTGCCGAGGTAGACCATCTAGAAATACGGGCAATGCTAGTGGTGGTCAGAGAGGATCTAGAGATGCTATGACCAGATCCGAGGCTCGCGCTCCTGCTAGGGCTTATGCCATACGCGCACGTGAGGATGCTTCCTCGCCAGATGTTATTACCGGTACTTTCACACTCTTTGATACTAATGTGATTGCTTTGATTGACCCTGGTTCTACTCATTCGTATATATGCGAAACCTTAGCATCCAAAGAAGACTTTACCTATTGAGTCTCTTGAGTTCGTAATTCGGTGTCAAATCCTTGGGTCGTTACGTGCTTGTCGACAAAGTGTGTAAGAAATGCCCCTAGTAATTGAGGTTCTGTTTTCCGGTAGACTTGATGCTTTTGCCGTTCGATGAATTTGATGTTATTCTTGGTTTGGATTGGTTGACCGTGCATGATGCAGTTGTGAATTGCAAAAGCAAGACTATTGATTTGAGGTGCGCAAATAACGAGATGATCCGAGTTGAGTCTATGGACTTGAAGGGTTGCCACCGTAATATCATCAATGTTGGCCCGAAATATGTAAGAAAAGGGTGCGAAGCATACCTTGCGTATGTACTTGATGATAAGGAGTTAGAAATAAAACCGAATCAGTGTCGGTGGTTTGTGAATACCGGATGTTTTTCAGAAGAATTACGGGTTTGCCACCTGTTCGGGAGATAGAGTTTGGTATTGAGCTTGTACCTGGGACCACACCGATTTCGATAGCTCCGTATCGTATGGCACCAACGGAATTAAAGGAGTTGAAAGCTCAGTTGCAAGAGTTGGTGGATAGAGGTTTTGCTCGCCCGAGTTTTTCACCTTGGGGTGCACCAGTGTTGTTTGTGAAAAAGAAGGACGAAACCATGAGGTTGTGCATCGACTATCATCAGCTTAATAAAGTGACAATAAAGAACAAATATTCATTACCGCGTATCGATGATTTGTTCGATCAACTGAAGGGAGCCTCAGTGTTCTCAAAAATAGATTTGAGATCGGGCTATTATCAGTTGCGAATCCGAGATTCGGACATACCCAAAACTGCCTTCAGAACGAGATATGGTCACTACGAGTTCTTAGTGATGCCGTTTGGGCTCACTAATGCCCCTGCGGTATTTATGGATTTGATGAATCGGATCTTCAGACCATATTTGGATCGGTTTGTAGTTGTGTTCATTGACGACATCTTGGTCTATTCAAGAGATGAGACCGAACATGCGGAGCCCCTGAGATTAGTGTTGCAAATATTACGGGATAAGCAGTTATATGCTAAGTTCACAAGTGTGAGTTACGGTTAAGAGGTTAGCTTCTTGGGTCATGTGGTATCTGCATCGGGTATTCGAGTCGACCCGAGCAAAATTTCAGCCATACTTAACTGGAAGCCTCCAAGAAATATTACTGAGGTTCGGAGCTTTTTGGGACTTGCCGGTTACTACCGACGGTTTGTAAAAGGATTCTCGATGATAGCCACACCCATGACGAAACTGCTTCAGAAAGAGGTCAAGTTTGAATGGACGGAAAAGTGTCAGAAAAGTTTCGGTCAATTGAAAACTCATTTGACGGAAGCTCCAGTATTAGTGCAGCCCGAATCTGGCAAAGAGTTTGTCATCTATAGTGACGCCTCCCTACTTGGGTTAGGTTGTGTATTGATGCAAGAAGGTCGAGTTGTGGCCTATACGTCGAGACAATTAAAGCCACATGAGAAAAATTATCCGACCCATGATCTCGAATTGGCTGCCATCGTATTCGCCATAAAGATATGGCGACATTACTTATTTGGTGAGAAGTGCCATGTGTATTCGGATCACAAAAGTCTCAAATATTTGATGACTCAAAGAGACTTAAATCTGCGACAAAGACGTTGGCTCGAGTTGTTAAAAGATTATGAGCTTGTCATTGATTATCACCCGGGAAAGGCTAATGTGGTTGCGGACGCCTTAAGCCGAAAATCACTGTTTGCTTTATGAGCTATGAATGTACACTTGTCTATTCTACCCGACAATGTGTTAATAGCCGAATTAAAGGCCAAACCATTATTGACTCATCAAATTCGTGAAGCTCAGAAAGTTGACGATGAGTTGGTTGCAAAACGGGCTAAGTGTGTTCCGAACAAGGAATCGGAGTTTCAAATTGATGATGACGATTGTTAGAGGTTCAGAAGTCGTCTGTGTGTTCCAAAGAATTCGGAACTTATTTCGATAATTCTGAACGAAGCCCATTGTAGCCGAATGGCAATCCACCCGGGGAGTACGAAGATGTACAACGATTTGAAACGTCAATTTTGGTGGCATGGTATGAAACGAGACATCTCCAACTTTGTTTCGAGATGTTTAATATGTCAACAAGTGAAAGCGGAACATCAAGTGCCTTCAGGGTTACTTCAGCCGATCACGATACCCGAGTGGAAATGGGATCGAGTCACAATGGACTTTGTGTTCGAACTGCCATTGTCAGCAAATAATAAGGATGCGATTTGGGTTGTTGTTGATAGACTGACTAAGTCGGCTCACTTTATCCCGTCGCGTCTGGATTTTCATTGGATAAACTAGCTGAATTGTACGCTTCTCGATTGTGAGATTACACGGGTACCAATTTCATTGTGTCGGATAGAGATCCGAGATTCACCTCGCGATTTTGGAAGAAATTGCAAGAAGCTTTGGGTACCAAGTTGCATTTCAAAGACCGCCTTTCACCCCAAACCGATGGTCAATCCGAGTGGATAATTCGGATACTTGAGGATATGTTGAGATGTTGCATCCTCGAGTTCAATGGTTCATGGGAACGATATTTACCTTTGATTGAATTCGCACAACAATAGTTTTCAATCAAGTATTAAGATGGTGCCTTACGAGGCCTTATGCGGGCGTAAATGCCGTACACCATTGTTTTGGACCGAGCTCGGTGAGAGCAAAATTTTCGAGTGGATTTGATTAAAGATGCTGAATGAAAGTAAAAGTAATCCGTGAAAATCAAGATAGCCTCCGATCGTCAGAAGTCGTACGCGGATCTGAAACGAAAAGACATTGAGTATCAGGTGGGAGATAAAGTGTTTCTTAAAGTTTTTCCTTGGGAAAAGATACTCAGATTTGGCCGTAAAGGCAAATTGAGCCCGAGGTTCATCGGGCCATATGAGATATCCGAACGAGTCGGTCCAGTTGCGTATCGTTTGATTTTGCCCCCTGAACTTGAAAAGATTCACGACGTCTTTCATGTTTCGATGTTTCGACGCTATAGATCTGATCCGTCGCACGTAATTAGTCCATCAGAGGTTGAAATTCAAGCCGATATGAGTTATGAAGAAGAACCGATTCGTATCCTAGCTCGTGAAGTGAAGGAGTTGCGAAACAAAAGGGTTCCGTTAGTAAAAGTGTTATGGCTCAAACACGGGATGGAAGAAGCTACTTGGGAACCCGAGAACTCTATGAAAGAGCGTTACCCAAACCTATTGACCGGTAAGATTTTCGGGGACGAAAATTTCTTAAGTGGGGGAGAGTTGTGACAACCCAAAATTGACCCTAGTCGGAAGTGGTTTCGGGACCACAAACCGAGGCATAAAAATAATCTAATATTCATTTTGATGCCTATAATATGTGTTAATTGTGTGTGACATTTTTGATGTTTTGATTTAGGGTTTTAAATGTGAATTTCACTAAAAGGACCTAGTAGTAAGCTTTGAAAATAGGATAGGGAAATGTGTGATGACTAGTTGATCATGCATGCAAAAATGAGGGGTTTGCATGTCAAATTTCCCTAAACTAAAGCCTAGTGGCCGCCATGACAAAGATTATGGGCAAAACATGTCATAGACATGTTTTGTTGGTGCATCATGGGAGGAAACAATAAAATAAAAAGTTAGTAATAAGAAATGAAAAAAAAAAGAGATCATAATTCATGTTCTTGCTAGCGAAACTAGGAAGGAAAAGAGAGAAAGAAAAGCTTCATCCTTGGGTTCTTTTGGCCGATTTGAAAGGAGAAAGGTTGAAGATATTCGCCATACTTGCATCTAAGTTAAGGTATGTTTGATGATGTTCCATGAGATGCATGCATGTTTTAGTTGTTAGCTTGAGTTCTACCTAGCCCCATGGTCTAAATCTTGCTATGTGATAGAGATGATACTCGGCCATGGATGTATCATTCTTGCTTGGTGTTGATGTTGTGTTGATGAGATATTAAGTGATTTTTGAAAACCATGTTGAAATTTGATTAAGTGGGGTGAGTATGGTTTTCGGCTATAAAAGATTAATAAGGGTGATGGTTGTGTTTCATGCTAAACTTAGATAAATAATGGTAGTTTGCTTACATCTTGATATCTATGAGTTCCTTTCTTGGTTCTACCATAGACCCACGAAGTATATGTTTATGTGGTGTTGTTGGAGATTATGATAGAAGCTAATGAGTGAGAGTTTGATAGATACTATGAGGTTAAACTTCATGAGATTGTAAGCTTGTAAGTTGGATGATGAATTCATGCTTTGTGAAGGTAAATGGTGTGGAAGGAGCATTCGGCCATGATGAAAATATATGAGATAGTTATAATCAACTTGAGATTCGGCCCTTGCACCTACATGTATATATGTTGCACATGATGTATTGGTATGACATATATACTATCTCAAGGTATATATTTGCATATGATGATGTTTCGGTTATGAAATAAATGATGGATGCGTATTGAGTTACAATATGGAATCGTTAGTTAGTAAAATGTATGCTGTTTTGTGTGGTATTAAGTGTATAATTGGCCTCAACATGGACATGCATATTCGGCCACATGAAGGGGGGTTAGTGTGCATGCATTCGGTTAGAGGCAAGCATATTGATGCCTATTCTTGGCTTGGAAAATTCGGCTAAGGAGAGTACTAACTAATGTGTTGAATTCGATTCGTGATTTCGTACACATGTGACTCTAATGTCTAATGTATATAAGGGCTAAGTACCTTGAGCTTCACTTTGATGTTTGAATGAATTGTATTGAATTGCTTGTTGTGATTAAAAATTGTGCATGACCATTGTGTATTTGAGCTAAAGGATGGCCATATGACCATTTAAACTCCTTGTCATATTCAGCCATAAGCTATCATAATGAGATTTTAATAAGTTAAATTTGTGTGAATTAGCTCAAGAGCTTAGAGGACCACAGTTGGATAAGGGAAAGGAAAAAGTGATCGAATAGCCGTCGAAATCGTTCGACAACATCCGAGGTAAGTCTTCGAGTAATGACCCTACTTGAATTATATTGAAATGATTTGTCATATTATGGCGGACAACCGAATGTGCGTAGGGACTAAGTTATAAAGTCAATTGAAATCATGCTCTTTGTGTGTGGCTATTGAGCGAAATTGGAAAGGTTTGATAAATGTTTTGTGTTTGAGCCTTAGTAACGAGAATGAAATATGGATGTGTCGTGATTATTGATATATGTGTACATGAGCATTTGAATGATACCCGGCTAAGTCCCAAGGCATTTATGCTAGTGATTATATCCGGCTAAGACCCCAAGGCATTCGATGAAGTTGTTATATCCGGGCTAAGACCCGAAGGCATTTGTGCAAGTTACCAAATCCGGGTTAAGACCCGAAGGCAATTGTGCTTGTGGTTATATTTGGCTAAATTCCGAAGAGATTCGGTTTGAAGGTGAGCGTTTTGGTGCTGTAATAAATTCAATTAATACGCTCGAAAAACCCATATGATAAGGTATGTTTACATGTGCATCGGAAAAGTCGATCCGTTTGAAATAGTATTCGTTCAATCGACTAACGAACTTTCGGCTCTTAGATAGGTTGATACCTTGTGTGTATATGTTGATGAAGTGTGAAGTAAGTATGATTATGAGAATGTGTATTAATAAAGTGATTCATTTAGCTATGTGAATGTAATACTTTAGTCAAAGCTGATTTCATTACTTGAGACTTACTAAGCATTAAAATGCTTACCCCATTGCTTTGGCTCTCTGTTTTATAGATTTTGCTCGTTAGCTATCGGATTCGGGATCATCGAAGTCGAAGTCATCCACACTATCAAAGCCCCCTTTTTGGTACAAATTTTGGTTGAACTTTGAAATGGCATGTATAGGACTACTCTTTCGTTTGTTGGTCTTAGACCCCTTTGATTTTGTATAAATTTGGATAGCCATGCGAAAATGGCTTATGTACACTTTGGCATGGTATCATAATCATTTTGTATGTTGTTCATTAAGAGGTATGGAAATTTTTGGAAACGATTAGCCATTGGAATGGTTAATCATGATCATTCCTTGTGCCATGTATGCTAAAAGGGCTAGTTGAATCAAAGAAATTATGAAGTAGGTAAAGGTTACCTTGAAAACAGATGCTGACAGCAGCAGTGATGTGGATGTGAAAAATCACTAAAAATAGTAGGAATGGAATTAAATAGTGAATAAATTATGTAAATGAACCTTGATGAATCTAATTTCATATGGAAGAAACGAAACGGTCATATGAGTTATATGTTAAGAGATATTAAAGTTCTCGTGAAACAGGGCCAGAACGGTTTCTGGATTCCCTGTTCCGACTTTGGAAATTCATTGTAAATTAACCGGAGATAATTAGGAGTCATGAAATATATGTATAGATTCCTCTTTAAGTCTAGTTTCTATAGAAACAAACGGCATCAGTATTGAAGGCCTGTACAGGGAGATATCCAAGTCGTAATGCGCGAAGGTCAGTGTAGTCGATCCCTGTAACAGGGGAGACTTTAACTAATAAACTGTACTAATTGGCCTGACCAAAAATTCTAGAAAAATTTTTTTGGATGGAAATATGAGTCTAATTTCAGGGAAAAATTACGAAACTGATTTTTGAGCTTTGAAACTCAAGATATGATTTTTAAGGCGACAGTGATGCAGTAACCAGCTTGTCTGGAAAATTTTAAATGGACTGTGAAAATGATTAAGTCAAGTTTGTGTGCACCTTGTGTTCGACTCCGGTAACGGACTCGGGTACGGGGTGTTACACGTTCATAATACAATGACTTCATGATCATCTTATGCAAATTTGTGCACTTATACATCCATTCATAAATCTCGAGTAAAATTACTCATAGCATTCACTTAACTTCTCTAGTTATACATATAGCATCATACAAATGCCAATTTAACATGAACACTTATCTCAATATAAACTTTCCTTTCATCTTATCTCATCTTTTATATTTCCTGAACAATTCTTATTCACAATTTATTCATTATCACATAAACATCATGAACCATTATTCTTACATTTTATGAGCTTCAACTCATCATAAACATACTGTCTATACTATCAAATTTAGCTCGGTTGGATTGTGCATCTGTCTGACAAAACATTTTATATCTGGGTCGGGAGTCGTCACACTATCATAGTTCAATATGGAATGTATAGCTAGACTCTTACTCATACTGAATATTCTGAGAACCGATTAAACCTTTGCTCTAATACCAATAAATGTAACACCCCTTACCCGAGACTATCGCTGGAGTCGAGCACGAGGCGTTACCGAACTTAACTTACTAATTCGGGGCATAAATATTTTCTTTTAAAATTAATTTAGTTTCATTCATTCAATATCTCACTAAAAAGGGCCACCGAGACCCTAAAACATGCAATTGAAATGGTTCGGGACCAAACCGGGAACATTAAAAAATTTCTAAATACTTAGACAAATCAAAACAATATATTTCATTATTCTTTATAAAATGCCCACCTGCGTCATAGTCACTAAATAAATCATAACTCGAGTCACAAAACTCAAAATTTAAATTCGTGAATTTTCCCTGAAACTAGACTCATATATCTTCTTACTAAATTTTTTTCCAAAATTTTTTGTCTAGCCAATTAGTATAGTTTATTAGTTAAAGTTTCCCGTGTTGCACTGTTTGACTACTCTAACCTCTCCTCACTACAAATTAATTTTCTCCCTTTACAGAATTCAAATAACCATGCTGTTTGTTTCTCTTGTTTTTTTTACAATTTTTAGTAAATTTATAGAGTTAGAAAAGGGGATTCAGAAATCGCTTTGACCCTGTCTCACTAAAATTAAAATATCTCTTGATATACAGTTCTTTTGCTTACTCTGTTTCTTTCATATGAAAATAGACTCAATAAGCTTTAATTATATATCTCATTCATCACCTAATTCCGTTTCTACTATTCTTGGTGATTTTTCAAGATCACGTCACTGCTGTTGTTCAATATTGTTTTAATGCTAATTTAAGTTTTTCATGATTTCTTTGTATTAACTATTATTTAGGCATACATAACACCGAAAAATGTTCTTCATTAGCCATTTCAATAGCTAATCATTATCAAATATTTACATACCATTCTTTAGCCATATCATAAGGACATACACACAAAATGTCTGAGTCCCTATATATGCCATAAACTAGAACATTTGTAAATGAAGATACCCATTTGGTAACTTGATAGTCGATAGTGTGAACTGATCTCCGACGACCTCCAACCTGAGCTTGCTTTTAAGTACTCTGAAACATGGGAAAGTGAAAGAAGTAAGCTTATAAAGCTTAGTAAGTTCACATGTAAAATAATAAGCATTAGCAATCAATTTAGCTTACTACAATGCTATCATAATTTGCTTAAATAATGTTTAGTTCTTACTTTCCCATCTTACTCATCGGTAACCTTACCAAAGGCTTAGAATACAAAAGGCACCTTACTTAATAGCTTACTTACATACCTGCAACATCTCATTTAACACATGAGTACTCTTTCATAATATAGCCATATTGCCAATCATGTCATAAAGTGTCACAAGCATAACTGAAAACTCATCACTCACTTAATACATGATAATCTCAATTACTTACAATCTTAATATTAAATAAGCCTTAAATGCATACCTATACTCTTTCTTCATGTTCTCACCTTGTCGTTTCTTTAACTTACTCTTTGGATTACTCAGGAACCTTTTCCTTTTTGAACTTACCATTGCCATATCTTGACATGGTCTTACGTGGTATCCTTGTCTTATGAACTCACCAATGCCATGCCTTGGCATGGTCTTACATGGGACCTTTGCCTTATAGTAACTCATTAATGCCATGTTTTGACATGGTCTTACATGATTTCCTTACCTTATAGAGCTTATCAAAGCCATGCCTTGGCATGGTTTTACATGATATCCTTATCTTACCAAATGCCATGTTCCAAACATGGTCTTATATGGTATCTTTGTCTTATGAACTCACTAATGCCATGCCTTGGCATGGTCTTACATGGGACCTTTGCCTTATAGTAACTCATCAATGGCATGTCTTGACATGGTCTTACATGATTTCCTTGTCTTATAAAGCTTATCAATGCCATGCCTTGGCATGGCCTTACATGATATTCTTATCTTACCAAATGTCATGTTCCAAACATGGTCTTACATGGTATCCTTGTCTTATGAACTCACCAATGCCATGTCTTGACATGGTCTTACATGGGACCTTTGCCTTATAGTAACTCATCAATGCCATGTCTTGGCATGGTCTTACATGATTTCCTTTACCTTATAGAGCTTATCAATGGCATGCCTTGCCATGGTCTTACATGATATCCTTATCTTACCAAATGCCATGTTCCAAACATGGTCTTACATGGTATCCTTGTCTTATGAACTCACTAATGCCATGCCTTGGCATGGTCTTACATGGGACCTTTGCCTTATAGTAACTCATCAATGCCATGTCTTGACATGGTCTTACATGATTTCCTTTGCCTTATAGAGCTTATCAATGGCATGCCTTGGCATGGTCTTACATGATATCCTTATCTTACCAAATGCCATGTTCCAAACATGGTCTTACATGGTATCCTTGTCTTATGAACTCACTAATGCCATGCCTTGGCATGGTCTTACATGGGACCTTTGCCTTATAGTAACTTATCAATGCCATGTCTTGACATGGTCTTACATGATTTCCTTGCCTTATAAAACTTATGAATGCCATGCCTTGGCATGGTTTTACATGATATCCTTATCTTACTAAATGCCGTGTTTCAAACATGGTCTTACATGGCATCCTTGTCTTATGAACTCACCAATGCCATGTCTTGACATGGTCTTACATGGTATCCTTAATCGTCAATTCCTCCTTAAATGCCATGTTATGAACATAGACTTTTCTGTCAATTCTTCCTTAATTGACATGGTACAACCATGGACTTTGAGATATCAATGCCTTATCAAGTCATAGCTGAAACATACTTGCTCAAATTCTCAAGGTTAGTCGCATAACTCAATAATAATAGTACTAATAACAATAATTGCAAAATAATAAAATGCTACTCAACTTACATACTTACATTCTCAATCTCATCATATCATCAACTTAACTTATTCTCATCAAACTATGCTAGTCAACACTTTCTTGTTATCATACAAAGCCATAATACAAAATATGGTCTTACATATAAATTATACAAGTTCTCTTTCCAATATCGAATTTTTATCGAACATTAATCATTATATCTGAAACTCAATACTAAAGTATTTATGGCCAAAATATCAATTTATCATTAAAATATGCACAATTAAATGCTTATTAAACATATGAACCTACCTCGATACCAAAACGACCATTTTACCAACTTTCTCGATTTTCGATTTTTCTTCGGTTCTAGGTCCAAATCTCACTTTTCGGGATCTAAAACATCATATTTCACTTATTGAATTAATGTACTATTCAAAACATTCCCTAACTCAAACTTTTACAAAATTACATTTTTGCCCCTAAACTTTTGTAGAATTACGATTTTTCCCCTAGGCTCAGAAATTAAAATTTATCCATTTTTTCTTATGTTTTATGACACGCTGAACATTTTTCCCTTCTATGGAAACATCAAATTCCCACTCTATCATGTACTTATGAAAATTAGGTATTTTTATTGATTTTGTCGTTTTACTCGTTTTCACTTAAAATCGCTTAGCAACAGTTGTTTAACATAATTTAAATCTTCATATTCTACCATAAAACATCAAAATAAACACATTTAACCTATGAGTATTTTTCCAAATATGAACCCTAGCATGAATTATTGCTAGAATAGGCTAAATCTAGTTACCAGGACTCAAAAAAAGTAAAGAACATTAAAAACGAGGCTAGAACGGACTTACTATTGAGCTTGGAAAGCTTGGAAACCCTAACCATGGTTTCGCCCATGCTATATTCGGCCTCCATGAAGAAGATGGACGAATTTTGGCTTTATTTCCCTTTTTAATTCTTTTAATTACTAAATGACCAAAATGCCTTTAAAGGCTTTTCTTTCAAATTTGTCCTATTCTTGCCCATTTTTGTCCAAACTTAAATATAATGGTATAATTTCTAAATAAGGATCTCCACTTTAAGAACCCATTTCAATTAAATCCCCTTTATTATCTAGAACACACATTTTGCTATTTTTACAATTTAGTCCTAATTATCAAATTAGGCATTTATACATAGAATTTCTTCACGAAATTCTCACAAAATTATTCAATCAATGAATAAACCTTAAAACTTAATCAGAATAAATTTTTTTGACCTCGAATTCGTGGTTTCGTAACTACTATTCCTTTTAGGCCTATTTCGGGATGTTACACAGTTGAATGATCACCTTCTAAATGCTGTCCATTGGTGTCTCCCATGCTAGGAAACTTCAAGAAAGCTACCAAGGACATTTAAGAAGCTTCAAGGAATTTTCCAGCCATTTTAGCTTTAATTTGTTGTCCATTCAGCACCCTTGATAGCCTATTCGGCTATCCCATGTATTGTCTATAAATTTCGGCTCATTTCACCTTATAAAGGGCTTTTTCCATTTTTATGTATGAAAATATGTATTTTTTGAGATAACTTCTCTCAATTTCATCCAAAAACTCTGTTGACTTATCTACGTAGCTATTGGCGTCAACCTAGTTCTTTAAACCAAACTCATCACCTTAGTAGTGTGGTGTTCAAACCCTTTATACCAAGATTCCTATCTTTCATAGATAGTGGGTTGAGGTTTACTATCTTTCTTTCACCAAGTAATCTTAAGAACGTATAAGTTTCAGTTTAGGATTTTAGTATAGTGTTGGTTCACTCCTGTTTCTTAAGCTTCTCTTGATTCCAATTTCCATCCAAACCAAACCCTTAACAACCCTTACCAATTTCTTTGTTAACCATACCCAAAAGCATAAAAACAAACTTAACCACTTGAACCTAATTTGATCCTCGAATCCCATAACTTAGCCAAATACCAACTTACCTTCATTTGATGAACAAAACTTCATCATTAGACGATCGGGCAACAAAGTGACTCAACTCACTAAATCGAGGCTAGATTGTATTATTTGGTATCAGAGCTATCCAAAATGAGAAGTTCAGACGTTCAGAACAACCCTGGATTAGGTTCGTAAAAAAATTCATATATTGAGATTTTGCATTGTAATTCATCTTATTGTACTTAAATATATATACATACGAAATTAAAAAAAAAGAGTTCATTCAATTCTTTGATATTTGACATTTAGAAGTCTCTCGAAGTGTTGCAAAGTTTGAATTCAGCATTTGTAGTTCCCGATCATCCATCTTTTCCATTACCCCTATTTACCTTTCATACCACACATTATAACCCATTTTTGTTTCTTTTAGCCAACCTTACACCAGAAATAACTTTACCTTTGTTACCCAATTGAAACCGACCCTTTAGACTAGAGATAAAGTCTCATCAAGTCTTATATGAAACCACAAGAGAAGAAACAAGCAAAAAAAGGCACGAGTGTGCGAACACATTAGAGAGGTGGTAAAAGCCGAAAAGAGTGAAAACACGAGTGTGAGTGACATCTGTTCTTTCTTTCCGAGTGAACGTGAGGCTTTGTAGTGAGGTTAAGAATTATGTCAAGAAGTCCTGAGCACAATATGGTAGACGGAGGCAGTCGACAACCAATAAGGAATGTTGCACCCGGAGGAGGTGGAGTACTTGATTTAGGCCAACAAGTCCTCTTACGGGAATTTCAATGAATGCTAAAAAACGAGCTCAAATCCATCAATGAACGTTTGGATTGAGTCAAGGAGAGGGCCAAATAGAAAAGAATGCCCCAAGGTATAAAACAAGAGCGGGGGCGAGCGAGACTCCATGATGATGATCTCTACGATCCAAGTGAGGTGGAGAGTGATCAAGCGTCAAACCAAAGTGAACGACGATGTGGTCAAAGGAATCGAGATCCTAGGGAACGAGAATGTGTTGATGATGACTTGAAAAGCATCAAGAGGTCCATACCTCTATTCCAAGGCAAATCCGACCCGGAGGCGTACCTTGAATAGAAGAAGAAAATAAAGTTGGTGTTCGAGTGCCACAACTACTGGGAGAGTAAGAAGGTGAAGTTAGCGGCTATTGAGTTTTCTAATTACGCCATGATCTGGTAGGATCAGTTAACTACAAGTCGGGGAAGGAACGGGGAGCAACCAATAACCACTTGGGCTGAGATGAAAGTCGTAATGCATAAGAGATTTATCCCTTCTTAGTATCATCGTGAACTCTATCAGAAACTTCAAAACCTTATGCAAGGTAATCGAAGCGTGGAGGACTACTTTAAGGAGATAGAGATTGCCATGATCCGTGCGGATGTAGAGGAAGATTGAAAGGTGACCATGGTAAGATTTTTAGTTGGTCTTAACCGCGACATCGCTAACGTAGTAGAGCTTCAACATTATGTCGAAGTAGTCGACAGGGTGCATGTCACCATAAAGGTGGAGAAATAATTAAAGAAAAAAGGATCCATCCGGACCTTTCCCAACTCCAACACCACTTCAAAATGGGGACAAGGCACGGGTAAGAAAGATCTACCCAACCGTGAAAGGATCAAGCGGTGTATGCAAAGCCTAGCAAGTCCCTTGGTGAAAAAGATAAGGAAGTAGCCTTTCCAAACCGAACAAGGGATATCAAATGCTTCAAATGTTTAGGGAGGAGGCACATCGCCAGCCAATGCCCTAATCGAAACAATATGGTTGTAAGATCCAATGGTAAAATTGACTCGAAAGAAGAAAAAGATGAAGAGTCCGATGCAACCGCCGACAAGGAAGAAGAACTTGAGTACGCTGTTGATGGCGAAATTATCGTTATTAAACGAAGTCTAAGCCTTCAAAGAAGTGAGAATGAGCAGCAAAGAGAGAATATCTTCCATACACGTTGCCATGTCCAAGGCAAGGTGTGTAGTTTGATCGTGGATGGCAGAAGTTGCACGAATGTAGCCAGTCCTTTGATGGTGGAAAAACTCAGTTTGCCAACAACTAAGCATCCTCATCCCTACAAACTTCAATGGCTTAACGACGGTGGGGAATTGAAGATGACCAAACAAGTCTTAGTTCCCTTTTCCATTGGCAAGTACAATGACAAGGTTCTTTGCGACATGGTTCCCATGCATGCCGGTCATCTGTTGTTGGGGCGTCCGTGCCAATTTGATCGCAAGGTTATCCATGATGGCTATACGAATCACTACACTTTCAAACACCTCGGGAAAAATGTGACTTTGGCTCTATTGACGCCAAGAAAAGTTTATGAAGATCAATTGAAACTAAGAGATTCCATTGAAAAATTTAAAGAGAGTGAACAAAAATAGAAGAGTGAAAAATAGAGAGAAAAGAAAAGTGAAAAAAAGAAAGGAAAACAAGTGAACAAACCAAGAGAAAAGAGCAAGGAGCGTGAAAACAAAACGAGTGAAGAAAAATAGTTAAGCAAAATGAGTGTTTATGCAAATGAGAGTGATATTCAAAAGCCTTATTTGTTGAAGCAACTCGTACTTGTACTCATGTACAAGGAAGCCCTTTTGAACACTAATGATTTGGATCAAAATCTTCCCTCTTCGATTGTATCTCTTTTTTAGGAATTTGATGATGTGTTTCCAGATGAAGTCCCTAGTGGGTTGCCACCCATTCAAGGGATTGAACATCAAATTGGCTTCATTCCCGGAGCTTCCATCCGGAATCGCTTGGCTTAACGTAGCAATCCCGAAGAAACCAAAGAGTTGCAAAGGCAAGTGAACGAGCTTATGAAGAAGGGGTACATACGAAAAATCCTCTGTCCTTGCACAGTACCGGTATTATTGGTGCCAAAGAAAGATGAAACGTGGTGCATGTACTTGAACTGTCAAATAGTAAGCAAGATAACTATCAAGTATCAACATCCAATACCAAGTCTAAATGATATGTTGGATGAGTTAAGTGGTGCGCAACTATTTTCCAAGATCGACCTTAAGAGCGGGTATCATCAAATTCGTTGCGCAAAGGTGACGAGTGGAAAACTACGTTTAAAACAAAACATAGTCTGTATGAGTGGTTGGTCATGCCATTCGGCCTAACCAATGGACCCAGCACCTTCATGCGACTTATGAATCATGTTTTACGATCTTCCTTTGGAAAATTTTGTGTTGTCTATTTTGATGATATACTTATTTATAGTAAATCGTTAGATGATCATGTGCTACATTTGAAAGCTATTTTGGAAGTCCTTCGAAAGGAAACTTCATATGCTAACCTTAAGAAATGCACCCTTTGCACTAACAAGGTTGTTTTCTTAGGTTTTATAGTCAGTTCGGAGGGACTTGAGGTATACCAAGACAAGGTGAAAGCAATCTGAGAATGGCTTAGACCCACAAGCATAAGCCAAGTGAGGAGCTTCCATGGCTTGGCGAGCTTTTATACGCGATTCATCCCGAATTTTAGCACCTTGGCCGCACCTTTAACAAGTGTGATCAAGAAGACTTCAGCTTTTCATTGGGATGAAGAACAAGAGAAATCCTTTAACTCTATTAAAGATTTCTTAGCTAATGCACCTTTGCTTGTTTTGCCAGATTTTTCTAAAATGTTTGAAATTGAATGTGATGCATCAAGTGTCAGGATAGGAGCCATGCTAACTCAAGCCGGGAGACCCGTGGCCTATTTTAGTGAGAAGTTGAGAGGAGCCCCATTAAACTACCCGACATATGACAAAAAGATGTACGCCCTGATTTGAGCACTAGAAATGTGGCAGCACTATTTGTGGCCCAAGGAGTTCGTAATCCATTCGGACCATGAAGCATTGAAGCACCTCAAGGGGCAAACTAAATTGAACAAGAGACATGCTAAGTGGGTAGAATTCTTAGAATCATTTCCTTATATTATAAAGTACAAGAAAGGTAAGGAAAATATAGTGGCTGATACGTTTTCAAGACGATACACTTTTTTATCTTATTTGGGCTCTAAATTGCTTGGATTTGTTTTCTTGAAAGACTTGTATACTGCTGATGTTGATTTTGGGGAAATTTATAGATCTTGTGAAAATATCGCTATTGATAAGTTTTATAGGTGTGACAGCTTTCTCTTTCGAGAAGTCAAGCTTTGCGTTCCACAAAGTTCAATTCGAGACTTGCTGGTGAGTGGGGCACATAGTGGCAGCCTCATGGGTCATTTCGGAGTAGCCAAGACCTTGGCCATGTTACAATAACATTTCTTTTGGCTGAGGATGAAAAGGGACGTCGAGAAAATTTGTGCCTGATGCGTGACGTGCAAGAAAGCAAAATCAAAGATCAACCTACATGGACTATACACGCCACTACCAATACCTTAAGTGCCTTGGGTCGACCTTTCCATGGACTTTGTCCTTGGATTACCTAGGACTAAAACTGGAAAAGATTCAATCTTTGTTGTTGTAGATAGATTTTCTAAGATGTCTCATTTTATAGCTTGTTCGAAAACTGATGATACCGTTAATGTTGCTAATTTTGTTCTTTAGGGAAGTTGTCAGGTTGCATGGAATCTTGAGAACAATTGTTTCTGATCGAAACACGAAATTCCTTAGTAACTTCTGAAGGTCATTGTGGGGAAAGCTAGGAACGAAGCTACTATTCTCAACAACTTGTCACCCCTAAACGGATGGCCAAACGGAGGTGGTGAATCGCGTTTTATCTACCTTGCTACGAGCTATCATTCGGAAGAACCTTAAGTCATGGAAGGGGTGTTTACCGCATATCGTTTTTGCTTATAATAGATCCGTTCATTCAGCAGCTAAACACTCACCTTTCAAAAATTTTTTATGGTTTCATCCCTTTGACTCCCTTAATTTAATTCCTTTACCAAATGATCAACTTGTTCATGTAGATGCTAAATGGAAGGCTGAGTACGTGAAGCAACTACACCAAAAAGTAAAGGCCAGCATTGAGGCGAGGACCAAGCAATACATGCGCAAGGCTAACAAAGGAAGGAAGTAAGTCGTGTTTGAACCCAGAGATTGGGTTTGGGTTCACATGAGGAAGGAACGGTTTCCAGCTCAACGGAGGTTGAAACTATTACCGAGAGGCGATAGACCCTTCCAAGTGCTGGAACGAATTAACGATAATTCTTACAAGCTCGACCTTCTAGGTGAGTACAGCATAAGTGCGAGCTTTAACATATCTGATTTATCTCCCTATGATGTAGGCGATGATTTGGGGACAAATCGCTTCGAGGATGGGGGGAATGATATGGCTAAGTCACAAGAGCTACCAAGAGCTAAATGGATCCACTTGATCTACCTTTAGGTCCGATAACTCAAGCTTGGGCTAAGAGGTTCAAAGACATAACAACAGCCTTAGTTGACAGAGTTTGGGGCAAAACCATTGCTGGCCTTCTTGAAACTCTTTTACCAGCAAGCCGAGCAAGCCTTGCAATCTCCTTCAAGCTCAACCAGCTCAATCTTAGCTCAATGAGCTCATTTTTAGCTTACTTTAGCTTGCGTTTATTATGCTGGAATAAGATATTTAATTTGTCTTTAGTCAAATTTGTTATTTAATTTTAGTTATTAATTTGTCATAATCTAGACAATATAATTAATTAAGTGTTTTAATTATGTCCTAACTAAGTACTTAATTAATTGTGTGTTTTAATGTGTCTTAATCTATTACAAGGCTTAAGTATGTTTGGCCAAATTTATGGAGCATGTTTAATGTGTTTTATGCTGCTGAATTAATGTGTCCAAAGGGAACTTAATTTGCTGAATTAATTTGCTATAGGTACATTGGTTGGGACGACAATAAATAAGCTGATGGTTCAGCTCTTCAAAACACCTCTTCATGGACTTGAATGGCCAAAGATCAGCTGCTGGTTATTCTTCCCAAAGTGGTCGGTTAGCTCCTCAAAGCTACCTTGAAAGCTTTACACCAGCTACACATTCTGTTCAAATTATGAGGCTGTCCAGATTTTTGTTTTCATACACACAAGTTTGTTTGCATTTGGTTTTATACTTGGGTGACCATTACAAGATCCTAAACTATTCAGCTGAACAAGGAGCTTCAATTAAAGCCATTCAAGCACCGGCTGAATATACCAAGTCATTTCAACCCCTGCTTAATTTCATTAATGTCCAGCTGAATGATCACCTTCTAGATGTTGTCCATTGGTGTCACCCATGCTAGGATACTTTGAGGAAGCTACCAAGGACGTTCAAGAAGCTACAAGGAAATTTCCAGCCATTTCAGCTTTATTTTGCAGTCTATTCAGCATCCTTAGTAGCCTATTCGGCTATCCCTTGTATTGCCTATAAATTTCGACTCATTTCACCTTGTAAAGGACTTTTTCCATTGTTAAGTATGAAAATAAGTATTTTATGAAATAACTTCTCTCAATTTCGTCCAAAGACTCTATTGACTTATCTACGTAGCTAGTGGTTTAACAGCCCGATTTTGGGCTTAGTAGGAACAATGGTTTCGGGACCACAAATCCGAAGTTAAGAAATTATTATTATTATTATTTTGGTGTCATAGTATGATTATATGAGTGTGAAAATTTTGGTGAATTAATTTCAGCGTTGTGAGCCTAATTGCGAAAAAGGACTAAATCACATAAAGGGAAAAAGTTGTGATTTGCCAGCCAAAGGTGTTAAATAGCTAGAGAGCCATAATTGGAGGTATTTAAAGTGCAATTAGACCCTTAAAAGAAGCTTGGCCGGCCATAGGGACAAGATTTGACCAAATTTTCATGGTTAGGTGGGTGTTGGTGACTTAATTTATAAAATAAATAAAATAAAGAGAAAAGCTGTAACACCTCTAACCTGTATCCGTCGCTAGAAATGGGTTACGAGACATTACCGGACAAAAGCACAACTTTGAATATTCACACATTACATATTTAAATGTATATACGAATGTCCAATTAAATATTAATCGAATTTTTACCATTTCATAATATACAAATACGAATTAGAATTTGGATATCTAACAGACATCAAGCATTTTAAGATATATTACAAAATATTTATAAAATAAATGAAATAGAATCTAACTCATGGCATTTTATTATTCAGCATACACGGTAACCATATTCTCATAATTAATCAAATATGTTTCAGTAAACAAATAAATGTTATATACATTTTAATCATTTAAACAAGAATTGTGACAACCCGAATTAGGGCCTAATCGGAATAGTGGTTTCGTGACCACAAATCCGAGATAGAAATAATTGTTTTATAAATATTTTGGGGTTTATGATATGATTGCATGATTGTGTGAAAATTTCGTGATGAAATTCTATGCCTAAAGTGTTTAAATTGAAAGTAGGGACTAAATCAAATAAGTTGCAAAATTTGCATACTAGAAATTTTAGTATGAAATTGTTTTGAAATATTTATTAGGAGGTCTTAAATAGCAATTCTACCAATTTTAAGTTCATGGACAAATTTAGGACATGGAAGGAATTTTGGAAAGTTTAGTAGTAAGGGTATTTTAGTCATTTTGATATTAAATGAAATAAAATGGGAAAAATAACACAAAATAGTCATCTTCCCATTTAGTTGCTGCGAAACTTCACTCTCTCCATAGCTAGGATTCTTCAACTTTCAAGCTCCATAGTAAGTGATTCTAAGCCCGTTTTTAATGTTCTTTACGTTTTTGGAATCCGGAAGCTCGATTAAGCTTATGCTAGTAATAATTTAACCTAGGGTTCATATTTGGAAAAATACCCATAGGTGAAATTTGTGTATTTTGATGTTTTATGATAGAATATGAGGTTTTAAATTGTGTTAAATAATTTGTGCTACTCGGTTTTAAGTGAAAGCGAGTAAAAGCAGCATAATCGGTAAAAATACCTAATGTTCATAACTATATGATAGAGTGGAATTTGATGTTGTTGTAGAAGAGAAAATGTTCAGCATATCATAAAACATAAGAATAAGGGCTGAAATTAAATTCCCGAGCCTAGGGGCAAAATTATAATTTTGTAAAAGTTAGGGGCAAAATGTAATTTTTCTACAATGTGATTTTTGGATTGAAATAAATAGTATGAGTATTAAATGAGCTAAATGTGTTATTATAGATCAAGAAAGGCGCAGGCCCCTGACCTCGAGCGGGGAAAGAAAAAGTTTTGGACTAAATTGCAAAATTTCCATATTTTGCACCAAGGTAAGTTGTATGTAAATATTACAATAATTTCATGTACATTCTTATATTTCAGCCTATTATATAAATATACTAGCTGATGTTAAAATATAAATTGACTATGGGAAGAATGGAAATAAATACTGAGAGAGATCCGGTTGAACATTGGAGAGATCGAATGAAATAGAGGGCGTAGCTAGGTCACATGTATGATGCTGAGTGCACATCATGTGTACAAGAAAGCTACGAGACACCCTGTAGTAGCTAGGTCACATGCGTGATACGAGATGTATCCCATGTAGACAAGAGAGCTACGTGAAAGATAAATGTAGCTAGGTCGCATGCGTGATTCCAAGTGAAGGACACCATGTAGACAAGAGAGCTACGTGAAAGATAAATGTAGCTAGGTCGCATGCGTGATTCCAAGTGAAGGACACCATGTAGACAAGAGAGCTACTGAGACAAATCGGCTAGGTCGCATGAGTGGTACTAAGTGTTCCCCATGTGTACAAGAGAGCCGAACTAAATGAAGTATGATGGTGGGGTTGTGTCTTTGAAACCGTTAAATATCGAGGATTGATCCGAATTGTTCAACGGGATGGTTTTGTGGTGACATTGTGGTTTGGACCTACACTTATAGTGAATGAAATGTGGTGAAAATGAATTGTGGCATATACATATATACGATAAAATGAGGTTAGCATAAAGAATGTGTGAAAGAGTGAAATTAGTATTAAAACTGTTTTAGATGGCAGCAGTGACGTGATTTTGAAAAATCACCAAAAATAGGAGGAATATAATTAGAGGTTGAATGAGATGTGAAATTAAAGCTTAATGAGTCTACTTTCATATAAAAGAAGCAGGGCAAGCAAAGGAATTCTATATTTTGAGATATTCACAATTGTAACTGACTTGCTCAGGATGAATACGTGATCCCCTGTTTCCACTTTGAAAAATCATTAAAAATTGTACAAAGCAAACTAAGAAATATAGTTTACATGCCTAAATTCCTTATTGAGACTAGTTTTAAATACAACAGACTTCAGGGTTGTTTGAGTTATGTACTGAGAGAAATTCAATTCGTAGTGGACAGAGGTCAGGCCAGTCGAGCTGTGTAACAGGGAAACTTTAACTAATAAACTGTACTAATCTCCTGAACCAAAAATTATAAAAACATTTAGCAAGAAGCTTTATGAGTCTAGATTCAGGAAATTTTACGGATATGAATTTCGAGTTTTGTAACTCGAGTTATGATTTATTTAGTGAATATGACACAGCGAGAGACAGCTTAATCGAAGTGGAATAAGTAGTGAAGTTAAAGTAGACATACTTGAATTGTTGTGTAAACATGTTAGATTCTTAAATTAGTATTTACATACTACTTACTAAGCTATAAGCTTACTTCGTTTCTCTCTTTTGTCTTATAGTGTTCTCCGACTTGCTCAGAGTCAAGGATCGTGAAGATCTACCCGCACTATCATACTTTGGGGTATTTGAACTAAATGTTTTGAATTATGGCATGTATAGTAGGCAAAAAATTATTTTGTTATGTGTCATATTTGTCTAGGTTTAAAATATTAGTTACTGATTTCGACCGATTACTTTGTACAAGCCATAAAAGTTGGCTAATATTGTTCAAGATATATGTTATACGATGCATTATCAAATGGGATGACATATTTCTATCTTGGTATATGTTATGTTCGGTAATACCTTGTATCTGTTCCGCATGATAGACAGGTAAGGGTGTTACATTTAGTGGTATCGAGCTATGGTTTAGTCGGTTCTCGGACTAATAAAGTGTGTGTAAAAGTCTAGCTATACATGCCATAAAAATATTGTGATAGTGTGGTGACTCCTAATTATTCTAAAGCTGTGTTTTGTTTTAATATAGTAATGGATCCTCAAGGAACTACGGTGATGATGTTTGCTAGTAATGCGCCGGCTCCCGCACAAGGGACCGCGCTGTGGAAAAATAGACTGAGACATTGGGACAAGGAGATGAGGCTCGGGGCGCCTTTCTCCAAATGATGAACAATTGGTATCTTGAATTTATTCGAGCAAATCCAAATGCTCAACCTCCTCCACCCCTCCTATACCTCGGGCGATTCTCAGAGTGGTCAAGGTATAAATTTGGTAAGAATGAACAAGCCTCCGGTTGACAAGATTCAAAACAAGGGGCAAGAGTTTAGAGCAAAGGTTGATGATGATCCTGAGAAAGCGGAATTCGGCTTGAAAATTCTACCGTGTATTTGATGAGCTCTCATGTACACGAGGAATGCTTAAAGTGTCTTTGTATCACTTTTGAGAGATTGACCTACCACCGGTGGAAGACTTTGGTTGCAGTGGTGCCAAAAGAAAAAGTTACTTGGGATTTCTTCCGGGAAGAATTTAGAAAGAAATACATAAGTCGTGATTTATTGATCAAAACGGAAGGAGTTCCTTGAATTGAAGCAAGGAAAATGTCTGCATCAGAGTATGAACGCGAATTTGTAAGACTCGACAAGTATGCCTGTGGAATGTGTGTCCACCGAGGCCATTATGTGTAGAAGATTTGAAGATGGGCTGAATGAGGACATTAAAGTGTTTGTAGGGATTTTGGAGTTGAAAGAATTTGTAGTATTGGTTGATCGAGCTCTTAAAGTCAAGAATTGAACAAAGAAAGAAGAAAAGTCGCTATTGAGGCTCGAGATGTCGAAAAAAGACAGATAAGTAAGCCATTTCAATCTCAACCAAAGAGGTCCAAAGAGACAAACCCTCGAATGACAGTTTCAATTGGGGATTTACACAGAGATCGTGGTAGAGCATATTCGGGTCTAAAGCTCAAGCTACTTTGGTGGCAAGTGTGGGTAATGTGCGACCTAGAAAGCCCGAGTGTCGACAATGTGGCGAGCAACATTATGGTGAGTGTTGGGGACCGAGCGAGCTTGTTTCAAAGTCTTGGTTCTCATGAGCATTTTATTAGAGACTGTCCGAGAAGGTTAAAGAAGAAAGATTTGAGTGTTAGATGAATACCACCGCTAGTAGAGGTAGACCACCGAGAAATCTTGGAGGTGGGACTAGTAGTAGAACTGTGATGAAAGATTTAATGGCAAGATCGAAGCTAGAGCACCTGCTAGAGCTTATGCTATACGTGCTCGAGAAGATGCATCATCTCCGATGTCATTCTTGGTACATTTTCTCTTTATGATACTATTGTTATTGCATTGATTGATCCGGGTCCACCCATTCCTATATTTGCATGAATTTAGTATCCAATAAAAAGTTGCTGTTGAATTCTTGAGTTTACGATTAAAGTGTCGAATCCCTTAGGCCAATATGTGCTAGTTGACAAGGTTTGCAAGAATTGCCCATTAATGATTCAAGGTCACTTTTTTTCGGCTAACTTGATCTTTGTTACCATTTGGTGAGTTTGACGTTATCTTGGGAATGGACTGGTTAACATTGTATGATGCTAAGGTAGATTGTAAACAAAAGACACTAGAGTTAAAATGTGAAAATGGAGAAATTACGTGGGTTGAAACAGACGAATCAAATAAATTGCCTATGGTGATTTCGCACATGTCTGCATGAAATACATGAGAAAAGGGTGTGAAGCTTATCGGCTTATGTAATGAATGTTGAGATGTCTCAACTGAAATTTGAATCAGATACCTATAGTCTGTGAGTTTCGGATGTATTTCGGAGGAATTGCAGGTTGCCTCCAAAGCAGAGAGATAGATTTTGCCATTGATTTGTTGCTGCATCGCACCGATCTCGATTGCTCCATATAGAATGGCTCATCGAATTAAAAGAATTGAAGGCTCGATTGCAGGAGTTAACAGACAAGGGATTTGTGAGACCGAGTTTCTCTCCTGGGTGCTCTGTATTATTCAGAAGAAGAAGGATGGTTCAATGAGACTTTGCATTGATTACCGTCGACAATAAGGTGACTATAAAGAACAAGTACCCATTGCGAGGATTGATGATTTATTCGATCGGTTAAAGGGGCTACGATGTTTTCAAAGATTGATTTGAGGTCCGGTTACTATCATTTGAGAGTTAAGGAGTCGAGATGTGCGAAAACCGCCTTTAGGACAAGGTATGGACATTATGAGTTTCGGTGATGCCTTTTGGCTTAACAAATGCTCCACCATATTTATGGACTTAATGAATCGGATTTTCCGGCCATATTTGGATAAGTTTGTAGTAGTGTTTATAGATGACATTTTAATTTATTCTCGAGATGAGTTTGAACATGCCGAACACTTGAGAATTATATTGCGAGATCTTGAGAGAAAAGCTGCTTGCCAAGTTTAGTAAAAGTGAGTTACGCTTCGTGAAGTCGGATTTTTGGGGCATATAGTCTCGGTGATGGTATTGGTGGATCCAAGCAAGATTTCTGCGATCGTTGATTGGAAACCGCCAAGAATGTATCTGAGGTTAGAAGCTTTTAGGCTTGGCCGGGTATTATAGGCGTTTTGTTGAAGGATTTTCGATAATTGCCTCTCCTATGACTAAATTGTTGCGAAAGAATGTTAAGTTTGAATGGACTGATAAATGTCAACGAGTTTTGAAAAGTTGAAAGCACGATTGATGAAGCACCAATTTTAGTACAGCCCGAGTCGAAAAGGAGTTCGTAATTTATAGTGATGCATCATTGATGGGCCTTGGATGTGTGTTGATGCAAGAGGCTAAAATAGTAGCTTATGCTTGAGGCGATTAAAACCGCATGAGAAGAACTATCCTACACATGATTTGGGCGGCATTGTTGTTTTTGCCTTGAAGATTTGGCGACATTATTTATACGGTGAAAAATGCGAATTTTTACTTGATCACAAAAGTTTGAAGTACTTGATGAATCAAAAGGACCTAAATTTGCGACAATGAAGATGGCTTGAATTATTAAAGGATTATGATCTAGTGATTGATTATCATCCGGAAAAGCAAATGTAGTTCTTGACGCCTTGAGCGAAAATTTCTTTTCACTTTGAGAGCCATGAACACGGGGTTAGCATTGTCGATGACGGGTCAATTTTAGCGAGAGATGAGAGCTAAACCGTTATTTCTCCAGTTGATTTGTAATGCTCAAAAGAATGATAGTGAGTTGCGGATCAAGAGAACTCAATGCGAATCGAGTTATGACTCGATTTTCGAGTTGGACCAGATGAGTGTTTGATGTTTCGAGACGAATATGTGTGCGAAAAATGATAAATTGATTCGAAAATATTACATGAGGCGCACAATGGCTGTTTATCGCTTCACCACAGTAGCACAAAATGTATAATGATTTAAAGAAGTCAGATTGGTGGCGGTATGAAAAGGGACATTTCGAATTTGTAACTAAGTGTTTGATCATCAACAAGTAAAAGTTTGAACATCAAGTACCTTCAGGATTACTTCAACCGTAATGGTGCCCGAGTGGAAATGGGACAAGATTACCATGGATTTTGTAACCGGTTTGCCTTTAACTCCTAAAAAGAAGGATCTTTGTTTGGGTAGTGGTTGATAGATTAACAAAGTCAGCCCACTTTATACCAATGCGTCTGATTACTCACTTGATAAATTAGCGAATTATATATTGCTGAAATTGTGAAGTTGCACGGAGTACCTATGTCTATAATATCGATAGAGATCCAAGATTTACCTCGAGATTTTGGAAAAAGTTACAAGAAGCTTTGGGTACAAAATTGAACTTTAGTACCGCATTTCATCCACAAAGATGGTCAAGCGGAAAGAGTAATCCGGTACTCGAAGATATGCTTAGATCTTGTGTTTTAGAATTTGGAGGTAGTTGGGAGAAATATCTATCTTTGATTGAGTTTGCCTACAATAACAGTTATCAATCAAGTATACAAATGGCACCGTCTGAAGCCTTATATGGTCGTAAGTGTCGGACTCCTTTATATTGGACCGAGCTTAGTGAGAAAGCAGATTCACGGAGTTGATCTAGTTAAAGAAACCAAGAGAAAATAAAAGTAATTCGGGATTGCTTGAAAGTCGCTTCGGATCGACAAAAGTCATATCGATTTAAAAAGAAAAGAGATTGAATTTCAAGTGGGTGATAAAGCGTTCTTGAAGGTGTCACCATGGAAAAAGATTCGAGATTTAGTCGAAAAGGCAAGTTGAGTCCGTGTTTTATTGGGCGTCTGAGATTCTTGAGAATTGGACCAGATGGCATATCGGTTGGCCTTACGGCAGAGTTAGAAAAGATTCATAACGTGTTTCATGTATCAATGTTGCGACGTTATCGTTCGATCCTTCACATGTGATTTCCCAACGAAATTGAGATTCGATCGGATATGACCTATGAGGAGGAACCAATAAAGATTTTGGCTCGAGAAGTTAAGCAGTTAAGAAACAAAAGTATAGCCTTAGTGAAAGTATTGTGGCACGGACATGGGATAGAAGAGGCTACGTGGGAACTGAGGAAGCTATGAGGAAACAGTACCCAAACCTCTTTCTGGGTAAGATTTTCGGGACGAAAATCTCTAAAGGGGGAGAATTGTGACAACCCGAATTAGGGCCTAATCGGAATAGTGGTTTCGTGACCACAAATCCGAGATAGAAATAATTGTTTTATAAATATTTTGGGGTTTATGATATGATTGCATGATTGTGTGAAAATTTCGTGATGAAATTCTATGCCTAAAGTGTTTAAATTGAAAGTAGGGACTAAATCGAATAAGTTGCAAAATTTGCATACTAGAAATTTTAGTATGAAATTGTTTTGAAATATTTATTAGGAGGTCTTAAATAGCAATTCTACCAATTTTAAGTTCATGGACAAATTTAGGACATGGAAGGAATTTTGGAAAGTTTAGTAGTAAGGGTATTTTAGTCATTTTGATATTAAATGAAATAAAATGGGAAAAATAACACAAAATAGTCATCTTCCCATTTAGTTGCTGCGAAACTTCACTCTCTCCATAGCTAGGATTCTTCAACTTTCAAGCTCCATAGTAAGTGATTCTAAGCCCGTTTTTAATGTTCTTTACGTTTTTGGAATCCGGAAGCTCGATTAAGCTTATGCTAGTAATAATTTAACCTAGGGTTCATATTTGGAAAAATACCCATAGGTGAAATTTGTGTATTTTGATGTTTTATGATAGAATATGAGGTTTTAAATTGTGTTAAATAATTTGTGCTACTCGGTTTTAAGTGAAAACGAGTAAAAGCAGCATAATCGGTAAAAATACCTAATGTTCATAACTATATGATAGAGTGGAATTTGATGTTGTTGTAGAAGAGAAAATGTTCAGCATATCATAAAACATAAGAATAAGGGCTGAAATTAAATTCCGAGCCTAGGGGCAAAATTATAATTTTGTAAAAGTTAGGGGCAAAATGTAATTTTTCTACAATGTGATTTTGGATTGAAATAAATAGTATGAGTATTAAATGAGCTAAATGTGTTATTATAGATCAAGAAAGGCGCTGAACCGACCTCGAGCGGGGAAAGAAAAAGTTTTGGACTAAATTGCAAAATTTCCATATTTTGCACCAAGGTAAGTTGTATGTAAATATTACAATAATTTCATGTACATTCTTATATTTCAGCCTATTATATAAATATACTAGCTGATGTTAAAATATAAATTGACTATGGGAAGAATGGAAATAAATACTGAGAGAGAGATCCGGTTGAACATTCGGAGATCGAATGAAATAGAGGAGCGTAGCTAGGTCACATGTATGATGCTGAGTGCACATCATGTGTACAAGAAAGCTACGAGACACCTCAGTAGTAGCTAGGTCACATGCGTGATACGAGATGTATCCCATGTAGACAAGAGAGCTACGTGAAAGATAAATGTAGCTAGGTGCATGCGTGATTCCAAGTGAAGGACACCATGTAGACAAGAGAGCTACGTGAAAGATAAATGTAGCTAGGTCGCATGCGTGATTCCAAGTGAAGGACACCATGTAGACAAGAGAGCTACGAGACAAATCGGCTAGGTCGCATGAGTGGTACTAAGTGTTCCCCATGTGTACAAGAGAGCCGAACTAAATGAAGTATGATGGTGGGGTTGTGTCTTTGAAACCGTTAAATATCGAGGATTGATCCGAATTGTTCAACGGGATGGTTTTGTGGTGACATTGTGGTTTGGACCTACACTTATAGTGAATGAAATGTGGTGAAAATGAATTGTGGCATATACATATATACGATAAAATGAGGTTAGCATAAAGAATGTGTGAAAGAGTGAAATTAGTATTAAAACTGTTTTAGATGGCAGCAGTGATGTGATTTTGAAAAATCACCAAAAATAGGAGGAATATAATTAGAGGTTGAATGAGATGTGAAATTAAAGCTTAATGAGTCTACTTTCATATAAAAGAAGCAGGGCAAGCAAAGGAATTCTATATTTTGAGATATTTACAATTGTAACTGACTTGCTCAGGATGAATACGTGATCCCCTGTTTCCACTTTGAAAAATCATTAAAAATTGTACAAAGCAAACTAAGAAATATAGTTTACATGCCTAAATTCCTTATTGAGACTAGTTTTAAATACAACAGACTTCAGGGTTGTTTGAGTTATGTACTGAGAGAAATTCAATTCGTAGTGGACAGAGGTCAGGCCAGTCGAGCTGTGTAACAGGGAAACTTTAACTAATAAACTGTACTAATCTGCTGAACCAAAAATTATAAAAAATTTTAGCAAGAAGCTTTATGAGTCTAGATTCAGGAAATTTTACGGATATGAATTTCGAGTTTTGTAACTCGAGTTATGATTTATTTAGTGAATATGACACAGCAGAGACAGCTTAATCGAAGTGGAATAAGTAGTGAAGTTAAAGTAAACATACTTGAATTGTTGTGTAAACATGTTAGATTCTTAAATTAGTATTTACATACTACTTACTAAGCTATAAGCTTACTTCGTTTTCTCTCTTTTGTCTTATAGTGTTCTCCAGCTTGCTCAGGAGTCAAGGATCGTGAAGATCTACCCGCACTATCATACTTTGGGGTATTTGAACTAAATGTTTTGAATTATGGCATGTATAGTAGGCAAAAAATTATTTTGTTATGTGTCATATTTGTCTAGGTTTAAAATATTAGTTCTGATGCGACCAGTTACTTTGTACAAGCCATAAAAGTTGGCTAATATTGTTCAAGATATATGTTATACGATGCATTATCAAATGGGATGACATATTTCTATCTTGGTATATGTTATGTTCTGGTAATACCTTGTATCCTGTTCCGGCGACGGTAACGGGTAAGGGGTATTACAAGAATTATAACCGACCGTCAATAATAAATTTACTAAACTTGACTCACGAACTAAAATCATTCTCAATCATTATTTATGGTTAAACATTTAACTCACAAGTAAAAATTTAAAATATAAATATTTCACATGCCAAAATTTCGGTTACCACAAATCTATTTATCACCCACTTGGTCATCTAAACTTTGCCTAAAAAAGCAATTAATCTTACATATAATCTATCTATTACACATATACCTTTAGGTGAGTTAACTGCTAAGTCTATTCATCCAATGCATTAACATTAGATATAAACATTTGCCAAATCATAATTTAGTCACCATCAATTTTCATATTTTTATCTTACCAACGGATTTAATATACATTATTGCACAGTTTCCTGACCAACTCATAATTCAATTTATGCATCACAAACAAAAAATAAATAAGACATTGACCATAAATAAATATATAATCAAACTTGAATATTACGCGCAATGTAAAATCCATATTTTATCAAGCTATTATTATGTTTGAACTTAGCCAACAACCTGTAATGCAAAATCATAAATAATTCATTATCCAAATATCACCACTACATTCGAATATACCTTGCCCTAAGTATATCTCAGCGGATTCGGCCATTTATTTTTCCAAATCTCTAACCATTTTCGAAACATAAAAGATCTATCATAAACATCATTCCATTATAGCACTTAATATTATAGCAAAAAAAACTCAAGCCACAACCCACGCATAACTGAATTCAATATAAAAGATTAGCCATTTTCGTATGGCTTAGATTATACAAACCAAAGTTCTACTTTTCAAAATACATTCCAGCCTATACATGCCATAATTCGAGTTCAATTAATTAATTACCGAAGCTGTGATAGTGTGATAGACTTTGCTGACGATCCCCGAACTTGCAACTTGAATCCAAAATCTATAAATTAAAAACACATATACTCACAGAGTAAGCTTTTTATAGCTTAGTAAGTCATAAGCAAATAAACCACTCATTAATATACTCAACCTATTTTAAGCTAAACCAAATAATGTTATCATTACTAATGCTTATCTTAAACTTACAAAAGAGATAAAATAATATATTTCCATGCATCATTTTTTTTTTTACCTTGGTCGAGTTCTCATCTAAATTAAATAACCAAATAACATTTAACTTTTGGGCTAAATTATCATAATATAGTCAAGCATACATATATCAATACCGTTTAAATAAACTCAAAATTATAATATGACATTTTACACCCATACCTCCAATTTGACTGAATACTCATATAGTCACTAACATATTATTAATCATTTCCAAAGCCAAGAAGACATATTTAAACTTAGTACATTTTCACTCAAGTGCAAAAACTAATGTATTGAAATAATATTTCACATACATATACTAATTATAATACCCCTAACCCGTAACTGACATCGGATTAGGGTTACAACGTATTACCAGACAGACAGAACATTTCAGACCAATTCAGAATCACAGATATCATATAACATCATTTCATAAGAAATCATCTCTTAAGATGGTCTACGAGATCTAAAATGTACTTTTAAACGACAGTCGGGACTAAACCGAACACATTCATAAAGTTCAGAACTTTTAAAAATTTTCAATTCTATAGAGGTCACACGCCCGTGTACCAGGCCGTGTGCCCCACACAAGCATCAGACACAGCCATGTGAACCAGTCGTGCCAAAACAGAGCTTATTTACTGACTTTCACCCACAGCCAACAAACGCGCCCATGTGCTGTAACCGTGTGATACTTAGCTAGCTACTGACTTTAACCCACGGCCACATGACACTGCCGTGTCCCCTGACCGTGTGGCACCATGCAGGATTGATTTAAGCCAAATTGCCACCCCTTTTTAAAGGTCATCCCTACAAGCCATAATAAACAACATTTTTACCTAAAATTTTCAACCAATTCCATACTCATAACATGCTTCATTATAACAAAAACATATTAGCTCATAAAACACCACAACCATACACCATTTGGTACCATCAACCAAATACCAAAACTATATATAACATTTTATTTGTTAGCCAACTCTCGTGGCATAATATATACACATCAAAACTTATGTACATAAACCTTCTAGCCATACATGCCATACTTTAAAATATTTACACTTTCAAGAGTACCAAAATGAGATCGATAGTGTGGTGACAATCCTCGACTATCTCCGAGCCTTCAGTAGCTACAGTAATTGTAAAACAGATAGTAAACACACAGAGTAAGCTACAAAGAGCTTAGTAAGCCAAATACAATTGGTCTAACTACTAAAGCATATAAATATAATTCAACCATAGAGATTCATAACCATTTCATAGAATAATTCATAAACTTAACCATGCTCCTTTGTTTGCATATATGTCATGCTTCATTTCCATACATATTTTACAGAGACAGAGTTTTTCATAATCAGAAATTTAGTACGATACAAACGTACTGGCATAGGTTATGCATTTCATATACTCAATCTCAGATTTCGTACACTATCATTAGACGAATCAGAAACGATACAGAATGCTCATAAACAAGTACAATGTCGACGTCCCAGACGTGGTCTTACATGTAATTCAATATCGATTCCTCTGTCCCAGACAGGGTCTTACACGAAATCAGATACGATGCCGATGTCTCAGACGTGGTCTTATACATAAATCTCAATCGATGCCTGTATCCCAGACGTGGTCTTACACGATGTCTCAGATTGATGTAAACTTCTCTTAGAAACATAAAGAGCTTTTTAGATATTAACATATTATCATACTTTACTCCAAAGAAATTCATCAGGCACTCAAGGCCATCCAATACAGATTACAGTTTATATGTGCAGACTTTATTTCAATTAACACATAATTGTAATTTGACTTACCTCAGATGGATTTTAGATAAAATGATTCAATTATTCAACTATTTTGGACTTCCCTCGATCTAAGTCTAATTTTCTTTGTTCTTGATCTAATACAATACAAATTCAACCATTCAACCATTCAACCATTCATTTCATTCAATTTAATCCATATACACATATTTAGGGCACTTTACATTTTAGCCCTTACATTTTCACACTTTGACAATTTAGTCCATTTTTCACAAAATCACCAATATGCAAAATTTCTTTGCAACAAGGGCTAGCCAAATTTTCATGGCTTCTATATAAGCCCATAAAACATGTTTATTTCACAATTTAGTCCTTCAAAACCTCATTTTCAAAATTTAACCCAAATATCTCAATTTCTTCAAAAACCCAAAGACAAAACTTATAAACCATCTACCAAGCCTTCATAATTCATTCAAAAACATCACAAAACTCATGATATCAACAATGGCATTTTATGAAATCTTTAACAGAAATAGAAATTCAGACATGGGTTTTGAAGAACACGAAGCAACGATCACAGAAACATAGAAATTATCAAAAATCGAACAAATTTCATAACTCAATTTAGCTACCAAAGTGCCGAATGTACAAAAGCTTCAAACCTTTCTTTCTTTGGCTGATTTTCGACTAATATGCATGATAATAAGCCACCTTTTTGTTTTCATTTTATTATAATAAGCATTATAATCACCTTTTACCATATTTCCCTTAATGATATAACATTAAATTCACCAACTACATCACCATTTTTGTCCACCATTAAAACAAATGGTAAATTTGACATGCAAGGACTTTTATTTTAATACCAAGCCAAATAGGTGCTTTAGCATCTAGCACTCAACTTTTACACTTTACGCGATTTAATCCTTTTTCATAATTAAACACAGAAACAGACAAATTAAATCACAGAAATTTCACAAATATAAATTCACATATCACAGACACAGAAAATAATATTAAAATATTTTTTATACTTGGATTTGTGGTCCCGAAACCACTATTCTGACTAGGGTCAAAACCGGATTGTTACAATTCCCCCATTAGGGATTTTCGTCCACGAAAATCTTACCATTAAGCAGATTCAGATATTGCTATTTCATGAAATATATGACGATGCCATATCACTTTAACTAGAGGAATTTTCTTATGTCGTAACTCTTTAATCTCACAGGCTAAAATACAGATTGGCTTTTCTTTATAAGTCATATCAGACTGGATTTCAATCTCAGAAGGGGATATCACATGAGACAGATTAGATCTACACCGTCGAAGCATCGATACATGAAATACATTATGAATCTTTTCTAACTTAGATAGTAGCCTCAATCTATAAGCAACCGGCCCTACTCACTCGGTGATTTCATACGGTCCAATGAACCTCGGATTCAACTTCCCCTTTTTACCAAATCGGAACAATTTCTTCCATGGAGATACTTTCAAAAACACTTTATCACCGATCTCAAATTCAATATCTTTTCTTTTTAAATATGCATATGATTTCTGACGATCAGAGACAGCTTTCAAACTATCTCGGATTACTTTGACCTTCTGTTCAGTTTCTTTTATCAAATCAATACCGTAAATCTTATTCTCACTGAGCTCAAACCAGTATAACGAAGTTCTACACTTTCTCCCATATAAGGCTTTGTACAGTGCCATTTTCATGCTCGATTGGAAACTATTATTATAAGCGAATTCAATCAAAGGTAGATATTGTTCCCACACACCTTAAAACTCGAGAATGCAACATCTCAACATATCTTCAAGTATCTGAATAATCTATTTTGATTAACCATCTGTTTGCAGATGAAAAGCGATGCTAAAATGCAATTTAGTATGCAGAGTATCTTGCAATTTCTTCCAGAATTGCAATGTAAATCTCGAGTCTCTATCAAAAACTATTGACAATGGCACACTATGCAATCTCAAAATATCAGAAATATACAACTCAGCTAGCTTATCAAGCGAATAATCAAACCGAATCGGAATAAAATGAGCTGATTTCGTCGAATGATCAACTACAACCCAAATTGCGTCTTTCTTTTTCGGAGACAGAGGGAAACCCGAAACAAACTTCATGGTCACTCGATCCCATTTCCATTTCGGAATCATAATCGGTTTCAATAACCCAGATGGTACCTGATGCTTAGCTTTAACTTGCTGACAGATTAAACATCTCAAAACAAAGTCAGAAATATCTCTTTTCATTCCCGGCCACCAATATAGTTGTTTCAAATCATTATACATTTTTGTACTTCCCGGATGTACAAAAAATCTACTACTGTGAGCTTCACTCAAAATCATTTGAATCAACTCTGGATTTCTCAGAACACAAAGTCTATTTCTGAATCTCAGACAGTCATCAACATCTATTCGGAATTCAGAATCAGAATCAGAATTACACTGAGTTCGTTTAACCATAATCTCATTATCAATCTTCTGAGCTTCGATAATCTGTTGTAAAAACAAAGGTCTCGCTTTTAATTCAGCTAAAATTAAACCATCATCAGACAGAACTAAATGAGCATTCATTGCAAATAACGATTTTTGACTCAAAGCATCAGCAACCACATTTGCTTTTCCTGGGTGATAATCAATCACAAGTTTGTAGTCTTTTAGCAGTTCTAACCATCTTCTCTGTCACAAATTCAAATCTTTTTACGTCTATTTTAGACTTTTATGATTAGAAAACACTTGACATTTTTCACCAAACAGATAGTGACGCCAGATCTTCAAAGCAAACACGATGGCAGCTAACTCAAGGTCATGTGTCGGATAGTTCTTCTCATGCGGCTTTAATTGTCTCGAAGCATAAGCAATAACTTTTCCTTCTTGCATTAAAACACAACCGAGTCCATTCAATGAAGCATCGCTATAAACAATAAATTCTTTACCTGACTCCACCAATACCAAAGCTTCAGTTAACAGAGCTTTTAACTGATCAAAACTTCTCTGACATTTCTCAGACCATTCAATTTTCACATTTTTTTGAAGCAATTTTGTCAACGGAGTTGCTATCACACAGAAATCTTTTAGAAATCGTCTGTAGTAACCGACAAGTCCTAGAAAACTGTAGACTTCAGATACATTCCTCGGAGGCTTCCAATCTAAAATAGCTAAAATTTTGCTCGGATCAACTCTTATACCGGAAGCTGATACAATATAACCCAGAAAACCAACTTCTCGCAACCAGAATTCACATTTACTAAATTTGCATACAACTGTTTATCTCACAGAGTCTGTAGCACTATTTTCAGATGTTCAGCATGATCAGATTCATCACATGATTAAATCAAAATATCATCAATGAATATAACAAAAAATTTGTCAAGATACGATCCGAAAATTCTATTCATTAAATCCATAAATACAGCAGGTGCATTCGTTAAACCAAAAGGCATAACTAATAATTCACAATGGTCATACCTCATTCTGAAAGCAGTTTTCGGAATATGAGAATCCTTTACTCGCAACTGGTAGTAACCCGATCTCAGATCTACCTTAGAAAACACAGTAGCACCTTTCAACTAATCAAATAAATCATCAATTCTAGGCAGAGGGTATTTGTTCTTTACAGTCACTTTATTAAGTTACCGGTAATCAATACACATTCTCATTGTGTCATCTTTCTTTTTCACAAACAGAGTAGGAGCACCCCATGGTGAAAAACTCGGTTTAGCAAACCCTCGATCGGTCAATTCTTGCAACTAAGATTTTAATTCCTTTAACTCGGTCTGAGCCATTCTATACGGAGCTATTGAAATCGGAGTAGTACCAGGTACTAATTTAATGCCAAACTCAACTTCTCGAATCAGAGGCAAACTAGGTAGTTCTTCAAGAAACACATCAGAGAATTTACAGACAATAGGCACTGATTCAACTTTCCTATCATCCACTTTCAAGTCTAATACATAAGCTAAGTAGGCTTCATAGCCTTTCTTGCAAATTTCTATGCTTTCATTGCAGATATCACAATTGGTAATCCATTCAAATCGCTAGACTCAATTCGAATTATCTCATCATTCTTACACCTCAAATCAATGACTTTTTCGTTTGCAATTCACAATAGCATCATTGAAAGTTAACCAATCCATTACCAAAATTATGTCAAATTCGTCAAAAGGTAAAAGCATCAGATCAGCAGGAAAACAGATATCTTGTAACATTAACGGGTAATTCTTGCAGACTTTATCAACCAAGACACTTTTGCCTAAGGGGTTTGATACCCTAATTAAGAATTCAGTAGACTTTACAGGCAAAGTCTTACTATGCACTAAATTCATACAGATATAAGAATAAGTTGATCCAGGATCTATCAATGCAATCACAGAAGTATCATAGAGAGTAAAAATACCAGTAATCACGTCTAGAGACGAGACTTCCTCACGAGCTTGGATAGCATAGGCTCTGGTAGGTGCTCTGGCCTCAGATCTAACAATAGTATCTCTAGTAGTTCTTTGACCACTGCTTGCATTTCTTGCATTTCTGGAAGGTCTACCTCTAGCTGAGGTGTTGCTCGGTCTCAGATTCTGTACATTCTCTTGCTCGGCAGGTTCAGAACAATCTTTTACAAAATGGTTCAAAGATCCATATCAAAAATAGGTTCGGTCATTCAATCTACAATTTCTCGGATGTCTTTTACCACATTGTTTACATTTAGGTCTCTCAGATCGAACATTCCTGACACTTGCAATGGAAGTAGCAGGGACTCTAAAGTTTGAATGTGATTTAGCTCAATCTCGGTTTGAATGTCCCACATTAGCATTTGGACGACTTTGATCATCTCGGAATTTCTTTGACATAGATTGAAATGATCTACTCGAAGATCTCTTTCTAGCATCTCTAGCCTCAGAATCAGCTTTTCTTTTCTCTTTACTTAATTCTTCAGCTTTACATGCTCACTCAACGAGCACTAACATTTCTTTAATCTCCAAAATCCCAACTAATAGACAGATATCTTCGTTTAGTCCATCTTCAAACCTTTTGCACATTATTGATTCATTCGATACACATTCATGGGCATACTGACTCAATCTCACAAATTCACGTTCATATTCAGTAACAAACATACGACCCTGTTTAAGCTCGAGAAACTCTTTATGTTTCTGATCAATGAATCTCTGGCTGATATATTTCTTCCGGAATTCAGATTGAAAGAAATCCCATGTAACTCGTTCAATTGGGACCACAGACATTAAAGTTTTCCACCAATGATGCATTGTATCTCTCAGAAGTGAAATGGAACATTTAACACATTCCTCTAGACTCAGAGACATTTCATCAAACACTCGTATTGCATTTTCTAACCAGAATTCGGCTCTTTCAGCATCATCATCCGTTGTACCTCAGAACTCTTCAGCCCCATACTTTGTAATCTTATCAACCGGTGGTCTACTCAACTGTACCAGATTCACTCGTGGCATATCAAGAGTTTAAGAAGGATTAACTGGTGGTGGAGGTTGTTGTACAGTCAGATTGGTTCTAATGTATTGGGTGAGCCATTCATTCATTATCTGATAGAAGGCTTGCTTAGCCTCACCATCACAGCTACTCGTAGTCGGTCTAGAATCAGCTTGCACTGTCCCTTGCGCGGAAGTAGGCGCATTGCTTTCAACATCGTCAGCTACAGCTCTATTGGGTTCCCTTTGCTATATAAAAGCACATTCAAAGTTAGGAGTCATTACACTATCACAGATTCAGATATATGGATGTATAGCTAGACTCATATACGCTATGGTAGTCCTAGAACTGACTAAACCATAGCTCTGATACCAATAAAATGTAACACCCCTAACCCGTAACCAACATTGAATTAGGGTTACGAGGCATTACCAGACAGACAGAACATTTCAGACCAATTCAGAATCACAGATATCATATAACATCATTTCATAAGCAATCATCTCTTAAGATGGTCTACGAGATCTAAAATGTACTTTTAAGAGATAGTCGGGACTAAATCGAACACATTCATAAAGTTTAGAACTATTAAAAATTTTCAATTCTATAGAGGTCACACACCCGTGTAACCAGGCCATGTGCCCTACACGAGCATCAGACATTCCCATGTGAACCAGTCGTGCCAAAATAGAGCTTATATACTGACTTTCACCCACGGCCAACAAGCATGCCCGTGTGTTGCAATCGTGACATACTTAGCTAGCGACTGACTTTAGCCCACGGCCACATGACATGCTCGTGTCCCCTAACCGCATGGCACCATGCAGGCTTGATTTAAGCCAAATTGTCACCCCTTTTTAAAGGGGTCATCCTTACAAGCCATAGTAAACAACATTTGTACCTAAAATTTTCAACCAATTTCATACTCATAACATGCTTCATTATAACAAAAACATATTAGCTCATAAAACACTACAACCATACACCATTTGGTACCATCAACCAAATACCAAAACTATATACAACATTTTATTTGTTACCTAACTCTCATGGCATAATATAAACACATCAAAACCTATATACATAAACCTTCTAGCCTATACATGCCATACTTTAAAATATTTACACTTTTAAGAATACTAAAATGAGATTGATAGTGTGGTGACAATCCTCGACTATCCCCGAGCCTTCAGCAGCTACGATAACTGTAAAACAGACAGTAACCACACAGAGTAAGCTACAAAGAGCTTAGTAAGCCAAATACAATTGGTCTAACTACTAAAGCATATAAATACAATTCAACCATAAAGATTCATAACCATTTCATAGAATAATTCATAAACTTAACCATGCTCCTTTGTTTGCATATATGTCATGCTTCATTTCCATACATATTTTACAGAAACAAAGTTTTTCATATTCAGAAATTTAGTACGATACAAACGTACCTGCATAGGTTACACATTTCATATACTCAATCTCAGATTTTGTACGCTATCATCAGACGAATCAGAAATATACAGAATGCTCATAAACAAGTACAATGCCAACGTCCTAGACGTGGTCTTACATGTAATTCAATATTGATGCCTCTGTCCCAGACAGGTTCTTACACGAAATCAGATATGATGTCGATGTCCCAGACATGGTCTTATACATAAATCTCAATCGAGGCCTGTGTCCCAGACATGGTCTTACACGATGTCTCAGACTGATGTCAACTTCTCTTAGAAACATAAGAGCTTTTTAGATATTAACATATTATCATACTTTACTCCAAAGACATTCATCAGGCACTCAAGGCCATCCAATACAGATTACAGTTTATATGTCCAGAATTTATTTCAATTAACACATAATTGTAATTTGACTTACCTCGGATGGATTTCAGATAAAACGAGTCGACTATTCAACTATTTTGGACTTCCCCCAATCTAAGTCTGATTTTCTTTGTTCTTGATCTAATACAATACAAATTCAACCATTCAATAATTCATTTCATTCAATTTAATCCATATACACATATTTAGGGCACTTTACATTTTAACCCTTACATTTTCACACTTTGACAATTTAGTCCATTTTTCACAAAATCACCAATATGCAAAATTTCTTTACAACAAGGGCTAGCCAAATTTTCATGGCTTCTACATAAGCCCATACAACATGTTTAATTCACAATTTAGTCCTTCAAAACCTCATTTTCAAAATTTAACCCAAATAGCTCAATTTCATCAAAAACCCAAAGATAAAACTTGTAACACCCCAAACCCGAGACCATCGCCGGTGTCGGACACGAGGGATTAACAAGCCAAGTTCACATGTTTTTGCCCACCAATTTGACATTTCCAGTCAGGCTGGAAAACTGCGTCACTGTCGCCTTAAAAATCATATCTCGAGTTTCAAAACTCGGAAACTGGTTTTGTAAATTTTCCTGAATTTAGACTCATATATCCATCCATGGATTTATTTCTAGGATTTTGGTCGGGCCAATTGGTACAGTTTATTAGTTAAAGTTACCCTGTTACAGGGATCGACTGCTCTGACCTTCGCGCGGTATAACTTGAATATCTCTCTGTACAGGGCTTTGATGCTGGTGTCGTTTGTTTCTAATGAAACTAGACTCAAAATGGAATCTGTAAATATAAGGTATATCTCCTAATTCTTTTGGATAATTTATAGTGAATTTTAAAGTTGCGACAGGGAACCCAGAAACCATTCTGGCCCTGTCTTACAATAGCTTTAATATCTCTTAACCTGTAACTCCTATGACCATTTCGTTTCTTCCATATGAAAATAGACTCATCAAGGTTCATTTACATAGCTTATTCACTATTTAATTCCATTCCTATGAATTTTGGTGATTTTTCACATTCATGCCACTGCAGCTGGCAGCATCTGTTTTAAGATAGGACTTACCTATTTGGTGGTCTCCATGATTCAACTAGTCTTACCATACATAGGTTCATATATGATCATTTTAACCATGCCAATGGCTGATCATATGACCAACATTCCCATTTCGAGCCATAACCACATCATGACACAAAATATATACATACAACCCACAATTAGTCTAAGTTCATACTTCCTTTTCGAGCCATTTTCGCATGGCCGTACATACTACATTACAACATATTTAACAAACAAGGGTAGTCCTATACATGCCATCTCAAGTTCAACCAAAAAATTATACCAAAATGGAGGCTTGATAGTGTGGATGACTTGACTTCAACGATCCCAAATCCGATTGCTTGAGCGAAATCTAGAAAACTAAGAGCCAAAGCAACGGGTAAGCATTTTTATGCTTAGTAAGTCTCAAGGAATATAATTAACTCTAATTACAGCAATACATTCACATAGCCAAACGCATCATTTCATTAATACACATTCTTACTTCATACTTCATCATTATATAAGTTCGCAAAGCATCAATCAATTCAATAACTGAAATTCATTAGTCGATTGAGCGAATGTTGCTCAAACACGTCGACTTTCCAATGCACATATAACGTACCTTATCCTTTGGGCTTTCCGAGTGTACTAATTGAATTCATTTCAGCAACCAACACTCACCTCCAGCCCAAGATTCCTCGGAATATAACCGGATATAATCACGTGCACAAATGCCATCGGGTCTTAGCCCGGATAGAATAACTCGCACGAATGCCTTGGGCCTTAGCCGGATATAGCCACTAGCACAATTGCCTTGGTCTTAACCGGATATAATTTCCAGCATAATTGTCTTGGGCTTAGCCCGATATCATTCAATTTCTCATGCACACATACATCAATAATCATTGGACATACATATTTCATTTTCGTTACTAAGGCTCAAACACAATTATAATCATTAGCATATTCACCTTCGGGACTTAGCCCGGTGGAATTCAAATACTCATACACACATAATCAATAATCATACACAACCATATTTCATCTCACATAATTCAAGTAAGGTCACTTCTTGAGGACTTACCTCGGATGTTGTCGAACGGCTTTTTCGGCTATTCGATCACCTTTTCCTTCCCTTGTCCAATTGTGGCCCTCTTAGCTCTTGAGCTAATTCAAACAAATTCAATTTATTAAAACCTCATTGTGCTTGCTTATGGCGAATATGACAAGGATTTTAAATGGTCATATGGCCACTCTTTAGCTTGAATACACAATGGTCATGCACATTTTATACTACATCAAGCAATTCAATACAATTTATTTGAGCATCAAGGAAATGCTAAGGCCTTCAATAGGCTACCCAAGGCGAATATTCATGTACATGTTGAGGTCAATTTTGCACTTAATACCTCACAAAAACAGCATGCAATTTACTAATTAATGCTTTGCACATTGTGGCCCAAAACTTATAATATAGCATCAAGCATCTACATGTGTGCTAGGCGAATTGTGCTTGAAATTTCACAAGCATTCTTCCACATCTTCTTCTTTAAACCAATATATTCATCACTTAGTTCATAACCAAAACATAATGCGAAATCATAAATATGCATATATGAGCATGGCGAATTTTCAAGGTGTCCATAGCCATCCAAAACACAAATTTTAACTAACATGCAAGAAGCATGAATCATGCTCAAGAATGCATCATGGCCGAATATGACAATCATGCTCCTTTTCAACTTCAATCATGATAAAACAAAGAAAACTCAAAATCTTACTCATGAGTAGAAAATCCATCATTGCATGCATCATCATCAAGCTTCACACTTAGCATGCAATGGCTTTATCACCATAACAACTTTGCCCAAATACCATTTCCATGGCATAACAAAGATTTGAGCCATGGCTAACATGCACATCAAGTTAGTAACCAAGTCATGCATGAAACTCCTAACACAACCTCATACATACCTTAATCTTGATGTAAACTTAGCCAAATCTCCTTCTAGGTCTCTTCCAACCCAAGCATGAAGCAAAAATCCTCCCCCTTTTCCCTTAGTAATTTCGGCCAAGAAGATGAGAAAGGATGAACAAAATTTTTTTCTTTTCTTTCCTTAGTACATTCGGCCAAGCCTATGGAGAAGGATGAACATTTTTTTTCTTTTTTCTTTTTTCATACTCTTATTTTATTATTTCAAACATGCACCACTAGCAAAACATGTTTAAGACATGTTTTCTTTTGCCCATATTCATCACCATGGCCGGCCACTATAGTCAAATTTGGGGAATTTGACATGCAAGGACAACATTTCCTAATGTGCATCAATAGGCCACTTCCACATTTGCCTATCTCAAATTCTAAATTTTCTCACACAAGTCCTTTCTAGTGAAATTCACCTTTATAACACTAAATCAATCATCAAAAAAAGGTCATACATGAATACTCACATATTATAGGCATCAAAATAAATTTTAAATTATTGTTATGCCTCGGTTTTGTGGTCCTGAAACCACATTCCGGCTAGGGTCTATTTTGGGCTGTCACAACTCCCCCCCTCTTAAGGAATTTTCGTCCCCGAAAATCTTACCGGTAAATAGGTTCGGATATCGCTCTCTCATAGAGTTTTCGGTCTCCCAAGTAGCTTCTTCTATCCCGTGCTTGAGCCATAACACTTTCACTAGCGGAACCCGCTTGTTTCGCAACTCTTTCACTTCTCGTGATAGGATACGAATCGGTTCTTCTTCATAACTCATATTAGCTTGAATTTCAATTCCTGATGGACTAATCACGTGCGATGGATCGGATCTATAACGTCGAAGCATCGAAACTTGGAAGACATCGTGAACCTTTTTGAGTTCAGGGGGCAAAATCAAACGATATGCCACTGGACCGACTCGCTCTGATATCTCATATGGCCCAATGAACCTCGGGCTCAACTTGCCCTTACGGCCGAACCTGAGTATCTTTTTCCAAGGCGATACCTTGAGAAACACTTTATCACCCACCTGATACTCGATATCCTTACGCTTCATATCGGCGTACGACTTCTGACGATCGAAGGCTATCTTCAAACTTTCACGGATTACTTTCACTTTCTCGCTCAGCATCCCTAATCAAATCCACCCGAAAATCTTGCTTTCACCAAGCTCGGTCAAAACAATGGTGTACGGCATTTACGCCGTACAAAGCCTCGTAGGTGCCATCTTAATACTCGATTGAAAGTTTGTTGTTGTGGCGAATTCAATCAACGGCAAATACCGTTCCCATGAACCACTAAACTCGAGGACGCAACATCTTAACATATCCTCGAGTATCTGAATTATCCGCTCGGATTGACCATCGGTTTGGGGGTGAAAGGCGGTGCTGAAATGCAACTTGGTACCCAAAGCTTCTTGCAACTTTTTCCAAAATCGCGAGGTAAATCTCGGATCTCTATCCGACACGATAGAAATAGGCACCCCGTGTAATTTCACAATCTGAGAAACGTATAATTCCGCTAATTTGTCCATTGAAAAATCCGTATGTACGGGGACAAAGTGGGCCGACTTAGTCAATCGATCTACCACGACCCAAACCGCATCCTTCTTACTTGCTGACAATGGCAGTCCGGATACAAAGTCCATTGTGACTCGATCCCATTTCCACTCGGGTATCGTGATTGGCTGAAGTAATCCAAAGGCACCGATGTTCCGCTTTCACTTGTTGACATATTAAACATCTCAAACAAAGTCGGAGATGTCTCGCTTCATACCATGCCACCAAAATCGGCGTTTCAAATCATTGTACATCTTCGTACTCCCGGGTGGATTGCCATTCGGCTACAATGGGCTTCATTCAAATTATCGAAATGAGTTCAATTCTTTGGGACACACAGACGACTTTTGAACCTCAAACAATCGTCATCGTCGATTTGAAACTCCGAGTCCTTGTTCGAACACACGTAGCCGTTTTGCAACCAACTCGTCATCGACTTTCTGAGCTTCTCGAATTTGGTGTGTCAATAATGGTTTGGCTTTCATTTCAGCCACTAACACACTGTCGGATCGGATAGACAAGTGCACATTCATCGCTCGTAAAGTGAATAACGATTTACGACTCAAGGCATCCGCAACCACATTCGCCTTTCCCGGGTGATAGTCAATGATCAGCTCATAATCCTTTAACATTTCGAGCCAACGTCTTTGTCGTAGATTTAAGTCTCGTTGGGTCATCAAATACTGAGACTTTTGTGATCCGAGTATACATGGCACCTTTCACCAAATAAGTAATGTCGCCAAATCTTTAAGGCGAATACGATGGCGGCCAATTCGAGATCATGAGTCGGATAATTTTTCTCATGTGGCTTTAATTGCCTCGACGCATAGGCCACAACTCGACCTTCTTGCATTAATACGCAACCTAACCCAAGTAGAGAGGCGTCGTTATAGATAACAAACTCCTTGCCGGACTCGGGTTGCACTAGAATTGGGGCTTCAGTCAAATAAGTTTTCAATTGATCGAAGCTTTTTTGGCATTTCTCCGTCCATTCGAACTTAACATCCTTTTGGAGTAGCTTCGTCATCGGCGTGGCTATCGTTGAGAAGCCTTTTACAAATCGTCGGTAATAACCGGCAAGCCCCAAAAAGCTTCGAACCTCAGTAATATTTCTCGGAGGCTTCCAATTTAGTATGGCTGAAATTTTATTCGGGTCGACTCGAATACCCGATGCAGATACCACATGACCCAAGAAGCTAACCTCTCTTAACCAGAACTCACACTTGCTGAACTTAGCATATAATTGCTTGTCCCGTAAAATTTGCAGCACTAACCGCAGGTGTTCAGCATGTTCGGTCTCATTTCTTGAATAGACCAAGATGTCATCAATGAACACGACTACGAATCGATCCAAATATGGTCTAAAGATTCGATTCATTAAATCCATAAATACCGCAGGGGCATTAGTGAGCCCAAACGGCATCACCAGGAACTCATAGTGACCATATCTCGCTCAAGGCGCCTTGGGCACGTCTGAATCTCGGATTCGCAATTGATAGTAGCCCGATCTCAAATCTATTTTCGAGAACACCGAGGCTCCCTTCAGTTGATCGAACAAGTCATCAATACGTGGCAACGGATATTTGTTCTTTATCGTCGCTTTGTTAAGCTGACGATAGTCGATGCATAGTCGCATGGTTCCATCCTTCTTCTTCACGAACAACACCGCGCACCCAAGGCGAAAAACTCGGGCGAGCAAAACCTCTATCCACCAATTCTTGCAACTGAGCTTTCAACTCCTTCAATTCCGTTGGTGCCATACGATACGGAGCTATCGAAATTGGAGTGGTACCAGGTACCAATTCGATGCCAAATTCTATTTCCCGAACAGGTGGTAAACCCGGCAATTCTTCGGGGAAAACATCCGGGTATTCACAAACCACGGGCACAGATTCGGGTTTCTTCTCTGATTCCTTGTCATCGAGTACGTACGCAAGGTACGCTTCGCACCCTTTTCTTACATATTTCTGGGCCAACATCGCTGATATTACAGCTGGCAACCCCTTTAAGTCCGTGGACTCAACCCGAATTATTTCATTATTCGCGCACCTCAAATCGATAGTCTTGCTCTTGCAATTTACAACCGCATCGTGCATGGTCAACCAATCCAAACCAAGAATAACATCGAACTCATCGAATGGCAAAAGCATTAAGTCCGCGGAAAACAAGAACCTCGGAACACTAGGGGACTTTTCTTGCACACTTTGTTAACAAGCACGTAATGACCCAAGGGTTTGACACCGAATTACAAACTCGATGACTCAATGGGCAAAGTCTTCTTTGGATGCTAAGGTTTCACATATATATGAATGAGTAGAACCGGGGTCAATCAAAGCAATTACATTTGTATTGAAAAGAGTGAAAGTACCGGTAATAACATCTAGAGAGCAGCATCCTCGGCGTGCGCGTATGGCATAAGTCCTAGCAGAGCACGAGCCTCGGATCTGATGGTAGCATCTCTAGATCCTCTCGACCGCCAACGACATTGCCCATATTTCTAGGTGGCCTACCTCGGCGGTGGGAGCACCGGGTTTGCACTCGACTTGCATTCTGCTCATGCATCCTCGAGCAATCCTTCATAAAGTGGTCGGCCGATCCACACTTATAGCGGAGTGATCACGAAACCAACAGCTCCCGAATGCCATTTGCCACAATGTGGACACTCGCCTCTCTCGGCGATCATTTCCGCCACCGTGATCGAGGTGACTCGTGTGGTCACAGGGGGTCGATCGCGTCCTCGTCTAGAAAAGCCCGAAACGCCTCTAGACCGGCTCGCATCATCTCGAAATCTCTTCGATGCTTGTTGAAGAGACTTTCCCGAGGACCTCTTTCGGAATTCTCCAATCCCCACATCAGCTTTTTGTTTCTCCTTTCTAAGCTCTTCGGCTTTACAAGCTCGCTCAACAAGTACTACGAACTCTCGTATCTCGAGAATGCCAACAAACATCCTTATATCATCATTCAGCCCATCCTCGAAGCGTTTGCACATAATAGCTTCGGACGAAATGCATTCTCGCGTCGGGCTAAGCCTCACAAACTTTCGTTCGTAGTCGATAACGGACATAGAACCTTGCTTAAGATCAAGAAATTCCTCCGCTTTTGGTCGATGAATCTCGATGATATACTTTTTTGAACTCGGTTTGAAAGAATTCCCAAGTCACTTGCTCTCTAGGCACCACAAGTCGAGTACTCCACCAATAGTAGGCGGACTCACGTAGCAAGGAGATGGTACACTTTAAGCACTCATCGGGTGTGAGGATAGCTCATCAAGCACCGGATAGTGTTATCTAACCAAAATTTAGCGCTTCGGCATCATCATCATCCGTAGCCTTAAATTCAGTGGCCCCATGTTTTCGAATCCTATCGATGGGGGCTTATTTGACCTTATTTGGTCATCACCGGAGGTATTGTAGGTCTTGGGGTTGCATTTGTCGGGAATGGAGGTTGTGGAACAGTAGTGTTGGTTCGAATGTATTGATTAAACCATTCGTTCATCACACTATAAAAGGCTTGCTTAGCCTCGTCATTAGGATTGCTGGCCATAGGTTGAGAGTCCTCCGCGCTGTCCCTTGCGCGGAGCAGCGCCACACTCTCCACATCATCAGCTATCGCTTCGGTTGGGATCGGGATCCATTGCTATAAACAAACATAAAGTCAAGTTGTCGAAATCATCACACTATCGATTCATCATTTAATGGCATGTATAACTAGACCCCAAACACATCACGGTAGTCCTAGAATCGACTAAACCGTGGCTCGATACCAATAAAATTGTAACACCCCAAACCCGAGACCATCGCCGTGTCGGACCCGAGGGGTTAACAAGCCAAGTTCACATGTTTTTGCCCACCAATTTGACATTTCCAGTCAGGCTGGAAAACTGCGTCACTGTCGTCTTAAAATCATATCTCGAGTTTCAAAACTCGGAAACTGGTTTCGTAAATTTTCCTGAATTTAGACTCATATATCCATCCATGGATTTATTTCTAGGATTTTGGTCGGGCCAATTGGTACAGTTTATTAGTTAAAGTTACCCTGTTACAGGGATCGACTGCTCTGACCTTCGCGCGGTATAACTTGAATATCTCTCTGTACAGGGCTTTGATGCTGGTGTCGTTTGTTTCTAATGAAACTAGACTCAAAATGGAATCTGTAAATATAAGGTATATCTCCTAATTCTTTTTGGATAATTTATAGTGAATTTTTAAAGTTGCGACAGGGAACCCAGAAACCATTCTGGCCCTGTCTTACAATAGCTTTAATATCTCTTAACCTGTAACTCCTATGACCATTTCGTTTCTTCCATATGAAAATAGACTCATCAAGGTTCATTTACATAGCTTATTCACTATTTAATTCCATTCCTATGAATTTTGGTGATTTTTCACATTCATGCCACTGCAGCTGGCAGCATCTGTTTTTAAGATAGGACTTACCTATTTGGTGGTCTCCATGATTCAACTAGTCTTACCATACATAGGTTCATATATGATCATTTTAACCATGCCAATGGCTGATCATATGACCAACATTCCCATTTCCGAGCCATAACCACATCATGACACAAAATATATACATACAACCCACAATTAGTCTAAGTTCATACTTCCCTTTTCGAGCCATTTTCGCATGGCCGTACATACTTACATTACAACATATTTAACAAACAAGGGTAGTCCTATACATGCCATCTCAAGTTCAACCAAAAAATTATACCAAAATGGAGGCTTGATAGTGTGGATGACTTGACTTCAACGATCCCAAATCCGATTGCTTCGAGCGAAATCTAGAAAACTAAGAGCCAAAGCAACGGGGTAAGCATTTTTATGCTTAGTAAGTCTCAAGGAATATAATTAACTCTAATTACAGCAATACATTCACATAGCCAAACGCATCATTTCATTAATACACATTCTTACTTCATACTTCATCATTATATAAGTTCGCAAAGCATCAATCAATTCAATAACTGAAATTCATTAGTCGATTGAGCGAATGTTGCTCAAACACGTCGACTTTCCAATGCACATATAACGTACCTTATCCTTTGGGCTTTCCGAGTGTACTAATTGAATTCATTTCAGCAACCAACACTCACCTCCAGCCCAAGATTCCTCGGAATATAACCGGATATAATCACGTGCACAAATGCCATCGGGTCTTAGCCCGGATAGAATAACTTCATACGAATGCCTTCGGGCCTTAGCCCGGATATAGCCACTAGCACAATTGCCTTCGGGTCTTAACCCGGATATAATTTCCAGCATAATTGTCTTCGGGCTTAGCCCGGATATCATTCAATTTCTCATGCACACATACATCAATAATCATTGGACATACATATTTCATTTTCGTTACTAAGGCTCAAACACAATTATAATCATTAGCATATTCACCTTCGGGACTTAGCCCGGGTGGAATTCAAATACTCATACACACATAATCAATAATCATACACAACCATATTTCATCTCACATAATTCAAGTAAGGTCACTTCTTGAGGACTTACCTCGGATGTTGTCGAACGGCTTTTTCGGCTATTCGATCACCTTTTCCTTCCCCTTGTCCAATTGTGGCCCTCTTAGCTCTTGAGCTAATTCAAACAAATTCAATTTATTAAAACCTCATTGTGCTTGCTTATGGCCGAATATGACAAGGATTTTAAATGGTCATATGGCCACTCTTTAGCTTGAATACACAATGGTCATGCACATTTTATACTACATCAAGCAATTCAATACAATTTATTTGAGCATCAAGGAAATGCTAAGGCCTTCAATAGGCTACCCAAGGCGAATATTCATGTACATGTTGAGGTCAATTTTGCATTAATACCTCACAAAAACAGCATGCAATTTACTAATTAATGCTTTGCACATTGTATTAAAACTTATAATATAGCATCAAGCATCTACATGTGTGCTAGGCCGAATTGTGCTTGAAATTTCACAAGCATTCTTCCACATCTTCTTCTTTAAACCAATATATTCATCACTTAGTTCATAACCAAAACATAATGCGAAATCATAAATATGCATATATGAGCATGGCCGAATTTTCAAGGTGTCCATAGCCATCCAAAACACAAATTTTAACTAACATGCAAGAAGCATGAATCATGCTCAAGAATGCATCATGGCGAATATGACAATCATGCTCCTTTTCAACTTCAATCATGATAAAACAAAGAGAAAACTCAAAATCTTACTCATGAGTAGAAAATCCATCATTGCATGCATCATCATCAAGCTTCACACTTAGCATGAAATGGCTTTATCACCATAACAACTTTGCCCAAATACCATTTCCATGGCATAACAAAGATTTGAGCCATGGCTAACATGCACATCAAGTTAGTAACCAAGTCATGCATGAAACTCCTAACACAACCTCATACATACCTTAATCTTGATGTAAACTTAGCCAAATCTCCTTCTAGGTCTCTTCCAACCCAAGCATGAAGCAAAAATCCTCCCCTTTTCCCTTAGTAATTTCGCCAAGAAGATGAGAAAGGATGAACAAATTTTTCTTTTCTTTCCTTAGTACATTCGCCAAGCCTATGGAGAAGGATGAACATTTTTTTTTTTTTTTTTTTCATACTCTTATTTTATTATTTCAAACATGCACCACTAGCAAAACATGTTTAAGACATGTTTTCTTTTGCCCATATTCATCACCATGGCGGCCACTATAGTCAAATTTGGGAATTTGACATGCAAGGACAACATTTCCTAATGTGCATCAATAGGCCACTTCCACATTTGCCTATCTCAAATTCTAAATTTTCTCACACAAGTCCTTTCTAGTGAAATTCACCTTTATAACACTAAATCAATCATCAAAAAAAGGTCATACATGAATACTCACATATTATAGGCATCAAAATAAATTTTAAATTATTGTTATGCCTCGGTTTTGTGGTCCCGAAACCACATTCCGGCTAGGGTCTATTTTGGGCTGTCACAAAACTTATGAACCAACTACCAAGCCTTCATAATTCATTCAAAAACATCACAAAAATCATGATATCAACAATGGCATTTCATGAAATCTTTAACAGAAACAAAAATTCAGACATGGGTTTTGAAGAACACGAAGCAACAATCACAGAATCGTAGAAATTATCAAAAACATATCTTTCATTTTGCATCATCAAACAACAAATATCACAAGCTATCAACAATGGCACAACTCAAAATATTCATCAAAATAAAAAACTCAAGGATGAGTTTTGTAGTACTCGAAGCAACGATCTCAAAAACGTAAAAATTATCAAAAACTGAGCTGAACACTTACCTTAATCTAGCTTGAACAAGGTCGAACCCTACTTTGTTTTCTTTATTTTTATTTGTTTTAGATTCGGTGCAAAGATGAAGAAAATAACATGAATATGGCTTATTATTTTATGATATAATAACATATATTAATTTATTATTATTTTACCTTTTTTAACCTTAGTTAATAAATTATAAAATCACTTATATTATGCCCACTACCATCCAAAATTATATATAATGGGCTAATTTCATCATAAATACCCCCACTTAGAAAGCCATTAACAAATAAGCCATTTACAAAATAAACTACCCACTTTTCAATTTACGCGATTAAGTTCTTTTATTTAATCGGACACCTAAAATACAAAATTAAATCACGAAAATTTCACAGATATAAATTCACACAAAATAAACACAGAAAATAATTTTTAAATATTTTTCTGACTCAGATTCGTGGTCTCGAAACCACTATTCCGATTAGGGTCTAAATCAGGCTGTTACAAAAGCTATCATATTTTTTTTATCACCTTCTTCTCCACCAAAAATACCAACAAATTAAGGGTTTTGGAAGCTTGAAACTTTCAGTCACTTATTCCTCTCTCAAGTAAGTGATTTAAATAGTTATTTTTGATGATTTTGGTACTTTTGGAACCCTTGTAGCATGAGCTAACTAATTAGGGGACTATTTTGCAAAATGGTTGAGAGTCCAGTGTTTTGTCATGAAAGCATATATGTTGTTAAGTGGAATTTTATGGAAGAATATGAGTTATGGTTGTGAAATAAACAACTTTTGTGAAAGAACTTCTCATGAAAACCCTAATAGGACCATTTTGTAAAGATTGTAAAATAGATAGTAATGTGGTGAAATAATAGAAATTTTGGGTTTCTATAAGAGTAAAAAGGGTTTAGCTAGGCTTAAGGAATGAATAAATTCGATAAAAATCAATTTTTGAGCCTAGGGGTAAAATGGTCATTTTGTAAAAGTCTAAGGGCAAAATGGTTATTTTGCCAAAAATGTGAATTTTGATTGTCTAAATTTATTTAGTGATTAAATGAGTAATTTTTATTATTATAGATCAAAAAATACAAAATCTGAACCTAAACCGGGGGAAAGCCAAGCAAGTAGGTTAAATCGACTAGTTGCCTACATTTTGTAATTCGAGGTAAGTTGTATGTTAATAATGCAACTATATTGTTATGATTTATGATTGAATTGATATTGCATAAATTGTTTTGATTGTGAATATGAGTATGCATGTTAAGAAATTAACGTAATAAAGACTCCCAGTTGAACATTAGGAATAGAATTGGATATTCCTGCCATGACATTGGGTGACATGTGTGCTAGTGTAAGACATGTCTGGGACATGCATCAGCCTCGAGATATACAAGTCAGTGTAAGACATGTCTGGGACATACATCGACATTGAGACAAGAGCTAGTGTAAGACATGTCTGGGACATGCATCAGTGTAACACCCTATACCCGTAACCCACACTGGGGCCGAGTACAAAGCATTACCTAACTTGATCTCATGCGTACAACCAATCTCAAACTTTTCGGGACTAGGTCAAATTTAAAACTTTTTCTATTTCTACTTTAAACTTCTTATTATGCGCCTATGAGCCTCAAATAGACCATTAAAAACTATTCGGGACCAATCCAAGTCCTTAAACCAACCTTAGGAAATTTTTCCTTGAAACAGGACACACGCTCGTGTGGAAGGGTAACACGCTTGTGTGACCATTTCGACATGGTCATGCTGTTAGCCCGTGTGGCTTACACGGCCTAAGCACCCTAAGACACGCCGTGTCCTACACCCATGTAGAATTAATTTCTAATTCTCACCTACAGGGGTTTTTAAACGGCCAGACACACGCCCATGTCAATGGCCCATGTCCCTCACACAGCCACGAGTGCAAAAACATGAACATTCTGTTTTTTACATCAGCATGCTCAAAATGTCACACGGCCAAGGCACACGCCCGTGTACTAGGCCATATCCTTCACACAGTTGAGACACACGGCCGTGTCTCTGCCTGTGTGTTTACTACCATGTATACTGACTTAAATTTTTTATGTGTAGGGGACACACGACCGAACTACATCCCATGGGGCAGACCGTGTGTCACACATGGCCTAGACACATGCCCGTGTGTCTACCCGTGTGGACAATATAAGGCTATTTTCCAAGCCTCATTGCCACCCTTATATACCTAGATCCATGAAAATACCAACCAATGCCAAGACAAACACAATTTCTATAATCAAACAGCCACAATAGACATTCATTTAACCATGGAAATGCATCTTATATAAAACAAAATGAATGTTAGCCATCATTCAGGGCTTAATACAAAATGAAGGGTTCCCAACCCGAATCAATACAATTGGCCAATTCTCAAGACACAAAATAATAAAGTCTAAGCCTTATACATGCCATATTCAGAAATATAAATCAAACTATACTGAAAGCTTCCATTTGATAGTGTGATTGATATCTCTGACTTCCGTTGATCCTTGAGCTAGATAGGCGGTACTGTAAGGAAATGGAAAGGAAAGGGGGTAAGTATAAAGCTTAGTAAGTTGCACATAAATAAATATACAACGATGAGTCTATCATTCATCAACAAACTCATGATACCAAAGTGGGCATAAGCACGACTTACTCTTCACTCCATACAATTCACATAACATATACAATGAGTTCACATACTATACATATGTATCACTTAAGTACCTGTAATACTTACAATATGGTTATACTTTCATAACTTTAATCGTTGAACCATTCGGAACACTACCAGATATTCTATAAGCCTCAAACATGGGTAAGGTGCCGATGCCATGTCCCAGAAATGGTCTTACACTGGCTATCATCTTTGAGGTCAATGCCACGTCCCAAACATGGTCTTACACTGGTACATCTCGTAGTCGATGCATGTCCCAGACATGTCTTACACTGGCTTACGTCCCGAGGCCGATGCATGTCCCAGACATGTCTTACACTAGCACTCGTCTCAATGTTAATGCCCTGTCCCAGACATGGTCTTACATTGTCTCTCATAAGGTGGCTGATGCATGTCCCAGACATGTCTTACACTAGCTCACACACAAGTGGCCCAAATGTCATGGCATAAATATCTGCTTTGCTTCCTAAGATTCCAACGGAAGTTCTATCATCTCAATTATCACTATACATTCTCAATTTCATAATCAACCAATTCATGCTATATCGGTTCAATGACAATTCAAACACATATATCAACAACGTAGTTGTATTATTTACATATAACTTACCTCGGTTTCAAAACGTAGCGACTATATGGTTTAGTCAAATTGCTTGGCTTTCCCCCAATCTTGGTTCAGATTTGAAAATTCTTGATCTATATTAGCAAAATACACTCATTTAGTCACTAATTACAATTAGGCAATTGAAAATTCACATCTTCGGTAAAATGACCATTTTGCCCCCTAAAATTTAACAAAATGACAATTTTGCCCCTATGCTTGAAAATCAAGTTTTATCAAATTTCTTCATATTTTAAGCCTAGCTGAACTCTTTTTACTCGTATAGCAACTCCAAATTCTCTCTATTTCAAACACTTATCACTTATTTTGCAACTTATGCAAAATAGTCCCTTTAGGTGTTTCCATGCTAACACCTTTCACCAAAGTAGTCTATTGCACAACTAAGACTCATATTCTTCCATAAAAACTTAGCATAAATCACAAATCCATTGATGGAAAAACCTTAAACTCTTAATCATTTTGCAAGATATACCCTTCATTGCTTCAAGGGTCTCAAAAATGTAAAAATTATCAAGAGAAGCTATCAAAATTACTTACTTCAGAGGGCTCAAAGTTCCTGAAATTTTTAAAGCTTTCAAACCCAAAAAATGCTGATAATTTTGGCTAAGAAGAGAGGAAAATGATAGCTTTTCCTTTTTTGTTGTAAAAAAATACAACTAGTCTAAATTGGTGACATAAGCTTTACCTAATTTTGACCTTCTCTCCAATTTGTCTCCCATGGCCGGCCAAGCTATTTTCTAAGGGTATAATTGCCCTTTAAAGACCCCCAATTTAGGTTCTCTAGCTATTTGACACCTTTAGCCATCAATTTAGGACTTTTGTACTTTTGCGATTTAGTCTCTTTTTTTTTGCAATTGGGCTCATAAACGTTAAAATTAGCTCACCAAAATTTTCATGCACTTTAATAAACATGATATGAATCTATTTTAAAAATAAAGTAATTTCTCCACCTTTATATTTGTGGTCCCGAGCCCACTATTCCAACTAGGACCTAAATCGGGCTGTTACAATCGGCCTTGAGATATACAAGCTAGTGTAAGACCTGTCTAGGGCATGGCGTCAGCTTATTGTGTGTCAGTGTAAGACCTGTCTGGGACATGGCATCGACACCAATAGATGAGAGCCAGTGTAAGACCTGTTTGCATCGACCTTAATATATGAAAGTCAGTGTAAGACCTATCTGGGACATGGCATCGACTTTGATGTGCTAGCCAGTGTAAGACCATGTCTAGGACATAATGTTGGCATATTATCCCATTTTTGAGGCTATTGAATATCCTGTAGTATTCCAAATGGTTCAACGGGAGATTTATGGTTTATATCAAAATGAGAGAACTTATGACTTTGTGGTGAGTGGTACAGGTACCTAAATGAGAATTACGACATACAAGCTTCATTTACGTTGTATGTTTAGTAAAGGAGGAAAGTGAGTAAGTTATGCATATGAATACTTGCGTATTTTACAGGAATTATGAAATGTGAATTCAATCATTGTTGTATGTTTGATAAGAGATGAATGTGAACTAATTAATATTTATGAATTCTCACCTTCGTGTGCAAATTGAGCTATTTTGGGAGTATGATCTCTGATAGTAGTTTGTAGTTACTTCATTATTTACATGTGACTTACTAAGCTTTATGCTTACCTCTTTTCCTCTCCATTTTTTTATAGTGCCACCAAAGTAGCTCGTGGATCATCGCCTTACGTTAGTGAAGCCAGTCACACTATCCCTGAAGCAATTGGAATAGCTAGTTTTATCATTTTGATTACGGCATGTATAGGAACTAGTCTTTTGTAATGGTCACATTGTTTTGGGCCAAACGAATGGCTTGTCATAGCTCTTTAGTCATTTTGTATAATGCCATGGATGGTGGCTAATATTGGTTATTGATAAGTGCAAATGATAATGATTTCATATATGAGTAAAACGCATGACTAATCAAGTTCTTGTTAGATTGTTAAAGTGTAATGTGGTTGTAACACCCTGAATTTGGGCCTAGAAGTATTGGGCCTTGAGTGTGGGTTTGTAAGGAGGTTTTATATAGGTATTTAATTGTGCAATGAAAGGACACAATTAAATGTTTGCTTTAGTGGTTAATGGCTTTGAGAAGTGTTGGAGAAATCTTGGGTTCAAACTTGGGCTTTAGCAAAATTTTGTATTAAGTGAAAAAAAACTGGGATGCTTGGATAAGGGTTTTAAATTATTGTGTTAAATAAATGACACAAAGAAGCTTGTAGTCTAGTGGTTGTGGCGTCATTAAGGTTGTATGGGAGCCTGGTTCAAGCCTTGGCTCTTGCAATTTATTTTGGGTTTTAAAGGAACTGGACTTTGGCCTTTAGACCTTATAATTAATTGGGGATAAAATATAACACAAAAAGCCTTGTGGCTTAGTGGCAAGTAGCGTGTGGAGCATTTAAGGAGAGGCATAGGTTCGAATCCCATGGCAAGCAAAGAGCATTTATTTTGCTAACAGGGGGCGGCAAGAGTTGGTGTTGAATTTAAACTCTAATGTTGGAGGGATCCCACATCAGGAAGCTAATATAAGAGTGGTTGTGAAGCTGGCTTCAAATAGAGGGAACCATGAAGAGAGTAAATGTACCTTTCTTGGCTGATCCCTTTCGCTGTATGGCATGCTCGTTTAGGTTGGGCGTCGGCTAAGAGTGCTCGGAGCGTGGATTAACTCCAGTCTCCTATCAGGTGTGTATTTTTCAATACTCTAGCTGTAGGATGGCTACTTGGTCGCGATGGTGAAAGGAGCCATGTGGGCCCAACGACCTCTGCCCAATTGGATAAGTTGTTTGATTGTGTAGTAAATATTGGACTAGGCTAGGTGAATCGCATATCTGTGGCTAGGTTTGGGCTAAAAGGGCCACACGAGCGTGGGGCCCATTTGGGCCGAGAATAGGCTTTAGGCCCATTCGTATTGTTATCCATGTTTAGAATACTTTAGTTTACCAATTCTTGAAATGCCTCGACTTGTAAAATTACCAAAGTACTCTCGATTTACGAATTACCGTTTTACCCTCGGTTCTGTAATTACTATTTTACCCTCGATTTATAGAATTATCGTTTTACCCTAATTTACATAATTACCATTTTACCCCGATTTACATAATTATCGTTTTACCTTGATTTATAGAATTACCGTTTCACCTCGATTCTGAATTACCATTTTACCCTCGATTTATAGAATTCTTGTTTTACCCTTGATTTACAAAATTCTTGTTTTACCCTTGATTTACAAAATTACTAAAATACCCTTGGTTTGTGAAATTACCGCAATACCCTCAATTTGTAAAACTACCAAAATACCCTGTATGGTAAAATGACGAGTATGCCCTTATGTTCCGTATGACCTGATGTGCTTAGGATTTACATATATTGATATTGGATTAGTTAAGTTTGAGTGACAGTGGTGGTTATCGTGGCGATTGATTTTGGAAATGTTTCAACTTCAACCCATAACAGTGTGTACTAACCTTCTAAATAGCTTAGATTAATATTTTCCAAAGCAAAGCTTCATATTTTAGTGATTAGGAATTAATATTTAGATCTATTTTCTCGCACGTTTAAGTTGGATTCACAATGGATATGGGGTAGGAAGGTATTTGGAGCGTTCTTCAATGAGTAGATCTCTTGGTAAGTATTCGAACCTTCTTTCCATTTGTATCTTGTGGTTTAAGAAAAGCGAAAACCCTCTCGTCGATTGAGGCTAAAAGGGTTTTGGTGTTATTTGGTTTGTTGGTGCTAGTGAGGATTAAAGGATGCGAACGAGGAGTGTGTGAAAGCTTGGATCATCGGAGTGACTAAATCTAGTCATCAACTTCGGCAAAAGGTATGAACCCAAGGGCCATTGGGGATGGTGGCGAATGTGTAAGTGATGATAATAGGTAGTTTTCGATTTGGTTTAATATTAACATGGTCTAATCTATAAGTGGTTGATTATAGGAGAAATCGCATAGGAGATCTCGTCAAGGAATATCGCAAATCAGGTGTGTAACGAACCCTTTCATAGCTTAAAGCGATAAAATGCCGAAATGCCGAAATTCTGGCATTTCGAGGACTTGTGAGCAAGCGAACGCTCACTAGTTAGTTAGAATCGATGAGACGGTGATCGAGAACGATGGAAACGGTAAGAATGTGATTTTTGGCGTTCTTGGTAAGTTGGGCCTCGAGGGGCCGAAGTGGGGCCCATTGGGCTTTCGGGCCCATTTGGGTAAAATTGGTAGAAAATGGAAATCAGTTATATGGCATGATAAGACCGTTAAAACCGTTATGGAATATAGGCTAAATGGGCCTAGATGACGAAATTGGCTAAGTAGGGCCCATTAGGGTTTTAGGCCTAATAACTCGATTTCGCTAAAATGGGCCGAATCACTGTTTGCACCCATGGATTGTTAGTAATCGTTAATGAACATGGAAACCCTAATTTTTGGTAAAATTATGAGATTACCCTTATACCATGAAAATGACCGTTTTGCCCCTAGGTAAAAATGACCATTATACCCCTAGGGTTTATGTATGATTTTAATACATGGGATTTTGATAAATATGGTATGTATGATATGCACATGAAATGTATGATATGCACATGATATGTATGATATGCACATGATGTAATCATAACTGCATTGGGTTGGGTTTTTATATGGATGGAGGAAGTGAAAAGGGCTTATGCCCGATTATCAAAAGGGCTTATGCCCCGATTATCGAAAGGGCTTATGCCCGATTATCAAAAGGGCTTATGCCCCGCTTATAAAAGGGCTTATGCCCCGATTATTGAAAGGGCTTTTGCCCGATTATTAAAAGAGGCTAGGCCTCCAATTATATGATAAAGCACTATCTTGCCAATGGAGAAATATGGCGGGGTGGGTCGAGTTAATCCCACATGGTGTGTTGGTTGGTACGGTGGAGAGTAGCGGATGGTGGGTTGAGTAGTCTCCCAAATGGGTTGCATTCTTTCATTGAAATTATATGTGACATTGAAATGGGCCTAAGGGCCATACTGTTTCTGATAAAAAGGCTTCGCCCAATAATATGAAATATGAAAAGGCTTGACCCAGTGTTATGGAATATGAAACATGCAAAGGGCTATGGCCCAAGATATGTTGAGATTGGATTTGGGCTTAGACCCAACAGTCATTATTGTTTTTGGGCTCGAAAGGGCTTGTTGCACACTGAGTTTCCAAACTCACCCCCTTTCCTTAACCTTGCAGTGAGCCTTGATGTGGGGACTTGGGCGGAGGGATTCAGAGTGGCCACGGTGATCGTCTTGGGCTTTAAATAAAGTGTTGGTTTCCATTTAATTTCCTTTAACTATTATTTATTTTGGGTTGTAATAAGGCCAATTTTAACTTTTCTTTTATTTCTTTTCGGATTATTTTAATTTTAATAACTTTAAAATTGGTTAATAGTTATTCAAATGGGCTAGACTTAGGACGTGTTTTCAAAATGATACTTGTTTTCAAATTATCTCAACACCACGATTCATCGGTTAATCAAAGACGTCCACTTAAACGAATTTAAACTCGATATAACAAAGTGTGGCTATGGTTGTGGGCATGTCTAGGATTGGATCCAATCAAAGAGCTTGGTACTTAAGCAGCCTTCATGGCTCACCTCCTCTGTCTCGGATACCTACCTGGTGCCCAGCTTCCATACACTTTCTTAACTCAATAAAATGTATGGTTTTAAAACACTAAAACGGAACGTGGGTTTTCAACTCCAATGTGGCACGTCAGATTCGGCCATAACGTCTGGGCCGGGTTTGGGGTGTTACAGTGGTTGTCTTAGATATCTTGTTGTGGTTGAATTGGCTTTGTGTTGCCGTGTGAATTGGTGGTATCTATTGCTTTTGTAGGTAAGTGTAAGTAAGGGTGGCAAAAAGGCTTGGTAGATAGCCTATTTTTGTCCACACGGCTAGACACACGGGTGTGTGCCTAGGCCGTGTGTGACACACGGTCCGCCCCATAGGTGTGTTGTTCGACCCTGTGTTCCATGCACCCAGAATTTGTAAGCTAGTATGCATGGTAGTAAACACACAAGAAGAGACACGGCCGTGTGTCTCAACCTGTGGAGGACACGGCCTTTGGCCACGGGTGTGTGCCTTGGCCTTATGCCTCGAATTTGTTGCTTACGTCAGAAACAGAATGTCCAGGTTTTTACACACGGGCAACAACACGAGCGTGTCATGGCCTTGTGATGGACACGGGCGTGTGCTCAGCCTGTGAAAACCCCTGTAGGTTCAAACTTGGAATTTAATTCACACGGGCTCAGGGCACGAGCGTGTCCCCTTATGCTTAGGCTGTGTAAACCACACGGGCCTTCAGCACGACCAGGTCAAAATGGCCACACAGGCATGTCATCTTTCCACATAGGCGTGTGCCCCTATCTCAAGTTACATTCTTTTCAAAGTATTTAAAGATGTTCGGTTTAATCTCGGATATTTTCCCAAGGATAATTTGGGCCTTGTAGGCCCATATTGAGAATTTTTAGATTAAGAGTGAGAAGTTTTGAATTTGATCTAGTTTTTATAACTCAAAAATGATTGTATGCATGCGTTTAGGTCAGGTAATGCCTCGTGCCCAGTTTTAGCCTCAGACTCGGGTGAAGGGTGTTACAAGTAACGTCAACCTAGTTTTTTAAACCGAACTCATCACCTTAGTAGTGTGACATTCGAACCCTTTATACCAAGGTTCCTATCTTCCATAGATAGTGGGTTGAGGTTTTCTATCTTTCTTTCACCAAGTCATCTTAAGAACGTGTAAGTTTTGGGTCAGCACTTTAGTATAGTGTTGGTTCACTCTTGTTTCTTATTCCAATTTCCATTCAAACCGAACCCTTAACAACCCTTACCAATTTCTTTATTAACCGTACCCAAAAGCATAAAAACAAACTTAACCACTTGAACCTAATTTGATCCTCGAATCCCATAACTTAGCCAAATACCAACTTACCTTCATTTGACGAACAAAACTTCATCTTTAGACGATCAGGCAACAAAGCGAATCAAGTCACTAAATCGATGCTAGATCGCATCATTTGGTTAATGATGTCATAGTCAGAGAGTTACACAGGCTGAGGACACGGGCCTGTCCTAAGCCACACAGGCGTGTGTGACTACACGGACAACCCACACGGGCTTGCGACTCTCCAATACATGAAAATTTTCTAAGTGTTATAAAAGTTCTAGAAGTTTTTGATTTAGTCCTAAATCCCTTTCGATGCATGACTTGGGCCTTGTAGGCTCGTATAAGGGATGCTGTGTACATGTTTGAATGACCTTAATTGGAACAAAATTTTATGGTCAGGTTTTGTGTGTTTGTTTGCATTTACATCAAGTAACGCCTTGTACCCTATTTCAGCGTCGAATACGGGTAAGGCGTGTTACATTTAGTGGTATCAGAGCTACGATTTAGTCGATTCTTGGACTAACGTAGTGAGTGTACAAGTCTAGCTATACATGCCATAAATACATTGTGATAGTATGACGACTCCTGACATTTTAAATGTGCTTTTTATATAGTAATGGATCCCAATCGAGCTGAAGCCGACAACGTAGAAAGTAACGCACCTGCTCTCGTTGAAGGGACAGTGCTGTAAGAGAGTAGGCCTCCCACAATTAGTTAGGAAGGAGGAGAAGTGGCTAGGGAAGCCTTTCTCCACATGATGGATGCTTTGTACACAAAGTTCGTTCAGACGAATCCGAATGCTCAAACCCCTCCACCCTCGCCTATTCCCCAACCTATCCCAGTGTTACCCCCTGGTATGGATTTTATAAGACAGAATAGACCTCTGGTGGATAAAATTCGAAAGCAAGAAGCTGAAGAGTTCCGAGCTAATATTGATGATGATCCAAAACGAGCAGAGTTTTGGCTCGAAAACACCATTCGGGTTTTTGAGGAATTGTCGTGCACACTGGAAGAGTGCATGAAATGTGTTGTGTTATTGCTTAGAGATTCGACTTACCACTGGTGGAAGACACTTGTCTTGGTTGTGCTGAAGGAGGGAGTGACATGGAAATTTTTCCAAGAGGAGTTTTGGAAAAAGTATATCAGTTAGAGGTTTATGGATCAAAAAAGGAAAGAGTTTCTTGAGTTGAAGCAAGGTAGAATGACCGTAACTGAATAAGAGCGTGAGTTTGTGAGACTCAACAAATACGCTAGACAATGTGTGTCGACCGAAGCCATTATTTGCAAGAGGTTTGAGGACCGTAAATGGACCAGAACAGTTAGGGAATATTCAAGTCCCTAAAAGGGCCAGCTATATCAGAGTAATTATGTTAAAGTTGAGTCGTATAGCTTCTCATCTATTATGGCTTGGACCTTTTATGGCATATTTGGTGCAGAGACCCTCTTTTTCTATATTTTCAGAGAAAGAGAATTAGTATATGATCTATTCGAAGCTGCCACCGGTATGAGAATGATGCATAATTATTTTCGTATAATGTTTGTTGGTATATTTGAGCTGAAGGAGTTCGTTATACTCGTCGAAAAAGCTTGTAAAGCCGAGGAATTGGCCAAAGAGAAGAGAAAGGCCAAGTCTAAGGCTAGGGATTCAAAGAAGAGATCTATGGGCAAGTCATTTCAGTCCACGTCGAAGAAGTCTAGGGACTTCCATCCTCCTTCCAATGCTTCTATTCAGTTTTCAAATAGAAATAGAGGTAAACAGTATTTGGGTACTAAGGCTTAAACCGCCTCGATTGCTAGTATTGATAACACTCGACCAAGTAGACCAGAATGTCCCTAATGTGGTAAATGTCAAACCAGTGAGTTTCGAGGGAGTAATAGGACCTGTTTCAAGTGTGGTTCCCTAGAACACTTTATTAGAGAGTGCCCCAAGATGGCAGAAAAGGAGAGATACCAAAGTGCAAGATCGAGTAACACTGCTAGTCGAGGTAGACCGCAGAAAAATTTGGGTAGTGGAGCGAACAATAAGAATGCCCCTAAAGAGTCTACTATGAGACCCGAGGGCAAATCTCCTGCAAGGATGTACGCCATTCGCACTCACGAAGAGGATCCATCCTCGGATGTGATTACGGGTACATTTTCTATCTATGATGCTACTGTTATTGCTTTGATTGATCTAGGATCTACCCATTCCTATATTTGTATGAAATTGGTGTTTAGTATGAGCATGCTTGTTGAATCTACAGAATTGTGATAAAAGTGTCAAACCCATTAGGAAAATACGTGTTAGTTGATAAAGTATGTAAGAATTGTCCTTTAATGATTAGGGGTCACTATTTTCTGGCTAACCTTATGCTTTTCCCGTTTGATGAGTTTAACGTAATTGTTGGTATGGATTGGTTAACTACTCATGATGTAGTGGTAAATTGTGGGAGAAAATTTATTAAAGTGAAATGTGAAAATGGTGATATTCTCCGTGTTGAAACAGATGAGTCGAATAGCTCGCCTGTAGTGATTTCTGCTATGATCACTCAGAAGTGTGTAAGGAAGGGTTACAAAGCTTATCTTGTGTTTGTGTTGAATACAACAGATTCTGAGTTAAATATTGAGTCAGTACCAGTAGTTTTTGGGTATTCGGACGTGTTTTCGGAAGAGTTGCCTGGATTGCCTCCAATTAGAGAAGTAGAATTTGGTATTGATCTAGTTCCGAGTACGATAGCCATTTCTATTGCTCCGTATAGGATGGCTCCAACTCAACTAAAGGAGTTGAAAATTAAATTACAAGAATTGACGGATAAAGGTTTCGCGAGACCTAGTTATTCACCATAGGGTGCACTGATTTTATTTGTGAAGAAGAAAGATGGTTCGATGAGACTATGCATTGACTATCGACAACTTAACAAGGTGAAGATAAAGAATAAGTACCTTTTGTTAAGGATAGATGATTTATTTAGACTGTGCACCGGTTTTATTTGTGAAGAAGAAATGCTCATACCGAAAATAGTTTCTAAGGATAGACTCGAATGCTCCTGCAGTTTTCATGGATTTAATGAACTGAATTTTCAGACCTTATTTGGATAAATTTGTTGTGGTGTTTATTGATGATATCTTGATTTATTCTCGTGATGAGTCTGAATATGCCGCTCACTTAGAAACTTTTTTGCAAACTTTGATAGATAAACAGTATGTTAAGTTTAGCAAAAGTGAGCTTTGGCTTAGAAAAGTCGAATTTTTTGGGCATATCGTATCAGGTGATGGGATCCGAGTTGATCCGAGTAAGATTTCAGCCATTATTGATTGGAAACTATCGAGGAATTTATCCGAGGTTAGAAGCTTTTTGGGCTTAGCCGGCTATTACTGAAGGTTCGTTAAAGGATTTTCCATGATTGCCTCTCCGATGACCAAATTGTTGCAAAAAGACACCAAGTTCGAATGGTCAGAAAAGTGCCAACAGAGTTTTTAGAAATTAAAGGCATTATTGACTGAGGCTCTGGTATGAGTGCAACCCAAGTCGAGAAAATAATTTATGGTTTATAGTGAAGCATCCTTAAATGGATTGGGGTGTGTGCTTATGCAAGAAGGCAAAGTGAGCCTATGCTTCGAGGAAAGTGAGCCTATGCTTCGATGCAATTGAAACCACACGAGAAAAATAATCTGACATATGATCTAGAGCTACCCACCATTGTGTTTGCGTTAAAGATCTGGAGACATCACTTGTATGGTGAGAGGTGTCAGGTATACACTGATCGCAAAAGACTTAAGTACTTGATGACCCAAAAAGATTTAAATTTGTGGCAACAGAGGTGGTTAGAGTTGATAAAAGATTATGAGTTGGTGATTGACTATCACCCAGCTAAGGCGAACGTGGTCGTCGATGCCTTGAGTAGGAAATCCTTATTTGCTTTGAGAGCCATGAATACTCAATTGTTTGTGTCCGATGATGGTTATATACTAGTGGAGTTGAGAGCTAGACCAATATTTCTTCAAGAGATTTGTGAAGCACAGATAGGTGATAGTGATTTGCAAACCAAGAGAGCTCAATTTGAGTTGGGTGTTGAATTAGATTTTCGGATTGGTTCCGATAGTTGTTTGATGTTCAAGGATAGGGTCTATGTACCTAAAGATGATGAACTTATTGGGAAAATCCTTCATGAGGCACATAGTAGTCGTATGCCAATTCATCCGGTTAGTAGCAAGATGTATAATGACTTTATTTTAAGAAAAACAATTATGGTTCTTTTATATATCTACTCCTTTATGTTGATGACATGTTGATAGCAGCCAAAGATAAAGGAGAGATAAGAAAGGTTAAAGCTTAGCTTAGTGAAGAATTTTTGATAAAAGATTTGAGAGCAACAAAGAAGATACTTGGGATGGAGATTTCAAATATAGAAAATCATGTAAATTGTACCTAAGTCAGAAAAGGTACATTGAGAAAGTTCTTAGTTTAATATGCAGAGTGCCAAGCTTGTTAATACTCCATTAGCAACCCACTTCAGATTTTAATCGGCTTTGTCTCCACAATTAGATGATGAGATTTCTGTATTAGGAATTATATTATATTTTGTCTCTTGTATTAAAAAAATAAATTAATTAATCTTTGTACATTGAATTAAATAAAAAATTGATTATTTTTGTTAAAAATTTTGTCCATTTGTATTGTCAAAAATTGACATGGCTGACGGAATAATCAGATTATAATACTTGATGTGCCACATGTATCTCATGTTGATATACAAGTAACTAATTTACTTTTTAATGACTAATTTACTTATTTTTAAATAATAATTTTTACCCTCACAAGTATTTTATTTTATTGTTATTTTTATCTACATTCTAAAAAAGAAAACCGATATGGGGAATGATTGAGGCCATAATATCAATTAATAGAACTGACTGTGATTCGCCACTTAAGGAACTAGTTTAATTAGAGGTTAATCTAAATTAGATATAATGGAAAAGCTTGATATTTAAAAAAAATGGATAAATTCTTCTATTAGTCCCTATATTTTATAAAAGTTATAGATCTAATCCTTGTACTTCAATTTGATATTTTTAATCTTTGTATTTTTAGAATTTTCAAATTTCAGTCATTAAAAATGATAATTGTTAAATTAGTTAAGTTAAGCTTTACTATAATTTCCAAGTTGCACCAAACATATTATCATGTACGTAAAGTATTGTTAGTTTGTTATTTTCACATATTACACATTAAAAATACAGTTAATGGATTAATGATTGTTATTTGTGTCAAAATTAAAATTTTAAAATTTTAAATATATAGGGACTTCAAATGTTTCAATTAAAAAATATATGAAAAGAGACATTTCAGAGTTTGTGTCAAAATGTTTAATTTGTCAGCAAGTAAAAGCCGAGCACCAAGTACCTTCGGGTTTACTTGAGCATGTGATGGTTCCCGAGTGGAAATGGGACTAGATTACTATGGATTTTGTGAGGGGATTGCCGTTGTCACCAAGAAAGAAAGATGTCATTTGGGTCGTAGTTGATCGATTAACAAAATCGGCTCACTTTAGTTTGGTACGAACCAACTACTCACTCGATAAGCTAGCCAAGTTGTATGTTTCTAAAATTGTGAAACTTCATGGGGTACCTTTTTCGATTATTTCGGATAGGGATCCAAGATTCACATCCCAGTTTTGGAAAAAGCTACAAAAAGCTTTGGGTATAAAGTTAAATTTTAGTACCATTTTTTATCCGCAAACCGATGGTCAGTCAGAGAGAGTAATACAGATACTTGAAGACATGCTTCGGTGTTGTGTTCTTGAATTTCAAGGCAGTTGGGAAAAGTACTTGTCATTGGTGGAATTTGTATACAATAACAACTTTTAGTCAAGCTTGAAAATGGCGCCTTATGAGGCATTGTATGGGCACAAGTGTCGAACACCATTATATTGGACTGAACTCAAAGAGAATTAGATTCATGGGGTCGACTTAGTCAAAGAAACCGAAGAGAAAGTAAAGGTGATTTGAGATTTCTTGAAAAAGGCTTCGGATAGACAGAAATCCTATGCGGATTTAAAATGAAGAGAAATTGAGTTCCAAGTTAGTGATAAGTTATTTCTAAAAGTGTCCCCGTGGAAAAAAGTTCTCAGATTTGGTCGAAAGGCAAGTTGAGTTCACCTTTTATTGGACCGTACGAGATTACCGAAAGGATAAGGCTGGTAGCATATCTGTTGGCTTTGCCATCTAAACTGGAAAATATCCATGATGTGATCAATATATCTATGTTGCACCAATATCGATCAGACCCTTCACATGTGATTACACTGACAAAGATTGAGATACAACCGGATATGACTTATGGTGAGGAATCGGTTAAGATTTTGGCTCGGGAAGTCAAGCAATTAAGAAATAAAAGCATTTCCCTTGTAAAAGTGTTATGGAAATGACATGGGGTTGAAGAGGCCACATGGGAACCCGAGGAAACAATGAGAAGGCAATACCTGACTCTTTTTGCCAATAAGATTTTCGGGGACGAAAATCCCTAAAGGGGAGAGTTGTAACATCCCGATTTTGGGCCTAGTCAGAATAGTGGTTTTAGGAACACGAATATGAGGTTGTAAAATTATTTTAATATTATTTTTAGTGTTTATAGCATGTCAATATGTATGTGTAAAAATTTCGTGAGCTAATTTTATCGTTTAATAGCTCAATTTGAGAAAAATGACTTAATCGCGTAAAATGTGAAAGTTGCATTCTATTAGCTAAAGGTGTTCAATAGCTATAGAACTCAAAAGCTGAGGTCCTTAATGAGTAATTAGGCCATTATATATGTGTATGGCTGTACATGAAGAGTAATAAATGAAAAAAAAATCAAAAAGTCAAAAATTGAGTAGGGTTGGTATTTGATGACATTAGCTAAATGAATAAAAAATTAAATCAAAGGGTAATCTTTCTTCTCCATCTTTCCACCAAAAAATGAAGTGAAAAACCCCCATGGGAGCTTGAAAATTTTCAGTACAATAAACGTCTACATGTAAGTCATTTTGATGGTTATTTTTGTTGATTTTTATGTTTTTTGGAACCCTTATAGCTTAATCTAGCTAATGAGGGGACTATTTTGCACTATGGTTGAAAGTATAGGGTTTTTCCATGAGATCATTAATATTGTTTACTAAATTTTTATGGAATAAAATGAATCTTGGTTGTTAAATAAACAACTTTTGTTAAGTGATTTTCACGAAAACACCTAAAGAGGACATTTTTGTAAAAGTTGTAAAATAGGTGGTAAATGTGTAGAATAACTGAAATTAAGAGCTGGTATAAGTTTAATAAAGGTTCGACTAGGCTTGGGTAGTGAGGAAATTTGAAGAAAATCATTTTACGAGCCTAGGGGCTAAATTGTAATTATGTGGAAGTTTAAGGGAAAAATTATAATTTTTCCAAAATATGATTTATGGGCTATTTTCAATAATGTGATAATTAAATAAGTGGAATTTGCTATTATAGATCAAGAAAAATGGAGCCCGGGCCTAGACTAGGGAAAGGGAAAGATTTTGAACTAAATCGAACTAGTTGTCCATATTTTGTACTGAGTTAAGTTTTTGTGTGATTGATACAACTTTTTATTATGCATTTAGCATTTAATGTTATATGAATTGTATAATTGTCTTTGTGAATATTATTGATGTTGTTCGATAAAGATTCAAGGTGATAAAAGCCGGTTGAACCTTAGGAATATTTAGGGTACAAGTAGTATGACATTTGGGTTGATGAGATCCCGTATAAGACCATATTTGGGATATGGCAACGACATCTGTATGAGTTATCATTTAAGACCATATCCGAGATATGGCGTTGATACGAGATTTCGTGTAAGACCACTTTTGGGACATGGCATCGAAATGAGAATTAGTATAAGACCATATCTGAGATATGGCATTGATGTGAGATCCCATGTAAGACCATGCCTAGGACATGGCATTGGCATCTTATTATGTACGGTAATTTCGAGTATCCTTAGTATTCCAAGTGGATCAACGTGTAGCCCAAGGATGTGTCAAAGAAATGATGATGTATAATCATATTGAAAGGGTACAGGTATGTACACCAAGCTTGTAGTTATTGAGATTGTGAAATGATAAGGCTTCGGTAAGATGAGAATGAAGGCATTACAATCTTGATGTTCTATTGAACCTTATGTAACTTGAATGAGATAGGATAGACTACCATGATTATTGAAAATGAGACGATTGAAGTTTGTTATGTATGTGTATGAAAGTGCATATTTTTTTTATTGCTTATTAATTACATGCAAGCTTACTAAGCTTTATGCTTACCCTTTCTCCTTTCTATTTCCTTTTAGTATCGCCAAGCTAGCTCAGGGATCAAAGGACGTCGGAGGCTCGTTTACACTATCGATTGGATCTTTTGGGTATAGTTAGTCTCAACATTTTGAATATGGAATGTATAGGGACTTGGTCTTTTTGTTATATGTCATATTGGTTAACCAAATGTGTTGACTTATAATGATAGTTGAATCATTTTGTGTATGGCCATGAGATATGGCTCATGATGATTGTTGAGTTGTAAACCTATTCATCTATGTATATATGTGCCAATTCCTTTATGATATAGCCTATGGATATTGATGATTGAATGTTGATGATGTCATGAGTGTGTATAAATTGGTATGAAAATGCATGCATGCAAGCCCAAGAAATATTGCTTATTGGTGTATGAGTGTTTGTAAGATATGGATTGCTATAATAGGGTGTCTTAAATAGGTATATTGTGATGAGAAGTTTTCATGCATGAGCTATGTTTGTAATTGTTTAAGTGTCATTGAGGCTATATATGTGTTTGTACAATTAAGAGTGACAGTTGACTTAGAAAATAGCCTTAAAGTTGTCCACATGGATAGACATACAGACGTGTGTCTAGGCCGTGTATGATACATGGCTTGCCATATGGACATGTGGTCAGGCCGTGTGTCCCTTACACCCTAATTAATGCAAAACAGAATGCCCAGTAGTAAACACATGGGCAGAGACACGGCCATGTGTCTCAGTCGTGTGAGGGACACTAGTTCAGAACACGGGCGTATGCCCAAGCTGTGTGAAGCCTGCACCTGATTTTGGAATTTAATTAGCCACCCAGCCTAAGGACATGAGCGTGTGCCTTAGCCGTGTGACCTTATTTGTTTGATGATGTCATAGTCATAGAGTTACACGAACTGAGGACACGAGCGTGTCCCAAGCCACACGGGCGTGTGTGACCACACGACCTACCCACACAGGCATGTGGCTCTCCAATACATGAAAATTTTCTAAGTGCTATAAAAGTTTCGGAAGTTTCTGGTTTAGTCCTAAATCCATTCCAATGCTTGACTTTGGCCTTGTAGGCCCATATAATGGATGTTGTGTATATGTAATGTTTGATTGACCTTAATTGGAATGAAATTTTATGGTCTGGTTTTGTGTGTTTGCTTGCATTTACGTCGAGTAACACCTTGTACCCTCTTCTGGCATCGATACGAGTAAGGGGTGTTACAGTAGCTGGAGTTCGTCATATTTTCTTGTTGCCTCTACTTCCTTCACTGCTACCTTCACATTAAGCTGTTGCTAGAGTTCATCATATTTTCATTGAGTGTCTACTTCTCTCAATGCTACCTTTGCTTTAAGTTGAGCAATTTACTCAACTGTGCTCGCTTGCATCTGAGCCATCTAGTCTCTTAACTTCTGGACTTCAACTTGAGCTTGATTCGTCGAAGGCATGTATTGCTGCAAGCTGGATCTAAAATATTGGGTTGGGTTAACAAAAGATCCTTGAAATCAAACTCGACCATACCTTTCAGGACCCAAAACTTTAATAATAATTCGGTTATCAATGTCGTCCAGATTAACAGAACTATCACTTGAAGCGATCTCTTTATACTTTGCCCTTTTATCCTTTAATTTCTCCTAATAAATCAATTAAAGAGTTAGAAACAAAATTTATTATCAAACAAATGCAACATAACTTGGCATTATTTGCATTACAAATGATGTATTAAACCATTATAATTAAACATGAAAAATTTTAAAAATTTTAAAAATTTTATTAAGTAAATATACCATAATTTCTGTAGCTTTAGTAGTCATAGGAGATCCATCTTTCTTTTTATGTGTAATGTCAAAAAGCTAAAGGCGTCCAACTTTTTTACCAGACGACAGTCCCTATAATATAGTAGGAAAAATATTATTTAGTAGAAAGTAATTAATATTTAACACAATTAATAAATTCAAAATACCTCATCATTAGCTACACAAGCAAAACTTTTCAACCCAGCTGTGTGCGTGAATTTTTGTTTTTGCCTACTTGTAGTTCCAACTCGCTCACGATCCTACATTATGAAATTATTATTACGTATATAGTATGTAATAGCCCAATTTTGGCACTAGTCAGAATAGTGGTCTTGGGACCACAAATCTAAAGTTAGAGAAATTAGTTTATTATTAATATAGAGTCATAGCATGTTTATATTAGTGCATGAAAAAATTTGGTGAGCTAATTTTAACGTTTGTGAGCCCAATTACGAAAAAGGACTAAATCGCATAAAGTACAAAAGTCCTAATTTGATAGCTAAAGGTGTTATTTCATTAGAGAATCAAAACTAAGGGATTTGAAAAGGCAATTGGCACTTTTAAAGGAGCATAGCCGGCCATAAAGTCATAGAGGAGACAAAATTTTAAAATTTGGTGGGTTAGGTGGCGTATTTTGACCAAAAATAGAAGTAGATAAAAGAAGGATGATATCATCCCTTTCATCTTCTTCCCCCACAGAAATTTTCAGCAAAGAATGGGGTTTTAAGAGCTTGAAATTTCAACAACTTTAAGCCTTCACAAGTAAGTGATCCTAATGGCTTTTCTTAAATATTTTTGTACTTTTGAGGCCCTTGAAGCATAAGCTTTCAAATGAGGGTACTATTTTGCAAAATGATTAAGAGTCTAGGGTTTTTCCATGAAAGGATTTGTGATGTTTGCTGAGTTTTTATGGAAGAAAATGAGTCTTGGGTGTCTTATAAACAACTTTTGTGAAAGGTGTTAGCATGAAAACACCTAAAAGGACTAATGTGTAAAATAGTGGGAATTTGGAGTTGTTATAAGAGTCAAAGAGGTTCGGTTAGTCTTGAGAAATAAAGAAATTAGATAAAAATTGATTTTCGAGCCGAGGGGTAAAATGGTCATTTTGTAAAAGTCTAAGGGCAAAATGTTCATTTAGCCCAATGGTGAATTGTTGGGTGCTTAGGTTGATAAAGTGACTTAATAAGTGTATTTTGCTATTATAGATCAAGAAATACTGAATCCGAACCTAGACCGAGGGAAAGCCAAGCAAATCGGCTAAATCGACTAGTCGCCACATTTTGTAATCTCAGGTAAGTTGTATGTAAATAATACAACTACATTGATGATATATGTGTTTGAATTGTATCGAAATTATTATAGCATGAATTGCTTGACTTGTGGAAATGAGAAAATGTGATGAGAATAGAGATAGTAAAATTCCCGTTGGAACCCTGAGGAAATAAATTGGATATCCATGCCATGACGATGGGGTTATTTGTGAGAGCTAGTGTAAGACCATGTCTGGGACATGGCATCGGCATTGAGACGAGGGCTAGTGTAAGACATTTCTGGGACATGGCATCGGCATTGAGACGAGGGCTAGTGTAAGACATTTCTGGGACATGCATCGACCTCGAGACATAAGCCAGTGTAAGACATGTCTGGGACATGCATCGGCTACGAGATGATAGTCAGTGTAAGACCATGTCTAGGACATGGCATCGACTTGAGATATGAGTCAGTGTAAGACCGTGTCTAGGACATAGCATCAGCACCTTACCCTATGCTTAAGGCTTAAGTAATATCCGATAGTATTCTGAATGGTTCAACGGTAAAAGTTATGTTCTTAAGCTAATGAGGAAAGTATAACCGTGTTGTGAGTGGTACAGGTACCTAATTGGTACGTATGAGATATATAATATGTGACTTGTATGGATGGTAATGAGTAAGTTATGCTTATGCCTACCTTGGTGTTATAAGCATGTTGATTATTGATAAATTGTTGTTGTATACTTACTTATATGGAACTTACTAAGCTGTTATGCTTACTCCCTTCCCTTTTCATTTCCTTATAGTGCCGCCTAACTAGCTCAAAAATCACCAGAAGTAAGAGATATCAATCACACTATCAATCGAAGCATTCGGTATAGTTGGATTTATATTTTCGAATATGACATGTATAGGACTTAGACTTTATTATTTTGTGTCATGGAGGTTTGGCCATATGTATTGGCTTCGGTTGGAAACCCTTCAATTTGTATTAAGCCCTGAATGATGACTAACATTCATTTTGAATTAATAAAAGATGCATTATCATGGTTGAATGAATGTCTATTGTGGCTGATTTTGTTATAGGAATTATGCTTGTTTTGGTATTGGTTGGTATTTGTATAGAACTACATATGTAAGGGTGACAATAGGGCTTGGTAAATAGCCTTATATTGTCCACACAGGTAGGCACATGGGCTTGTGTCTAGGCCGTGTGTGACACACGATCTACCCCATGGGCGTGTGGTCGAGCCATGTGTCCCCTGCACGTAAAAATTTCAAGTCAGTATGCATGATAGTAAACACACGGGCAGAGACACGACCTTGTGTCTCAGCCGTAAGAAGGGCACGGCCTAGCACACGGGCATGTGACTTGGCCGTGTGGCCCTTAAGAATTGCTGATGCCAGAAACAGAATGTCCAGGTTTTTAATATTTTGAGACTTTTTCTATCTAGATTTTTTTCAAGTTTTTGTAAATTTGATTTAGGGGTTTTTTTAAGGTTACTGTTTCTGATTGTTATCTTCAATTTCGTTGTTTGATTTTAGGTGCTTATAGTTTTTTAGCTAATGAGGGGTTTGTCTATTACATTATCTTTGGTGGTCTCCTCTCATGCTTCACTTATATTTGTCATTTGTATAATTTTTTGGCTTTCTGGCTCAAGTAAAAAATGTTTTCAGAGTTGATTAAAATGGTCCTTTTGATTTCAGGGAAATCCCATGCTTTTCACAAGAGGGTTGAGCAACTTTGCACTCGAGCCATCAAGTGGGCTGAATTGAAAATGAAATCAAAGGTATTTGCTTTTATGTTTTAACACTATATAACTTTCCAATCTATGCACATTAGATGGCCTCTATTGTTTTCCATAAGAGCCTCGATCCAAATAATTAACGAAAAAGTAGTTTAAATTAACAGCAATTAGCTTTTTCAGCCTAGAGAGCATATATATATGTTTAATGACTACTGATACATTGATTACGTTAAGATTCTACCACTTAGCAGTTGAATATACTTTTCAGCTGGCATAATTTCTTTTTTACTTCCAATTATGCAAAGTCTTTAGGAATTGCTCTGGTGTGATCTGCTTCTGGTGCATTTAGGCAGTTAATGGTGGAGATCCAATGATAAATTTGTTGTTTGGTAGCTTGATCATTCTGTTTTCTTGCAAAAAATATAATAATTTATTCTTTCGGTTATCATAGATCCAGATTAGGGTATCTTTTTCTAGAAATTCCTTAAGCTCTTTACTGATTTGATTTAATCATTGGACACGCTTCTCTCTGAGGATGTCTGATAATTTTTCTTTTGTAATTTCTGGCAATACTTTTGCTTTGTCATTAATAGTGTAATTCAGAATGGTGTTTATTTTTACCACTTGAATAGGTCCCTTGACATGTTCCTTTTGAATATCTGCCATAGTTGTTGTAACTTTAACAAAACAAATTTTTGTTTTTGTAATGTTAATATAATTATTTACATATTTATATAAGTTAAAATCTGGTTCAGTAAAATCTGGTACTGATATATTCTTTAAATGAATCAGGGTATTTAAATTTTAAAACACTACCATATCCTTCTAGACTGGCATGTGACAACCCGAATTAGGGCCTAATCGGAATAGTGGTTTCATGACCACAAATCCGAGATAGAAATAATTGTTTTATAATTATTTTGGGGTTTATGATATGATTGCATGATTTTGTGAAAATTTCGTGATGAAATTCTATGCCTAAAGTGCTTAAATTGAAAGTAGAGACTAAATCGAATAAGTTGCAAAATTTGCATCCCGAAGTTTTAGTACGAAATTGTTTTGGAATATTAATTAGGAGGTCTTAAATAGCAATTTGACCAATTTTAAGTTCATGGACAAAATTAGGACATGGAAGGAATTTTGAAAGTTTAGTAAGGAGGGCATTTTGGTCATTTGAATATTAAATGAAATAAAATGGGAAAAATAACACAAAATTGATCATCATCCTCCTTAGTTGCTGCGAATTCTCCCTCTCTCCATAGCTAGGGTTTCTTCAATTTTCAAGCTCCATAGTAAGTGATTCCAAGCCCGCTTTTAATGTTCTTTACGTTTTGGAATCCGGAAGCTCGATTAAGCTTATGCTAGTAATAATTTAACCTAGGGTTCATATTTGGAAAAATACCCATAGGTGAAATTTGTGTATTTTGATGTTTTATGATAGAATATGAGGTTTCAAATTATGTTAAATAACTTGTGCTACTCGGTTTTAAGTGAAAACGAGTAAAAGCAGCATAATCGGTAAAAATACCTATTGTTCATAACTATATGATAGAGTGAGAATTTGATGTTGTTGTAGAAGAGAAAATGTTCAGCATATCATAAAACATAAGAATAAGGGCTGAAATTAAATTCCGAGCCTAGGGGCAAAATTGTAATTTTGTAAAAGTTAGGGGCAAAATGTAATTTTTCCATGATGTGATTTTGGATTGAAATAAATAGTATGAGTATTAAATGAGCTAAATGTGTTATTATAGATCAAGAAAGACGCGGAATTGATCTCGAACGGGGGAAGGAAAAAGTTTTGGACTAAATTGCAAAATTTCCACATTTTGCACCAAGGTAAGTTTGTATGTAAATATTACAATAATTTCATGTACATTCTTATATTTCAGCCTATTATATAAATATACTAGCTGATGTTAAAATGTAAATCGACTATTGGAAGAATGGAAATAAATATAGAGAGAGAGATCCCGGTTGAACAATCGGAGAGATCGAATGAAATAAAGGGAGCGTAGCTAGGTCACATGTATGATGCTGAGTGCACATCATGTGTACAAGAAAGCTACGAGACACCCTGTAGTAGCTAGGTCACATGTGTGATACGAGATGTATCCCATGTAGACAAGAGAGCTACGTGAAAGATAAATGTAGCTAGGTCGCATGCGTGATTCCAAGTGAAGGACACCATGTAGACAAGAGAGCTATGTGAAAGATAAATGTAGCTAGGTCGCATGCGTGATTGCAAGTGAAGGACACCATGTAGACAAGAGAGCTACGAGACAAATCGGTTAGGTCGCATGAGTGGTACTAAGTGTTCACCATGTGTACAAGAGAGCCGAACTAAACGAAGTATGATGGTGGGGCTGTGTGCTGAAACCATTAAATATCGAGGATTGATCCGAATTGTTCAACGGGATGGTTTTGTGGTGATATTGTGGTTTGGACCTAAACTTATGGTGAATGAAATGTGGTGAAAATAATTTGTGGTATATACATATATAAGATAAAATGAGGTTAGCATAAAGAATGTGTGAAAGAGTGAAACTAGCATTAAAACTGTTTTTAGATGGTAGTAGTGACGTGATTTTGAAAAATCACCAAAAATAGGAGGAATATAATTAGAGGTTGAATGAGATGTGAAATTAAAGTTTAATGGGTCTACTTTCATATAAAAGAAACAGAGCAAGCAAAGGAATTCTATATTTTGAGATATTTACAATTGTATGTGACTTGCTCAGGATGAATACGTGATCCCCTGTTCCAACTTTGAAAAATCATTAAAAATTTTACAAAGAAAATTAAGAAATATAGTTTACATGCCTAAATTCCTTATTGAGACTAGTTTTAAATGAAACAGACTTCAGGGTTGTTTGAATTGTGTACTGAGAGAAATTCAATTCGTAGTGAACAGAGGTCAGATCAGCCGAGCTGTGTAATAGGGGAAATTTTAACTAATAAACTGTACTAATCGGCTAAACCAAAAATTATAGAAACAAATTAACAAAAAGGTTTATGAGTCTAGATTCAAGGAAATTTTACGGATTTGAATTTCGAGTTTTATAACTCGAGTTATGATTTATTTAGTGAATATGACGCAGCAGAGACAGCTTAATCAAAGTGGAATGAATAGTGAAGTTAAGGTAGATATACTTGAATTGTTGTGTAAACATGTTAGATTCTTTAATTAGTATTTACATACTTACTTACTAAGCTATAAGCTTACTTTGTTTCTCTCTTTTGTCTTATAGTGTCCTTGACTTGCTCAGAGTTAAGGATCGTGAAGATCTACCCGCACTATCATACTTTAGGGTATTTGAACTAAACGCTTTGAATTATGGCATGTATAGTAGGCTTAATTATTTTGTTACGTGTCATATTTGTCTAGGTTTAAAATATTAGTTACAGTACTCGACCAGCTACTTTGTACAAGCCATTAAAGTTGGCTAATATTGTTCAAGACATATGTTATACGATGCACTATCAAATTGGATGACATATTTATATCTCGGTTATGCTTAATGGTATGTGTTATGTTCTGGTAATACCTTGTATCCTGCTCCTATGACAGAATGGTAAGGGTGTTACATGGCATCTGTGTCTATAATCCAAGTATATTGTTTATTCTCATCTGGGAGGTTTAGTTTTATTTTTCCATATTTTTCACAATGTCTTTTAATATTTTTTAGTATTTCAACGTCTTTTTCATTCCAAGAATGTTCTAAATCTTTCTTAATCTTTTTTCTATAGTTTAATTAATTTTTTAGCTAATACAGGGACATAATCTCTTAATTGATTTGCTAATCTTAAAAAGCTTTGAACTTTCTTTTTAGTGTCTAAATTTGTATCAAATTTAATAATTTTTTTAATAATAAATGTTTGCATTTTAATTCCTTGTCATCTATATAAACGAGAATGAAATCATTAAAAGTGATCCCACCTGCATGAGGTTCGATTTTGTGGTTACCCTCGATGACCATCGTAGGAACTCTTGAGACTAGTGGCTCCATGAACCTGAACTCAAAATGAGCTTTTTGTTAATGGTACAGTTGCTATATTTTTAAAATTACAATTATATTAACAATCTCAATAAAAATCAATAGTTATTAACACTCAATTGAATAATTAATTAACTAAATAAATTTGGTAGAAAAACTCCCACATTTGTTTGATACACAAATAGATTCATGTGTCTTATTTAATAAATATTCACTTAATGCAAGGAAAAGTGGATAGTTGAGATAAATTAGGTATGGAATTAGGCATAAATGAGGTGATAGAAGGTGGATGCATTGCCGAAAAAAAGAATAAGAAATGAAGGGACTGAGTTGGCTAAAACATACTTTTCTTTCAATAATTAGTGAGAAAGCATATTTAGAATATTACGATATTTAGGCTATAATTAGGTTAGAATTTAAAGACAACTAGGATGACTTCCCTCTATTTAGGGTTCGTTTGTTTACATGTAAAAAGTTTTACGAAAAAAGTTTTCTGCATTTTCCTGTGTTTGTTTCACAAAAAATAGTTTGGTCAATGGAAAATGACTTACAGGTCAAGGTAAAATAAGCCCCTTTTTCCTGTAAAAAGACTTACATTTTAAAAAGCGTAAGTCATTTTCCGAAAAAGAGCTCATCTATAGATAATTTTATTTTTATATAAAAATTAACTTAAATCCATCTTAATATTATTATATCGATAATAATTTTATTTTTATTTTAAAAATATTTAAAATATTATATTTTTCAATATTATTAAACATACATATTTAATTATTTATATTAGTCATATGATAAATTATTAATATAATAAATATAATTTATTATTTTAATAAATTATTTAATATTTCAATTTTATTTTAATAATAAATCTTAAAAATAATAATTTTAAATAATATTATTCACATATTATTGAAAATATTTAATATTAATATTTTAATAATAAATATTTATTACAATTATAAATATATTAATAATAAATATTTTTTAATTTTAATTTTAAAAAAATTAGTTATGAAAATATATAAGTTTATGTTTTATGATGAATCAAATAATAGGCCTCCGTAAATTCAATTTCTTAATCATTGAAAGTTGGACTTCTTAGGAGACATACCTATAGGTTAAAGTACTTAAGAAGTAATGTTAACCTAAAGTAAGTCTACTACCCTAGCACGTTTTTGGCCTGCCGCCTCTGGCAAGAAATTTAGGTTTTCTGTTTCATTGTTTTTCTGTTGTTTTGGAATTGAAGCGTCTGGCACGGTGGTCTCCTACTTGAAGAAAGATAGCCAAGGTTGAGTTCAGCACCTGCAGTGATGGAAAACGAATTAGCTCAATTGACGATTATTAAAGAAGAAGATGAAATTATTCAAATATAAATAGATCTGAATAGAGACAAAGCGAGAGAGATTTTACAATCGTGGGTTGTTTCCTGACAGCCAGCATAATCCATTTTCCAGCAATGAAGAGTACTTTTACGAATCTGTGGCATCCTGTTAGGGGAGTTCAAATTAGAAATCTGGGGGAGAAAAGGTACTTGTTTCAATTTTTTCATATTATGGATTTGGAAAGGATTATTAAAGGATCTCCTTAGACCTTTAATAATCATCTGTTGATTCTTTATAAATTACAATGGGGGGAGGATTCACTACAAGTGCCTTTAGTCTTAACACCTTTCTAGGTACAGATCCATGATGTTCATATTAGTTTATTTTCTGAGAATTTGGCGCTACAATTAGGGAATTTTTAGGAGAATTTCTAGAATATGATAGATCAAATTTGGGAAAAGAAAATAGAAATTTCATGAGAATTAGAGTTAAAATTTATGTAAGGCGCCTATTGAAAAGGAAGAAGCAGATTTTGTATTGTGAGAGGCATTCATATGTCAATTTTAAATATGAGAGATTGACATTATTCTATTTCTTTTGTGGAAGATTGGAACATAACGATTCTTTTTGCGAAGCAAAGATGGCGCTCAGGGTGGAAGTTGCCAACATGGGGTGGGATTTATGTTTGCGAGCTCAGTCTCGAAGAGCTTTAACTATGAATAGTATTTGGCTACGTAAGGAAGAGGAGAGGAAGGTGGGAGGAATGGGTGAAAATAATAGGATTTTAGATAATGACTAGTGGAAGGTGGAAAATATAAGGAAGTTCGGAAAGATTGTGGATCTAGTTCTAGGTCTTAATTTGGAAGCAGGACCATTAGGTGTTGGCAATCGGAGGGGAAGCGCACTAGTAGATCCAGTTCGTACTGCAATGGACTATGATTTGGAGGATGCAGCATTAATAGAAGACGAGGGGAAGAAGAGATCTATAGGGGAAATTGATGACTTACCTGAAAAAGATGATATTAATAAGGTAATGTCAATGAATGAGAGGAAGGTGGAATTAAATCATCTATCATCGGCAGCTGCCAAGAGGCAAGCCGACTGGGTGTCATGAAAAACTTAAGCTGGAATGTTCGTGGTTTGGGGAGCCTATGGGCAATTCGAAGACTTCAGCACTCGCTGAAGGTCTATAACCCCCAAATAGTCTTCTTTATGGTGATTATGTTTTGTAGAATGCAGATGAAGAGAGTTTAACGGAGCTGTGGTTTTACAAATGGTATCGACGTTGGATCAGAAGGTACTAAAAGATGTTTGTGTTTGGCGTGGCAAAACAACACTCATATCACAATTCAAAATTTTTCTAGAAGACATATCGATATTGTAGTCAACGGTAAGGAAATTAATGTTAAATGGCGCTTTATAGGTTTTTATGGAACCCTGTATGCTCAAGATAGAGAAGACTCATGGGCTATTTTGAAAAATCTCTATCATGAAGAAGATATCCCTTGGTTTGTATGTAGAGATTTCAATGAAATTATGCATAGGTTTGGAAAAAAGGGAGGGCTGCCTAGAGATGAAAGAAGAATGCAACTGTTTCGAAAAACACTAGAGGAATGTTAATTAAATGATGTGAAGTTTTCTGGTAGTTGGTTTACTTGGGAGAGAGGAAATTTACTAGAGACAAACATTCAAGAATGACTGGATAGGGGAGTGGCTAATTAAAAATGGATGTTAATGTTTTCCAAGGCAAAAATTTAGCATCTGGTGCATTCTTTTTCAGATCATTGTCCTCTTTTAGCTGTCACAAAAAGGGAGGAAGAAAGGTGAAAAGGAAATAGTTTTAAATTTAAAGCTTGGTGGACATTGGAGGATTCTTTTGTTGATGAACTCAAACAAATATGGGAAATGGCATTCGGGGATTTATTGCAAAAGCTGGAATTTGTAAAGAAAGGATTGAAAAAATGGGCTGGGCAAAAACAAATGCACAGGAAGAGGAGAAAGGAGTTTTTAACAGCAAAATTATCAGAACTGGTGGAAGATGAAAGAGATGATACGAATCTGGCTGAGATGATTGATATGAAGATTCAATTGAATTTTGAGATTGAAAAGGATGAATACTACTTGGAACAAAGAGCTAGATTGAACTGGCTAAAATTTGGAGATCGAAATATGACTTTTTTTCACAGCCAAGCAACACAAAGGAGACGAAGAAATCAGATTGCTAAGTTGAAAAATAAAATGGAGGGGAAACAGAAGACCTTAAGGAAATGGAAGGTATTGCTAGAGCGTATTTTTAGAATTTATTCATAGTTGGGAATACGGCCATCTATGAACACTTACTTATGGGTATTGATCGCTGTGTTTATGAAGAAGATAATAGAAAGCTTATAGCTCCTTTCACCAGAGAGGAAATTAGGGAATTGTTTTTCGAAATGGGATCGACAAAGGCATTAGGGGAGGACGGATTCCTAGCCTTTTTTCTATCAAAGATGTTGGAATATCATTGGAGAAGATGTCGTTTCTTTTTGTCTACGTCATTTGAACGAAGATATGGAGGTTAGTCCAATTAATTTGACACATGTAATGCTTATCCCTAAAATTATCAACCCCTCTAATATGACACATTTCTGACCCATTAGCTTATGCAATGTTATTTATAAAATACTTGTAAAGACTATAGCAGACAGGTTTAGAGGAGTTATTGATAAATGCATTGATGAAGCACAAAGTGCTTTTGTTCTAGGAAGGCTAATATCTGATAATGTATTATTAGCCTACAAAATTTTAGCGGTCAAACTAGACATGAGTAAGGCTTATGATAGAGTTGAATGGAATTTTATTAGAGTCATAATGAGTCGAATGGGTTTTGATTGAAAATGGATTGATGCTATCATAAAATGTATGTTTACTGTGTCTTATTCCGTTGTGGTTAATGGAAATATTGGAGAAGCTTTCTATCCAACCAGGGGACTTCGACAAGGTGATCCTTTGAGCCCGTTTCTATTCCTAATATGTTGAGAGGAATTATCATACATAATGAGATTAGCAATAAGACAGGGACTCCTAAAAGGTATCAAAGTGAGCAGAAGCGATCCACAGGTGTCTCATTTATTGTTTGCAGATGATTGCATCTTATTTGGAGAGGCAACAAGAAGGGGAGCTTTTTTAATCAAGGAGGTTCTACGTGAGTAAAAAAAAGGTTCAAGTCAGTGTGTAAACTTTGACAAATCAATTATCTTTTTTAGTAGGTTCGAGTCAGTGTGTAAACTTTGACAAATCAACTATCTTTTTTAGTAAAAATACATTGGAGGAAGACAAGTAAGAGGTTGTTAATCAACTGAGAGTTCGTAGCTCAAGTGATCCGAAAAGGTACTTAGGGTTGCTGAGTAGAGTTGGAAAAATAAAAAAAGGAAGCTTTTTAAGTTTTAAAAGATCGAATAAATCAATGCATTGATAATTGGAGTATCAGATATTTGTCTCAGGGTGGAAAGAAAGTTTTTATAAAGGCTGTTTTACAAGCTATACCGACATATTCAATGGCTTGTTTTTTATTACCAAAATCATTATTTGATGATCTGGAAGGTATTATTGCTAATTATTGGTGGAAAAGGGGGCATGGGAAGAAAGGTATTCACTGGTGTTCTTGGAAAAACATTTACATTTTAAAAGAGAATGGAGGTTTGGGTTTCTAAAGTTTTAGTCAATTCAATATTGCGTTATTAGCCAAGCAGGGTTGGCGCCTTTTTAATTATCCAAATTCTTTATTGGCCAAAGTTCTTAAAAAAAAAATTTTTTTGATTTCAAATTTTTTAAATGCAGAATTGGGAAATTTACCTTCATTTACCTGGAAGAGTATTTGAGCAGCAAAGGGCCTTCTCCAAAATCGGTTGTGCTGGAGAATTGGAAAAGGGAACATGATCTCTATATAGAATGATTGTTGGATTCCAGGGATTGAAGAAGTTGGTTGCAAAATAGAGAAGAAAATGATGAACTACAATTAGTTTCAGATCTAATTGATAGTGAAAATAAGACATGGAAAATAGAGTTAATGAACAATACCTTTCAAACGGAAGTTGCCTAAAAGATATTGTAGATTCCTCTTATAGAAGCAGACCATGAAGATTTTCAAGTGTGGAAAGGAGAACTTTCTGGAGAATTTTCTGTCTGAAGGGCCTATAAACTATTACAATATGCTAGCTTGGATCCTAATAGTTATTTATTACAGGTCAAAATCAAAGACTTTTACAGGAAACTATGGGATTTATAGCTACCATAAAAAATTACATTAATAATTTGGCAGATCTCCTGAAATTACATCCCTACACTAGTCAACCTTAGACATAAGCGAGTAATTACAAATGTCACATGTCCTCACTGTGACTTTGAAGAAGAGGATAGCCACCATGCTTTCAGAAAATGCCCTGTAATCAATGAAATATGGCAAAACCTTAATCTCTCTTGGGTTACATCTCATATAAGTTAAAATATCTAGGAGTGGCTAACCTGGGTTTTCAGAAAAGGTACTAAGGAACAGTGTTGGTTCTTTTGTTGCGCCTTATGGTTCATTTGGAGCTTACAAAATCAGTATGTTCATGAAAGAAAATCCATTTCAGTTAGACATCTGTCACAAAAAATCAGAAGATATGTAGCAGAACTTGAAGTGGTGCGCAAGAAAAAGTTTACCTTTAATACAGAAGAGTTCATCACAAACAGGGGCGATAAGAAGTAATACGGTATAGTTCGATGTTGCTTTTGACAAAAGATGTTCTAGATCAGCTTTGGGTTTAGTGGTTCGGGATCAGATGGATGAGTTAAAAGCCTTAAAGATGATTCTCCATTATAATATCTCATATCCGTTCTAGCAGAAGCTCATGCAGGATTAGAAGCTATCAAGTTAGTATTATCAATGGGTCTAAGCTCAGCAACAATAATAGGAGATTCAAAAATAGTTATAAAAAAATGTCAATCGATAGAAGTAGACAAATTAGTACTAAGAGTAATTATCAGAGATATTCAAAATAAGAGATCTCGGCTCCCAGAGGTTACTTTTCAGTTCATTCACAGATCAGAGAATACTCATGCTCATAGAATAGCAAAAGAAGCACTAGAAAGAAGAGAAGAATCGTACCTGGTGGGGGAAGTGCTGAACCACAAAGAGTTGGCTCTGGAAGGAAGATGGAGAAGAAACCTAGATTGAGACTGTCGGTGAGGAGGAAATAGTATACAAGATAGCAGGTAAAGTAAAAATCTCTTTGGGAAGGATTATCTGCTGAAAAGGCATGGCTGGTGACAGGAAAAGAAGATAAAATTTAATGATGGCCAGGCTATTTTGATTTGACTGGGAAAACTAATAGGTTTCCTTTTATTTATTATTTCTTTTCTGTTCTTGCTTTAAATTTCTGTCGTTTCTGTTTGTTCATTTTAGTAATGGGCCTCTAACTTAAAATTGGTTGTCAATTTTTGTTTATTTGCTTTGTAAGAGAACTTAAGCCCAAAATTTGTTGGGGAGTAGTTAGATGGTTTTATCAAATAAAAGCCCAGTCATTCTATTTCAAAAAATAATAATAATAATAAATGTTTTGTAGTATAAAGGTTAAAATATGTTATAAGTCTATGTACACTTCACAGATTTGTAATTTAGTCTTTGTACTTTTATTTTCAAGAATTTAGTCCTTTTATTTTTCAAATTTGAAAACCAAGTCCAATTGTTGACATCATTAATTTTTTGTGAATTTTATTAATGTCACATTTTTAAATAAAAAATACTCATTTAGTAGTCATATAATTAAAAAAATGACGTTGTAATGAATCTAAATTTAACATAATATTTTTAATATATGTAAAAACAATGTAAAATATAAAAGTATTGATAAAAATAAATTCAATTAAACAATGAAAAATAAGAAAATCTCAAATGTATGTTTGTTTAATTGAAAACAACTTTTATGAAATATTTTTAAGAAATCTACCAAATAACAGAAATCATTTCACAGATTCATCCAAACACCAGAAAATATTAGCTTTTCCAGAAAAGTAAATCATTTTCCAGAAATCATTTTTCGGAAGTCATTGTCAGTGAAACAAACGGAGCCTTATATTGATTTCAAATACAAGTAACTCTCCTGGAAAAGAAATTTCATTCAAACTAAGTCATTCTCTATATTTCGTTATTTTCCATTTAAAGCTAAAGCCAAACCTGGCTATTAATCACACTACATTTATGTATTAAATTTGAAATTTCCATCAACATATGTTTAAACCAAGCTAATAGTATTTGAAAACTATGTAATTACATACTTTTACCAGTAATTAATAAAAATATGTCGTTTTCTTTTTCTTTTCCTAAAAATACACTAAAGACATGGCTTTTTTTTAGCTTTACAAGTATCTTCAAATACGGCTTGGGCTAGTATCAATGAAGAAATTTTCAAAGAAAACCAAAATGACTAGTAATGAAAAGAGGTAAAATGACTAGTAATTAAAAGAGGTTTTCAACCTAGTAGAGATAACATCCAACTTTCGTCATATAATCACCATATTAGGGCCAACCTGTAGTGCCCTCAAGGGTCAGAACTCAATTTTCCTAAGCATTTCATCAAGAATGTCATTCATACATCCTCTACTTAATATTTATTTTTTTTAAAGATTCTAAATAGACCCTTATATTTAGTTGTAATTTCTATTTTGTGCTTTGTAAAGATTCTTAATATGTATTGTTCATTTTTTTTGACAAGTTGTTATTGCTTCCTCTTCTTATTTGGCTTGTTTGATTGCTTCCTACACCAAGAGTTGAGCATCTTGTATTCACTAAATCACTCTAAGTTCTTTGGCAATTAAATTATTTGATTTTGTTTTACTGTTATTGGAATTAGTATTGGAGAAATGTGACCTTTTACTACGATTTGAAGATATGTAACACTTTAATATCTTGTAGTATTGGCTCGTCTGCCTTTAATAGTACAAAGTGAGAGGCGTAAAAGAATTGGTCTTGCTATTACAATATGGTTGCAAATGTGTACAGTTGCGAGTTGGTTCTTAGTTGCATTGGGTGTCATCTATAGCCTACATACTTATAGACCAATGATTAGATCCTATATTTTAGATTTTTATGCAAAACGAGATTATGTGAAAAGACTTCTACATGCTAGTGATGAGACTTGTATTGAACAAGTTAGGATGAATAGAATTACCTTTTTTAAACTATGTGAGATGTTACAAACTTTAGAGGGATTAAAGTCGTCAAGGAACATGCTTGTTGATGAGCAAGTGGCAATGTTTTTACATATCATTTCTCATAACCATAAAAATCGAGTTATCAAGCATCACTTTAATAGGTCTGGGGAAATCGTTAGCAGATCATTTCACAATGTTTTAAATGTTGTCATACGCTTACAAGATGTGTTATTTAAAAAGGCAGAGCCAATTACAGCTAATTCTACAGACCCAAGGTGGAAATAGCTCAAGGTATTGGAGTGAGTTCTGTATATAACTCGTACATAATTTAGTCCATTTAGATTTAAATATAGTATCCTAACTCGAGGTTTTATGCATGTGATGTAGAATTGCTTAGGTGCTTTAGGTGTAACCCACATCAAGATTAACATTCCAACAGTTGATAAACCTAGATATCGAACACGAAAAGTTGACATAGCAACAAATATGTTAGGTGTTTGTACACCTGATATGCATTTTGTTTATGTTCTTCCTGGTTAAAAAGATTCTATTACTAATGGACAAGTTCTTTGAGATGCCATTAGTAGGAGACATGGACTAAAAGTTCCTCATGGTAAAGTGCAAAATTAGAGGAATTTGAAATAATTTTTAAGATCATACTTTTTTGGGAAATTAACCGTGATAAATAGTTTCTTTTTATAGGTTGTTATTATCTAGTTGATGCTGGATACACAAATTGTAAGGGATTTCTTACGCCTTTTAGAGGACAAAGATATCATTTGAATGAGTGGCATCAGGGTTACCAGCCAAGTACTCTGGAATATTTTTTCACTATGAAACATGCTTCAGCGCGTAATGTTATTGAAAGATGTTTTGGGTTATTAAAACTTATATGGGGAATAGTTAGGAGTCCATCATTCTATCCTGTGAGGGTGCATAATAGAATCATTATTGCATGTTGTTTGCTCCATAATTTTATTCGAACCTATATGAGTCTTGATCCTATTGAAGCGGAGTTGGGAGAAAGATTACCTAGTAATGTGATATATGATGATGAATCGAATATCGTAAATATTCATCCATCAGATGATGGGCTACTTGGAGGATGGAACTAGCCAACCAAATGTTCGATGAATGGCAAACACCTATAAATTAGTTAGGTTTAGGGTAAAAATAGTAAATGTTAAGTTGTTTATTGTGACAACCCGAATTAGGGCCTAATCGGAATAGTGGTTTCGTGACCACAAATCCGAGATAGAAATAATTTTTTTATAATAATTTTGGGGTTTATGATATGATTGCATGATTGTGTGAAAATTTCGTGATGAAATTCTATGCCTAAAGTGCTTAAATTGAAAGTAGGGACTAAATCGAATAAGTTGCAAAATTTGCATCCCGGAAGTTTTTAGTATGATTGTTTTGGAATATTAATTAGGAGGTCTTAAATAGCAATTTGACCAATTTTAAGTTCATGGACAAAATTAGGACATGGAAGGAATTTTTGAAAGTTTAGTAAGGAGGGGCATTTTGGTCATTTGGATATTAAATGAAATAAAATGGGAAAAATAACACAAAATTGATCATCATCCTCCTTAGTTGCTGCCGAATTCTCCCTCTCTCCATAGCTAGGGTTTCTTCAATTTTCAAGCTCCATAGTAAGTGATTCCAAGCCCGCTTTTAATGTTCTTTACGTTTTGGAATCCGGAAGCTCGATTAAGCTTATGCTAGTAATAATTTAACCTAGGTTCATGTTTGGAAAAATACCCATAGGTGAAATTTGTGTATTTTGATGTTTTATGATAGAATATGAGGTTTTAAATTATGTTAAATAACTTGTGCTACTCGGTTTTAAGTGAAAGCGAGTAAAAGCAGATAATCGGTAAAAATACCTATTGTTCATAACTATATGATAGAGTGAGAATTTGATGTTGTTGTAGAAGAGAAAATGTTCAGCATATCATAAAATATAAGAATAAGGGCTGAAATTAAATTCCGAGCCTAGGGGTAAAATTGTAATTTTGTAAAAGTTAGGGGCAAAAATGTAATTTTTCCATGATGTGATTTTTGGATTGAAATAAATAGTATGAGTATTAAATGAGCTAAATGTGTTATTATAGATCAAGAAAGACGCGAATTGATCTCGAGCGGGGAAGGAAAAAGTTTTGGACTAAATTGCAAAATTTCCACATTTTGCACCAAGGTAAGTTTGTATGTAAATATTACAATAATTTCATGTACATTCTTATATTTCAGCCTATTATATAAATATACTAGCTGATGTTAAAATATAAATCGACTATTGGAAGAATGGAAATAAATATAGAGAGAGATCCGGTTGAACATTGGAGAGATCGAATAAAATAGAGGGAGCGTAGCTAGGTCACATGTATGATGCCGAGTGCACATCATGTGTACAAGAAAGCTACGAGACACCTGTGGTAGCTAGGTCACATGTGTGATACGAGATGTATCCCATGTAGACAAGAGAGCTACGTGAAAGATAAATGTAGCTAGGTGCATGCGTGATTCCAAGTGAAGGACACCATGTAGACAAGAGAGCTACGAGACAAATCGGTTAGGTCGCATGAGTGGTACTAAGTGTTCACCATGTGTACAAGAGAGCCGAACTAAACGAAGTATGATGGTGGGGCTGTGTGCTGAAACCATTAAATATCGAGGATTGATCCGAATTGTTCAACGGGATGGTTTTGTGGTGATATTGTGGTTTGGACCTACACTTATGGTGAATAAAATGTGGTGAAAATGATTTGTGGTATATACATATATAAGATAAAATGAGGTTAGCATAAAGAATGTGTGAAAGAGTGAAATTAGCATTAAAACTGTTTTTAGATGGTAGCAGTGACGTGATTTTGAAAAATCACCAAAAATAGGAGGAATATAATTAGAGGTTGAATGAGATGTGAAATTAAAGTTTAATGAGTCTACTTTCATATAAAAGAAACAGAGCAAGCAAAGGAATTCTATATTTTGAGATATTTATAATTGTATGTGACTTGCTCAGGATGAATACGTGATCCCTGTTCCAACTTTGAAAAATCATTAAAAATTGTACAAAGCAAATTAAGAAATATAGTTTACATGCCTAAATTCCTTATTGAGACTAGTTTTAAATGAAATAGACATCAGGGTTGTTTGAATTGTGTACTGAGAGAAATTCAATTCGTAGTGAACAGAGGTCAGATCAGTCGAGCTGTGTAACAGGGGAAACTTTAACTAATAAACTGTACTAATAGGCTGACCCAAAAATTATAGAAAAAAATTAGCAAAAATCTTTATGAGTCTAGATTCAGGGAAATTTTACGGATTTGAATTTCGAGTTTTGTAACTCGAGTTATGATTTATTTAGTGAATATGATGCAGCAGAGACAGCTTAATTAAAGTGGAATGAATAGTGAAGTTAAAGTAGATATACTTGAATTGTTGTGTAAACATGTTAGATTCTTTAATTAGTATTTACATACTTACTTACTAAGCTATAAGCTTACTTTGTTTCTCTCTTTTGTCTTATAGTATCCTTCGGCTTGCTCAGGAGTTAAGGATCGTGAAGATCTACCCGCACTATCATACTTTAGGGTATTTGAACTAAACGTTTTGAATTATGGCATGTATAGTAGGCTTAATTATTTTGTTACGTGTCATATTTTTCTAGGTTTAAAATATTAGTTACAGATTCTCGACCAGCTACTTTGTACAAGCCATTAAAGTTGGCTAATATTGTTCAAGACATATGTTATCGATGCACTATCAAATTGGATGACATATTTATATCTCGGTTATGTTTAATGGTATGTGTTATGTTCTGGTAATACCTTGTATCCTGTTCCGGCGACGGTAACGGGTAAGGGGTGTTACATTTATGTTATTTCATGTATCTAGTTTATGAAACTTTTGTGGTGTTTGAGTTGTTTTTTTTGTATTGTACTAGACTTGTTGAATGATAATTTATTTTCTTTTGATTCAGCATGTGTTATAATTTTATAAAGTGTTGACCTTTTGATGTATAATATTGAACTTAATTTTCATTTTCATTTTTTCTTAAGATAGTTATGTCAAAATTTTCACAATCAAGTGTTTCTTCCCAAAATTCTTGAGGAACCAAAAGGAAATAGGTTCCAGAATAAGATGTTGTGTTAGTTGCTTGTATGGTTAATTGCTTGTATGGTTGACTTGCACAATGTTGGAACCTTTAATGCAGATACGGGATTCAAAGCTGGTTATTTAAATGAGTTGGAAAAAATGTTAGAAAAAGTTTTACCCTATGCCATGTTGAAGGCTAAGCCTAATCTTGAATCGAGGATTAGGACATTGAAAAGGGATTGGTCAATCGTTTATGGCATGTTTAGTGGAAAAAATAGTAGCGGCTTTGGTTGGGATGAGCATAGACAGCTTGTTGTTGCTGAAGATGCGGTGTGGAACTCATATATAAACGTAAGAATTATTTCAAGTCTTTATTATCTTATTTTGACCAAACTTATATCTAATATGAATTCTTCATTTTAATAGAATCATAAAGAAGCCGCTCAATTCAAACATTGAAGTTTCCCTTATTACGACCAACTTACTGCCATCTACGCAAAAGATCGAGCCTCTGGGAAAGATGCTCAAACAGCAGGTGATATTATTGAAGAAATAGATATTGAAGATGCAACTACTACAAATACTCATGAAGAAAGAAACGATTTCCATGGATGCAAAGCTGATGTTTCTTTGGATGACATGGATCTTTCAATTACACAACCGCAACCAGCTAGAAACCAAGGTGATTCCACATTTTCAAAGAAGAAAAAATAGATTTCTGATGCAAGTGATTCTTCTACTTCATTTAATGATGCTGCCACTTTATTGACAGAAAACATACGGACTGTTGGCCTTGAAATTAGTAAGAGTATTGCCTCCGAAGTGCTAATTCAACAAAAGTCAGAAATGATCATTCAAGAAAGTGCTCTAAAATTATATCCAACATTATGTGAAGTAGAAGGTTTAACTGAGGATGAGAGCTATCGCGCATTGAGCAAAATTCCAAATCATCCAACGTATATGCTCAATTTCTTTAGTTTACCTTCTTTTGTGCGATTGGAATGGGTCAGAAGATTTCTTACTGACTATAGTGGGCCAACGGCCCATATAAAGACATAAAACAAAACAAAAATCAAAAACCAAAAGAAGAGAATAATAAAAACCCAATAATAAAAGTCCAATATTAAATCCAAATACAAGACACAAACTAATACCTATTACATGGCCCAATAATTAAAACCCAAAACTTGACCCAAGACCCAAAATACAGGCCCAATAGGCCCAGAAAATTACAACTCTAGAACCCTAGGGTTCTCTCCCTTGCGCCGCAACCAGACTCAGCCTCCATGCCTCTGTACGCCCCAACGTATCAGCAGCCACGCCACACCCTCAGACGCCACTTTGCACCTCCAGACGCATGCCGCCAGACTCCAGACTGCAAGTAAATACAAAACCACACAATAGCAAATACGAAAGGAGGGATTTGTATTTTGATTTTTGTTTTTATTTGTGGATATTTCGGCTATAAAGCCAAGGTTTTTTTTCATTGTATTTTTTTTACACGTAATACGCAATACAGATACAATATTGGCAGATTGAATACAAAAGAAAAAGAAAAGAAAGGTGATTTTTGAGGGCTTCATTCATCTTCTCTTTTTGAATCTATTCTTTTCTTCCTAGTTTTTGAGCGCATATTCTCGAGTATAAGAATATAAAACGAAAGAGGATTTTACCTTGCGAAGCTAGCCGTTGTTCCCCCTTCACTTCGTCGAAATCAAAGTCCGAATGGGGTCTCAAAGGTGAAAACCACTCTTTTAGGGCTCGGATGCATAGACCGTCGTTCGTGGTGGCACATTAGTGTCTAGGGTAACATTTTGGGGGTTAACTGGGCAGCAAAAGGGGGAGGCTAATGCACTACTAGGGTTTCGGCTGAATGAAGACCCATTTAGTCTTTTAAAGAGGTGAAAACGACGCCATTTAGGCCAAATGTTTTGGCCTAAAAAAACGACACCGTTCGAATCTATGCCCGGTGACCCGGCCCGGTCTCCCCTGGGATCCGTGCGTTTTCGCGGTGAGGGGTTAATTGTGCATTAAATCCCTCCCCTTTTGCGCCGCATTTAAATTAGCCCATCTGCGCTTCTTTTTGCTTTTTAATTTTTTTCCTATAATTTGAGCTATTTTGCAATCGAGTCCGCGCATGTGAGCAGCGTTTTAGGGCATGGATTAATTCCAATCTGAGCCCCTACGCATTCGTGCGCTTCGCACTTTAGTCCTCTTTTTGTTTATTTAGTTTATAAATTATCCCTATTACTTTAAATTCATTTTAATTTAGTTTTCTATCAACACCATGCATTGTTTTTCTTGATAATTCGTTTTTTTTTGTTTATTTGTTGAAATAATAGTAATAGTTTTACCTTGTCTTAAAAATTGTTATTTAAAAATCTTCATATTATATTTTGTTAACACTATATATGTTATTTTATTTAAACATTTTATATACTGCATATATATATAATGCCTTAGTCGATTTTTTTGTTTGTGCAATCTGCCACCTTGAAATCCATTTAATATTTTTATGAATGTTAATCTATTTTAATTTTTCTTCATTTGTGTAGTTATTTGAAATTCTTTTTGTACATACATACATGCTTTGAGACGTATGTTTGATTCATATACTTCCTTAAATCCATGTATGTTAGCATATATTTTATTATTCTAACATGTTACGTATATATGTTTTACATAAAATTATTTTTGTACTTACTTATATTCACATATATATTTGATTTATACATCATTAAACCTATACATATTACCATTTCTATGTTAATTTACATATACTTACTTTTAGATTTATATGTAGATATATTAACGCTTATTACTTTAGTAGACTTTTCTATTTTAAAACACTTCTTGCTTCATGATTTGTCAAGTATTTCCTTTATGTAAATATGAAGTAATTTTAGAAACTTCATTCTTTTGTAATTATAAAATTATTATTTTTGAGTATATCTTTATATTATATTGCTTTTGTGTTTATATAGTCTATTATTTTAAATGCTTTAATATAAGGATATGTATAATTTTAAACTAATTTAAAATTTTTATATGTCTTATTATTAATCCCATGTTTTTTACAATAGATTTACATGTACATATGTCTTTTAAATCTATTTTGTGTGTTATGTCTTGTCTTGTATCTTTATTATTCTTTTGCATTATATATTATTAAAGTTAGCATGTAGTTTGTCAACTTTTAAATATATTTGTGTTTAAAATATTTTACATGCAATTTGATTCAAACTTTCATTCTATAATATTTATTTCAAAATTATATATTTATCCCTAGTTTTTTTATATATACAAATTTGTCAACGTACATTTTATGTGTCCATTTGTTTGTCGTTATTTTAAAATAGTTTTATACCATATTACTTCTTTGATTCGCATTTTGTTTTGTGTATCTAATAGTAGTCATATCATATTATGTCATGCATATTGTCGTTGTATATTGTATTCATCGTTTTGTATTGTCATGTTAATCATACTCCATGCATGATTGAAATCGAATTATATTTTCAAGCTAGTTATGCTTAGTCATTTAAGTTCTTGTAGTTGATTAAATAAATTGTATTGTCTTCATTTTTTCCATTGTCGTATTTTCATGCGTACACATATTACCCCATTCATCGTTTTCCACTTGATTTTAGAAATGTGGTTTTATAAAATCCAAATTTTATGATTAATTTCATCTTATTTCAAATCGAATTAATGTGTTTTAAGCTAGTTTCACAATTATTAAGAATTCTTTAAAACGAAGGCGATATTCGATTCTTGGCAATTCGTGGAATCGTGCCCTAACGTGTTGGGTTGCAATTTCTCGTTTGCTCAAAGTGATCGAAGGTCCCTTTAGAATTTCACCCATGTCTTTTAAAAATCCCTTAAACGAAGGCGATATGCGATATTTGGTAATTCGCGGAATCGTGCTCTAACGTGCTGGGTTGCAATTTCCCGTTTGCTTAAAATAATCAAATATCCCTTCAAAATTTCACTCATGTCTTCTAAAAATCCTTTAAAACGAAGGCAATATTTAGTGTTTGACAATTCGGGAATTATGCCCTATCCTGCTGGGTTGTGATTTCTCGTTTGCTCAAAACAATTGAATATTCCTTTAGATTTTCACTCATGTTTATTAAAAACCTTTCAAAATGAAGGCGATGTTCGATGTTTGGCGATTTGAGAATCGTGCCCTATCGTGCTGGGTTGCGCTTTTTCATTTGTCCAAAATAATCGAAGATCCCTTCGGAATTTCACTCGTATTTTCTAAGGCGAGGCAATGTTCAATGTTTGGAAATTCGAGGAATCGTGCCCTACTGTGCTAGGTTTTGATTTTTTGTAGGACCAAATAGTTGGGCATCCTTTTGTAATTTTTGAATTATAAACTTTCGAACATCGAAACAAGAAGATTTTGGCAACCAACTCGGGTTACTCGAATGTTATTAAAAAAGAACCACATTTCAAAAACATTTTTCTATTTTAGACATAAGGACAGTATCTAATCGATTTGGTACCAATTTTGGGTGTAGTGAGGGTGCTAATCCTTCCTCATAAGTAACCGACTCCCGAGCCCATTTTCTCTTATTTTTGTAGACCAGGATCGTCGTTTTAGTAAACTAAAATGTTTTATTGAAATAACCAAATTCTTAGGTGACCCGATCACACCAAAACAAAAGATCGGTGGCGACTCCATAATTTTGTTTTTCAAAAGTCGATTCTCCCATTTTCATTAAACCTTTAAAATTTTTAAAGAAAAAGGGTGGTTTCGACAGCTTGGCGACTCCGCTGGGGACGAACGAGAGTCAAGCCATAAAATCAATTGTCTGTTGTCCTTTTGTCAAAAAACCGAAAGCTTATTTTAAAAATCATGTGCCTTTCAAATGCATTTGTTTGTATGGTTGTTATAGTTCGGGTCTTGTAGAATAATACTGCATCTCATTGCATGACCGTTGTGGTCACACCCTCTAAGTGGGAGTAAGAAACTATGCTTTCGTGAGGTTTTCACCTCCGCATGGGCTAGTGGATTGCTTCCGAGGTACATCTGTAATATCCTGATTTCGAGACTAGTCGGAATAGTGGTTTCGTGACCATAAAATCTGAGATAGAAATAATTATTTTATGATTATTTTGAGGTCTATGATATGATTGCATGATTGTGTGAAAATTTCGTGAAGAAATTTTATGCATAAAGTGCTTAAATTGAAATTAGGGACTAAATCGAATAATTTGTAAAACTTGCATTCTAGAAGTTTCTAGTATGAAATTGTTTTGAAATATTAATTAGGAGGTCTTAAATAGCAATTTTACCAATTTCTAAGTCTATGGACAAAAATTGGACATGGATGGAATTTTTGGAAAGTTTAGTAGTAAGGGCATTTTGGTCATTTAGGGGTAAAATGAATTAAAATACAAAATTAAAAGCCAATTTTGCTCATCTTCAACCCCATGGCTGAATATAGCAAGGAGAAACCATGGATAGGGTTTTTCAAGCTTCCAAGCTCGATTGTAAGTCCGTTCTAGCCTCGCTTTTAATGATTTTTACGTTTTTGGAGTTCTGGTAGCTCGATTAAGCTTATGCTAGCAATAATTAAACCTAGGGTTCATATTTGGAAAAATACCCATAGGTGAAATTTGTGTATTTTAGTGTTTTATGATAGAATATGAGTTTTTAAATTATGTTAGACAACTTGTGCTACTCGGTTTTAAGCGAAAACTAGCAAAAGGGCTTAATCGGTAAAAATACCTAATAGTCATAAGTACATATTAGAGTGAGAATTTGATGTTTCCATAGAAGGGAAAAATGATCAGCATGTCATAAAACATAAGAAAATAGGCTGAAGTTTAATTTACGAGCTTTGGGGTAAAAGTGTAAATATGCAAAAGTTTAGGGGCAAAACTGTAATTTTGCCAAAATATGATTTTGGGTCAATTTGAATAATTTGAGTCCTAATTAGACTATATTTTAAATGATAGAGCAAGGAAAACTAAAATTTGGGCTAAAATGGGGAAAATACCAAGTTGTGGACGAAATGGTAAAAGTAGCCATTTTCGCATACGAGGTAAGTTCATGTGTAAGTAATCTAGCATAAATGTTATTTTTATGTTATTAATGTTAATTATATGATATGCTGATTTTTAATCGTGAAATATTATGCTTTGTGGTTAATGTTGAGTAATATGCAAATTATGTTTACTACTTGATAAATATGAATTGCTACCGAGTATCGGTTCCGATATTCCATGGAAGACGGCAAATGTGAGATCGAGGGAAAAAGCCCGTTTGAACCTTAGGAATAGATTAGGATACAAGTGACATGTCACTAGGATGGTTGAGCATCCGAACTCGTTGAGTTGAGTTCGAGTTCATTTATGGATGCAAATGTCCGAACTCGTTGAGTTGAGTCCGAGTTCGAGAGATGTAACTAGGCATCCGAGCTCGTTGAGTTGAGTCCAAGTTCACTTATGGATGAGAACGCCTGAGCTCATTGAGTTGAGTCCGAGTTCACTTATGGGCGGGTTACATGGTAGCTTGGCTACATATGTAGCACTTATGTGCAAACTTTCCATGTATTCGAATTATATTCCGATGTGTTCAACGGGTAAAATTCTACTCAAGCGGAGGAATACTCGAGATGAAAGGGACGTATTGGTAAGTGTTGTGAAATGAATACTTTGAACAGGTATGTACTTAACCCTCGGGTTGAAAACTCGATATAACAATAATATGGTAAGATGATAAATGAAAATGTGATATGAATGTCTCGGTGATGATTTTGCAAATGATGTTTTATGTTTGCTTATATAGTTGTGTTACTTGCTATTTGCATGTGAGCTTACTAAGAATTTATGCTTACTTCCTCCTTTTCATTCCTTGTAGTGTTGACAAGCCAGCTCGAAAATCGGGAACGATCGGAGGCATGCTCACACTATCCGTATTCCATCTTGGCATAATGGCTTGTATATTTTGAGTATGGCATGTATAGCATTATAATCATTTTGTGTATATGGTCTTATGATATGGTTATTGAGTGGTATGAAAATGCTTGGTAATGATTATCCATTGGAATGGATAATCATGATCATATTTGGTGTTATGTATGCTAAATTACTAGCTAATCCATGGAAAACATGAAATAGGTAAAATTTACCATAAAATAGATTCAGAAAGATGTGATGGACGTGAGTTTGAAACATCATTAAAAATAGTAGAGATACAATTATATGGTGAATAAACTATGGAATTGAATAATTATGAGTCTATTTTCATATGGATGGAACAAAACAGTATATGAGTTATATTTTATGAGATGTTTAAATTTTTGTGAAACAGGATGAGTGATTTCTAGATCCCTGTTTTGACTTTGGAAATTCACCATAAATTGTTCAAAGATAATTAGAAGTCATGATTTATATTTACAGATTCCTTATTGAGTATAGTTTTATTAGAAACAAACAGCATAGTCATTGAAACCTCATGCGAGGAGATATATGATTCGTAATACACAGAGGTCGAGCGATCGAACCTCAAACAGGGAGACTTTAACTAATAAATTTTACTAATTGGATTGACAAAAAATTCTAGAAAAAAATTAGTAAATATATATATGATTCTAGTTTCAAGGAAAATTTACGGAATTGGATTTTGAGTTTCGTAACTCGAGATATGAATTTTTAAGTGACTATGACGCAGATTGTTAGCTTGACTGAAAATTTTAAAAATAAATTGTTTGAGCTGTTTAAGTAATGAATTAAGTCTGTTAACACCTCGTGTTTGACTCGTGACGGTCTCAAGTATGGGCGTTACATTTGGTGGTATCGAGCAGGTTTAGTCAGGTTCTGACTAACCTAGCATGTGTAAAAGTTTAGCTATACATGCCATCGATCTGTGATAGTGTGATGTCTTCCGACGCGCATATGAGTACCGCCTTATTTAGACAGGTACTCTCCAACCGAAATGCTACCACCATGTTGAATGTTATGTGAAGGTATTTGAGTAAAATTATGATTATGATAAGTCTCGGTTCAGAAAAGTATGAATAAAAGTTTATGATACATATGTGATAAATATCCATATTTGCTTCATTCTCATATGATGTAGTGTATATGGCTTACTTGATAAGATGAATGGAATAAATAGAAAGTAGTAGAGGTATGAATAATAATATCATGATACGAATGAAAATGTCCTTGTCTTGATTGGACGTTGAATGTTGATGAATGTTAATGATATACAATTTTTATGAGATAAAGGATTATAATGAAATGATCTTATCTATGTTAAATTGTTGGACTGAATTATATGATTGTAATGATATGTACATGATGATGCACGAAATGAAAGTTGTGATTGTGATGCAAATATCTATGTTTGTTTGGCCTTATATGATGTCATGAGCATGAATTAATTTAATTAAATGAATGGATAAGTAAAGCTATCTAGAAAACATAGAATGTATGCATAAGTATATTGTCTAAATGGGACAATAGGAAAATTGGTGTAAGCCAACATGAATGTTGCATTGCTGAATGAATGACATGATTTTGATGATGGAAGTTGTGTCATATGTGTATGTATAAGAAAGTCGAGTCGAGGTCCTACAACCCTCCCCTTACAAGTGGTACTTATAATGGAATTTCATGAGATTTGTATTGAATAAGTTTCCGGTTGAGAACCCAAAGAGTTCAGTGATAGAATAATTATATGTATGATCAGAGATTGAAAATGAGCTGATAAGTAAAGTCAGAGTCAGTAAAGTATCGGATTGATATAAAGATTATTGGAATTATGCACTATCCCAGTTAAAGAAGGAAATTCTCTTTGGTAAATCGAATAACTCAAGTGCAAGGTCGAGAAAAGTGTAAATCAAAAATTTATTCAGAACTGACCTTCTTTAGTGAATGATTTAATATGAAATTTGTGATGGCAGAACTAGTTGGGGAAATGATATTTGAAATGTGAACTATCTGAGTGTGACAGTTATGAGTGGACAGATTTAGCAGTCTCTTTTGAGATGTTCTATGTGTTTACCCGTTCTTAGAAATATTTCTATGGCTATTGATCTTCTGAAGAAATTCTTGTTATATGGGAATGTCTTCTAATTCTGGTGTTGGATGAAAGCATTGGTAGTCTGACTGGTTTATAATTTATATTGCTCTATTTCATCGGGTATTCTATTTCATTTCGTCTGATAAGAATTGATGAGAGAATACGTAAGATATTATGTTTCTATTTCTTCTACTTGATGCTTCATCTGATATATATGTATGGGAAGATATATTGTTCTTGCTATATTTGATTCTAGTGGGATTAAATGATGTTTTCTTTTGGACTTTCTTTCTTTGAAGAATTATCAGGGTATTCTGTATTTTCTCTATGAGTTTGGTTTTCGATTCTCCGGCATAGTATCATATCTTGGGTTTCTTTATCCTGGATCTCTTTATTCTGGATTTCTTTATTCTGGGTTTCTCTATCTTGGATTTCTTTATTCTGTTTTCTTGTTATCTTTGTTCCATAATTTTTCAATTAAGACTCATGTTCAAGTCGTTCTTCACTCGTGATAATCATGTCAAATATGACTATACTTCTAATTTGATCTTGGTAATGTGGTGATTTTAGTATTGGGATTTTTCTAATTTCTATATAAGGATTTGACATCGATAAAGGCATAGGTGATAAAAGCGAGTTTCAAATTCGGTATGGTGAATTATTTATTTGAAAGATTTCATGTGACAATTATGTTAGGATTATTTTTTTCAAGTCTGATAATATAATTTCATTTTGTACGGATAAAAGAGTAAATAGTCTGAACGAGAAGTGTATATTTATTAGAAAGAGTTGGATATTAGTTAAAATCACTACGAATGATAAGGTTTTCGTCTTGTGAAAGCTGAAAAGTTTATTACATGTTGACAAAGTTTGGATAGATGAGAATATTGGTAACTGAAGCGTCTGAACTAGACTAGTCTACATTGAGTAAAGACTTCCTGACTTTTAGTAATGTATTGTTGTATGAATTGTGATGTGTTTCAAGACAGTGAGGTAATGTGATAGTTTAGAGCATTCGATGTTACATAAAATCAGAGTTGTTAAAGGGGTTAAAGCCGAACATTGGGATCTATCAAAATTATCCTTGTCAGTGTTGATATTGGGATGGAAATGAGAAGGATTATTCTTGAGGCCATATCAGAAATATTTCCATGGCTGAAAGAGGAAAATGTGATGTATCCTATTGTTAAATGTTTGGCGAGATCTATAAATCATATATGTATTGAATGAATTCCTACTCATCAGATTCATGGAATTTCAAGTCTCTTTGATTTTTGGATTTCTTGGAATTCCGGTCTCCATTAAATCAAGTTGAGATCTGGGTTTTATGTCATGATATCATGGGAAACTGAGAAAGGTTGAAAATTTAAGAACAGTTGAGAGTAGAGACTGTAAGCTTTTAGAACATATGAGAAATTAAAGAGATGTATTGAAGGTACAGCCTAAGTGAAAGTTCTTCAAGACCAATATGAGATTAAAAGTGAAGACCACTTTTTCGGTAAGATTTTCGGGACGAAAATCCTAAAGGGGAGAGAGTTGTAATATCCTGATTTCGGGCCTAGTCGGAATAGTGGTTTCGTGACCACAAAATTCGAGATAGAAATAATTATTTTATGATTATTTTGAGGTCTATGATATGATTTCATGATTGTGTGAAAATTTCGTGAAGAAATTTTATGCCTAAAGTGCTTAAATTGAAATTAGGGACAAAATCGAATAATTTGTAAAACTTGCATTCTAGAAGTTTCTAGTATGAAATTGTCTTGAAATATTAATTAGGAGGTCTTATATAGCAATTTTACCAATTTCTAAATCTATGGACAAAAATTGGACATGGATGGAATTTTTGGAAAGTTTAGTATTAAGGGCATTTTGGTCATTTAGGGGCAAAATGAATTAAAATACAAAATTAAAAGCCAATTTTGCTCATCTTCAACCCCATGGCTGAATATAGCAAGGAGAAACCATGGATAGGGTTTTTCAAGCTTCCAAGCTCGATTGTAAGTCCGTTCTAGCCTCACTTTTAATGATTTTTACGTTTTTGGAGTCCCGGTAGCTCGATTAAGCTTATGCTAGCAATAATTAAACCTAGGGTTCATATTTGGAAAAATACCCATAGGTGAAATTTGTGTATTTTGGTGTTTTATGATAGAATATGAGTTTTTAAATTATGTTAGATAACTTGTGCTACTCGGTTTTAAGCGAAAACTAGCAAAAGGGCTTAATCGGTAAAAATACCTAATAGTCATAAGTACATATTAGAGTGAGAATTTGATGTTGCCATAGAAGGGAAAAATGATCAGCATGTCATAAAAAATAAGAAAATAGGCTGAAGTTTAATTTACGAGCTTTGGGGCAAAAGTGTAAATATGCAAAAGTTTAGGGGAAAAACTGTAATTTTGCCAAAATATGATTTTGGGTCAATTTGAATAATGTGAGTCCTAATTAGACTATATTTTAAATGATAGAGCAAGGAAAACTAAAATTCGGGCTAAAATGGGGAAAATACCAAGTTGTGGACGAAATGATAAAAGTAGCCATTTTCGCATACGAGGTAAGTTCATGTGTAAATAATGTAGCATAAATGTTATTTTTAAGTTATTAATGTTAATTATATGATATGCTGATTTTTAATCGTGAAATATTATGCTTTGTGGTTAATGTTGAGTAATATGCAAATCATGTTTACAACTTGATAAATATGAATTGCTACCGAGTATCGGTTCCGATATTCCATGGAAGACGGAAAATGTGAGATCGAGGGAAAAAGCCCGTTTGAACCTTAGGAATAGATTAGGATACAAGTGACAAGTCGCTAGGATGGTTGAGCATCCAAACTCGTTGAGTTGAGTCCGAGTTCACTTATGGATGCAAATGTCCGAACTCGTTGAGTTGAGTCTGAGTTCGAGAGATGTAACTAGGCATCCGAGCTCATTGAGTTGAGTTCGAGTTCACTTATGGATGCAAACACCCGAGCTCGTTGAGTTGAGTCTGAGTTCACTTATGGGCGGGTTACATGGTAGCTTGGCTACATATGTAGCACTTATGTGCAAACTTTCCATGTATCCGAATTATATTCCGATGTGTTCAACGGGTAAAATTCTACTCAAGCGGAGGAATACTCGAGATGAAAGGGACGTATTGGTAAGTGTTGTGAAATGAATACTTTGAACAGGTATGTACTAAACGCTCGGGTTGAAAACTCGATATAACAACAATATGGTAAGATGATAAATGAAAATGTGATATGAATGTCTCGGTGATGATTTTGCAAATGATGTTTTATGTTTGCTTATATAGTTGTGTTACTTGCTATTTGCATGTGAGCTTACTAAGAATTTATGCTTACTTCCTCCTTTTCATTCCTTGTTGTGTTGACAAGCTAGCTCGGAAATCGGGAACGATCGGAGGCATGCTCACACTATCCGTATACCATCTTGGCATAATGGCTTGTATATTTTGAGTATGGCATGTATAGCATTATAATCATTTTGTGTATATGGTCTTATGATATGGTTATTGAGTGGTATGGAAATGCTTGGTAATTATTATCCATTGGAATGGATAATCATGATCATATTTGGTGTTATGTATGCTAAATTACTAGCTAATCCATGGAAAACATGAAATAGGTAAAATTTACCATAAAATAGATTCAGACAGCAGCAGTAACGTGAGTTTGAAAAATCATTAAAAATAGTAGAGATACAATTATATGGTGAATAAACTATGGAATTGAATAATTATGAGTCTATTTTCATATGGATGGAACAAAACAGGTATATGAGTTATATTTTATAAGATGTTTAAATTTTTGTGAAATAGGGACAGAGTGATTTCTGGATCCCCTATTCTGACTTTGGAAATTCACCATAAATTGTTCAAAGATAATTAGAAGTCATGATTTATATTTACAGATTCCTTATTGAGTATAGTTTTATTAGAAACAAACCGCATAGTCATTGAAACTCTGTACAGGGAGATATATGATTCGTAATACACAGAGGTCAGAGCAGTTGAACCTTGAAATAGGGGAGACTTTAACTAATAAACTGTACTAATTGGATTGACAAAAAATTCTAGAAAAAAATTAGTAAATATATATATGAGTCTAGTTTCAAGGAAAATTTACAGAATTGGATTTCGAGTTTCGTAACTCGAGATATGAATTTTTAAGCGACTATGATGCAGATTGTTAGCTTGACTAAAAATTTTAAAAATAAATTGTTTGAGCTGTTTAAGTAATGAATTAAGTCTGTTAACACCTCGTGTTCGACTCCGGCGACGGTCTCGGGTACGGGGCGTTACAACATCCGTACCTATGATTCCGTGAGATTTTCATCTCCGCATGGTCATAGGGAAATGTATCCCCCCGAACCGAACTCGATCTATATGAGCCTATAATGGGTGAGGATTGAGGAATCTGCTGGTTCGGGTACCTTATCTCTAGAACCAAACCACATATAATGAACCTTAGGAGCTATCCTAGGGTGGAGCCGCGTTGAGCCTTAGTACTTACTCGTATATGCGTTGTGATTATCATTTATGTTCTTGCATTTTATCATTATCATGTGATACTAACCTGTGTTTTGTTTTGATTGTTTTTTTTTTGCATGACATTGCATACTAAAGGAGGTGTTAATCCGTATTCAATTATTAAGTTAGGAAGTTTGACATGGAGAATGAATTTCTTAGTAAAGTCGAGGATAATGTGGTCGTTCGTCCATGGTCAAAGAAGCTACAATCAGAGAGAGGGGATAGCTTGGCAGAAAGATATAACTCCGAGTTATAGGATTTCACTAGCGTCAAGTAGCACAGAATGAGCTGCAAGAGTTGAGAGACATTTGGGCTAGTTGGGATGAAGGGATCAAATAGCTATTCTATCAAAGCTACGGTGATATATCCTACTTGCTAGACATTAGAGTGGACAAGCATCTATTTCGGGTTATAGTTCAGTTTTGGAATTCTGCGTATAAGTGTTTCACTTTTGGAGAAGTGGATTTAGTACCTACCATAGAGGAATACACTACTCTGCTCAGGTGTCCAAAAATTCAGGTCTGGAAGACTTATGCCCGGGTTTTTAGTAGTCAAACTTTCGTGAAGAAATTGATGAGCATTTCAGGGATGAGCGAGCCTTGGGTCACTACTCGGATTCAACAAAAAGGAGATAGTAAATGTATCCCTTAGGAGAATTTGCGAGATTTGATCTTAACACATCCAGATGAAAGAAAGAGGATCGACATCTTCGCCTTAAGCATCTACGAATTGGTAATTTTTCCTAAGGCTTTGAGGCACGTGGACGAGGCAGTCATTGACTTATTCGATCGCCTTGAGAAGGGAATCACTCTGGTACCGGTGATATTGGCTGAGACATTCAGATCCTTGAGCACATGTCGGAAGACAGGCGAAGGACGGTTTATTAGATGTGCACAATTATTGATGGTATGGTTTTATGGGCACTTTTGGAAGGTATACAAGGTTTCTTATCTGGTCTTTTTCGAAGGTTACTCCCTGCTGAAAGAGGAGGCTGCTATACAAAGGAGAGAGGGTATCTCGGAGGAGAAGTGGATGGAAATTCTTCAAAACCTCAAGGAGGGGGATATCGAGTGGAGAGCTTATTGGATGGTTCCTGATGAGATCTTGTACCGATGTGGTAACTTCGATTGGGTGCCATTATTAGGAATTTGGGGAGCTACCGGGTATACTCCATTACTTGCCTTGAGACAATACAAGTCGAGGCAGTTTGTATCCACAACCTACGGACTCGCTCAGAGTGAATTCTCTTTCAAAGGTACTCACTATAAGAAGAAAGTTCAGGAGCTATCGGATGCTTGGAAGCAAACTTGTTGGATGAAGAGGTTGGCCGTCGGTTCCATGGTAACGGCCGGGTATGCCGGATGGTTTAAAAAGAGGGTTAATGATAACATTCCTAAGCCAAGCTTGGAGAATACTCGACCTATGGGGGAACAAGTACAAGTCACCCCGTCAGAGTTGGAAATTATAAAACAAGACTTCGAGAAGAAAAGTTCAGATCTTGGGAAAAAGATTGAACAATTGGAGGAAGAGAATATGCACCTGAGATTAGACACTGATGTTTAGAGGTCAGAGGCTGAGAAGTGGAGAAAAGGAAAAACTAAGGCCGAAGAAGATCTAGACAGCTTGAAGACAAACTACAAGAAGCTGGGCCTATCTATGAGGACTGCGGGTTTAGGTAAGACTTCCGAACAATGGCGCCATGAAATTCGAGAAGAAAAGCCAATACCGACCGGTGGGAAAGGAAATTCCGAGAAGCCCAGGCACGAAACGAAGATTTAGAGAAGAGTCTGTTGGAAACCAGAAATGAGTGAGGTGAATTAAGGGCTAGAGTGGCAGAACTCGAGAAATCTCTGCATCAGTACCGAAACCGCAACACCGCAATGGAATTGAAGGCAAGCTTGAGCAAGATAGAAGAAATGAAAGGAAAAATAGAAGAGTTAGAGGCGTCACTGCAAAATTGTGAGATGCGAATCTATTTTTTCAAGGCAAACGAGGATCGTTGGAAAGAGCATGTAACACCCCAAACCCGGCCTAGACGTTATGACCAGATCTGATGCGCCACATTGATGCGTTCAAAAAATTCTGTATTACTTAGTTTGGAAAAGCTGAGTTGGGGTTGTAAAGACACTTTTAAAGGCAAAGTTAAAGTGAATAGAAGTCATGCACCGGTAGGAAACCAGAAAAAGAGGAGGTGAGTCCGTCGGACTGCTTAAGTACCAAGCTCTTCCCGGATCCAATCCTAGACATGCACACCACCATTGCCACACTCTAACATCTCGTATAATTTTGAGAAAATCGTTTGATTATGTCCGTCTTAAGAAAATGTTTAAGTTGAAAACGTTTGTTTAAAATATTTATTTCCTTGGAAAACATTTACTTTATGGAAACTTTGCGCCATCGTGATCTTTTAAAAATCAAGTAGTTTTTATAAAACGAACCCTAGTGCTAACCAGTTTAATAATCCCCAAAATAAAAATAATTAAAAAGAGCGGCCTTATTACAACTTTAAACATAATAAAAATAAAATAATCCAAATTAAATGCTAAACTTATTTAAAATTGGCAATCCATCTTCATGGCCACTCAATCCCGCCACTCAAGTCCACCAACTAGGGCTTATCTGCAAGGAGGAAGAGGAAGGGGTGAGTTTGGAAAACTCGGTGTATCTGTAAACCCATCCAAAGCCCAATTCAGCTCGAGCCCATTAGGCCTAAGCCCTATTCAGATAACAAGACACGAGAGGTCAAGCCCTTTTCGTATCTGATGCAAGGCCTTAGCCCCTTTACATAATAGTGTGGCCCATAGGCCCGCTTCGAGAACGTGAGTATCAACAAACAATGAATGCAAGCCCATCCGGGAGACTACTCAACCCACCAACCGCTACACCGCCTGCACCAGCCCTACACACCATGTGGGAATATCTCAACCCACCCAAATTTCACACACAGTTGCGACAGCGGCAAAGAACGCCGTCAATTTCGATTGAGGCAAAGCCTCCAAGACGTGGATGAACCACTTTCAAGATTTCCTCCATTAATACCCCAATCCCATGCAATGATATTAATAAATGTATATCATGCAAAATACAGAGTAATCAATCAAGCGCTTCACCAACTTAAAACCCTAGGGTATATCGATAATTTTGCTCTTTAGGGGTAATTTCGGTAATTTTGCTCTTTAGGGTAATTTCGTGATCTACGCCATCGCACAAGCTAATTCAGTAATTTTTATCGCTTTTTATGCAATTTGATTCCACCATCTACCTAACAAAGCTAATTACCCATCTCTTACCCATATTGGTCCAGTAAGCCCATTGGGCCCGCTTTTGGCCCATCAAGCCCTTTTTCAAAATAAGCTAAAGCATCACGCTGAACGTGCTTACCACCTTGCGGTGCCGATCTAACAATTCCTCTATGACTTGAGAGCATTCACATACTTACATGACCATGAAATGCCGAATTTCACATTTCGGCTTTTGCTTAATTGAACTAAGAAAGGGTGTTCGGTACATACCGATTCATGACGATCGCTTCGAGATCCCTTCGATGTCCAACAATTTATTAGCACAGTTCTTATTTACAAACCATAATCACTAAACCCCAAAACTTACTTATCCATGATCGAACCATATCCCTAAAACCTTTGAAACCTTACCTTTTGCCAAAATCGATAGTTAGCTCCGAATCCGATTGCTCCAATGAACCACGCCTTAGATTCAACGCTTAAGAAGACTCTAGCCACCGAAAGAAAACATCGCTTAAAGACTCTTAGAGCCATATGCCCAAATCGACACCTCCCTAATTTTAGGGACTTCGCTTTTCTTAACTTTGCAAAATAAGAACAGATCCGAGATGATACGTATTTACCCCTTACTCCCACTTGATTTCCACGCAATCTAGTGTAGATTTATCTATCAAACGACAGTAGAACTCGATTCCCCAAAGTCTTGAAATTTCGCTATAAGCCCCAAATCTATGGTTTTTCGCTTTTGTATGATGAAGAAGATGATAATGTGGGCTACAACCTTGAAGTAGAATTGCGATTAGAGATCTAGGATTAAGAAAAGATACTTGCAAATTAATAAAACAAAAGAACATAGGAGAACCTGGCTTTGAAGAAATCGGCACAAGCAATGATCACAGATTTCGCTTTTATGGATTCGCAAAAGTATTGATGAATAGCGGTATGATGAATAGTTTTGAAGAAGAAGAAAGAAAAATAGAAGAAGAGGAATAGGGAGGTGGTAGTTTACCAGAGAAGAAAAAGAGAGGAAAACAACCCTAAGGTGTTAAAGCAGAAGAAAACAGACTACTCAATACCCTAAGTGCCAAATACTAACAACATAGCCCCCGCCGATTTTTCCCTCTTCAATTCCCATAATTCGCCAACTCTAGCCTCATCCAAATCCTTAAATCTCTCCCTTATCCCTCCTTAATCCAAGCATTTAAACCGATCCAACTCTCCTTTAGCGTAATCCACCAACTCCAACACTTACCCCTCCTGCACTAAAAAAATAAATGCATCTATTTGCCAACACAGGGAATCGATCCCTTGCCTTCCCAAAGCTCCACACGCCACTTTTCTAGGAGCCTAGTGGCGTTACCCTTGCCACTTAACCAAGGCTCTTTTTGTGATGCAATTTACCCATCACTCCACTTAAGGCCACTTAGCCAGAACCCCTAACTCCTAAGTCTAAAATTCCAAAAATTCAACTAGGTTTTGGCCAACTCATGGGCCTTCTATAAGCCCATTTACCTACTCAAAATACTAATTCCACATCCAAATACAAAATTTTAAAAATCTTTACAAAATATTGAAAATCGTGAATAAACCCGAAATTCAAGATGTTACAACTCTACCCTCCTTAAAGAAATTTCGACCTCGAAATTTTACCTTATCGTAACAGTTGAGGGTATTGTTGTTTGATAGCCTCCTCGCCTCCTGTAGCTTCCTCCTTGCCATGGTTTCTCCAAAGTACTTTCACTAGTGGAATTGATTTCCTTCTCAACATCTTGACGTCACGATCAAGTATTTGCACGTGTTCCTCTTCAAGGTTAAATCGGTCAGACTTCAATTTCAAAGAATCGGTATGATATGAGTTGGGTCGATCGATACCGCTTAACATGGATACATGAAAACTTCGTGGATACGATGCGCTTCGTGGCAACTCTAGTGATAAGCCACCGTCCAACCCGCTTAACAACTCGGTAAGGCCCAATAAACCGTGGGCTTAGCTTACCCTTCTTACCAAATCTCAAAATTTTCTTCCAAGGGATACCTTCAAGAAAACCATATCCCCACAAAAACTCAATCTCTTTGCGCTTCAAATCCGATACGACTTACGCTCTATCGGACGCCTCCTTAACCGACCCTTATCGCCTTAACCTTGCTTTCGGTTCCGCCACCAATTCCGGTCCAAGCACTCGCTGCTCACCCAACTCGTTTAACACGCTTCGGCATTTACATCTTCGCCCATAAAGCGATTCATATGGTGCCATCTCAATAATTGCTTGATAGTCATTATTGTACGCAAACTCCGCCAATGGTAAGTAGTCCTCCCAACTTCCACAAAAATCGATGATACAACCTCTCAACATATCTTCCGTAACTCGAATAACCCTTTCTCGATCCGTCCATCTGCTCGTGGATGAAAAGCGGTGCTAAAATCCAATCGTGTTCCCAACGCTTCTTGCAACTTCCGCCAAAACCGAGACGTAAACCTAGGGTCTCGATCGAGATTATTGACATCGGCACCCCATGCAACAGACTACCTCCGCCACATATAGCTTAGCCAACTTTTGTAGTGAGTAGTCAGACGAACAGTATGAAATGAGCAGATTTTGTTAACCTATCCACAACTACCCACACCGAATCTTTCTTGGTGGGTGTCAAAGGTAACCCACTCACAAAGTCCATTGTTACTCTTTCCCACTTCCATAGTGGAATTTTCACCGTTGCGATAATCCCGACGGCAGCTTGGTGCTCATTTAACTCCGCCGCACGCCGACATTTCCCAACAAATTCACCACCTCTCGCTTTAATCCGGCCACCAAGACACCTCTCGCAAGTCTCGGTATAACTTATTCCTCTAGGATGCATGGGTCCACCATGAGCCTCTTTTAGAATTAATCGCCTCAATTCAGATCCTTTGGAATACAAACCTTCCACGAAAACACGTAACTCCTTCACTGCTCAACCCAAAATCCTCGTTCTCACCACTCTTAACTTGTTTGGAACCAAGAGCTAATGAATCGTCCTTCAACTGTTTTTCCTTAATCTGTTCACCCAAGTAGGCCTTACTTGCGCTTCGCCAACAAGCTTCCATCATCGAATAGACTTAATCGTGCGAACAAGGCTCTCAAATCCGTAACAACCCTTCGACTCAATGTATCCGCCACCACATTAGCCTTTCTGGGTGGTACTCTATCGAACAATCGTAGTCTTTAAGCAACTCCACCCACCTTCGTTGCCTAAGGTTCAACTCCTTCGAGTCAACAAATACTTTAAGCTCTTATGATCTGTGTATATGATGCACTTCTCCCCATATAAGTAATGTCTCCAAATTTTAACGCAAAAATCACCGCGCTAGCTCCAAATCATGCGTAGGGTAATTCACCTCATGAGCCTTAAGCTGTCGTGATGCATAAGCGACCACCTTGCCCTCTTGCATCAGTACGCAACCTAATCCCACATGCGACTCATCGCTATATACGGTGAAGTCCTTCCCAGACACCGGTTGAATCAACACCGGCGCTTGGTCAATACCTTTTTCAACCGATCAAAAGCTTTTTGTGTTTCTCGGTCCGCATAAATGGTACTCCTTTCCTTATGAGTTTTGTCAAGGCGCGCCATCACCGAGAAACCCTCCACAAACCTTCAGAGTAACTCGCCAACCCTAGGAAACTCCGAATTTCCAATATCGACCTAGGTGGCTTCCATTCCGTAATCGCTTCAATTTTACGAGGATCCACCTTAATCCCTCGGCAGAAACCACATGTCCCGGAAGGTTACCTCCTCAACCGTAATTCACACTTGCTAAATTTTGCATAGAGCTCCTTTTCCTTAACACTTGTAGCACAATCTGGAGATGCTCATCATGCTTCGCCTCCGTTTCGAGTATACCAAGATATCGCCGATAAAGACGACTACAAACCGATCCAAGTGAGGTTGGAATACTCGATTCATCGATCCATAAAAGCCGCAGTGCGTTCGTCATAGCCCAAACGGCATGACCACAAACTCATAATGTCCATATCGAGTTCAAATGTTTGTCTTATGAATATCCCTTCTTTACCCTTAGTCGATGGTATCCGAATCGAAGATCGCTTTGGAGAATACCGAAGCTCCCTAAATTGATCGAACAGTCATCAATCCTTGGTAGTGGATACTTATTCTTAATCGCCGCTTGTTCAATCTGGCGATAATCGATGCACATCGCATCATTCCGTCCTTCTTTACAACAGACCGTGCTCCCCAAGGAGACACACTAGGCCTAATGAAGCCTCTATCTAATAGCTCTTGAATTTGAGCCTTCGCCCACCAACTCCTTCTGCCATCCTATAGGGTGCAATAGAGACCGGAGCTGTCCTCGTAACAAATCGATTCCAAACTCAACTTCCGATTGGGAGGTAATCCAGAAGCTCTTCCGGAAAACATCCCGAATTCCCTAACAGCCTCGATGGTCTCCACAATCGATCCTCGCCAGCTTGACTTACCAAAGCCGATATGCCTCGCATCCCTTAGCATCGCTTTCTCGACCCTCAACGCCGATACTACATTGGATAAGTAATCCTTCGTTCTCCAATGATCATAACCTCTTCATCATTGACAGCTTAACACCATCCTCTTAGTTGCACAATCCAAAGTTGCCTTATGCTTGGTCAACCAATCCATCCCTAGGATCGATCAATTCTTCAAACGGTAACTCCATCAAATCCCCACGTAAAACCTTGCCTTGAATCTCTAGAGGCACCTCCTTGAAGAGTTTCTCTACCTTAACCGAATGACCTAAAGGACTTATCACGCACACCCCACATACAGTCTCCTCGAAGTGCACGCCCAAGGCCCCTGTAAATGTTATATGCCACATACGAATGGGTTGATCCCACATCAATCGAGCAAAGATAAGGTACACCATAGATAAAAACGCATCGCTTATGACATCAAAAGGCCACCTCCTCGCGACGACGAGCAAGATACACCAAAGCCGGCCGACGAGCATCCGCGTTACAATACCCTCGCCGGGTGCCCCACGTCCACGGCCATTACCTCCGTGACCTTGTCCACGACCTCTTGGCACGGTGGTCCATCCCTCACGAGTTGAGCTACCGTCGCTCGGCCCTTGTTCGCCACTTGAGCTGGAGTGGCCCTCCTAGGACAATCCTTAATCCTATGCTCCTTAGACCCACAACGAAAACAAGCCCTTAACGCTTCCAAGACTCTCCTTGATGCATTCTACGCCACAATCTCCACAAGCTTGCGCCTACTGTGTTTACTGGAATCGCCGAACCGGTTCCCCATCCTAGCTCTCTTAACATTTCGATTCAAAGACCACCGGTCCAAGATCCCTCCCGAACCGATTCCGTCCTTATCACGATTCCTCCGTTCGGTTTGCTTCACTTCCTCGGCTATCTTAGCCTTCTCTACACCAAGCAAATAAATCTCGCTCCTTCATGAGCTATGAGCACCCTTAACTCATCTCTAAGGCCATCTCAAAACGTCTGTCATGCGCTCATATTCAAGTGGAAACGATGCCATTAGCATACCGACTCAATCGTAAAAACTCCGCCTCATATTCAAGAATGGTCTTATTTCCGAGTCGATTCAGAACTCCTTTCTGCGTGCATTTACATAGCTAGCTCCAACATATTTCGCCTTAAAGGTCTGTTTGAACAGCTCCCATGTTACCCTCTCACCGGGGTACCTTCTCTCACAATAATCCACCATCGACACGCTTCATCCCGCAAAGAACGACATCGCCTTTTCAACTTCGCTCTCCCGAAAGTCCAGTCGTCCATGATCCGCTCTGTGGCTTCCAACCAATACTCACCACATTTGGGGCCACTCAGACACGCCTAAAAATCTCAAATCAGGTTGGCAAGTCGTTCGAAATGGACCCCTATTCATGGGCCCGACGTTAGCTCCGCCACCCTTTCCAAAACCCTCAACATGGCTCGAGACAAAGCGTCATCCCTGCAGCCCGGTCATACGGCCCATTTTCATTAATCGGTGGTAGACGACCTCGCCACCGGCACGTGTTCAGATGACGCCGATCCAAATTTTGAGTGCTACCTCGGCCTTGACCACGGCCTCTTCTCGAGTAGCCCTTGTACTCATAACGATTTATCGACACGAATTTTATGACATTAGTTTATTGGTTTCACTGCTTAATACCGAATGTCTTATGAACAGATAAAGTTTTAAAGTTATTTCACGCAATCATAATTTAGCTATGGTTCCATCTTGTAGTCCTAATACTACATCCTCAATAGCTCTATCTCTAAGGCTCAAGATTATCTACATGATATTTACAAGATGCGACAAAGATATATATAGAGCGAAAGATACTTACAGACTTGGTGCCGGGATTCAGCAGCCACTCATTTATCGACTATTTAAAATTTCAAATACCATGTTTTTGTTTACCGAAAATAAAAAGATTTTATTTGAAAACACTTTTATTTTAAAATGATTGATTTAACCCCATTTAACAAATAGAAAAAACTTGAACATCTTCAAAAACTTACCATTTCTAAAAATACCCTTCTTAGGCCCAAGTTTTTGAAAAGATTTTCGACCCGATCCACACCGAGTTGTTGCAACCAGTGCTCGATACCACTAAATGTAACACCCCAAACCCTACACGGACGTTATGACCGGATCCGATGCGCCACATTGATGCGTTCAAAACATTCTCAGACACTTAGTTTGGAAAAATGAGTTGGGGTTGTAAAAGACACTTTTAAAGGCGAGTTAAAGTGAATAGAAGTCATGCACCGTAGGAAACCAGAAAAAGAGGAGGTGAGTCCGCTTGACCGCTAAGTACCAAGCTCTTCCGGATCCAATCTTAGACATGCACACCACCATTGCCACACTCTAACATCTCGTATAATTTTGAGAAAATCGTTTGATTATGTCCGTCTTAAGAAAATGTTTAAGTTGAAAACATTTGTTTAAAATATTTATTTCCTTGGAAAAACATTTACTTTATGGAAACTTTATGCGTCATCGTGATCTTTTAAAAATCAAGTAGTTTTTATAAAACGAACCCTAGTGCTAACCAGTTTAATAATCCCCAAAATAAAAATAATTAAAAAGAGCGGCCTTATTACAACTTTAAACATAATAAAATAAAATAATCCAAATTAAATGCTAAACTTATTTAAAATTGGCAATCCATCTTCATGGCCACTCTGAATCCCGCCACTCCAAGTCCACCAACTAGGGCTCACCGCAAGGAAGGAAGAGGAAGGGGTGAGTTTGGAAAACTCGGTGTATCTGAAACCCATCCAAAGCCCAATTCACTCGAGCCCATTAGGCCTAAGCCCTATTCAGATAACAAGACACAAGAGGTCAAGCCCTTTTCGTATCACAAGAGCAAGGCCTTAGCCCTTTTACATAACAAGTGGCCCATAGGCCCGCTTCGAAGAACGTGAGTATCAACAAAACAATGAATGCAAGCCCATCCGGGAGACTACTCAACCCACCAACCGCTACACCGCCTGCATCAGCCCTACACACCATGTGGGAAATATCTCAACCCACCCAAATTTCACACACAGCTGCGAAAGAACGCACGCTCAAATTCGATCGGTTGAGGCAAAGCCTCCAAGACGTGGATGAACCACTTTCAAGATTTCCTCCATTAATACCCCAATCCCATGCAATGATATTAATAAATGTATATCATGCAAAATACAAGAGTAATCAATCAAGCGCTTCACCAACTTAAAACCCTAGGGTATATCGGTAATTTTGCTCTTTAGGGTAATTTGGTAATTTTGCTCTTTAGCGGTAATTTCGTGATCTACACTCTTGCACAAGCTAATTCAGAATTTTATCGCTTTTATGCAATTTGATTCCACCATCTACCTAACAGTGATTCGCCCATCTCTTACCTATATTGGTCCAGTAAGCCCATTGGGCCCGCTTTTGGCCCATCAAGCCCTTTTTTCGAATACGCTAAAGCATCACGCTAACGTGCTTACCACCTTGTCGTGCCAGATCTAACAATTCCTCTATGACTTGAGAGCATTCACATACTTACATGACCATGAAATGTCGAATTTCGGCATTTCGCTTTTCTTAATTGAACTAAGAAAGGGTGTTCAGACACACCGATTCATGACGATCGCTTCCGAGATCCCTTCGATGTCCTACAATTTATTAGCACAGTTCTTATTTACAAACCATAATCACTAAACCCCAAAACTTACTTATCCATGATCGAACCATATCCCTAAAACCTTTGAAACCTTACCTTTTGCCAAAATCGATAGTTAGCTCGAATCCGATTGCTCCAATGAACCACGCCTTAGATTCAACGCTAAGAAGACTCTAGTCACCGAAAGAAAACATCAGTTAAAGACTCTTAGAGCCATATTGTGACATCCCAAAATTGACCATAGTCGGGATGTGGTTTCGGGACCACAAAACCGAGACACAAGAATAATTAATTATTATTTTCTATGTTTATTGTGCATGAACGTACATATGTGAAAATTTCGTGCCTTAATTTCGTCATTCGTAGGTGAAATTTATTAGAAAGGACTTATGTGAGGAAATTGAGAAATGTGCTAGGCTAATGTTAAAGTGGCCTATTGATACATATTAGAAAATGCTTGGACTTGCATGTCAAATTGCCAAATTTTCCTTATGGTGGCCGGCCAAGTTAGATTGATGATGGGCAATATATTTGTTTGCCTTAGATATTATAATAAGAAATTGGATTATGGGAGACATACTAAAATAAAGAAAGGAATTAAAAAGAAAGGGGAATAAAATAAAATAAAAAAAAGTGTGTGGATGCCTCCCCCCCCAATTTGCCGTGAATGGAGCAAAGAAAGAAAAAAAAAAGAGAGCTTCATTTCCTTTGGTTCTCTCTTAGCCGAATTGAAGAAAGAAAGGGGGAGGGGAGATTTCGGTCAACTTTAAGCTCAAAACAAGGTTAGTAATTCATGTTAGATTTTGAAATTTCAGCTTAATGTAAGTTGATTACTAAGTTCTTGAACTAGCCCATGTTAAAATTTTGGATTTGGGTGGTGCATGAAGTATTCGACCATGGTAGATAGTGAAGGGAGTTGATTATTTTCTTTGTGTTAAATGAGTGATTGTGGATGGGTAAAGTGTGAGCTAGTTAAATATTCATATAGTTAGGTTGGATGATAAGAAGAAAAAAATCAGCTTGTGTATGTACACTAAGGCCGAATATGAAGTTGGAGATTTGTGGGAAATGTATGTGTCTTGAAGTGTTGGAATGGAGAGGATGCTTTAATTGTGTTATGAACAATTATGTGTTAGAAATTGTGATTTTGGGTTGACTAGGATTTTCGCCATAGTGGTCATTGAGGATTAAGGTTATGTTTCATGCTAAACTTGATAAATCTTGGTGTATGGGTGTTTGAACTAAACTAATGATCAAATAGATGCATAAATACAAAGTAAGAAGAATCGGCTATTGTATGTAATATTATTGCCGAATGTGAAAATACTATACTTGAGTAATGAATGTGATTGGATTATTGATAGTATGGTAATTGCATAAGGCTATTAGCGAATAGCTAAGAACGTAAGGTAGTAAGATAAAAATTTTACCATGTCGTTCCGTATGTCATAAGATCATTAAAATGTGGATACCAATATATGTACCAAAGCGGTTGAATGAGCTAATTTATTTGTTTAAGCTCAAGATCCTAAAGGAGAGGCGCCCAACAAGGGAAATCAAGATCATCGAGTAGCCGACTTGGAATTATTTACCAACACAAGGTAAGTCATTAAGCACATATGTTTGATATTGCTTAAATGATTGGAAAATCTATGCAATTGTGTTTAATGGAATGCTATGTATATGTATAAATGAAATTGTATGTGTATGGAATGAGGATAATTGTTGAATGTAAAAGAAATAGTGGAATGTGTAGAAAGTTTGCTTTCGGCACTATGTGTCTTGGGCAATACGTGTGTATGGTGACGAGATTGGCACTAAGTGTGCGTGCTGGAAATATATGGCACTAAGTGTGCGTGCTGGAAATATATGGCACTAAGTGTGCGTGCTGGAAATATATGGCACTAAGTGTGCAAGCTGGAAAAATACAGCACTGGGTGTGCGAGCTCGGAGGGTATGGCAATCGTGTGCGGGCTTAAATTACGTGGCACTAAGTGTGCGAAATCGAGTAGTAAGCACTGTGTGTGCGTATCTGTATATATGGAGGTGTGTCTCCATTGAATTGAGTATGGACAGCGGATCGGGTAAGTACCTCGAGCTCATGACGAATAGAGAATACGTTCATGCTTGGGGTTGAATTTGGTAAGCCTTAAATCTATGTGATGATTGAAATTGTATGGTTGTGCTGGAAAATGAGTTAATGTGTAAAATGCTTGATTATCTTGTTGTGTAGAATATGAAATGTGGATGTATGAATTGGTACGAGATTGGACCAAAGGTCCGAGGTATTATGGTATAGATTCGATATGGACGAGTACCTAGCCTCATTTGTTGTACATGTAGTAGTAACTTTATCGATGGATTGATGAATGCTTATGACTTACTGAGTTGTAGACTCACTCGGTGTTTTCTTGTCACCCATTTTAGGTCTCTCGGACTCGTATTGTTTATGTGATCGGGACCGTCGCTGAAGTCATCACAACGGCTGAAATCTTGTGGTATTGTTTTTGTTGTTGAAGAACATTTGGCATGTATAGGCTATTATATTTTGTCGAATTGTGGGTTGTAAACTTTAAGCCATGCGAAAATGGCCTATGTGGTCGCCGAGTGGGATGCTAGAACCTATAGCCACGAGTCTTAGAAACTCTAATTTTGATAAGGTGGCCATAATTTGTGTCATGTATGATGGATAATTAAGGCCAAGGAAAATTCATGAAATTGGCATAGTCTCACTGCAGTAACTGTTGCGGACAGCAGCAGTGAGATGAGATTGAAAAATCACTAAAAATAGTATAAGTAGAATTAAATAGTGAGTAAATTATGGAACTGAACCTTGATGAATCTATTTTTATATGGACGAAACGAAACGACCATATGAGCAGTATACTGAGAAATATTAAAGTTCTCGTGAGACAGGGCCAGAACGGTTTCTGGGTCCCCTGTCGAGACTTTGAAAATTTACCATAAATTATCCAGAAATAATTATGAGTCATTCCTTATATGTACAGATTCCATTTTGAGTCTAGTTTCATTAGAAACAAACGGCACCAGTATTAAAGCCCTGTACAGAGAGATATCCAAGTTGTAACGCGCGAAGGTCAGAGCAGTCGATCCCTGTAACATGGGTGACTTTAACTAATAAACTGTACCAATTGGCCCAACCAAAAATTCTAAAAATAAATCCATGGATGGGTATATGAGTCTGAATTCAGGGAAAATTTATGAAACCAGTTTCCGAGTTTTGAAACTCGAGATATGATTTTTAAGGCGACGGTGATGCAGTTTTCCAACCTGACTGGTAATGTCAAATTGGTTGGTATCTTGAGAGGATTTGGCCGTTAACCCCTCGTGTCCGACACCGGCGTCGGTCACGAGTTTGGGGTGTTACAATTTTATTGGTATCGAGCTATGGTTTAGTCGGTTCTAGGACTACCATAGCGGCGTGTGAGTCTAGCTATACATGCCAAATTGTTAGTGCTTAATAATGTGATGACTTGACGGTTGAAATTTTTGTTTTGATTAGCAATGGAACCCGGTAGAGAGATCCTTGGCGGATGACGTTGAAAGTGTAGCGGCTACTCCGCGCAAGGGACACCGCCGTTGAGCCTCGATCATCCGCGAATAATCAAAATGAAGGGCGAAACAAGCCTTCTTCACCATGATGAATGAGTGGGTCGCGCAATATGCCCGAACCAATCCGGCTGTCCAACCATTCCGAATTTAAATACTCCACCCCAAGAGCCCGCAATGCCTCCGATTCTTCGATCCCGTGAGGCTGAGTAAACCACCGTGGACTTGATTAGGAAGCGTGGGGCCGAGGAGTTCAAGGCCATAGTTACCGATGATGCCGAAAAGGCCGAGTTACGCTCGATAACACCATTAGAGTGTTAGATGAACTGTCATGCACACCGATGAATGTCTTAAGTGTGCTATATCCTTGTTGTGAGACTCGACTTACTATTGGTGGAGGACTTTAATTTCCATAGTCCCAAATGAACGAGTTACTTGGGATTTCTTTCAATCCAATTTCAAAGAAATACATTAGTCAACGGTTCATCGATCGAAGCGTAAGGAATTCTTGGAACTCAAGCAAGGCCCGATGATCAGTATCGAATCTGAACATGAGTTCGTAAGACTTAGTCGGTATGCTCGGGAGTGTGTGGCTGATGAGGTTGCGATGTGCAAAAGATTTGAAGAAGGATTGAATGAAGAGTTAAAGTTACTAGTGGGAATTTTGGAGATAAAGGAGTTCGTGACACTAGTCGAACGAGCACGCAAGGCGGAAGAACTTGGGAAGGAGAAGAAGAAGGCTGAATTTGAAGCAAGAGATTACCGTAAAAGATCGACGAGTAAAGCTCCGTTCTCGGCTGTAAAGAGGTTCGTGGAGGACACCAAGAAGTCGAGGATGATCATGGAATTTCCATTAGAGCCCGACCATTGACGGACTCCCGAGCTACTTGGTAGCTAGTGTGGGCAATAATCGTCAAGAGAGACTGAATGCCCCCAATGTGGAAGACGACACCTAGGTGAATGTTGGGGTAAGTCTGCATAATAGGGCTGTTATGGATGCGGTTCAAGGACCACTTCATTAGAGATTGCACGGAGGTAGATGAGAGGAATAAGACGCAAGGTGCAAGACCTAGTGGAACGACGATCGGAGGTAGGCCCCGAGAATCTCTGGAGGTAGGGGTGGTAATCGAGAGGAGCCTCTAATACGGCTGTCCGATCCGAGACCCGTGCTCTGCTAGAGCATATGCCATCCGCATGCACGAGAGGAGGCATCCTCCCCGACGTTATCACCGGTACTTTTACTCTCTTTGATACTAGTGTGATTGCATTGATTGACCCCGGCTCTACTCATTCATATGTATGTGAAACTTTAGCATCCAAGAAGACTCTACCGTTGAGTCTCTCGAGTTCGTAATTGAGTGTCAAACCCTTTGGGTCAATACGTACTGTTGATAAAGTGTGCAAGAGATGCCCCTAATAATTCGAGAATCTGTTTTCCTACCGATCCGATGCTTCTACTATTTGATGAATTCGATGTTATTCTTGGTATGGACCGGTGATCAGTACATGATGCGAAGGTGGATCGCAAAAGGAAAACCATTGTTTTGAGGAGTGCAAATAATGAGGTAGTCCGAGTCGAGTCTCTTCGATTTGAAAGGAGTGCCGCGATAATATCTTCTATGACCGCCGGAGATATGTGAAAAGGGGTGTGAAACATACCTTGCGTATGTGTTGGAAAGTAAAGAGACGGAAAAGAAACTCGAATCGGTATCGATGGTTTGTGAGTATTCAAATGTTTTTCCGGAGGAGTTGGGATTGCCACCGGTTCGAGAAGTGGAATTTGGCATCGGTTGTACCGCACTACGCCGATCTCAATAGCTCCGTGTCGTATGGCATTAACGGAGTTAAAGGAATTGAAGGTTCAATTGCAAGAATTGACGGATAGAGGTTTCGCCGACGAGTTTTTTCTCCATGGGGCGGACCAAGATTGTTTGTGAAAAAGAAGGACGGAAGCATGAGGTTGTGCATCGACTACCGTCAACTCAATAAAGTGACCATAAAGAATAAATATCCGTTGCCACGAATTGACGATTTGTTTGATCAATTAAAGGGAGCCTCGGTGTTTTCAAAGATAGATTTGAGGTCGGGATACTATCGCTTGAGGGTCCGAGAATCGTATATACCCAAAACCGCTTTTAGAACAAGGTACGGTCACTACTAATTCTTGGTGATGCCGTTTGGGCTCACTAATGCCCTCAAGGTGTTTATGGATTTAATGAATAGAATTTTCAGGCCATACTTGGATCGGTTCGTAATTGTATTTATCGATGACATTTTGGTCTATTCGAAGATGAAATCGAACATGCTGAACACCTAAGGCTAGTGTTGCAAATCTTACGAGATAAGCGCTTATACGCAAAGTTCAAGAATGTGAATTTTGGTTGAAAGAGGTTAGCTTTTGGGGCACGTGGTGTCCACATCGGTGTCGAGGTGGACCCGAACAAAATTTCGACCATAGTCAATTAGAAACCTCCAAGGAATGTTACCGTTAGGAGCTTTTTGGGGCTTGCTTGGTTACTACCGACGGTTTGTAAAAGGATTCTCGATGATAGCCACACCCATGACAAAAGCGCTTGAAAGATGTCAAATTTGAATGGACGGAAAAGTGTCGGAAAAGTTTGGACCAATTGAAAACCCATTTGACGAAAGCTCCAGGTTCTAGTACAAATTAATCGCAAAGAGTTTGTCATCTATAGTGATGCCTCCCTACTTGGGTTAGGTTGCGTATTGATGCAAGAAGGTCGAGTTGTGGCCTATCGTCGAGACAATTAAAGCCACATGAGAAAAATTATCCAACCCATGATCTCGAATTGGTCGCCATCGTGTTCGCCTTAAAGATATGGCGACATTACTTATTTGGTGAGAAGTGCCATGTGTATTCGGATCACAAAAGTCTCAAATATTTGATGACTCGGAGAGACTTAAATCTGCGACAAAGACGATGGCTCGAGTTGTTAAAAGATTATGAACTCGTCATTGATTATCACCCGGAAAGGCTAATGTGGTTGCGGATGCCTTAAGTCGAAATCACCGCTTGCTTTATGAGTGATGAATGTACACTTGTCTATTCTACCCGACAATGTGCTAGTAGCCAATTAAAGGCCAAACCATTGTTGGCTCATCAAATTCGGGAAGCTCGAAAAGTTGATGAGGAGTTGCTTGCAAAACGGGCCGAGTGTGTTCGAACAAGGAATCGAGTTTCAAATTGATGATGACAATTGTTTGAGGTTCGAAGTCGTCTGTGTGTTCCAAAGAATTGAACTTATTTCGATAATTCTAAATGAAGCCCATTGTAGTCGAATGTTAATCCACCCGGTAGTACTAAAATGTACAATGACCAAACGCCAATTTTGGTGGCGGTATGAAACGAGACATTTCTGAATTTGTTTCAAGGTGTCTGATATGTCAACAAGTGAAAGCGGAACATCAAGTGCCATCGGGATTACTTCAGCCGATCATGATACCCGAATGGAAATGGGATCGAGTAACAATGGACTTTGTGTCCGGGTTACCATTGACTCGTAATAAGAAAGACTTCGGTTTGGGTCATTGTTGATAGATCGACCAAGTCTGCTCATTTTATCCCCGTCCGCACGGATTTTTCGCTCGATAAGTTGGCGAAATTATACGCCTCCCAAATTGTTCGATTGCATGGGGTACCTATTTCTATCGTGTCGGATAGAGACCCAAGATTTACGTCGCGGTTTTGGAAGAAATTGCAAGAGGCTTTGGGTACCAAAGCGCATTTTAGCACTTTTCACCCCCAAACCGATGGTCAATCCGAACGGATAATTCAAATACTCGAGGATATGTTGAGATGTTGCATCCTTGAGTTTAGTGGTGCATGGGAACGGTATTTACCTTTGGTTGAATTCGCCACAACAATAGCTTTCAATCAAGTATCAAGATGGCGCCTTACGAGGCTTTATACGATCGTAAATGCCGTACCCCATTATTCGATGAACTTAGTGAAGGAAAAATCTTCGGTTGATTTGGTTAAGGATGCCGAGCAAAAGTTCGAGTAATTCGTGAAAGTTTGAAAGTCGCTTGGATCGCCAAAAGTCCTATGCGGATTTGAAAAGAAAAGATATTGAATATCGGTTGGAGACAAGGTATTTCTCAAAGTCTCACCGGAAGAAAGTGCTTAGATTTGGCCGTAAGGGCAAATTGAGCCCGAGGTTCATCGGGCCATATGAGATATCCGAACAAGTCGGTCCAATCGCGTATCGTTTGATTTTGCCCCGAGCTCGAAAAGATTCACAATGTTTTTCATGTCTCGATGCTTGACGATATAGGTCGATCCATCGCACGTAATTGCTCCATCCGAGATTGAGATTCACCTAATTTGAGCTATGAAGAGGAACCGGTTCGCATTATGATGCGTGAAGTAAAAGAGTTGCGCAATAAGAAAATCCTGTTAGTGAAGGTGTTGTGGCATAAACACGAATTGAAGAAGCCACTTGGGAACTTGAGGACTCTATGAAAGAGCGATACTCGAGCCTATTTACCGGTAAGATTTTCGGGGACGAAAATTTCTTAAGTGGGGGAGAGTTGTGACATCCCAAAATTGACCATAGTCGGGATGTGGTTTCGGGACCACAAAACCGAGACACAAGAATAATTAATTATTATTTTCTATGTTTATTGTGCATGAACGTACATATGTGAAAATTTAGTGCCTTAATTTCGTCATTCGTAGGTGAAATTTATTAGAAAGGACTTATGTGAGGAAATTGAGAAATGTGCTAGGCTAATGTTAAAGTGGCCTATTGATACATATTAGAAAATGCTTGGACTTGCATGTCAAATTGCCAAATTTTCCTTATGGTGGCGGCCAAGTTAGATTGATGATGGGCAATATATTTGTTTGCCTTAGATATTATAATAAGAAATTGGATTATGGGAGACATACTAAAATAAAGAAAGGAATTAAAAAGAAAGGGGAATAAAATAAAAAAAAAAAAAAAGTGTGTGGATGCCTCCCCCCCAATTTGCCGTGAATGGAGCAAAGAAAGAAAAAAAAAAGAGAGCTTCATTTCCTTTGGTTCTCTCTTAGCCGAATTGAAGAAAGAAAGGGGGAGGGGAGATTTCGGTCAACTTTAAGCTCAAAACAAGGTTAGTAATTCATGTTAGATTTTGAAATTTCAGCTTAATGTAAGTTGATTACTAAGTTCTTGAACTAGCCCATGTTAAAATTTTGGATTTGGGTGGTGCATGAAGTATTCGGCCATGGTAGATAGTGAAGGAGTTGATTATTTTCTTTGTGTTAAATGAGTGATTGTGGATGGGTGAAGTGTGAGCTAGTTAAATATTCAATAGTTAGGTTGGATGATAGGAAGAAAAAAATCAGCTTGTGTATGTACACTAAGGCCGAATATGAAGTTGGAGATTTGTGGGAAATGTATGTGTCTTGAAGTGTTGGAATGGAGAGGATGCTTTAATTGTGTTATGAACAATTATGTGTTAGAAATTGTGATTTTGGGTTGACTAGGATTTTAGGCCATAGTGGTCATTGAGGATTAAGGTTATGTTTCATGCTAAACTTGATAAATCTTGGTGTATGGGTGTTTGAACTAAACTAATGATCAAATAGATGCATAAATACAAAGTAAGAAGAATCGGCTATTGTATGTAATATTATTGCCGAATGTGAAAATACTATACTTGAGTAATGAATGTGATTGGATTATTGATAGTATGGTAATTGCATAAGGCTATTAGTAGAATAGCTAAGAACGTAAGGTAGTAAGATAAAAATTTTACCATGTCGTTCGTATGTCATAAGATCATTAAAATGTGGATACCAATATATGTACCAAAGCAGTTGAATGAGCTAATTTATTTGTTTAAGCTCAAGATCCTAAAGGAGAGCGTCCAACAAGGGAAATCGAAGATCATCGAGTAGCCGACTTGGAATTATTTACCTAACACAAGGTAAGTCATTAAGCACATATGTTTGATATTGCTTAAATGATTGGAAAATCTATGCAATTGTGTTTAATGGAATGCTATATATATGTATAAATGAAATTGTATGTGTATGGAATGAGGATAATTGTTGAATGTAAAAGAAATAGTGGAATGTGTAGAAAGTTTGCTTTCGGCACTATGTGTCTGGCAATACGTGTGTATGGTGACGAGATTGGCACTAAGTGTGCGTGCTGGAAATATATGGCACTAAGTGTGCGTGCTGGAAATATATGGCACTAAGTGTGCGTGCTGGAAATATATGGCACTAAGTGTGCAAGCTGGAAAAATCTGACCTTTGGGTGTGCGAGCTCGGAGGGTATGGCAATCGTGCGGGCTTAAATTACGTGGCACTAAGTGTGCGAAATCGAGTAGTAAGCACTGTGTGTGCGTACTCTGTATATATGGAGGTGTGTCTCCATTGAATTGAGTATGGACAGCGGATCGAGTAAGTACCTCGAGCTCATGACGAATAGAGAATACGTTCATGCTTGGGGTTGAATTTGGTAAGCCTTAAATCTATGTGATGATTGAAATTGTATGGTTGTGCTGGAAAATGAGTTAATGTGTAAAAATGCTTGATTATCTTGTTGTGTAGAATATGAAATGTGGATGTATGAATTGGTACGAGATTGGACCGAAAGGTCCGAGGTATTATGGTATAGATTCGATATGGACGAGTACCTAGCCTCATTTGTTGTACATGTAGTAGTAACTTTATCAGTGGATTGATGAATGCTTATGACTTCTGAGTTGTAAACTCACTCGGTGTTTTCTTGTCACCCATTTTAGGTCTCTCGGACTCGTATTGTTTGCGTGATCGGGACCGTCGCTGAAGTCATCACAACGGCTGAAATCTTGTGGTATTGTTTTTGTTGTTGAAGAACATTTGGCATGTATAGGCTATTATATTTTGTCGAATTGTGGGTTGTAAACTTTAAGCCATGCGAAAATGGCCTATGTGGTCGTCGAGTGGGATGCTAGAACCTATAGCCACGAGTCTTAGAAACTCTAATTTTGATAAGGTGGCCATAATTTGTGTCATGTATGATGGATAATTAAGGCCAAGAGAAAATTCATGAAATTGGCATAGTCTACTGCAGTAACTGTTGCGGACAGCAGCAGTGAGATGAGATTGAAAAATCACTAAAAATAGTAGAAGTAGAATTAAATAGTGAGTAAATTATGTAACTGAACCTTGATGAATCTATTTTTATATGGACGAAACGAAATGACCATATGAGCAGTATACTGAGAAATATTAAAGTTCTCGTGAGACAGGGCCAGAACTGTTTCTGGGTCCCCTGTTGCGAATTTTAAAATTTACCATAAATTATCCAGAAAGAATTAGGAGTCATTCCTTATATGTACAGATTCCATTTTGAGTCTAGTTTCATTAGAAACAAACGCCGCCAGTATTAAATCCCTGTACAGAGAGATATCCAAGTTGTAACGTGCGAAGGTCAGTGCAGTCGATCCCTGTAACATGGGTGACTTTAACTAATAAACTGTACCAATTGGCCCAACCAAAAATTCTAAAAATAAATCCATGGATGGGTATATGAGTCTAAATTTAGGGAAAATTTACAAAACCAGTTTCCGAGTTTTGAAACTCGAGATATGATTTTTAAGGCGACGGTGACGCAGTTTTCCAGCCTGACTGGTAATGTCAAATTGGTTGGTATCTTGAGAGGATTTGGCCGTTAACCCCTCGTGTCCGACACCAGCGTCGGTCACGAGTTTGGGGTGTTACACATATGCCCAAATCGACAGCCTCCCTAATTTTAGGGACTTCGGCTTTTCTTAACTTTGCAAAATAAGAATAGGTCTGAGATGATACGTACTTACCCCTTACTCCCACTTGATTTCCACGCAATCTAGTGTAGATTTATCTATCAAACGACGGTAGAACTCGATTCCCCAAAGTCTTGAAGTTTCGGCTATAAGCCCCCAAATCTATGGTTTTTCGGCTTTTATATGATGAAGAAGATGATAATGTGGGGCTACAACCTTGAAGTAGAATTGCGGTCGAGATCTAGGATTAAGAAAAGATACTTGCAAATTAATAAAACAAAAGAACATAGGAGAACACGGCTTTGAAGAAATCGGCACAAGCAATGATCACAAGATTTCGCTTTTATGGATTCGGCAAAAGTATTGATGAATAGCAGGTATGATGAATAGTTTTGAAGAAGAAGAAAGAAAAATAGAAGAAAAGGAATAGGGAGGTGGTAGTTTGGCTAGAGAGGAAAAGAGAGGAAAAACAACCCTAAGGTGTTAAAGCGAAGAAAATGGCACCACTCAATACCCTAAGTGCCAAATACTAACAACATAGCCCCCGCCGATTTTTCCCTCTTCAATTCCCATAATTCGCCAACTCCTAGCCTCATCCAAATCCTTAAATCTCTCCCTTATCCCTCCTTAATCCAAGCATTTAAACCGATCCAACTCTCCTTTAGCGTAATCCACCAACTCCAACACTTACCCTCCCGCACTAAAAAATAAATGCATCTATTTGCCAACACAGGAATCGATCCCTTGCCTTCCCAAAGCTCCACACGCCACTTTTCTAGGAGCCTAGTGGCATCACCCTTGCCACTTAACCAAGGCTCTTTTGTGATGCAATTACCCATCACTCCACTTAAGGCCACTTAGCCGTAACCCCTAACTCCTAAGTCTAAAATTCCAAAAATTCAACTGGTTTTGGCCAACTCATGGGCCTTCTATAAGCCCATTTACCTACTCAAAATACTAATTCCACATCCAAATACAAAATTTTAAAAATCTTTACAAAATATTGAAAATCGCGAATAAACCCGAAAATCAGGATGTTACAGAGCAGTTCACCATGCGCAAGACCAAGTCAGAAACAGAGATTACCTTATGAGGGAAGCCATAACCTAGATTCGAGAGGTAGCTGACTACTTGCAAGCTTTAGCGGTATAGGCAGACACAGTCAGATCTCAGACAAGAGTTGGCCTCGTTGCTTAGAAAAATTAAGACTTTGAGTGTTAGAGCAAAATTTTATCTGTAACTCAACTTTATGTAAAAGATTTTATTTTCAAGTGAAATTTTCTAAAGGGGATTGAATCAAAATTGATGCCTTCTTTGCATTCATGCATTTGAATTACATCATATCATTATGCATTAAAGGCCATAAGAGGTTTCTAATTAATTAATTAAAAATTATTTCAGTAACCTGGAAACCAACGAAAACCAACCAACTACGCACCCCTACGGTACAAGAAAAAAGTAAATGGACAAAAGACTTGAGAAATTGGAGCAAATGCAAAAAGATATGCAGTAACAAATGCAGTATCAGATGCAAGAGCAGCTAGCCAAGATTCAGCAAGAGATGAAAGAGCAAATGATGGAATCCCAAAGGGAGATGATGAGTCAGTTATCCCAATTGCTATTGGGAGGAACGAATAAGGGAAAGGGCCCCATGGACAAAGTTGAAGAAACTAATGAAGATCCTCAATACCCTACTGGCTTCACTCCGACACATGTACCGATGAAGCCCGAGATTAATCTACCAAAATCATCTATCACGATCATGCCCCAGCAGGTTCAGGCCGGAGCTTCAAGATCGATGAACTTCCAAACTGGCTCAGGCTCTAACTTTGTTAACAACCCGAACTATCTACCCATTCCCGATTTGGATGAAGTTGCTGACGAAGAAAATGCGAGGATGGATTCGCAAAAACAATTGAAAGAACAGTGTAGGTGGCTCGAGGAGAAATTCAAAGGCATGGAAAGCGCGGATCATCATCAAGGGATTGATGCCAAGGACCTGAGTCTGGTCCCAGATTTAGTCCTTCCCCCTAAATTCAAAATGCCTGAATTCGAAAAATACAATGGAACAAGCTGCCTTGAAGCCCACATCACTATGTTCTGTAGGTGAAGGACGGGATATGTTAAAAATGACCAGCGATTAATCTACTACTTTCAAGATAGTCTGGCCGGGGCGGCATCTAAGTGGTACAACCAATTAAGCCGCTCTAAAATTAACTCGTGGAAGGACCTGGCTGAGGCCTTTATGAAGCAATACAATCATGTGATGGACATGACCCCCGACAGAATCACTCTCCAGAACATGGAGAAGAAATCAAATGAAAGCTTTAGACAGTACGCACAAAGATGGAGAGAGGTGGCCATACAAGTTCAGCCGCCACTTCTAGAAAAGGAGACGACGATGCTCTTTATTAACACCTTGAAGGCCCCTTTTATCACTCATATGTTGGGAAGCGCCACTAAGAGCTTCTCTAACATAGTGATGACGGGGGAAATGATCAAAAATGCTGTTAGAAGTGGCAAGATAGAATCAGGAGAGAGTGCCAAGAAGTCGGCCCTGATGAAAAGAAATAATGAAGTGAATAACATGAACACATTCAACAAAGGTTAGTCCAAGTCACTTGTGACAGCCCTAAATTGACCCTAGTCAGAAAGTGGTTTCGGGACCACAAGACCGAGTCATAAAAATAATTAACCATTATATTTGATGCTTATTATATGTATATAGGCATGTGTGAAAATTTCATGTTTTAATTTTGTTAATTGTAAGTGAATTTTGCTAAATAGGACTTGTGTGAGAAAATTTAGAAATGTGCTAGGCAAATGTTAAAGTGGCCTATTGATGCATGCTAGAAAGTGTTGTCCTTGCATGTCAAAATACCCAAAACTTGGGATGGTGGCCGCCATGCTATGGGTAAAAAGGTATTATAAACATGTTATGTTAGTGTTTCATGGGAGGAATGATAAAATAAGGAGCATGGTAATAAAATAATGAAAAGGAAAATGATGAAGAAAAAAAAGAAAAAGTTCTCATGTTGTTCAACTTGGCGAATAGAAGAAAGAAAAGAAGGAAAGAGCTTGGAGAAAATCAGCTATGGTGGTTCACTAGACTAAGGTATGTTGATGTTGTTCCATGAGATTCATGCATATTTTTAGTTGTTAGCTTGAGTTCTACCTAGCCCATGGTTTAAATCTTTGCTATGAGATGGAGTTGATATTCGTAGTGGGTGTTGTCTTCTTAGTTGGTGTTTGATGTTGTGGTGATGAGGCATGAAGATGAGTTAAGTTTCGCTAAGGTGGACTTGTGTTGATGTCATTTGCATGCTAAGTGTGAAGCTTTGTAATGATACATGTGATGGTGATTGATGACTCTTGGATTTTCTTTTTAGCATTTTGAGTTAGACATTAAGTTCTTTGTTTAACCCATGACCAAAATTGAAATGGTATGGTGTCTTGATGCATTCGCCATGGTAGGAAGTAGATGAGAATTGGTAGTAAGGTGAAGTGAAAATGTTAGTATTTGATTACTAGTGTATATATGTGTATTAGCTGAGTTTTGAATTTGAAACAAAATGGTATGTAGTCAATACAAGTAACCATATTTGTAGGAAGTATTAAGCATATAATCGGCCTCAACATAGACATGCATATTCGGCCACATGAGGTAGATTGGTGTTGCATGTATTCGGTTAGAGGCAAGCATATTAATGCTTTTATCTTGGCTTAGATAATCGGCTAAAAGAGAGTGTGGGCTAATATGTTGAGTTGATTCATGATTTCATATATATGTGACTCTAATGTCTAATGTATATATGGGTTAAGTACCTTGAGTTTCTCTTTTTGATGTTCAAATGATTAAATCAATTTATTTGTTAAATTAAGCTCAAGAGCAAAGGGGAACTAAATCCGATAAAGGGAAGGAAAAAGTGATCGAATAGCCGTCGAAATCATTCGACAACATCCGAGGTAAGTTTTCGAGTAATGAAACTTAGTTTACGATTTGATTAAGTCATGACGTATAAGCATAACAAATATACGGTGATATAATGATTCTACTTGAATTATATGTTGAGTTAATTAGTCTATACGTATGATGGGTAGCCGTATGTGCATAGAAATCATGTCATAAAGCAAACCAAATCATGCTGTTAGTATGTGGCTATTGAGCCGAAAATGGGAATGCTTAATAATTGACTTGTGTTTGAATTCTAGTTATGAAAATGAAATAAAGATGTGTCATGATTTACTGATATGTGCATGAATATTCGGATGATAACGGGGCTAAGTCCCGAAGGCATTTGTGCGAGTTACTAATTCCAGGCTAAGTCCCGAAGACATTTGTGCGAGTTACTATTTCCGGGCTAAGTCCCGAAGGCATTTGTGCTAGTTACTATATCCGGGCTAAGTCCCGAAGGCATTTGTGCGAACTACTATATCCGGGCTAAGTCCCGAAGGCATTTGAGCAAGTAGCTATATCCGGTTAAATCCCGAAGGTACTTGGTTTGGGAATGAGCGATCTTGCTGTAATAATTTCAATTAATATGCTCGTAAAATCCCAACGATGAGGTATGTTTCGTATATGCATTGGATTAGTTGATTCCTTTTAAATAGTATTCGCTCAGTCGATTAATGAGCTTCCGGCTTTTGGTTAAGTTGATCTCTTATGTATGAGTATAAGGGTTGGTAATGTGAAGTAGGTATGATTTTGAGAATGTGTGTATATGAAATTATCCGTTTAGTCATATGAATGCTATACTTCAATTGTGCCTAATTTCATTGCTCAAAACTTACTAAGCATTAAATGCTTATTTCGTTTCTTTGATTCTCTGTTTTATAGATTTTGGTTCGTCACCATCGACTGGATTGTCAAAGTCAAGTCGTCCACACTATCAAAGCCCTTTTGGTACTCTTTTATTTGAACTCGCTAATGGCATGTATAGGACCGCCTTTTGTTATTAGTCAAGTACTTTGGTGTTGTATATATTTGGATAGCCATGCGAAAATGGCTTATATATTTTGAGCATAGTGTTATAATCATTTTGTATGTATATGGTTATTGATAGGTGTGGATATGCTTGGCAATGATTGGCCATTGGAATGGTTAATCATGATCATATTTTGTGCTATATATGCTAAAGGGCTAGTTGAATCATGGAAACTATGAAATAGATAAAGTCTACCTTAAAGGCGATCTTGACAAGAGCAGTGATGTAAATTTGAAAAATCACTAAAAATAGTAGGAATGGAATTAAATAGTGAATAAATTATGTAATCGAACCTTGATGAATCTACTTTCATATGGAAGAAACGAAACGATCATATGAGTCGTATTTTAAGAGATATTTAAGTTTTCGTGGAATAGGGCCAGAGCGATTTCTGGATCCCCTGATCTGACTTTGGAAATTCACTATAAATTAACCAGAGATAATTAGAAGTCATGCCATATTGTATAGATTCATTTTTTAGTCCAGTTTCATTAGAAATAAACGGCATAAGTATTGAAGCCCTGTACAGGGAGATATATAAGTCGTAATGCATGACGGTCAGAGCAGTTGAACCCTGAAACAGGGGAGATTTTAACTAATAAACTGTACTAATTGGCCAGATCAAAAATATTAGAAAACAATTTTTAGATGGATCTATGAGTCTAGTTTCAGGGAAAATTTATGGAATTAGTTTTCGAGCTTGAACTCGAGATATGATTTTTAAAGTGACTGTGATGCGCTTAGCCACTTTGTCCGGAAATAAAAAATGAACTGTAAGTCAATGAAATAAGTCCGTAAATACCTCGTGTTCGACTCAAACAACGGTCTCGGTGCGGGTGTTACAATTTTATTGGTATCAGAGCTACGGTTTAGTCGATTCTAGGACTACCGTAATATGTTTGGGTCTAGCTATACATGCCATTTTGCGATTATTTGATAGTGTGGTGATTTATGAAAATTGAAAATGTGTTTATTTATAGTAATGGATCTCGATCCCAATCGAGCGGTGGTGATGATCTTGAGAGTGTAGCGCTGCTCCGCGCAAGGGACAATGCCGCGGACTCTCAACCTATTGCTAGTAATCCGAACGATGAAGCTAGACAAGCTTTTTATAGCGTGATGAATGATTGGTTCAACCAATACATTCGAACTAATACTGGTGCTCCACAACCCCATTCCCGACTAATACAACCCCTTTTGCAATGCCTCCGGTCATTGACCAAATAAGGTCAAATAAGCCCTAGTTGATGAATCCGAAAACACGGGCTCTCAATTTAAAGCTACGGACAATGACGATCTTGAGCAAGTGAATTTTGGTTGGATAACACTATTCGGTACTTGATGAACTATCTTGCACACCGATGAATGCTTAAAGTGTACTATCTCCTTGCTACGTGATTCGCCTACTATTGGTGGAATCGTTGATTTCTGTTGCCCAGAGAGCAAGTAACTTGGGAGTTTTTCCAAACGAGTTTGAAAGAAGTATATCGACCGAGATTCATTGACCAAAAGCGGAAGGAATTTCTTGAACTTAAACAAGGTTCCATGTCGGTTCTGACTATGAATGAAAATTTGTGAGGCTTAGCCGGTACGCACGAGAATGCATTTTTTCAGAAGTTGTGATGTGTAAACGTTTCGAAGATGGACTGAATAATGATATAAAGCTGTATGTTGGCATTTTAGAAATCCGAGAATTTGTGGTACTTGTCGAGCGAGCTTGCAAAGCCGAGAAGCTCGATGAGGAGAAAAGGAAAGGCGATATGGGAGCAAAGGAGTTTCAGAAGAGATCTTGGAAAGCCCTTCCAACAGTCATCGAAGAAATTTAGAGATGACTTAGGCCAGTCTAGAGACACTTCGGGTTTTTCTAGACGAGATCATGACCGACCCCCTGTGAGTACACGAGTCACTTAGGTCGCCAGTGTTGGAAACGATCGTCGAGACAGAACGGAGTGCCAGTATTGTGGTAAATGGCATTCGAGGAGTTGTACATTCCATGACCGCTCCTATTATAAATGCAGATCAGCTGACCATTTTATCAAGGATTGCCCGAGACTGTCTAAACAAAATGTAAATCAGAGTGGGAAACCAGGTGCTACTACTGCTCGGGGTAGACCGTCTAGAAACACGAGCAATGCTAGTGGTAGTCAGAGAGGATCTAGAGATGCTACAACCAGATCTGAGGCTCGTGCGCTTGCTAGAGCTTATGCTATACGTGCACGCGAGGATGCTTCTTCGCTTGATGTTATTACCAGTACTTTCACTCTCTTTGATACTAATGTGATTGCTTTGATTGACCCTGGTTCTACTCATTCTTATATATGTGAAACCCTAGCAACCAGTAAGACTTTACCGTTGAGTCTCTTCGAGTTCGTAATTCGGTGTCAAATCCTTGGGTCATTATGTGCTTGTCGACAAAGTGTGTAAGAAATGTCCCTTAGAAATTAGAGGTTCTCGCTTTCTACCAATTTGATGCTTTTACCGTTTGATGAATTTGATGTTATCCTCGGTATGGATTGGCTAACTGCTCACAATGCATTGTGAATTGCAAAAGAAAAACTATCGATTTGAGGTGTGCAAATAATGAGATGATTCGAGTTGAGTCTCTCGACTTGAATGGGTCGCCACCGTAATATCATCGATGTTGGCTCGAAATATGTAAGAAAGGGTGCGAAGCATACCTTGCGTATGTACTTGATGACAAAGAGTTAGAAAAGAAGCTGAATCGTGCGGTGGTTTGTGAATATCTGGATGTTTTCGGAAGAATTACCGGTTTACCACTGTTCGGAGGTAGAGTTTGGTAATGAGCTTGTACAGGACTACACCAATTTCGATAGCTCAGATCGTATGGCACCAACAGAAATTAAAGGAATTGAAAGCTCAGTTGCAAGAGTTGATGGATAGAGGTTTCGCTCGACCAAGTTTCTCACCTTGAGGTGCACCAGTATTGTTTGTGAAAAAGAAGGACGGAACCATGAGGTTGTGCATCGACGATCGTCAGCTGAATAAGGTGACAATAAAGAATAAATATCTGATACCGCGCATTGACGATTTGTTTGATCAACTAAAGGGAGCCTCAGTGTTTTCAAAGATAGATTTGAGATCGGGTTATTATCAGTTGCAAATTCGAGCTTCGGATATACCCAAAATAGCTTTCAAAACAAGATACGGTCACTACGAGTTCTTAGTGATGCCGTTTGGGCTCACTAATGCCCCTGCGGTATTTATGGATCTGATGAATCGGGTCTTCAGACAGTATCTGGACCGGTTTGTAGTTGTGTTTATTGATGACATCTTGGTCTACTCAAGAGATGAAACCGAGCATGCTGAGCACCTAAGATTAGTGTTGCAGATTTTGCGAGATAAGCAGTTATATGCTAAGTTCGATGAAGTATGAGTTACGGTTAAGAGAGGTGAGCTTCTTGGGTCATGTGGTATCCGTGACGGGTATTCGAGTTGATCCGAGCAAAATTTCAGCCATACTTAGCTGGAAGCCTCAGAAATATTCTTGAGGTTTAGAGCTTTTTGAGACTTGCCGGTTACTACCGATGGTTTGTAAAAGGTTTCTCGATGATAGCCACACCAATGACGAAACTACTTCAGAAAGATGTTAAGTTTGAATGGACAGAAAAGTGTCAGAAAAGTTTCGATCAATTGAAAACTCATTTGACGGAAGCTCCAGTACTAGTGCAGCCCGAATCAAGCAAGGGGTTCGTCATTTACAGTGATGCATCCTTACTTGGGTTGGGTTGTGTATTGATGCAAGAAGGTCGAGTTGTAGCTTATGCGTCGAGGCAACTGAAGCCACATGAGAAAAATTATCCAACCCATGATCTCGAACTAGCTGCCATCGTATTCGCTTTGAAAATATGGCGACATTACTTATTTGGTGAGAAGTGCCATGTATATTCGGATTACAAAAGTCTCAAATATTTGATGACTCAAAGAGACTTGAATCTGCGACAAAAACGTTGGCTTGAGTTGTTAAAAGATTTAAGGTTGTCATTGACTATCACCCGGGAAAGGCTAATGTGGTTGCGGATGCTTTGAGTCGTAAATCATTGTTTGCTTTACGAGTGATGAATGTACACTTGTCTGTTCTATCCGACAATGTGTTAGTAGCAGAATTAAAGGCTAGACCATTGTTGATTCATCAAATTCGTGAAGCTCAGAAAGTCGATGATGAATTGGTTGCAAAACGGGTTGAATGTGTTTCGGATAGGGAATCAGAGTTTCAAATTGATGACGACGATTGTTTGAGGTTCAGAAGTCGTTTGTGTGTTCCAAGAAATTCAGAACTTATTTCGATGATTCTGAACGAAGCTCATAGTAGCCGAATGTCAATTGACCCGGGGAGCACGAAAATGTACAACAATCTGAGACGTCAGTTTTGGTGGCATGGTATGAGACGAGACATTTTCGATTTTGTTTCGAAGTGTTTAATATGCCAACAAGTGAAAGAGGAACATCAAGTGCCTACGAGTTTACTCCAGCCGATCATGATACCTGAATGGAAATGGGATCGAGTCACGGTGGATTTTGTGTCTGGGTTGCCATTGTCGACAAGTAAGAAAGATACGATTTGGGTTGTTGTTGATAGACTGACTAAGTTGGCTCATTTTATTCCGTCGTCACGGATTATTCAATTTGGATAAACTAGCTGAATTGTATGTTTCTCGATTGTGAGATTACACGGGTACCCATTTCTATTGTGTCGGATAGAGATCCGAGATTCACCTCGCGATTTTGGAAGAAATTGCAAGAAGCTTTGGGTACCAAGTTGCATTTTAGCACCGCTTTTCATCCCCAAACCGATGGTCAATCCGGCGGATAATTCGGATACTCGAGGATATGTTGAGATCTGCATCCTTGAGTTTAGTGGTTCATGGGAACGGTATCTACCTTTGATTGAGTTCGCACAACAATAGTTTTCAGTCAAGCATTAAGATGGCGCCTTACGAGGCTTTGTACGATCGAAAATGCCGTACACCATTGTTTTGGACCGAGCTCGGTGAAAGTAAAATTTTGGAGTTGATTTGATTAAAGATCTTTGAAGCGTAAAGTAAAATAATTCGTGAAAGTCTGAAGGCAGCATCAGATCGTCAGAAGTCATACGCGGATTTGAAACGAAAGGACATTGAGTATCAGGTGGGAGATAAAGTGTTTCTTAAAGTTTCACCTTGGAAAAAGATACTCAGATTTGGGCGTAAGGGCAAATTGAGTCCGAGGTTCATCGGGCCATATGAAATATCCGAACGAGTCGGTCCAGTTGCGTATAGATTGATTTTGCCCCCTGAACTTGAAAAGATTCACGACGTCTTTCATGTTTCGATGCTTCGACGTTATAGATCTGATCCATCGCACATAATTAATCCATCAGAGGTTGAAATTCAACCCGATATGAGTTATAAAGAAGAACCGATTCGTATCCTGGCTCGTGAAGTGAAAGAGTTACGAAACAAAAAGGTTCCTTTAGTAAAAGTGTTATGGCTCAAACACGGGATGGAAGAAGCTACTTGGGAGACCGAGAACTCTATGAAAGAACGATACCCAAACCTATTTACCGGTAAGATTTTCGGGGACGAAAATTTCTTAAGTGGGGGAGAGTTGTGACAGCCCTAAATTGACCCTAGTCGAAAAGTGGTTTCGGGACCACAAGACTGAGTCATAAAAATAATTAACCATTATATTTGATGCTTATTGTATGTATATAGGCATGTGTGAAAATTTCATGTTTGAATTTTGTTAATTGTAAGTGAATTTTTCTAAATAGGACTTGTGTGAGAAAATTTAGAAATGTGCTAGGCAAATGTTAAAGTGGCCTATTGATGCATGCTAGAAAATGTTGTCCTTGCATGTCAAAATACCCAAAACTTGGGATGGTGGCCGGCCATGCTATGGGTAAAAAGGTATTATAAACATGTTATGTTAGTGTTTCATGGGAGGAATGATAAAATAAGGAGCATGGTAATAAAATAATGAAAAGGAAAATGATGAAGAAAAAAAAGAAAAAGTTCTCATGTTGTTCAACTTGGCGAATAGAAGAAAGAAAAGAAGGAAAGAGCTTGGAGAAAATCGGCTATGGTGGTTCACTAGACTAAGGTATGTTGATGTTGTTCCATGAGATTCATGCATATTTTTAGTTGTTAGCTTGAGTTCTACCTAGCCCATGGTTTAAATCTTTGCTATGAGATGGAGATGATATTCAGCCATGGGTGTTGTCTTCTTGATTGGTGTTTGATGTTGTGGTGATGAGGCATGAAGATGAGTTAAGATTCGGCTAAGGTTGACTTGTGTTGATGTCATTTGCATGCTAAGTGTGAAGCTTTGTAATGATACATGTGATGGTGATTGATGACTCTTGGATTTTCTTTTTAGCATTTTTGAGTTAGACATTAAGTTCTTTGTTTAACCCATGACCAAAATTGAAATGGCATAGTGTCTTGATGCATTCGGCCATGGTAGGAACTAGATGAGAATTGGTAGTAAGGTGAAGTGCAAATGTTAGTATTTGATTACTAGTGTATATATGTGTATTAGCCGAGTTTTGAACTTGAAACAAAATGGTATGTAGTCAATACAAGTAACCATATTTGTAGGAAGTATTAAGCATATAATCGGCCTCAACATAGACATGCATATTCGGCCACATGAGGTAGATTGGTGTTGCATGTATTCGGTTAGAGGCAAGCATATTGATGCTTTTATCTTAGCTTAGATAATCAGCTAAAAGAGAGTGTGGGCTAATATGTTGAGTTGATTCATGATTTCATATATATGTGACTCTAATGTCTAATGTATATATGGGTTAAGTACCTTGAGTTTCTCTTTTTGATGTTCAAATGATTAAATCAATTTATTTGTTAAATTAAGCTCAAGAGCAAAGGGGAACTAAATCCGATAAAGGGAAGGAAAAAGTGATCGACTAGCCGTCTAAATCGTTCAACAACATCCGAGGTAAGTTTTCGAGTAATGAAACTTAGTTTACGATTTGATTAAGTCATGACGTATAAGCATAACAAATATACGGTGATATAATGATTCTACTTGAATTATATGTTGAGTTAATTAGTCTATACGTATGATGGGTAGCCGTATGTGCATAGAGATCATGTCATAAAGCAAACCAAATCATGCTGTTTGTATGTGGCTATTGAGCCGAAAATGGGAATGCTTAATAATTGACTTGTGTTTGAATTCTAGTTATGAAAATGAAATAAAGATGTGTCATGATTTACTGATATGTGCATGAATATTCGGATGATAACGGGGCTAAGTCCCGAAGGCATTTGTGCGAGTTACTATTTCCGGGCTAAGTCCCGAAGGCATTTGTGCGAGTTACTATATCCGGGCTAAGTCCCGAAGGCATTTGTGCGAACTACTATATCCGAGCTAAGTCCCGAAGGCATTTGAGCAAGTAGCTATATCCGGTTAAATCCCGAAGGTACTTGGTTTGGGAATGAGCGATCTTGCTGTAATAATTTCAATTAATATGCTCGTAAAATCCCAACGATGAGGTATGTTTCGTATATGCATTGGATTAGTTGATTCCTTTTAAATAGTATTCGCCGATCGATTAATGAGCTTAGGCTTTTGGTTAAGTTGATCTCTTATGTATGAGTATAAGGGTTGGTAATGTGAAGTAGGTATGATTTTGAGAATGTGTGTATATGAAATTATCCGTTTAGTCATATGAATGCTATACTTCAATTGTGCCTAATTTCATTGCTCAAAACTTACTAAGCATTAAATGCTTATTCCGTTTCTTTGATTCTCTGTTTTATAGATTTTGGTTCGTCAGCTATCGGACTCGGGATTGGAAAAGTCGAAGTCGTCCACACTATCAAAGCCCTTTTGGTACTCTTTTAGTTGAACTCTGCTAATGGCATGTATAGGACTGCCCTTTTGTTATTAGTCAAGTACTTTGGTGTTGTATATATTTGGATAGCCATGCGAAAATGGCTTATATATTTTGAGCATAGTGTTATAATCATTTTGTATGTATATGGTTATTGACAGGTGTGGATATGCTTGGCAATGGTTGGCCATTGGAATGGTTAATCATGATCATATTTTGTGCTATATATGCTAAAGGGCTAGTTGAATCATGGAAACTATGAAATAGGTAAAGTCTACCTTAAAGGCGATCTTGACAAAGAAGAGTGATGTAAATTTGAAAAATCACTAAAAATAGTTGGAATGGAATTAAATAGTGAATAAATTATGTAATCGAACCTTGATGAATCTACTTTCATATGGAAGAAACGAAACGATCATATGAGTCGTATTTTAAGAGATATTTAAGTTTTCGTGGAACAGGGCCAGAGCGATTTCTAGATCCCCTGATCTGAATTTGGAAATTCACTATAAATTAGCCAGAGATAATTAGAAGTCATGCCATATATGTATAGATTCATTTTTTAGTCCAGTTTCATTAGAAATAAACGGAATAAGTATTGAACCCTGTACAGGGAGATATATAAGTTGTAATGCATGAAGGTCAGAGCAATCGAACCCTGGAACAGGGGAGACTTTAACTAATAAACTGTACTAATTGGCCTGATAAAAAATTCTAGAAAACAATTTTTATATGGATATATTAGTCTAGTTTCAGGGAAAATTTACGGAATCAGTTTTCGATCTTCAGAACTCGAGATATGATTTTTAAAGTGACTGTGATGCAGTTAGCCAGCTTGTCTAGAAATAAAAAAAATGAACTGTGTAAGTCAATGAAATAAGTCCGTAAATACCTCGTGTTCGACTCCGGCAACAATCTCGGGTGTGGGGTGTTACATCACTTACCGTAAATCAGCCAAAGACGGTAGCCACCAATCAACGTAGCTTTGTAAGACAAGAATCCAACGCGAGGGAGAACACGGAAAGGCCACAATTCACCCCTATACCCATGACATATAGGGAACTCTACCAGAACTTGTTTAACACTTATGTAGTGTCTCCTTTTTACCTGAAGCCATTGCAGCCCCCGTATCCCAAATGGTATGACACAAATGCCCATTGTGAATACCACGCGGGAATCACCAGGCACTCTATCGAAAACTGCACTGCGTTCAAGAAAGTAGTCGAAAGACTTATTAAGATGGGGATCATGAGATTTGACGACCCAGCCACACCCAATGTAGCAGAAAACCCACTCCGCAATCATACTGACCAAGGAGTGAATGAGATAAGTGAAGATAGGAATAAGAAGATCAAGTATGAGGTGGCAGAAGTCAGGACCCAATTGAGACGGATATGGAAAGAGATGGCCAAGAGAGGATTGATCGCTTTGGATTCGGGGGAAGAATATGAATAAGGGAGGAACTACTACGTGTTTCACAGCGAGGTGGGGCATGAAATCCAAGAGTGTGTGGAATTCAGGGCCCTAGTATAGAACATGATGGATAATAAGGAAATGGAATTCTATGAAGAGACCGACCCCGTAAAGGGAGATGTATATGCGTCGGAGGGAGAATCGACGGTACAGAATCAAACAGCAAACTATCCTGTGGTTATCATATCGAGACCTAAAAATAATGAAGCTGGAGTACAAATTGGACTGAGGGTCATAATCCAAAGACCTGCAGTCTTCCCCTACAAAGACAGCAAAAAGGTCCTATGGAATTATGATTGTAACGTGACGATTCTGAGAAAGGAAAGCCTGGTTGTTGCTTCAAAAGGGGACTAAGATGGGGGCTCCTATACATTAGCAGGAGATGGTATTATACAGCAAATGAGGAGACACAACCCATAAAAGGAAAAGCCCCAGTGGTTGAAGAAATGAAGGAAAAAGCGACCAAATCTGTTATTGAGCCAGTTAACGAGGAGGAGGCTAAGGAGTTTTTAAAATTCCTAAAGCATAGCGAATATAGCGTGATGGAACAGCTACGTAAACAACCAGCCCGTATCTCAATGCTGGCCTTACTTCTAAGCTCAGACGTTCATCGTAGCGCGCTAATGAAGGTCTTGAATGAGACATATGTTGCCAATGATATCTCCGTTAACAAGTTAGACCGTTTGGTTAGCAACATAAGTGTCAATAACTATATTTTCTTCAATGACGACGAGATACCACCCGGGGGCATGGGGTCGACTAAAGCCTTGCATATTACCATGCGCTGTAATGGATATACGCTGCCAGGCGTACTCATTGATAACGGATTAGCCTTGAACGTCCTGCCATTCGCCACGCTTAACAGATTACCTATAGACAGCTCTCACATGAAAGAGTGTCAGAACATAGTGAAAGCATTCGATGGCACGGAGAGAAGGGTGATGGGCAGAATCGAGGTACCTCTTTAAATTGGGCCAAACACATATGAGGTGGATTTCCTAGTAATAGATATCAAGCCCTCATACAATTGCTTGTTGGAAAGGCCCTGGATACATTCAGTTGGGGCAGTACCCTCATCATTGCATCAAAAATTGAAACTGGTATCAGAGGGGCGGTTGATAATGATCAATGCTGAAGAGGATATCATTGCAACTATGAGCAATAATGCGCCCTATTTGGAGATGGATGACGAAGCAATTGAATGCTCATTTCGATCTTTAGAATTTTTTAATGTAACCTTCATCACCGAGGGAAGCACGATTCTGGTGCCAAAATTGTCCAAAACTACGGGGATGAGTCTACGGTTAATGGTTGGAAAAGGGGCCCTATCCGGAAGAGGACTTGTGAGACATCTATAAGGAAGGGTTGAGATGCTAGGGTTGAAGGAGAAGAGAGACCGCTTCGGCTTAGGTTTTAAGCCAACTGCAAGGCAATGGAGAAAAGAGCTGGAAGAGAAGGAGAGCGCGGTTAACGGGGGAGGAAATCAAGTGGGAGCCAATGATATTCCCCCACATATCGAAAACCTTTGTGTCCTGAGGAATCATTCATCCTGAGAGAGGCACGATGATGAAAGGAGCCATAGAAGAAAGGCTAGAAAGCTTGGACATCAACGCCACATACGACGAAGAGATGGGAAGAGAAAATTTGTCGGGCATTTGCCTCTACACACCTGGAAGTATTCTGGACAACTGGACTGCGGAAGAGATTCCTGTAGTTTTTAGAACGGATTCAGAGTAATGTCCAAAACACACTTATTGCTCTAGGCCTAGGAGTAATAAGAATCTTTTGAGAAACAGGCTGATGTTTATTTCAATGAAATGCACGGTTATTATCATTTTTGAGCAAATGTTCTCTCATTCTTTCAATTTCATCCATAATTATACAAATGATTACTTTTGGATTCTTTTATTCTTTAAATGTTCTAAATATTCTTTCATTCGCCATTCATAATCATACCATACAAATAAATGTTTTGAATTCTTTTGATTCTGCCTTCATCCTCATAACAGGTCCCCAGATATCAATGATATGAGTGACACTGCTAATGACTCAGAATTTCCTTTTGAGTGAGATGTGTGTATGGAGGATTCTCAAGATTTTGAGGATGACCAAGGCTGTAACCTGTCTCCTGATTTGTTGAGGATAGTGGAACGAGATGAGAAACAAATCCTACCTCACAAAGAATCAGTAGAAATTGTGACCTTAGGAGAAGGACAAGTGGTGAAGATCGGAACATGTATCACCATGGAGATGAAGTGAGACCTCATTAAATTACTTCAAGAATTCAAAGATGTCTTCGCATGGTCATACCAAGATATGCCCGGGTTGAACACTGATATCATGGTGCATCGACTCCCCATAAAGGAAAAATGCAAGCTAGTTCAGCAAAAACTCTGAAGAATGAGGCCCGATGTCTTGCTAAAAATAAAAGAAGAGGTTCGAAAGTAATTTGACGCTGGATTCCTGAAGGTGGTAAAATACTCAGATTGGGTAGCCAACATCGTCCCCGTTCCTAAGAAAGATGGAAAAGTGCGAATGTGTGTGGACTACAGAGATTTGAATAAAGCCAGCCCGAAGGACAATTTCTCACTGCCTCATATTGACACCCTAGTGAACAACACGGGAGGACACTCATTGTTTTCATTCATGGACGGTTTCTCTAAATATAACCAGATCAAGATGCATCCTGAAGACATGGAGAAGACCACATTTGTAACCATGTGGGGGACATTCTGCTATAAAGTGATGCCATTTGGACTGAAGAATGTGGGGGCAACTTATCAAAGAGCCATGGTAACCCTTTTCCACGACATGATGCATAAAGAAATCGAGGTTTATGTCGATGATATGATCGCAAAATCTTGAACAGAGAAAGAGCACATACAAGTCTTGAGAAAATTGTTCTTGAGGTTGAGGAAGTTTCAGCTAAAACTCAACCCAGCCAAATGTACCTTCGGAGACAAGTATGGAAAGCTACTAGGATTCGTGGTTAGTGAGAAAGGGATCGAGATCGATCCAGACAAAGTTAAAGCCATACAAGAGCTACCTCCACCGCGTACTCAGAAAGAGGTTCGAGGCTTTCTAGGAAGATTAAATTACATCACTCGGTTCATTTCACAACTGACCGAGAAATGTGACCCTATCTTTCGCCTCCTCAAGAAACATGACCAGGTGAATGGAATGAAGAATGCCAAAGAGCTTTCGACAAGGTCAAACAGTACTTGTCCAACGCTCTGATCCTGATGCCACCTAACCCCGATAAGCCATTAATACTATATTTGGCAGTATTTGAGAATTCTAGGGGATGCGTATTGGGTCAGCATGACGAGTTAGGAAGGAAAGAAAAAAACCATTTACTATCTTAGTAAAACATTCACGGAATGTGAGACAAGGTACCCGCTGATAGAGAAGTTGTGTTGTGCCCTAATTTGGACAACTCGAAGGCTGAGGCAGTATATGTTGTATCATAGTACTTAGCTCATTTCAAAACTCGACCCCTTAAAGTACATGATAGAGTCAACCTCTTTGAATGGAAGGATGGCCCGATGGCAGATTCTGCTATCTGAATTCGACATAGTTTATGTAAACCAGAAAGCGATAAAAGGGAGTGCAATAGTAGATTTTCTGGCCAGTAGAGCTTTGGAAGACTACGAGCCTTTGAACTTCGATTTCCCGAACGAAGACCTGATGTGTGTTGCTACCACTGAAGATGTGACACCCCTGATTTGACCCTAGTCGAAAGTGGTTTTGGAACCCCAAAATCGAGTCACAAAAATAATTAGATGTTATATTCTGTGCTTATTGTATGTGGAATTTGTATGTGTGAATATTTCGTGCCTTGATTTTATCAATTAGGTGTTAATTTATAAGAAAGGACCCATGTGATAAGACTTGAAAATGTGATAGGTGAAATTTAAAGGGGCCAAATAATGCATGAGTTATTGACATGAGGGACTTGCATGTCAAATGGACCACTTTTAATTTAGTGGCCGGCCATAATGATGGTTGATAGATACTATATGCATTTTATTTTAGCATGATAATAGTTAATGGCTTTATATTATGAAAGAAAGAATAATTAAAATAAGGAAAGTATGGGCATGGATTCGGTACTAAAATGGCTTTTTTTATTTGGAGTAGCTTCAATGGTGAGTTCCAAGGACCGTCGGTTCTATTACCAAGAAGGGCATTCACAATGTTGTAAATCGCGATGAGTTGAGTAAATCACCAATGATATGGTGGATTTCGTGGCAACTATGGAGGGTAGAATTTACGGGTTTGAGCAGGGTCATGCAACCACAAAGATTTTAGCTAAAAAAAAAAATAAAACCAAAAGATGATGAACTAATGGATTTGACTAACGCTAAGGTTAGTTGCTAACATATTGTTGCTACTAGGTTTCTCTTTTGTCCTTTCATAAATGGACACAAAATTATTTTTTGGAATTGTTAAGGTATGAGTCATCCATGCTTTCATAATTTTGTTTCGAGTATCAAAAGGAGTTTCAACTAGAGATTGTTTGTCTTTTGAAACCCGGACGAGTGGCGTCGTCTTGATAGAATTATTTCTCAAATCGAATGGCTTGGTCATGTAGGATTGAAGCTAATGGTTTTAGCGGTGGTATTTGGACCCTTTGGAATGAAATAGTTTCAATTGATATTCTAGCTATTCACCCTCAAATGGTTCATATGAAGGTGTTAAATGAGTCGGAAAGGGTTGGAGCTGCTTCTCAGTCACGACTTGGTTGCAAGTGGTTTCAGACATTCTTGTTTGATTATAAGATTCGAGATTTGGGTTATAGTTGTTCGCAATTCACTTGGAGTAGAGGGAATTTATCTCAGCGTCTTGATAAGGTAATTTCTAACTCTAAATGGGACTTCTTTGCGCCCAACTATGCTGTCCATAATCTTCATAGACTAAAATTAGATAATCGTCCTATTTTGGTCTCTCTAAGGCTGAATTTTCAATGGGACATTGTTGGTGCCTCGATTTGTTCTATGGTTAGGCACATCATAGGAGGTGAGCCTATTCATCCTACGATTAATAAAATGTTAGATTTTGAACGTTTGAAGTTTTAAATTATAAATGGTTATTAGATGAGCACTAAGCTTGTTAATCTTTGTTTGTAAAGTTGTCAATTGATATCTTAATTAGGGGATTGAATATTGTTTATAATTTGAGGTTACTGAAAGTCGAATTAGATGATAAATAACGATCGGCTATTGTGTTTATGTGAATATATATATATGCTGAATGTAGTCTTGGATAAGTAAATTTTGATGTATTAGATTGGTAACATGGTTTTGCCGATTGTGAAAATGTGATAAAGGTGCCAAGAAATAATTTAGTAAAGTAAATTGAAATGAATTTTTGCCGAATGTGTTTATTGGTGTGTGAAAATTTGAATTGTAACGTTAAATCGTTAGTATGTGTTCTATGATTTCCGAATGTGAATTAAGGTAAATAATGTGGAGAAGGATGAGTTGAGTTGTAAAATTTATGTATATGAATTAGTGGTTAATGGACAATCGGTCAAAGTGGTTAATATGCATTTGTATATGTTATAATGGCCGATTGTAATCAAGAATAAAGATGTGAATGAATGGTTGTTAATGAGTTGTCGTATGTTTCTTATTAAGAAAAATTATTAATGTTTGAATCTAAATAAATTAGTTAAGTAATTAAACAAACCAAATTATTTTACCTAGCTCAAGAGCGAAAGGAACTTAACTCGGAAAAGGGAAAAGCGGAACAAATGGAATAGTCGATTCGTAGTTGTCCGATGACATTTTAGGTAAGTTCTTAAGTATTTGAGTTTGATTCCTTTGTAAGTCTTAAGTTTTAAAACGGGATGAATATGAATTATGTATATACGTTAAGGTCAATGACTTTTCTAAATGATGGCATAAATGATATTATGTTTTAAATATGTGAATGAGAACCTTACAGAGTAAATTGTAATAATTTGCTTAGGACAGCAGCAGTAACGTGATTTTAGAAAATCACCATAAATTGTTGGTGTGGAATTATAGGCTGAATAAAATATGTAATCAAAGCTTAATTAGTCTAGTTTCTCATAAAAGAGGCCTTGTGAGCAAAGAAATTTCCTATTAAGAGACATTTAAAGTTGTGTGAGACGGTGTCAGAATGACTCCGAAATCCCCTGTTCTGTTTTTAGAAAATCATTATAATTTGTACAAAAATGGTTATAAGATAAAATTTATATGCTTAGACTCCTTAATTAGTCTAGTTTCAAATGAAATCAAATACAACACATTTTGAATTCTGTAAAATTAGAAATTTGATTCGTAGTGAAGAGTGAGCAGATTAGTCAAACAGTGAAACAGGGGAAAACTTTAAGAAAAATCTGGTATTGATTGGCCAAACCAAAAATTCTGAAAATTTTATGGATGGAAGATTTATGAGTCTATATTCAGGGAAAATTAACGGAAATTGATTTTGAATTTTGTAGCTCCAGTTATAAATAATTTAGTGACTATTGCTCAGGAAAAACAGCTTGTGCCGAATTTGAGATTATGTTGTAAACCTTGATAAAACTTGTTTTAGTTGCTCATAAGCTATTGATTAAACCCATACGTGAATTATAAATTGTGATATTGTAAAATGATATATGAGTGATAGATGGATCTTTGATATTAAAATTTGTGAAATTGTAAGTTTATAAGTATTCGAATATGAAATGATAGTATGGCATGAAATTGAATTATTCATTGGAAAATGATAGATGTAGATTCAGCCAAGACAAAGTGTATACGTGAAAGTATATGTGGTATGTGAAGTGTATTTGGATAATTGTGATGTGAATACATGAAAATTTATATTTTTATTTAGGATTTTATGTGATGAATGTGAACATGCGTATGTGTGATAAGGCCGAATGGCCAATGTGATGAATATGAACATGCGTATGTGTGATAAGGCGGAATGGCCAATGTGATGAATGTGAACATGCGTATGTGTGATAAGGCCGAATGGCCAATGTAATGAATGTGAACATGTATATATGTGGTAAGGCCGAATGGCTAATGCGAAACGTGTATGAGATGGATATGTGGTAAAGCCAAATGGCTAATGTGAAATATGTATGAGATGTGTATATATGTATATTGTGGCCAAATGACAAATGGCGGAAGGTGTGTTTTATTAGATATTTGATGAGGTAAATAAATTACAAATATGATAGTCGATGTGAATGCTGTAACATGTGAATAAATATGCATGAAACTCTGTGATGTAAATCCGGGATTTAAGGCCCGATGACTATATGTGGTGACTATGTCCGGGTTAAGACCCGCTGACTTCGTGTGGAGATTTCATCTGAGCTAAAGGTCTTGCCGATAAGCCGAGTAGAGTTTAAAGCTATAAGACTTCGTAATAAGAATTACTTATAAATTTATTCAATGCGAAAGGATAAACAGGTATGTACTCCAAGTTTATATGTGAGCTTGATTTGAACTAAATCATAAGATAATTATGTGATGCATACGTGAGTAATCTATGAGACTATTTCTATGACTATGTGACATCGGATCGGTGTGAGAGGTTATGTGAAATTATACAATATATCTATGTCACATGAGCTCACTTTCATGTGAAAGTTTATCTGTCTATTGTATATGATGAGATGTGCATATTCGGTAGAGGGATGGTATGCCCGAAGGAAGAGTGAAATAAAAATATGAACAACTATGTTATAATTTGATTGTTATCTGTTGACACTGCTTAAAACTTACTAAGCATTGTAATGCTTACTCCGTTTATTTTGTTTCCTCTGTTTTATAGATCTCATTTGGAAGCTACAGACTCGGGGATCGTCAGCAAATTAGTCACACTATCATTATCCACTGCTTGTTACTGTTATGTTTTGAATTATTTTATGGCATGTATAGAATAGACCAGTGGCCGAAGAATATTTTGGTTAATATATATAAGCCATGCGAAAATGGCATCTTTTGAATGTGTACTTATAGAAGTTTAAATTTGCATCCCTGGCTGTCTTTAGTATTTATCTAAAGGAATGTTCTTTACTTCAAAAATAAAAAATAAAAAAAAATTCAAGATTTTTACTATTCTGATATGAGTTTCAAGTCCGGTAATGCCCCTTTACCTATTCCGGCGACGGATACGGGATAGGGTGTTACAGAAGAAGGTGCTCTGGAAGAACTTTCTTGGAAACTGACGGGGCATCAAATGCTGTGGGTAATGGAATCGGGGCAGTCTTGGTTTCCCCAAATGGAGACCATTATCCATTCACTAGTAAATTGGATTTTGATTGTACGAATAACATGGCGGAATACGAAGCGTGCATCATGGGTATTCGTGTAGCCATAGAACGCAAGATTAAAGTGCTAGAGGTGTATGGGGATTCTGCGCTAGTAATTTATCAACTCAAGGGAGAATGGGAGACCAGAGATCCCAAATTGATCGATTATCGGAAACTGGTCCTTGAATTGGTCAAAGAGTTCGATGACATTACCTTCTGCTACCTTCCACGAGATGAAAATCAGATAGCTGATGCTTTGGCTACCTTAGCTTCCATGATCAAGGTGAACAAACAAGAAGATGTTAAACCCATCCAAATGAGCATTTATGAAACTCCGGCCCACTATTATAATATTGAAGAAGACGAAGAAAAAGATGATCACCCTTGGTATCACGATATATTGCAATACGTGAAGAATCATGAATACCCGGACCAGGAAAGCGAGAATGACAAAAGAACGTTGAGAAGATTGGCCATCGACTACGTCTTAGATGGGGAGATCCTATACAAAAGAAGAAAGAATTAGGTGCTATTAAGATGCGTAGATGCTGTAGAAGCTAAGAAAATCTTGGAAGAAGTCCATGAAGGCGTCTGTGGGATGCACGCTAATGGCTTCACAATGGCCAGGCAAATTATGAGATTCGGGTATTATTGGTCCACTATGGAAGGAGACTGTGTTAATTACACCAAGAGATGTCATAAATGCCAAATCTACGGAGACAAAATTCATATGCCTCCTTCACCGCTGCATGTCATGACTTCACCATAGCCTTTCTCTATGTGGGGTATGGATGTGATTGGACCAATATCTCCAAAGGCTTCCAATGGGCATCTGTTCATCTCTGTGGTTATCGACTACTTCACCAAATGGGTAGAAGCCACTTCGTATGCTAGTGTGACAAAGTCGGCAGTGAGCAAATTCCTAAAGAAAGAGATCATATGTCGATATGGAATGCCGGAGAGGACCATATCTGACAATGCATTAAACTTGAACAACAGTACGATAGCGGAAGTCTGCAGTCAATTCAAGATCAGACACCACAACTCGTCATCGTATCGCCCAAAAATGAATGGGCCAGTGGAAGCGGCCAATTAAAACATTAAGAAGATTATGGGGAAGATGATTGAGACCTACAAAGATTGGCATGAGAAATTACCGTTTGCCCTCTTTGCTTATCGAACATCAGTCAGAACCTCGACTGGGGCAACGCCTTTCTCTTTGTTCTACAGAATGGAAGCGGTCTTGCCAATTGAAGTTGAGATCCCGTCCCTTCGAGTGTTGTCAGAACTAAATTTGGATGAAGCAGAATGGATCCAGTCTCGATATGATCAATTGAACTTAATTGAGGAAAAGAGGCTAAGAGCTATCCGTCATGGTCAGATGTACCAAAAACGAATGATGCGGGCATATGACAAAAAGGTTCACCCTAGAGAATTTCACAAGGGAGACCTAGTCTTGAAAAAGATCCTTCCCATACAGAAAGATTTTAGAGGAAAATGGATGCCTAATTGGGAGGGGCCTTACGTGGTGAAGAAAACTTTCTCCGGAGGAGCATTGATTCTAGTCGAGATGGATGGTAGAAACTTGCCCAATCCTGTAAATTCAGATTCGGTCAAGAAGTATTTTACCTAAAAAAGAGGGGGCCAGAGTGAAAACCCACAAAGGGCGCTCAAAAAAAAAAAGAGGAGAAAAAGATGGAGAGGCCAAGGTGAAAACTCACAAAGGGCACTTTGAGACCAAAGGGGTTTTTGAGTTGAAAACCCGAAATCAGGCAGCTCAAATCTTGAATATGGGGCATGTGGTAGTCTTATCCTCCTAAAATTAACAAGAGGAAATAACAGTACATTTTGGAGCATCAACAAAATACGCGGGATCTCCTAAACACACATTTAGTTCGAAAGAGCCTTTGAGAAATTAGAATAGTGAAGCTCGTGCTGCGATATTTGGGGCACCTTTTTCTCATTTTATTTTGCACCTTACCAGATTTGCTATCCTAATGTATTCACTTTGAGTTTTACTCAATAAATTCCATCTTGTCCATTATGATACTCTCTTTCAAGCATTTTGTTGAAATTATGATTTTTGGACTTATAATATTCATAAAAGAAGTTATGCATATTACTTTGGGAAGTCTCTAAATAGTACAAGGACCTAGTCAGGACTAACCAGGTTCAAAAGTTGGAAACATTGGAAAAAGAATAGTCCTAATTGTGACTATTTCTTCAAATTTTCTATCGAAGATAACAGCTAAGCAAGAGGGCGTGATAGCACATCAATGATAGAACCCAGACGAACTATGAGCACTGATACCTTAAGCGTTTAAAAAGGAATTACTCTCACGAAATTTCTACATTCATAATTATTCATTTAGTTAGGAGTACTTAATTCATTTCGATCATAGCATTCTAATTATTTGACATAAACACCACATCTAGTTAGGGACATTTGGTTCATCTCTATCATAGCATCCTAATTATTTGACATACACAGATACAGGAAACCAATTCTACAAATCATGTCTTTAGAAGACAGTGTAGCGACATTGACAAATCCTACAAATCTCGTTTCCCTAAAGTTGCGGTAGAGCAGATCGAAGACCGTGAATCTAGGCTTCTTGAAATTGCAGTGAAGCAGATTTAAGCCACCAACCTAGCTTCCTAAAGTTGTAGTGAGTACGCTAAAATTTTAGATCTTGTTTCCCTGAAGTTGCAGTGGAGCAGATCGAAGACGGCGAATCTGGGCTTCCTGAAGTTGCAGCGAAGCAGATTTAAGCCACCAACCTAGCTCCCTAAAGTTGTAGTGGAGTAGGCTGAAATTTTAGATCTCGTTTCCCTGAAGTTGCAGTGGAGCAGATCAAAGGCGGTGAATCTGGGCTTCCTGAAGTTGCAGTGAAGCAGATTTAAGCCACCAACCAAGCTCTCTAAAGTTGTAGTGGAGTAGGCTGAAATTTTAGATCTCGTTTCCCTGAAGTTGCAGTGGAGCAGATCAAAGACGGTGAATCTAGGCTTCCTGAAGTTACAGTGAAGCAGATTTAAGCCACCATCCTAGCTCCTTAAAGTTGTAGTTGAGTAGGTTGAAGATTGTAGATTTTGTCTCCCTGAAGTTGCAGTGGAGCAAATCAAAGACGACGAATCTTGTCCTCCTGAAGTTGCAGTGAAGCAGATTTAAGCAAGCCTTAAACTTCTAAGTAGTAGGGTAACAAGCTAAAGATTACAGATCTTGTCTCCCTGAAGTTGCAGTGGAGCATACTGAAGCTACTTGAAGAAATGAAGCACCAAGGAGTCGAGACTCAGCAGGTCCCCGCAAAATTTGCCCATTTATAGTCTTTGCTCTATTCTCGTTACACGACAATGAGCAAAGAGGGGCAGCTGTAATGGGCCAAATTTGCCCGGCCCATATAAAGACATAAAACAAAACAAAAATCGAAAACCAAAAGAAGAGAATAATAAAAATCCAATAATAAAAGTCCAATATTAAATCCAAATACAAGACACAAACTAATACCTATTACATAGCCCAATAATTAAAACCCAACACTTGACCCAAGACCCAAAATACAGGCACAATAGGCCCAGAAAATTACAACTCTGGAACCCTAGGGTTTTCTCCTTTGCGCCGCAACCAGACTCGGCCTCCATGCCTCCGTACGCCCCAACGTATCAGCAGCCAAGCCACAGCCCTCGTACGCCACGCCCGCACCTCCGTACGCAAGCCAGCAGACTCCGTACCTGTAAGTAAATACAAAACCACACAACAGCAAATACGAAAAGAAGGATTTGTATTTTGATTTTTGTTTTTATTTGTGGATATTTCGGCTATAAAGCTGAGGTTTTTGTTCATTGTATTTTTTTTACACGTAATACGCAATATAGATACAATATTGGCAGATTGAATACAAAAGAAAAAGAAAAGAAAGGTGATTTTTGAGGGCTTCATTCATCTTCTCTTTTTGAATCTATTCTTTTCTTCCTAGTTTTTGCACGCATATTCTCGAGTATAAGAATATAAAACGAAAGAGGAGTTTACCTTGCGAAGCTAGCCGTCGTTCCCCCTTCACTTCGTCGAAATCAAAGTCTGAATGGGGTCTCAAGGGCGAAAACCACTCTTTTAGGGCTCGGATGTGTAGACCGTCATTCGTAGTGGCACATTAGTGTCGAGGGTAACATTTTGGGGGTTAACTGGGCAGCAAAAGGGGGAGGCTAATACACTGCTAGGGTTTCGGCTGAATGAAGACCCATTTAGTCTTTTAAAGAGGCAAAAATGGCGCCATTTAGGCCAAATGCAATGGCCAAAAAAAACAACGACGTTTGAATCTATGCCCAGTGACCCGACCCGATCTCCCCTGGGATCCGCACGTTTTCGCGGTGAGGGGTTAATTGTGCATTAAATTCCTCCCCTTTTGTGCCGCGTTTAAATTAGCCCATCTGCGCTTCTTTTTGCTTTTTAATTTTTTTTCCTATAATTTGCGCTATTTTGCAATCAAGTCCGCGCATGTGCGCAGCGTTTTAGGGCATGGATTAATTCCAATCTGAGCCCCTACGCATTCGTGCGATTCGTACTTTAGTCCTCTTTTTGTTTATTTAGTTTATAAATTATCCCTATTACTTTAAATTCATTTTAAATTAGTTTTCTATCAACACCATGCATTGTTTTTCTTGATAATTCGTTTTTTATTTATTTATTGAAATAATAGTAATAGTTTTAGCTTCTTTTAAAAATTGTTATTTTAAAATTTTCATATTATATTTTGTTAACACTATATATGTTATTTTATTTAAACATTTTTATATACTCGTATATATATATCATGCCTTAGTCGAGTTTTTGTTTGTGCAATCTGCCACCTTGAAATCCATTTAATATTTTTATGAATGTTAATCTATTTTAATTTGTCTTCATTTGTGTAGTTATTTGAAAGCTTTGAGACGTATTTTGATTCATATACTTCCTTAAATCCATGTAGTTTAGCATATATTTTATTATTCTAACATGTTTTGTATACACGTTTTACGTAAAATTATTTTTATACTTATATTCACATATATATTTGATTTATACATCATTAAACCTATACATATTACCATTTCTATGTTAATTTACATATACTTACTTTTAGATTTATATGTATATATATTAACGCTTATTACTTTAGTAGATTTTTCTATTTTAAAACACTTCTTGCTTCATGATTTGTCAAGTATTTTCTTTATGTACATATGAAGTAATTTTAGAAACTTCATTCTTTTGTAATTAAAAATTATTATTTTTGAGTATATCTTTATATTATATTGCTTTTGTGTTTATATAGTCTATTATTTTAAATGCTTTAATATAAGGATATGTATAATTTTTAGACTAATTTAAAATTTTATATATGTCTTATTATTAATCCCATGTTTTTTACAATAGATTTACATGTACATATGTCTTTTAAATCTATTTTGTGTGTTATGTCTCGTCTTGTATCTTTATTATTCTTTTGCATTATATATTATTAAAGTTAGCATGTAGTTTGTCAACTTTTAAATATATTTGTGTTTAAAATATTTTACATGCAATTTGATTCAAACTTTCATTCTATAATATTTATTTCAAAATTATATATCTATCCTAGTTTTTTTATATATACAAATTTGTCAACGTACATTTTATGTGTCCATTTGTTTGTCGTTATTTTAAAATAGTTTTATACCATATTAGTTCTTTGATCCGCATTTTGTTTTGTGTATCTAATAGTAGTCATATCATATTATGTCATGCATATTGTCATTGCATATTGTATTCATCGTTTTGTCTTGTCAAGTTAATCATACTTCATGCATGATTGAAATCGAATTATATTTCCAAGCTAGTTATGCTTAGTCATTTAAGTTCTCGTAGTTGATTAAATAAATTGTATTGTCTTCATTTTTTCCATTGTCGTATTTTCATGCGTACACATATTACCCCATTTATCGTTTTCCACTTGATTTTAGAAATGTAGTTTTATAAAATCCAAATTTTATGATTAATTTCGTCTTATTTCGAATCGAATTAATGCATTTTAAGCTAGTTTCACAATTATTAAGAATTCTTTAAAACGAAGGCGATATTCGATTCTTCGCAATTTGTGGAATCGTGCCCTAACGTGTTGGGTTGCAATTTCTCGTTTGCTCAAAATGATCGAAGGTCCCTTTAGAATTTCACCCATGTCTTTTAAAAATCCCTTAAACGAAGGCGATATGCGATATTTGGTAATTCGCGGAATCGTGCCCTAACGTGCTGGGTTGTAATTTCCCGTTTGCTTAAAATAATCAAATATCCCTTCAAAATTTCGCTCATGTCTTCTAAAAATCCTTTAAAATGAAGGCAATATTCGGTGTTTGACAATTCGGGAATTATGCCCTATCCTGCTAGGTTGTGATTTCTCGTTTGCTCAAAACAATCGAATATTCTTTTAGATTTTCACTCATGTTTATTAAAAACCTTTCAAAACGAAGGTGATGTTCGATGTTTGGCAATTTGAGAATCGTGCCCTATCGTGCTGGGTTGCGCTTTTTCATTTGTCCAAAATAATCGAATATCCCTTCGAAATTTCACTCATATTTTCTAAGGCGAGGCAATGTTCAATGTTTGGAAATTCGAGGAATCGTGCCCTACTGTGCTGGGTTTCGATTTTTCGTAGGACCAAATAGTTGGGAATCCTTTTGTAATTTTCGAATTATAAACTTTCGGACGTCGAAACAAGAAGATTTTGGCAACCAACTCAGGTTACTCGAATGTTATTAAAAAAGAACCACATTTCAAAAACATTTTTCTATTTTAGACATAAGGACAGTATCTAATCGATTTGGTACCAATTTTGGGCGTAGTGAGGGTGCTAATCCTTCCTCATACGTAACCGAATCCCGAGCCCGTAGGATCGTCGTTTTAGTAAACTAAAATGTTTTATTGAAATAACCAAATTCTTAGGTGACCCGATCACACCAAAACAAAATATCGGTGGTGACTCCATATTTTTGTTTTTCAAAAGTCGATTCCCCAGTTTTCATTAAACCTTTAAAATTTTTAAAGAGAAAGGGTGGTTTCGACACTGACCATTAAAAATCATGGTTGTGTTGATGATATTTTGGTAACTTTTTGTGTTTATAATATTTGGATGGTATAATGCCATGATAGAATGTCATTATAATGTTGTAACTTTTGATGTGTAAAATTTTATAACATATGGGTTATGACATATAAACTAATGAAATCATGTAACTTTTGTTAATATATGAATATTATGCTTGGATGTGAATTATAATTCTCAAGTTATTTATTACTTCTAATATTTTTTATTGTAGAATAATTAAATTATTTGTTTCACTAATGATATTTTAGTACATTAAATATGTATTGCAGTTTAAAAATAATAAAGTAGATTATTTATTATTTTTATAGTATTATATATTATGATTTTTTAATTCATATAATAATAATCATATTAAGAATGTTATTAAATTATATTTAATAATAATTATGTTAAAATATGGTTAAATTATTTATTATTCTTTTAATAAAATATATTTAACAAAAAAATTATTAAAGTTTAATAAAATAACCATAATCATCTACCTAAAAAAATTTCTGCTAAGGGTACTTTGGTCATTTAAATCTTTTTTCTTATACTATTACAACATCTATTCCATTCAACCAAACACAAGAATTCTATTATAGCTCTATTCCATTCCATTCAACCAAACAATTGAATTACTGATTACAGCTCTATTCCATTACAATTCTATTCAATTACAATTCTATTCCATTACAGTGAACCAAACGTACCCTAAGGGATTTGGAGATTTTGATTTGGGGGAAATATAAGGGATTTGGGAAAAAAATTTAGGGGAAAAAAATAAGGGATTTGGGCAACTGATTTGGGGATAAAACTAATCCTAACAAAAACGGCGTTGTTTCGTTAAAAATAAAAGGATATTTTATGGCATTTTTCTCATAAATGCCGCTATTGCTTTACTTATTGCAACATTTTTTGGTTAGCGCCACTAATGTATAACATTTGCAGTGTTTTTTGGTCTAAACGCCATTAAAAACGCTGCTAAAAGCTTAATTTTCTGTAGTGCCAATTGTTTAGTTGAATAGAATGAAATAGAACTGTAATAGTATTCTTGTGTTTGGTTGAATAGAATAAATTTTGTAATAGCATAAGGAAAACAACTAAAATGACCAAAGTACTATTACCAAAATTTTTAGGTAATGATTATTGTTATTGTTATTAAATTTTAATAGGATTATTATTAAATATAATTTAATAATAAATAATTTAATCATATTTTAATATAATTATTATTAAATATAATTTAATAAAAAATATATAATTTAATAAAATTTTAATATGATTATTTTATATTAAAATATATTTTTAGTTTTATACTAAAATATTTCAAATATTTTATTTTTATATTTTCGAATCCAAGTTTTAAAGGACTAATCGAAAATTAATTTTATTTTGTTATTCAATGTTGCATGGAATAGTCATTCTTTGGTGATACTAAAGAATGACTATTACAAGAAAACAAGTAATACGGAAGTAATGATCATTCTATTGAATAAGTATTACGTTCAACCAAACAAAGGGGAATGCTATTCTATTCCCCAACCAAACATGCTGTTGGAGTAGATAAATAGGGTCTTCATGAGTGGATTTGTTTATGGGTCAGTCCAAACTCTAAGCTTTGCCTGAAAGCAATTTAGAGAGATTTGGGTAAAAGTATTATATCCAAAAATGGAGCTATAAAAAAATTTTTGACCCGTTTAAAATATGAGTTGGGTTTGGAGTCTTAAATGTTCAAGTCCAAATTCAGGCCGACCCACCCATTTTTTAAGTTTGTAATGTTTTATATTTTATTTTAATATATATTATGTAATTTATAACACATGAAAATTAAATTTATAATAATATATAGCATTACTATAATGTAAACTTTAAAAATATATAAATTTAATAAATAAAAATATATAACATTATTAAATATTAAATTAAAATAATATAAAATATTAATTTTTAAAGTTAAAAATATTATGGGCTAACCTAAAATGCGTTTGGGTTAGCCATTTACATTTATGGGCAAGTTTGGACAAAATTTTAAGCCTATATTTTTGGTTGAGCCAGGCTTGAACAAGTATAAAATATGTTAACATCATGCTTAAGCCTAGCCTAAACCCGACCCGACCTATGAACACCTCTATACATGAGCCATGATAGCGTTGGGGAGGTAGAGGAAAAAAAAATTTTAATCATTTTTTAAAATTTATAATATTTTTTTGAATATATATTTATGTCTATGTATTACATACATTTGAGCGTTTTAGAATTAGGACTAAATTGAGATAATCTCTAAATGTCGAGGGTTAACTTTTTTTTAAACCATAACCAAATTGACACAATATGTAAATGTTGAGAGCTAAATTTGTTATTTTATCAAAGTTTCAACTACCACCTCCTCTCACCGTTACAAAGTTAATGACAGTCGAAGAAAATGGACCAAAAAATGACAAATTTAAGTAGTTATGTGACCATTTTGAATTTTTTTTCATAGTTGAGTAACTAAAGAAGAACTTTTAAGTATAATTGGGTGACATCAAACCTGATAATATTAACGCTAAATTTATTATACTAACGAAATTATGCAATATTCAAACCTGGTAATATTAGATATTAACTTTCATAAATCAATTTTAAAAATCAAGTAAAACATTAAAAGTTAAAATTTTTACTTTTGGGTATCAAAATGTATAACATATACCAAATATAAGTACTACATTGAACCATGCAAAAACATATGTACCACATAACAGAGGAAATGTCAAACTCATGTACTAAATAATTCATTAACCCAAATATATATATATGTTAATATAATTACATATTGTTATAATTAATTTTAATTAAAATAATTATTAAAAAAAGGTAAAACATGCATTTGACAAGTTACGCCGAGCTTAAAATTTTTTTAGGAGGGTATCAATACCTTAAACCCATTAACATAACTACTAAGCTTAATTTTTTTAGTATTTTTTTAGAAGTTTAAATGATTCTAATTCAGATCCTAATTATGTTTCATGAACAAAGATGTTAGTTTTTGGCTAATTTTTAACATATCTTATAAGAATCTATTTTGGAGATGTTTTGATGTGATCAATGACACATCATGTTATTAGGCCTCTAATTGGAGTCAGATCCAATCACCCAATTTGAATGGCCTGAGATTGTTTGGGCTAAGGTGGGGTTTTGAAGCAACAAATGTGCTTAACGAACCTTTCTTTTTAATTGAAGGCGTTGGGTTTAAGGAGGCGAACCATGGATCGAGTCAACATAATTAGGCCTAAACTCATGTAAAGCCCAAATGCAAAATGAAACAACTCAATTTCAATATTTATATTATGGGATTCATTAATGTTCTATGTCCTAATGTGTGTTTGATAATAATTCATACTTTTATATCCTACTATTATTATTGTCATGTTTATTTCTTGTCCAAGCATGTTAGTTGTATCATTAGGACTATCATAAGTTAAGTGTGTTTATATTGTTGTGTCATGTTTTAAAGTGTCATATATGTTTGCGTCCTTTGTTTGTGTCACTTGTTTATGCATCAAAGTCTCATGTTTTCAAATGTTTGCAAATGTGTTCACAACTTAGTTTATTTTCATTATTTTTTTCTAAGTATTCGTGTGTTAAGTTATAAGATATTTGGAGTTTAGTTTTCTTAAGCATTGTTGGTCTCAATATTTATCTTTTGTGTGTCTTTATTTTGTTGTGTTTCGATGTCAATTTATAGTGCTTTTAGGTACGTATGGCTGGCCACATCTTCACACAAGTGTTGTAACAGCTCATTTTTCAATGGTGTCAGAAACAGTGGTTTCAAGGCCGCTAAATCCGACATGTAAGTTCATAAGTATTATTATTTAATATTTACAAATCAAATATGATTTTAAAAAGGTTTTTATTTGATAATTTATGTTATATAAGTGGTTTATTAAGTTCAACTGGTAATACTCTAAGGTCAAGTGGTTTTAGAAAATGAGGTATTGGGACCTTTTTTCTATAAGCTGAGCCATAAATATTGTTATAAATATTTACGGAGTGTAAGTAAGGTGGTAGTAAATTTTCGTTTAAAAATTTTAACGTTTCAATAGTTAATTAATTAAAAAGGACTAAATCGTAAAAGATATAAAATTTGATCACTATTTGATTTGAGTGATTAAATGGTTAATTGAATAAAGGAAAAGGGACATAAATGGTAATTAGACCATTCAAGGAGTTACTGGACAATTATGGGCATGAAATTGGTGTTTTATTTATTTATGAACCTAGGTTAAAATGGTAATTTGATAATTTAATTAAAATAAATAAAACCAAAATGTTTTATTCATCTTTTGCATTCTTTATCCACCGATTGTTAAGGGAGGAAGAAACCATTTTTAAGGATGCAGGTTTCGGCAATTTTAAGTCTAAATTGGTATGTGATTTTAGTCCCGTTTCTAATAATTTTTATGTTTTTGAGATCGTTGCAACTAGGTCCAACTAGCTCGTACCTTCGATTTTAAAATGTTTAAAGATTGTGAATGATGTGATTGATGAATCTAGTGATTTTTATGTTAAATGATGAATTTGAAATATTATTTGGTTTTTAAAAGTATTTTGTTAAGTGATTTTTGATGAATTTATCGATTAAGGACTAAATTGTTAAAATAATAAAGATACAAGGATTTGTTATGAAATATTGCATAAATGGGCTGTATTAGATGCCATAAGTATTCATCTAGGCTCAATTTTTGGTAAAAATGGTTAATTTGCATGTTTTAGGATCAGAGACTAAATTGAATAAAAGTAAAATTTTAGGGGTAATTTGTAAAAAATGTCAAAAATGACTAAATTGTACAAAATACATATTTTTACTGACTAAATTAATAAATTGAATAAAACTATTAATTTAGATCAAGATCGAGTGGAAAATAGAGGAGAATGAAAAATTACCAAAATGCGTTTGTACCTTGTTATTTCTGCAATTTAGTCACGTAAGTTTGTATGTAACACCCCTTACTCGTATCCAAGGCCGGAACAGGGTACGAGGCATTACCAGACTTAACCATACACATAGACAAAAACCGGGCCATAAAATTTCATTTAATTCAAAACTTTTCGAACACATGCATAGACTCATATTTAAAGATATATAATGTGGTATAAATGAGCACTTACACATCCAAAATCAGGCAATAACATGTCATTCACTTTAAACATATTTGCTTACCATCCTGTATATAATATACATTCTTACATTAACTAGAACTAAATATGCTAAATCTTATTCTCATTTTATACCATCATAATGTAGTTACCAATTTGTCCATTAAACATCCATATTTAAGGAAACATTACTCATTTCCATTTAATTCATGATCCACTGGCCTGCATTTAACTTACCTGATGTATTACCAATCATGCATAACAGACAAAGCTAACTACATCATCACATCAAAACATACGACATGGCATGATTAATTAAACATACAAACCATAATGGATAAGGACCACATCTCATGATCATATACGATAACTCAATGCAGACCGATACGTATGGTCAAAGTCATAATAATAATACATATCACAAACCAACTTCCTATACATGCCACTCACTTGATATTTCTAATATTTGAATTAATTCTCCCAAAAATGATAGCTTAATAGTGTGATTTTGCCTCCGACGATCTACAACCCTGAGCTGACCTGCCAAAACTGAAGACGTAGAGAGGAGAGGTAAGCTTTACGCTTAGTAAGTCCATATGAAGTTAATAAGCAATTACCCACATGTTTTTTTTAAGGTAAAACATCATAATTGTACAATATACTCTTGTTCAGGTTAAGCTTTTTTACCGACTTATAGTTACTAATTCATTTATATCTGGAGCTACGAGACTCCAAATTAAGTTTTGTTAATTTTACTTGAAACTAGACTCATATACCTTTCTCCCATAAAATTTCCAGAATTTTTAGTTTAGCCAATTAGTACAGTTTATTCATTAAAGTTTCCCCTGTTTTTCTGTCCGACAGTTCTGACCTCTCTTCACTAAAAATTATTTTTCTCATAGTACATAATTCGGATAATGCTCTCATCTATCTTTATAGAGAATAAACTCATTAAATATTTTAATAATATAAATTACAACCCATAATTATTTTTATACAATTTTAATGATTTTCTCAAATCGAAACAGGGGATTACGAATTCATTCAGACTCTATCTCACAACAATTTAAATATCTCACAATATAAATTTCAATTGCATATACCATTTCTTCTATATGAAACTAGACTCATTGGGATTTAACCTAATATTTTATTCAACCCATAATTAAATTTCCACAATTTATGGTGAATTTCCAAAGTTGCACCACCGCAGTAACCCAAAACTGCCAAGGCTAAATTTACTCATTCATTACTATTATTCACCAAATCCATACAATATCATTTCATTCATAATGGTAAAAACACATAATTATGCTTCATAAGCATAAATCCATAATCTCAATGTCATCAAGTATTAAGGACTTATTCCAAATCATGTCATTTTCATAATATTCACCAAATATTATATACATCATAGATCATCACATGTCAAGGCATCACACATAAGTTTAGTGTACATACCTGTACAACTTGTAACATAACTCAAAGACATACTCACCAATGGCTTATCTCATTGGGATCATCAACGAATACTTTGCCAAATTACCTGTTGAACACTCGAAATATAATCGGATACACTGAATGCATGCACGTAAGTGCCATGCTCACAGCTAGACAAACTCAATAGCCTGCGGAATATATGTGTAGCCAAGCTACCATGTAACCCACCTATAAGTGAACTCGGACTCAACTCAACGACATAGGGTCTGCGCATCCATAAGTGAACTCGGAATCAACTCAACGAGTTCAGATGCCTAGTTACATCTCACGAACTCAGACTCAACTCAACGAGCTCGGAGCTCAAATATCCTAGTGACATGTCACTTGTATCCTAATCTATTCCCAAGGTTCAAACGGGATTTTCCTCAATCACACATCTTTGCTGTCTTCCACGGAATGTCGGAACCGATACTTGATAGCATTTCATATTTATCAAGTAGCTCACATAATTTGCATATTACTAAATAATAATCCACAAAGCATAATATTTCATGATAATAATCATCATATCATATAAATAACATTAAATTATTTAAAATGACAATTATGTTACTACATTTACACCTGAACTTACATCTCATTTAATATCAAGGCAATAACATTAAATTACACATTGCATTATTAAAAATCATATGAACTTACCTCATATGCGAAAATTACCATTTTTACCATTTTGTCCACAACCTGATATTTTCTAATTTTAGCCCGAATTTCGATTTTTTCTTGCTCTATCATTTCAAATATAGCCTAATTAGGACTCACATTATTCAAATTAACCCAAAATCATATTTTTGAAAAATTACAATTTTGCCCCTAAACTTTATCAAAATTACATTTTTACCCTAGGCTCGTAAATTAAACTTCATCCTATCTCCTTATGTTTTATGACATGCTAATCATTTTTTCCTTCTATAGCAACTTCAAATTCGCACTCTAACATGTACTTATGAACATTAGGTATTTTTATCGATTTTGTCGTTTTACTCGTTTTCATGTAAAATTGCTTAGTAAAAGTTGTTTAACACAATTTCAAGCCTCATATTCTACCATAAAACATCAAAATAAACACATTTCACCTATGGGTATTTTTCCAAATATAAACCCTAGGTTAAATTATTGCTAGAATAAGCTTAACCAAGTTACCTGGATTTCAAAAATGTAAAGAACTTTAAAAATGGGGCTAGGGAGCACTTACAATCGAGCTTGGGAGTTTGAACAAACCTTAACCATGGCTGCTTCTGGTAGAAACGGTTGAATGAAGAAGATGATAGCTAATTTGGCTTATTTCCCTTTTTAATTCTTTTAATTATTCGTTTACCAAAATACCCCTAACTTAAAAATATTTTATTACACCCATTTCATGTCTATTTTTGTCCAGCAATTCACCAATGGTCTAATTACCATTTAAGGACCCTCAATTTAAAATTTCATAACAATTGGACATCTCTAGTATGTAGAACTCAACTTTTGCACTTTTTACGCTTTAGTCCTTTTGACTAAATTAAGTGCCCGAACGTCAAAATTTTCGAACAAAATTTTCACGAAATTATTTCGTGAAATCGTAGACCATAAAAATATAATAAAAAATAAAATTTTCATCGTCGGATTTGTGGTCCCAAAACCACTGTTCTGACTAGGCCCAAAATCAGGGTGTTACAACTCTCCCCCATTTAGGGATTTTCGTCCTCGAAAATCTTACCGGAAAAGTGGTCTTCATTTAGATTACTCAATCTCATACTCGATACCAAAGTACCTTCGCTCAAGCGGTGCCTCCAATACATCTCTTTAATTTCTCATATGATCTGAAAGCTTACAGACTCAACTCCCAATTGTTCTTAAATTTTCAAAGGCTTCTCAACTTCCCATGATATCATGACATAAAACCCGGATCTCAATTTGGTTTATGAAGACTAGAATTCCAAAAAATCCAACAATCAAAGGGACCTGCACTCTTCTAAAATAATCATATAGATTTTCATCATCGATAAATCACAATCCAATAACATCTGAATCAAATTGTAGTACACGTCATTACTCTCTGAATGAATAGGCAAATTTTCACTGTGAGCGTCGTACAGTTCTTTTTGTATAAGCCTCGGAATAATAATACCATGAATCAGATCCAATCTGAAATTCAACATCAGAAGTCAATCCTCACTATACTATTTTAATTTACTACTCACTATCACATTTTCCTCTTTTTGCTACGGAAATAATTCTGATATAGCCTTGAAAATAGTCCTTCTCATTCTCATCCTAATATCAATACTGACAGAGATAATTCTGGTAGATCCTGATGCTCGGCTTTAACCCATCAACAACTCAAATTTTTTGTGACAACAAATGCTCCAAACTATAACAATACAACAGTGCATTACTGAAAATTAGGAAATTTTTACTCAATGCAGACTAGTCCAGTTCAGACGCTTTGGTTAGCAATATTCTCATCTGTCCAAATCTTGCTAACATGTAATAAACTTTTCAGCTTTCAGAAGATGAAAACTTTATCATTCTTAGTAGCTTTAACTCATATCAAAATTTTCTAAGAGATATACACTTCTTGTTCAGATTATTTGCCTTTTACCCGTAAAGAAATGAAATTCTATTATCCGACTTGGGAAAAATGATCCTGACATAATTGTCATATGAAATCTTTCAAATAAATAATTCACACAGATTAAACACTCAAGCAGATCTAAACACCGTTGAATGACATCATGCAGTCCTTTACTATTCATTCCTTACGCTAATCAAAACCATCTCAATTGCATTAGCTCAAGTAACCAAAATATCTCAATTGAAGTAATTAATTATAATTGACTTACTTGAGAGAAGTAATCCACCATACCATTGAAACTCGTAGTTTTATCACTTATTCCTTTACTGTTGTCAAATCCTTACATGAAAATTTGAGAAATTCCAATACTAAAATCACCACATTACCAAGATCAAATCGGAAGTATAGTCATGCTTGTCATGATTATCAAGAGCTGAAGAACTTACTTTGAACATAAGTCATAATTGACAAATTATGGTATAAAGATAACAAGAGAACTGAATAAAGAAATCCGAGATACGATACTATGCCGGAAAGTCGAAAACCAAACTCATAGGAAAATATGGAAGATCTCAAAAATTCCTCAGAGAAAAGAAGTCCAGAAGAAAACATCATTTAACCCCACTGGAGTCAAATATAACAAGAACAATGTATTGTCCCATACATATATATCAAATGGAGCATCAAGTAGAAGAAACAGTATCATAATATCATACATATCGTCTCATCAATTCTTATCAGACGAAATGTAATAAAATGCCTGAGGAAATACAGCAATACAAATTATAAACCAGTCAGACTACCAATGTTGCTATCTAATGCTAGGATTAGAAAACATTCCTATATAACAAGAATTTCTTCAAAAGATCAACAGCCATAGAAATTTTTCTGAGAACGGATAAATACATAGAACATCTCAGAAGAAACTGTTAAATCTGTTCAGCCGTAACTGTCACACTCAGATATTACACATTTCAAATATCATTTCCCACCAACTAGTTCTGCCATCACAAATTTCATGTTAGACCTTTCACTAAAGAAGACCAGTTCTGAATAAATTTTGATTTACACTTTTCTCGACCTTATACCTGAGTAATTCAATTTACCAAAGTAAATTCATTCTCTAACTGGAACAGTGCATAGCTCTATTAATCTTTATGTCAACCTAATACTTTCCTAGCTCTGACTTTATTTATCAATTTATCAACTCATTCTCAATCTCTAATCATACTTATAATTATTCTATCATTGAACTCTTTATTTTTTCAATCGGGAACTTATTCAGTACAAATCTCATGAAATTCCATTATAAGCACCATTTCGGTAAGGGGGAGGGGTTGTATGGCCTCTGACTCAACTTTCTTATACATATATATATGACACAACTTTCATCATCATAAAAACATCGTCAAAATCATGTCATTCATTTCAGGCAATACAACATTCATTTTGGTTTACACCAAATTTCCAATTATCCCATTTAGACAAGTATACTTATGCATGCATCTTATGTTTTCTGGATAGCTTTACTTATCCATTCATTTAATCAAATAAGTCATGCTCATGATATCACATAAGGGCCAAACAAACATGAATATTTGCATCACAATCACAACTTTCACTTTGTGTATCATCATATACATATCTTTACAATATGATTCAGTCCAAACAATTTAATATAGATAAGTTCATTTTGTTATAATTCTTTATCTCATAAAAATATCATTAACATTCATCAACATTCAATGTCCAATCAAGACAATGACATTTTCATTCGTATCATGATATTATGAACCCTTACTCATACCTCTACGAATTTCTATTTATCCCATTCAACTTGTCAAGTAAGCCAAGTGCACTACATCATAGGAGCATTAAGCAAATATAGATAATTATCACAACATAAACTTTCATATCACGTGTTATCACATATATATCATAAAATTTATTCATACTTTTCTAAGCCGAGACTTATTATAATCATAATTTTACTCAAATACCTTCAATCACCTTGAACATGGTCGGTGCAGCTCGGTTGAAGAGTACCTTTGTCTAAATAAGACGGTGCTCTTACGCGTCAGGAGACATCACACTATCACGGATCCATGGCATGTATAACTAGACTTTTACACATGCTAGGTTAGTTTGAGAACTGACTAAACCATAGCTCTGATACCACCAAATGTAACACCCCTTACCCGTATCCAAGGCCGGAGCAGGGTACAAGGCATTACCAGACTTAACCATACACATAGACGAAAACTAGGCCATAAATTTCATTTAATTCAAAACTTTTCGAATACATGCATAGACTCATATTTAAAGATATATAATGTGGTATAAATGAGCACTTACACATCCATAATCATGCAATAACATGCCATTCACTTTAAACATATTTGCTTACCATCCTGTATATAATATACATTCTTACATTAACTAGAACTAAATATGCTAAATCTTATTCTCATTTTATACCATCATAATGTAGTCACCAATGTGTCCATTAAACATCCATATTCAAGGAAACATTACTCATTTCCATTTAATTCATGATCCACTGGCCTACATTTAACTTACCTGATGTATTACCAATCATGCATAACAAACAAAGCTAACTACATCATCACATCAAAACATACGACATGGCATTATTAATAAAACTTACAAACCATAATGGATAAGGACCACATCTCTGATCATATACGATAACTCAATGAAGACCGATACGTATGGTCAAAGTCATAATAATAATACATATCACAAACCAACTTCCTATACATGCCACTCACTTGATATTTCTAATATTTGAATTCATTCTCCCAAAAACGATAGCTTAATAGTGTGATTTTGCCTTCGACGCTCTCCAACCCTGAGCTGACTTGCCAAAACTGAAGATGTAGAGAGGAGGGGTAAGCTTTACGCTTAGTATGTCCATATGAAGTTAATAAGCAATTACCCACATGTTTTTTTTTTAAGGTAAAACATCAAAATTGTACAATTTACTCTTGTTCAGGTTAAGCTATTTTACCGAGTTACAGTTACTAATTCATTTATATCTAGAGCTACGAGACTCCAAATTAAGTTTTGTTAATTTTCCTTGAAACTAGACTCATATAAATTTCCTCCATAAAATTTACAGAATTTTTGGTTTATCCAATTAGTACAGTTTATTTATTAAAGTTTCTCCTATTTTGCTATCCAACAGTTCTGACCTCTTTTCACTAAAAATTATTTTTCTCATAGTACAGAATTCAGATAATGCTCTCATCTATCTTTCTAGAGAATAGACTCATTAAATATTTTAATAATATAAATTACAGCCCATAATTATTTTTATAAAATTTTTAATTATTTTCTCAAATCGAAATAGGGGATTACGAATCCATTCAGACTCTGTCTCACAACAATTCAAATATCTCATAATATAAATTTCGATTGGATATACCGTTTCTTCTATGTGAAACTAGACTCATTGGGATTTAATCTCAAATTTTATTTAGCCTATAATTAAATTTCCACAATTTATAGTGAATTTCCAAAGTTGCACCACTGCAGTAATCCAAAACTGCCAAGGCTAAATTTACTCATTCATTACTATTATTCACCAAATCCATACAATATCATTTCATTCTTAATGGTAAGAACACATAATTATACTTCATAAGCATAAATCCATAATCTCAATGTCATCAAGTATCAAGGACTTATTCCAAATCATGTCATTTTCATAATATTCACCAAATAATATATACATCATAGATCATCACATGTCAAGGCATCACACATAAGTTTAGTGTACATACCTGTACAACTTGTAACATAACTCAAAGACATACTCACCAATGTCTTATCTCATTGGGATCATCAATGAATACTTTGCCAAATTACCCGTTGACACTTGGAATATAATTGGATACATGGAATGCATGCGCATAAGTGTCATGCCCACAGCTAGACAAACTCAATAGCCTGTGGAATACATGTGTAGCCAAGCTACCATGTAACCCACCCATAAGTGAACTCGGATTCAACTAAACGAGCTCGAGTGTGCGCATCCCTAAGTGAACTCGAACTCAACTCAACCAGTTCGGATGCCTAGTTACATCTCATGAACTCGGACTCAACTCAACGAGCTCGGAAATATCCTAGTGACATGTCACTTGTATCCTAATCTATTCCCAAGGTTCGAACAGGATTTTCCTCAATCGCACATCTTTTCCGTCTTCCACGGAATGTCGAAACCGATACTTGATAGCATTTCATATTTATCAAGTAGCTCACATAATTTGCATATTACTAAATAATAATCCACAAAGCATAATATTTCATGATAATAATCATCATATCATATAAATAACATTAAATTATTTAAAATGACAATTATGTTACTACATTTATGCCTGAACTTACATCTCATTTAATATCAAAGCAATAACATTAAATTACACATTGCATTATTAAAAATCATATGAACTTACCTCGTATGCGAAAATGGCCATTTTTACCATTTTGTCCACAACCTGATATTTTTCGATTTTAGCCCTAATTTTGATTTTTCCTTGCTCTATCATTTCAAATATAGCCTAATTAGGACTCACACTATTCAAATTAACCCAAAATCATATTTTGGGAAAATCACATTTTTGCCTCTAGGCTCGTAAATTAAACCTCATCCTATTTCCTTTTGTTTTATAACATGCTGATCATTTTTCCCTTCTATAGCAACCTCAAATTCGCACTCTAACATGTACCCATGAACATTAGGTATTTTTACCAATTATGTCGTTTTACTCATTTTCACGTAAAATTGCTTAGTAAAAGTTGTTTAACACAATTTCAAGCTTCATATTCTACCATAAAACATCAAAATAAACATATTTCACCTATGGGTATTTCTCCAAATATAAACCCTAGGTTAAATTATTGCTAGAATAAGCTTAACCAAGTTATCGGGATTTCAAAAATGTAAAGAACTTTAAAAATGGGGCTAGGGAGCACTTACAATCGAGCTTTGGATTTTGAACAAACCTTAACCATGGCTGCTGCTAGTAGAAACAGTTGAATGAAGAAGATGATAGCTAATTTGGCTTATTTCCCTTTTTAATTCTTTTAATTATTAGTTTACCAAAATACCCCTAACTTAAAAATATTTTATTACACCCATTTCATGTATATTTTTGTCCAGCTATTAACCAATGGTCTAATTTCCATTTAAGGACCCTCAATTTAAAATTTCATAACAATTGGACATCTCTAGTATGTAGAACTCAACTTTTGCATTTTTTCGATTTAGTCCTTTTGACTAAATTAAGTGCCCGAACGTCAAAATTTTCGAACAAAATTTTCAGGAAATTATTCTGTAAAATTGTAGACCATAAAAATATAATAAAAAATAAAATTTTCATCGTCAGATTTGTGGTCCCGAAACCACTGTTGATTAATTGAATGTTAGCATGTGATTATATTGTAATTGAATCAATATATATATGTTATTATGAAATTTATCTTGTCAAAAAAATATGGAAATTCAACGATGTACGACGACTATTGAGCCCCGTTTGAACCTTAGGAATATATAGGATACAAATGACATGTCATTAGGGTTACCATGTTTCGGATGCTAGTTCTAAATGTCCTATCGGTGGCTGAGTTTTGGCATGTGTTGCAGATACTTGACAGCTTGTGTGAGCGCACCATGTAGCTACGTTCCAATCGACAACTTGTGTGAGCAGACCCATTTATGGATAGAGAGAGGACATTTATGTAAAGGGAAATGAATGAAATGGTTTCGACCATATGTTAGCACACAGTGTGTGAGATTCCCGTGTATCCAATATTATTCTAAGTGGTTCAACGGGCATACAAAGGTTTAGGGTTTAGGATTTAGGGTTTTAGGGTTTAGGGTAAGTGTTTCGATTGGCAATGTCATGAAAGTATGGAAAGGTATGAGTTGTTGATGATTAAAGTGTGTATAGCCATGTTCATGAAAAGTATGAATGCTTATATGCTATATTCATGAAAGTTATTTTATCATGTGGTGATTTTTGCTAAGTTATGTGTTGAATCGCTAACTTGTAAATATGGTTAATGTCATGTTTATGTCTTACATGTTATGCAAATGAAAGGGTAAGTGTTCAATATGAATTAAGATATGTATACATGAAACTCATTGTAATGGTGATACATGGAAAACATGATATGTTAGAAGATAGATGATAAATCCAACTGAATTATGCTAAAGTAGAATGGTTATCCATGTCAAATTCATATGAATCATATTTAAATAAACTAACATGTGTTGTTGATGTGCTTAGGCTTATGCCAAGCTCATGGATATGATTGATGTTTATGATTATGCTTGTTCTATGCATATGAAATGGGTAAGACAAGGAAATGATATGGTAAGTACATAATTGGGATTATTACGATGTTGTAAAAAGGTTTAATTAGATAAATGATGTATTCATATGTTAGTAAATTGCTTATGCTTTGAATGAATCTATCTATGTCATGGATAAATACATTGAATTGATAATTAATAATGTTGTTTAGGCTTATGATAAGTATTTGGGAACTAAAAGGAAAGTAAGTAAATAGAAATATATACAACCTTATAAAAGGGTTGATGATTATATATTATGTCTCATGAAATCTTATCATGTTATGAATGGTAAATAAATATGTGACATTAAGGAACTTACTTATTTGTGAGTTGATGATTATGGTTTGATACAACTTGAGACATTAGTATAGGTTTACTTTTAACCTATAAATTTCATTATTGAAATGTAATATTATGCTTATGATTTATACGAGCTTTCTAAGCATTCATTGCTTACGTAGTTATCTTTCTCTTACTTTATAGGTCATTGGAAGCTCGATTGGGTTGGAAGGTAGTTAGAGATCCTCACATTATCCATCAATTTTATCAGTAGATTTTGATGCTCTAGTTGTGGTTATAATGGCATGTATAGGTGGGCATTTGTTTAATGTTTAGTCAATGATATTGACATGTAATGTTGCTTTGAATTTGTGAAACTTATGATATTTGATGCCTTGATGATTGGTCTGCTTTTGGCACTTTGATGTTTAAAGTTTGGTGATTATAAGATCAAATCGATGCATGTTTTATGGCCAAAATGGTAAGAGTTGGCATGTTGGCAAAGTGATCGTTTAGGGCATATTTTTATATTAAATTTAGTCAAGTCTGTTTGTTTGGATTATGACCATTTAGACATAATTTGGTATGCATTTATGTTGGTTATTGAAACCAATTGTAATTGTTTAGAATGGTGACATTTAAATGGTTGTGATGCATGTGAGAAGTAGTCCCAATGGTAAGGTCATTTTGATATGTTTGATATAGAAACAAGTTTATTGAAAAATGGTTAAATATGCACATATATAGGTGTTTTGTGCTTGATTATATAGCCATTATATTTGGCTTGTAATTATGGTATTTTGGATGATGCATTAGTTATTATGTTGGCATGTATATGCGGTTTTATAATGGTTGATCTTTTGGCATGTGAGTGCTTAAAAGTTTGAGTTGGAACGGTATATAAAATGTATGCTACGAAATGTTGTTTTGATATGCTTGAATATAGGTGAAAATGACTTGTAAGGGTGTTCTTGAATTGGGTGAAAGAAATGGCTTGAATTTGAACTATTTCTTGTCCACACAGCCTAAGACACACGGCCACGTGACTAGTCGTATGTCCCCTTTAGGTTTTTAAAGGTTGCATTTCGAGAGTGACACGGCCTGGCACACGGGTGTGTGACTTGGCTGTGTAACCCAAGTCAGAGAGTTACACGGGCACGGACACGGGCTGGGATATGGTCGTGTGTCCCTACTTTGAACGCCTACACGGCTTGAGACACAAGCATGTGTCTCAATGCTGTGAGTCATAAGGCTGTGTGATCCCTGTAGTACACGGCCACGTGACATGGTCGTATGTCCCCTTTAGGTTTTTAAAGGTTGCATTTCGAGAGTGACATGGCCTGACACACGGGTGTGTGACTTGGCTGTGTAACCCAAGTCAGAGAGTTACACGGGCACGGACATGGGCTGGGATATTGTCGTGTGTCCCTACTTTGAATACCCACACGGCCTGAGACACGAGCATGTGTCTCAGTGTTGTGAGTCATAAGGTTGTGTGATCCTTGTAGTATTAATTTTTCTATCATTTTCCATGAAGTTCTAAATGATTTTAATTTAGTCCTGAATCGTTTCTAAAGTGTTTGTAATACCTCAAAGGCTCAAAAAAAAGGATGTTATGCATGTGTTTGAATGGAATATAATGTGTTTTATGAATGATTGTAATTGAATGTTTTAAGTTAAAAGTTTTTGGTAATGCTTTATAACCCTATTCTGGCGACGGATAAGGGTTAGAAGTGTTACAAGTGTTAAGTGCATTGCATCTATGACCTTTCAAATTCCCTTCAAGATTCAATGTGTTTCAACATTCATGCACTTGCCAAAGATGAGGAATATGACTCTTCATGCATCCAAAGATACTTGAACATCCAAGAGAGATTAATATAACCTTGAAGTCATTCATTGAACATAGAGATACATGCACCATGTGACTTTTCAAATATCCAATGCACCTACAGATTCATTTTCCATGCATGAACGGTTCTAAGGGAGAAGGATATGTCATTTAAAGATTCATGGAGAACCTTAAATTCATGAACGGCAAGGGGGAAGCATAGCATTAATTGCACAAACATTGAATATAAATATACATGTATCTATACAAGAGGGATGAATTAGCCCATTCATGCACTTCAAAAGGGGACGAATTTGCTTATTCATGCATCCAAATGTTCATGAATGTCCAAGGATGATGAATATAACCATTCGGTCATACACTGCACCTATTTGTTCATGTACTTCATCATACAATGTACGACACCTATACATGTATACACATTAATAGCCGATTGTGTCCATAGTGCCTAGGTCTATAAATAGCTTTGTCATTTCACTTGTAAAGGTTAATCAAATTAATTTTAATACAAACATATTGTGAGAGTTTATCTCTTGGTTTTTCATTGAACTTTTTGAACTTATCAAAACTTTGGTTTCCTGGCATTCACCTGTCTTATCACTCCGCTTGTCATCCCTTTCCGGAGTGTGACAATACCAATTCTTCTTAGACCAAGGTTCGAGTATTTGTCAAGTTTAAGCGGGTCGAGTTCATATATAACTTTGATTCCATAAAACTTCCAAGCACTTCGAGTCAAGGTCTTTTATCCATTTGTTTCTGTTCAAGATGGTCCTTTACAAATGTGAATTTCTATCTTCGAGTATAGGTCTCATTAGCATATTATTGAGGTTATATTTGGGTTCAAGAAATCACATATTTGGTATCAAAGCCTAATTCTTGATCAGGTTTGTATCTATTTTTTGTTTTTTTAAAAGTTGAAAAATAATAATAAAAAATTTCCATGCCAGAAAAAAGTGTAGAAGTGAAAAAAATTCGAAGTGAAAAACAATTTTGAAAAGGGAAAAAATTTGTGAGTAAAAAATTCGAAGAAAAAAAGAAATCAAAAAAGAAAAAGAAAAAGAAAGTGCAAGAAAACAAAGTGAAATAAAAAGATAGCATGAATAAGAAAAAGAAATTGAAAAAGAAAAAGAGTATGAGAGAAAAGAAATTGAGTTAGAAAAAGAAAGTGAACATGAAAAAATGAGAATGAAAAAAAGAAAAGAAAGTGTGAGTAATTAAAGTTTGTTGGTGGATGATGAAAATGGCGATATCCAAGCAAAGGAGAATGATGTTTTAACTAACCGTAAATCAAAAATGCTTTTTGATATTTCTTTATTTCCAGTTTCTAAAGATCCATTAATAGACGGGTTACAACTTCTTTACTTTCCCAATGAAAGGTGATTTCACATTTGAAAGAAAGATAAGTTGGAAAGTGAAAAATACTCTTCAAGTGTCGGAAGGTAAGTAAGGTAAGGAATTTTTTGAGATTAAACCAATACGGTAGTCTTTGAATGTTGCTGATAAGTTTGCCCTAATAGTGTCTTAAAACGTTTTCTCATAACATGTATTGTGTTGGTTTAATCAACGTTAAACTGCGGATTGAAATATCCATGGATTATCTTGGTATAACTAGATTTGCATAAAAAAAATTTCTTGCAAATGATAAAGAATTTTCACATAAAACTTTAAAATTTTTGGATTTTAATTGTTATGTAAGTTCTTTAAAGCATTGTAGAGAAAATTTTATGGATGTACATGTTTATTCAAAGAAAGTTTGAGAGTTTTGTTTGTTTGAACATGCATATACCTAACTTTTCTTTATTTAGCATGGTTAATTTTTTTTGAAAGAAAAAATTATGTTTCATGAAGATGTGGAGGATCAAAATCGTGTGTATAAACCCAAAGTGAATGTTCATACATATTTTTTACAAGATTAGAGTGTAAGAATTTCAAGTTGTATAATTGTGTCAATAACTTTCAATTATTCAATAATTCTTCTTTGTTTTCGAAAACAAAGTCTTTGAACCATGTTAAGTCAAGACAATAACAAACCTGAAGGGCCCATATGTTAAAGGTTGCATCATAGCTCATGATCTTGAAAAGCTAGTGGTGAATGCCATGAGCTAAAACCATCTGAACCAAGTGAACCAATAGAATCAGAAACTGATGAGTCATCAAACAATTCTAAAAAGGAAGCTGTTTCAGTTACTAAGATAGAAAAAGCTGAATTTGAGGAAGAACCGAGCAATCCAAAACTGATAAAGGAACCGAAAGTCTCTGAACCAAGAAAAGAGTCGAATGATGATGAGCCAATTGTACCAAGTATTGATTTGGAGCTGACTAATCCTAGCCCGACTTCTTCAAACACTGTGAAGAAATCAGAATTGTCAACTATGATGGATATGATGAAATTTATGCATAACCAACAATAGGCTTATTGGAAATATGCAAAAGTTAGAGATTATTCTGTGAAAGTACTTTTAAAAGCATCTCTAACTATTTTGTTCCTGAGTTCCCAGATTATATCTTCGATTCATGGAAGGAAGATGATAAAGAAATTGAGGACGAAGTATCAAAGGAGGAAGATGAGGAGGATAAGTCAAATAAATAAATAGAGGGTTCTTTTCCTTTAGTTTTTATTTTCTTTTTAGGTGTTTATTTTTATTTCTTAGTTAGTATTTTTCATTTGCATAATAAATTAGCAAGCATGAATAAAGTAAAATCAATGCCTCTCAATAGAAAAAATAAAGTGATGTGGTAATGAAAATGAGCATGTCTAAGATTGGCTTGTAAGAAAGACTTGGTACTTAAGCAGTCTTTATGAATTCCCTCTCTTTTCTTGCAACCCTACCTGGTGTTTAGTTTTCGTTCATTACTTTGTTTTCATCATGAGAACATTGCTACTTTTTAAAAGGGGGTAAGGCATTTCGCATGAATTTTTAATAAGGTATTTCGCATGAATTTTAAAGTATGTTTCTATCTTTCTAGTTAAGTATGCTGAAATATATGAATGTTCAGAAATAATTTTTGTTCATAAGTATGTCCAAATGCAATCATGATTTTTTATTTTATCTAAGTTATTTGTATGTTATCTTGAGTGATAGAATGTTTGTATGATCTTAGTCTTATGTAGGATTTGCCATGAAAATTTGATTTCTTTAGAAATAGACAAGTATGAACGTTTTAAGTCTTTAAAATTAACTTGGTAACTTTCTTGATGCGAAATCCTAGGAGGTATAAGACTCTAATATGATATACACACACTTTCTTTGGATCGTTTGAGCCGTTCTAGCCAACCTTATGAAATTTAACCCTTGAAACTTAATTTTGAGCTTAATGGCATGTTTACTGCAAATTACCTACATTATAAGCCACATAAACATTTTTTATTTTTATCCTATTCTTTTGCACCAAAACTTTGTCTTGGTGATCAAAGTTTGAGGAAAATTATAAAAAGATGTACATGCTCTTCAGATGTTCAAAAAAAAATAGAGAGAGAAAAAATGAATAAAGAAGCAAAGAAAAGTTTGCTCAAATGCAGAAAAATAAGAGCAAATAAAAGAGTGCTCAAAGTCTCAAAAATAAAGAGAAAAATTTGCTTAAAGTTCGAGAAAAATAAAAGTGGAGCATAAGTTCGAAATAAGTTTGGGGGTACTCCAAACACCCATTGTCTAAAAGTTGTGACGCCAAAGGATCTAAGACAAAGTTAGGGTTAAGATGTTTTGAACCTAAAAATCACTTCTCTTTATCCCTACCTTTAGACTAGACCACTACAACCTAATAAAAGACCTATTGATTAGATGATTATACCGACTATATTAGTGGAGAGGAATTACTAAGTTCAACATATGAAGACACGAATTAAACCTTGAGATTGCTATGTTTAGTTGATAAGGGAAGCATATTGATTGGTGAATGTTATGTATGACTTTGAAAATGTATGCAAACTATGATTCATGTTAACATTATGATGTATTTAGTATAAAGTTTGGAAATAATATTTGTATTCGAGCTACTTATGAATAAAGAATATTTTTTAGCATGAATTGAAGCATGATTATGTGCAAAGATTGATGCTGCTTTATAATTTTGCAAAACTGCCTTAGAAAAAGTTTGTGTTGTGCATGAACATTGCTCGGGACGAGCAATGGTTTAAGTTTAGGGATGTGTAAACTCGAAATTATATAAGGTTTTTCTATATATTTTACCACCTTTTTACTTAATTATTGTGTTTATCTCGAGTAATTATTATTGAAATAAGTGAATTTTACTTAATTAGTAATTTTAGTCATGAATTTAGAAAGCATGTGAAATTATGCTTAATTATGTGATTTTCATGCATATTTTATATTAATTCATGTTAATTTATCAACATATGTATTTTTCACTATGTAGGTAGGCTATTGGAGACATGATTTAAATAAATAAAAGATGGCCATGCACAAATTGTCCATAAGGACAGCAAGACCATGCAATTTTGGGCATGGGGTTGACTACTTGACCCAGTAAAGAAGGTGATAAAAGATGGACATGTTTGCCAAGTCATTGGACTAAAAAAACCATTCAACAAGGGGAATTAAAAGCCCAATTTCGGAACTTGATGTTGACTTCCCAAAATGTGTTTTATGATATGTAATTAAAGGTCCCTGTAGTTGGAAAATAATCAAAATTCAGCCCAACAACTTTCTTGTTGAAATCGTCCAGCTTGAAATTCGAATTCAAATTGAGAAGACTTGGTCATCCCTTTTCCTTGAAGCATGGCCGGCCACATGAGAGAGGGAAGGAAGGAAATTTAAACCTATTTTTAGTAAACTCAAATGCTTACCTTCACCTATAAATACCTTGTCATTCCTTACTTTTCCATCATCCCTCATCATTCAACATTCCTCTCTCACTCTTAATAGTTTTCTCTCAATTCTTTTTCTCTTTTTCCCTTGCATAGTTTTCCATCCCCTCTCCCATATTTAGCCTTAAAAGCTTTGTCAAAAGCACTCTTTAGCCAGCTACCTTCTAAACCTTTAGCAAAAGAAGCTTTAATCAGAACGGATGATGTGATCCGGCTCGAGGTTGATAATTGAGTTGATCTAAGTTGCCCAATCGTTGTCAAGAAAGTATCGTTCAGTTTTGAGAAAAGGGTGTCTTTGGCTAGTTTGAGGGGAAGTTATCAAAAAGGGGTTCAAAGATAGGATAAAAATGAATAATATAGGTTCGGTCTAAAAATAAGGTAGGATAGACAATTTTATAGGAGGTGGAAATGGTAAAAATGAACTTAAACGTCAAGAATGATTCAACACTATAGACAGTGTTACCCTAGGACTTATATTGTTTAAGGTGGGTTAATGAAATATAGAAGGATGGACCTTGACCTGTTACTTAGGAAAGTAAGAACCAAAGGTATAAAATGATGGACGAACGCCACACCAAGGCTGGTGATAAGTTCGGATAGAAAGAGTTCAAGTTGACGCCACTAGCACGCTAGATAAGTCATTCGAGACTCGTACAAAAATAATGAGGAAGTAAACATCAATAATTTGGCAAAAAGTCCCCTCTCTAGTTTACAAAGCAACTATTTATAAGCCTAATATGCCTATTGATATTTGGCATCTATGATGTTCACACTAACTTAAATTCTGTTCATATTTGTATTTAACATGTTCACACAAAAGCATTAAAATTTGGTTCATGCTTGAAGATGGTGCATGAATTGGTCAAACCATCATGTTGCTTCACTTGATGCATTCATGCATACTTAGCCTTGAAGAATAGCCATAATGCCATGAATGTGCCCTTTAATATTCCTACATCTCCCTTGGCCGAATGAGGCTTTAATGTGCCTTGAATACTTGAATTGAATGTATAGAAATTCATCTCCCTTGTGGCCAACGTCCATGCACTTTAATAAATGGTAGAATAATCATGCATGTGAGAAGAAATGGTTTGTTCTAGATGCTAGTTGGTACTTGCACAAATTTCCCAAGCATTTATCTTCCAATTGTCCATAAATATGGTCCATGAATATTCAAATACATGAACAATCAGCAGCTTCCTCTTGCATGTACGTCCCAAATGCATGTATCCCTTTGAATGTCGTCCATTGAACCTCAAATATGCATGCACCTTGCATTAACTCATCATCCATACATCTATGCCGTCCAAGGGGTGTGCACCTGCACCAAACAAATCAACAAATTAATTGTCCTTTGGACACATTAATTCGGCCAGACATATTTAAACCTTGTAATAGATTAAAACACATTTAACACTTGTATGAAATAAAAACACATTAAATTTGGTTAGAAAAAAAAATTATTTAAATCACATAATGAACTAGAAAACATGATGAGCTAAATTGAGCTAGGATATTCGGCATGAGCTGTGTATCAAATTAAATAAAATAAGACTAGTACTTAGTTTATTATAATGATAAAAGAAACAAGCTAGAAAAGAACCAAATTGAGCTCAAACGAGCTGAGATAAGCTCAAATGAGCTGATTTGAGCTTAATGGAGCTCGAAAAGCTGGAGATGAGATGAGTTCAGCTTGCACAAGGGTGCAAGGGATCTTTAAGGAGCTGATCTGAGCTTCCTCATTAGCATGGACCTTTGATTCATCCCAAGTTCAGGTGAATAAAGTTGAATCAACTTTTCGAAAGAGCCTAGCTCGGGCTCGAGTCATTGGGACATTAGCCAGCTTGATAAGTTCCTTGTTCGAGCTTGATGAGCTCCTGGGCATGTTTACATCAATAGAGAAGTGCTTCAGTTAGAATAGATCCAAAAGGCTACTGAACTGAGCAAACTCTTTCCTCTTGCCATTTATTTTAAAGATGTTTTCTTTGTGTTTTATGTTATTGACATCAACTATGAAGTTTTAATTCCTATCTACTAGGATGATTATATTAATTTAATGAGATCTATTTAATTCAGGTTAACATGTTTTGTGCCTCAGTCGATTATGTTTTCAATTAATATCATGATGCATTTCATTCATATGTGATTGGGTGAACTTAGGTTAGCTAAGCGATCCTAACCAGACGACGACTAGTAGACGCATAATTAAAACGTACAATACTTAATTTAGGTCATTAAAATCGACTAAGTTAAAGTTCATAATATATTTAGTTAGCTCTATTATCTTGCATGGTTTTTATATTTATGTAATTAAACTGTTTCAAAGGTAAATGTCTTTGTGACCTTGTATAAATTCTAAGAAACCCTTAGTCTAATATGATCAGTAACATGCATATTTAACTAAGTAACAGATCCGAGAGGACTTAACTTGGTTTCTGAACATGTTAGCATGATGAAAGTAAGTTGAGTTGATTAATATAATTATCCTATCCCATTTAATGTTGATTGTTTTTGTTGCTAAAGCCTTCATTCATACAATTAGGTAAATTGCATTTAGATAAGAAATTGCATTAGGGATCACTCTTGCTTTTAATTAATCTAATCATCACTATCCAAATTTATTAAGTTTTTTTACATCAAATTGTTAATTATAATTTTGCAATTAATTGTTTAAGCTTATACAGTCCCTATGGAGACAATAACTCATTTTTACTTATCACTTGAATAAGTACGTACACTTGCTTAAACATGTTACAATTCGTTACACGTACCGACTTAATTGTACAAACTCTACATCGTACTCAGCTATAGACATTATCGGTTCACAATAGTTCCTTGCTTCACAATGTTTTACTAGCAATAAGTTTCGCTAGTGAGTAAAGACACTGTAACACCCCAAACCCAGCCTAGACATTATGGACGAATCCAGAGATGTCACAGAGAATGGGTTTGATTACATACAATCATTTCAGTCTTTGATCTCATGTTCTTTATACCATTTTCAAAAGCATTGATTAATTGGGTTATTTGTCAAAACTTGTTGTTATAGCGGATGCTTTGCAAATCAATATGTTTTTGAAATTCGTCTTGTGTTTTTAGGAAAACCTTTGTTCAAGTAGAAACCACCAATTTTAAAAACAATTTATCATGGCATGCATATCGTTAATAAACTAAAATCTGTAGTTAAAAACCTTAGAGTCCAGAGAGTCCAAAAATTTACAAACTCTCAGGAAATAACTCCAAATAATAAATAAACCAAAAATCAACATGTCAAAACTGGTTTACTGAAAAGTGGTCACCGCTGAGTCCCTACCGTACTGACCCACCTAAGACTGTGGATTACCCAACAGAACAGACAAACAGAGGTGATTTTACATAAACTCAGTGTATAACCCAATAGAATTAAGCTTGCAAGCATATAACACTGAACACAAACTCAACAACAGATACAGATACGAACTCATGTCCCTTTTCAGATATAGTAAATAATCAGATATAGATGCAGATACAAATATGCAAAATCCTGCCCCCATCCTCTACACACCATCTCTGACCATCCCATCACACCATGTGGGCTTCAAAACACCCACCCAACCCTACACACTACATTGTGTCATTAAAACACATATCAGATATAATGTGCAGCCAAGCTGCCAGAATATAGGCGTTTACGTCGATCAAAATATTTCCTCTTCATAACAGATCCCACCCCAAAACAGAAACAGATACAGAGCATACATACAGAATTAACAGATAAAACATGCTTAACATGCTTACTTAAACAAATAACAGATATACATAACACAAACATGCTTAGAACAGTATATTGGTCTAATAGACACATAGAGTTAGCCCTTATTGACCCTACAGTAGGCCCACAGTCGATTAGGACGACCCGTGTAACCCTATAGAAAATTTTAGTATAATGGGCCCACACTCCCATGTGGCCCACACGGCTTGGCCCAAAATCTACACGCCCGTGTAGGCCCACACGCCCGTATGGCCCATAAGCCCAACTTGGCTTAGTCCGTATGGCCCACACAGCCACACTCGATCCACCACACGGCCGTGTCTTGTGTACGGCCATGCCTTCGTCAACCACACGGTCGTGTCCTCACATATGGCCTACCACACAGGCAGCCACAAGCCCGTGTGGCGTCGACAGTAGCCATATTCAGCTTTTGCCAAAACCTCGATTTCTGCAATTCGGGTACACACACCTAGTATCAGTTCGATGAATGCACTTTCGAGATCACCAGAACCTGAGAACAAACAATGATGCTTATGAAAAATTAAGGAGCCGATTGAAAACCTCCAGCCCTTTGAACTTCTCTAGTAATGCACCAAAAATGCCGGAATAACGAGGCACGAAAAATTGATAGAAGGTAGAAAAAAAACAATAACAAGAAAGAGAGGATGGAGACGGTAGAGAACAGGAATAAAAGAGTTCATGTCAGATTCTTGGGAATTTAGGAGAGAAGAAAATTTTAGAAAAAAAGAATAAAAAATTAAAAATAAAGATCAATGAAGGATTAACTCTCCCATCCCTCAAATCACTCCCCACTATCCCACTACTTAGAATTCTAACTCCATTGAAACACTTGCGCAAAACCGAGCAAAAATAAATACCCATGCTTGCGCAGGAATTCTAACACAGGATCTCCATCACCTTGACACTCACTCAACCACCAGACCAGCAGGCCCATTCTGATATGAAATTACAGAGAAATAAATATAAGCCCACTGAACAAAGATATGGTTTAATTCCAAAAATAAACAAAATTGCTAAAGGTAGGGCTTGAACTTGGGACCTCTAACACACACCTAGAATACTTAACCACTGAAGCAGATGCACATTTGTGTCAAAATTTTACAGAAATAGACATAAGAAATTTGGGGCGTTACAACTCTACCCCTTAAAAGAAATTTTGACGTCGAAATTTACCTGATCAAAACAGATGAGAATACTACAGACGCATCGAGTCCTCAGGTTCCCACATGGCCTCCTCAGTGCCATGATTCTGCCACAGAACCTTCACTAAAGGGATGGATTTCCTCCTCAAAACATTAATGTCTCAATCCAAAATTTGAACCGGCTCCTCCTCAAAAGTTCAATTTGGTCTAACCTCGATCTCCTTAACAAAGAAAACGTGAGATGGGTCCGACCGATACCGCCTCAACATCGAGACGTGAAAATGTCGTGGTTACGATCCAACTCTAGAGGTAGCTCCAACTGATAAGCGACTGGCCTACATGCTTCAGAATTCAATATGGCCCTATAAACCTTGGGCTTAACTTACCCTTACGTCCGAACCTCAGAACCTTCTTCCACGTAGAAACCTTAAGAGAAATGAAGTCCCCTACAGAGTTCTCAACATTACGCCTCTTTAGATCTGCATAAGATTTCTGTCTATCAGAAGCTGCCTTCAGACGGTCCCGAATGAATCTAACCTTATCCTTAGTCTTAGAAACTAACTTAGGGCCCAACACTTGTCATTCACCCAACTCAGTCCAACATAACAGAGTATGACACTTATAACTATATAAAGCCTCGTAAGGTGCCATCTAAATACTAGACTGGAAACTATTATTGTAGGCAAACTCAGCTAGCGGCCGATAATCCTCCCAACTACCTCAAAAGTTAATCACACAACTCCGAAGCATATCCTCTAGTATCTGAATCACCCTCTCAGATTGACCATCGGTCTGAGGATGGAACATAGTACTGAAGCCCAATCTTGAACCCAGAGCCTCATGCAACTTTTCCAGAACTGAGATGTGAAGCGGTGATCCCTATCAGAAATGATCAAAACTGGAACCCCATGTAGTCTCACAATCTCTGAAATGTAGAGCTTCGCTAACTTCTGTAAAGAATAGTCCATCCAAACCGAAATGAAGTGAGCAAACTAGTTCAATCGATCCATGATGACCCAAACAAAGTCATTCTTAGTGGGCGTCAAGGGCAACCCACTAACGAAGCCATCGTCACATGTTCCCACTTCCATAAGGGAATCTTGACTGGCTGCAACAAACCAAAAGGCAACTAATGCTCAGCCTTAACCTGCTGGCACGTCAGACATCGAGCCATAAAATATGTAACCTCAAGTTTCAAATCCGATCACTAGTGTAACTAACGGAGATCTCGATACATCTTATTACCATTGGGAAGCATAGCATAAGGGCTACTATGCACATTCCTCAGAATTGACTGCCTCAAACCAGAGTTGTTCGACACACAGATCTGTCCTCGGAAACAACACACCATTACTGTTTAACCCAAAATCAAAAGTAGTACCACTCTCAACCTGATGGAACTGCACACCCGGAGTCTCATCCAATAACTATTTATCTTGAATCTGTTCAATCCAAGTCAGTTTAACCTGTAACTTGGATAACAGACTCTCATCATCAAATAGATTAAGGCGAGCAAACATCGCCTTCAAATCAGACATTACTCTTCTACTGAGAGAAACGACCACCACATTAGCCTTACCAGGATGGTACTCTATAGTGCAAACATAATATTTGAGCAGTTCAATCCAGTGGCACTGCCTAAGGTTCAACTCCTTCTAAGTAAGGAGATACTTGAGGCTCTTGTAATCAGTGTAGATGATACACCTCTTGTAACACCCCTAACTCATATTCGTCGCTGAAATAAGGTTATAAGGCATTACCGATCAACCATAACATAAATCATACATTTGTGCATTCATCATTAAAAACCCATTCATCTCAATCAATTTGTCCCTTATAAGGTCCTACGAGACCTTAAAACGTGCTTAGAAGTGGTTCGGGACTAAACCGATAACATTTACAAACTTTGAAAAACATATAAAATTTTCAAACTTTTAAACATCACACGCCCGTGTGAACAGGCATTGTGCTTCACAAAATTACCAGACACGCCCGTGTCACAGGTCGTGTGAAAAACAAGGCATACATACTAGCATGTACCACACGGCTGGAGACACGCCCATGTGCCATGGCCGAGGGAAAATTGGGGAGGTTACTGACTTAGGTCACACGGTCGGCCGCACGCCCATGTGCCAACCTGTATGTCTCACATGGCTAGTAGATATGCCCGTGTGTCTAGGCTGTGTCAAAATTGTAGGGTATAATTCCTTAATTCAAAAGGGTACTACAAGGGACACATGGCCGTGTAACATAGCCGTGTGTCACACACAGCTGAGACACATTTTCTCATACATACAAATTTGTAAAGCCAATTTGCCGCCATTTTCTCATACATACAAATCAACCTAAATGGTACCATTTCAAGACATTTATAAGCAATTTATACACATATCATGCCATCTATACACAATTATTTCAACTACTCAATTCCACAACCAAAACATACCAAATCATTAAACTTGTATAGCTTCTAAATGCATTTCATCATCACTTTATCACATATTTCATGCCACAAATCTTACAATTTCAACATCACATAATCAAGCCACAACACATAAGGCATTATATACGTCATCTATATCACTTATCAAGCACATAACTTAAGCAAACTTATATGACTAAAAACATACCAACATTTACAACATTAATAAGCCAAATCACATGGCTAACATCATAGCTCAAAACATACCAAAATGACACTAGCCTATACATGCCATATAACATATATACAAAGCTTTCAAAGTACCAACAAAATGATCGATAGTGTGACGATGCTCCTGACGAACCCCGAGTCTAAGCTAGCTTTGACTATCTATAAAACATAGACAAATAACACACAGTAAGCTTCATAGCTTAGTAAGTTCGTAGTTAAGCAATTCAATTTATCAATAATATAGTTCAACCATTTGCACATTATCAAATCAACATTACATTAACACAAACCTTATTCATGTCTCAAACATAATTAAATACCATTTCATTAAACTTTCTCAATGTAGTACTTGAATAGGTTCCGTACATACCCGTATCACCTCGTACTAACCTCTTTCTCAACCATAACATTTATTTATCCGTTGAATCATTAGGGATAGAAATCAGATTCTCACGAATCATAATCGATTAGTACCCATACCATGGCCCATAGCCAAATAAAGGTAACTTATCTCAGAGTAGCTATACCATGGCCCATATCCAAATCAAGGTAACTTATCCCGGAGTACCTACAGCATGGCCCGTAGCCAAATCAAGGTATCTCCTTCCAAAATATCTATATCATGGCCCGTACCCAAATTAAGGTATAATTCACACTCGAAGTGCCGATATCATAGCCCAAAGCCAATGCATTAACTTAATGACATTACATTATCATCATCACTGTACTTAAGGTTTAACTAGAAAGTTTCACTTGTCGATTTCATCGTTGAACACTTCCGTATAGTCGTATTCATAATTCAAGCATTATCTACAATCTCATAAACACATTTTATGCTATATCAAGCATATAACATTCATTTATAATGAAATTAACACCTACGAACTTACTTCGGTCATAGAAACAATGAAACTAGCTGATTAATCGAGTACTTTATTCTTGCCTCGATCTAAGTTTGAGTTCCTCTTTTCTTGATCTATATGTATTCAAAATTAACTCATTTAATCACCTATTCATTCAATTTCATTCAAAAATATACATTTGAGAATTTTCTCACTTTAGTCCCTAAACTTTCACATCTATTCAATTTAGTCCCTATTTTACAAATACACGAAATTCACAAAATTCAATTTAACCAATGCTTGGCCGAATTACCATAGTACCCCTAGCATCCCATATTTTTCATTTATTTCACAATTTAACCTCTTAATCTATACTTTTCTCAATTTAGTCCCTAATTGACATTTTCACTAAAAATCACTTTATAAAACATGATAATCTATCAACAAATACTCATTTTCCATCATCAAACATTCAAGAACTCAAGCATTCTTCAATGGCACTTTACAAAATCATCATCAATTTTGAAAATTAAGGCACGGGCTAGCTAGTACTCAAAGCAACGATCACAAAAACATAGAAATCATTAAAAACTGAGCTAAAACCATTCCTCAATCAAGCTACGGAAGTGTCTAAATGAGCAAAAATGGTTCTTTTTCTTCTTCAATATTCAGCCAAAGGGGGAAAAGATGGGCAATTACTGTATTTACTAAATACCAATTTTAACCTTAAAAACATTTAATAACTACACCAAATGCCATGCCATTATCATCCAATATCATAATAATGGTATAATTACCACATAAGGACCTTAAATTTAAATTTCTATAGCTATTAGACACCTTTAGCTAATAGAACAACACATTTGCAACTTACGCGATTTAATCGTTTTTTCAAATTAAGCATCCAAACGATAAAATTATTTTACGAAATTTTCACACATATATAATCACATGCTTTAAACACCAAAAATAATATTAAAATAATTTTATGACATCAGATTTGTGGTTCCAAAACAACTGTTCCGATTTAGTTAAAATCGGGTTGTTACAACTCTCTCCCCTAAGGATTTTCGTCCCTGAAAATCTTACCAGTGAATAGGTTTGGATGTTGTTTTCTCATAGCATCCTTGGGTTCCCACGTAGCTTCTTCAACCCCATGTGGATGCCATAACACTTTCACTAATGCAATTTTCTTATTTCTTAGCTCTTTGATTTCACGGGCTAGAATTCGGATGGTTCTTCACTGTATGATAAATCTGGTTGAATTTCAAACTCAGTCGGGGAAATGACATGTGAAGGATCAGATCAGTATCTTTGTAGCATCGATACATTGAATACATTATGAATCTTTTCTAACTCAGATGGCAATGCTAGCCTATAAGCCACTGGTCCAATTCGCTCAGTAATTTCATACGGCCCAATGAATCTCGGTCTCAATTTGTCTTTACAACCGAATCGAAGTATTTTCTTCCACGGAGATACTTTCAAAAACACTTTATCCCCAATTTGAAACTCAATATCTTTCCGTTTCAAATCCGCATACGATTTCTATCAAGCTGACGCTGCTTTTAAACTATCCCGAATCACTTTTACTTTTTCTTCAGTCTCTCTAATTAGATCAACCCCGTGGATCTTATTCTCGCTAGGCTCAGTCCAGTACAACGATGTTCAACATTTTCGATCATATAAAGGTTCGTATGGTGCCATCTTTATACTCGATTGAAATCTGTTGTTATATGCAAACTCAATCAACGATAGATACTTATCCCACGAACCTTCGAATTCAAGAATTCAACAATGTAACATATCTTCGAGTATTTGTATAACTCGCTCGGATTGACCATCAGTCTGCGGGTGCAATGTGATGCTAAAATGTAGTTTTGTACCCAGTGCATCTTGTAGTTTCTTCCAAAATCTCGATGTGAACCTCAGATCTCTATACAGAACAATAGAAATAGGTATTCCGTGCAATCTCACAACCTCGGAAATATACAACTCAGCTAACTTTTCAAGTGAATAATCTATATGCATAGGAATGAAATGAGCTGATTTTGTCAATCTGTCAACTACGACCCAGATTGCATCTTTCTTTCTTAGAGATAAGGGCAGTCTTGACACAAAATCTATAGTCACTCTATCTCATTTCCATTCGGGAATCATAATTGACTGTAATAAACCAGACGATACCTGATGCACAGCTTTAACTTGCTGAAAAATCAAACATTTAGAAAAGAACTTTGAAATGTCACGCTTCATACCATGCCCCCAATAGAACTATTTCAAGTCATTAAACATTTTTGTGCTTTCCAGATGAACAGATAAACAACTACTATGTGCTTCATTCAAAATCATCTGAATCAACTTTGAATTTCTCAGAACACATATTCAGCCTCTGAATCTTAACAAATCATCGGAATCAACTTGAAACTTTGAATCAGGGTTCAAATCACATTAAGCTCTTTTAGCTAACATTTCATTATCAGTCTTCTGAGCTTCATAAATCTGTTGTACAAACAACGGTCTCGTTTTCAACTCAGCTACTATTGAACCATCATTACACAAAGCTATTTGAGTGTTCATCACGCGTAGATTGAATAGGGATTTTCGGCTCAAAGCATTAGCAACTACATTTGCTTTTCCCGGATGATAATCAATCACCAACTCGTAATCTTTTAGCAATTCTAACCATCTTCGCTATCGCAAATACAAATCTTTCTGAATCATCAAATATTTCAAACTCTTATGATTTGAATAAAAGTAGCATTTCTCACCGAACAGATAATGGCGCCAAATCTTTAACGCAAACACAATAGCTGCTAACTCTAAATCGTGCGTTGGGTAATTCTTTTCATGTGGCTTCAACTGTCTTGAGGCATAAGTTATGACTTCGCCTTCTTGCATCAAAACACAACCCAAGCCATTCAAAGATGCATCACTATAGATCACAAATTCTTTACCCGATTCTGGTTGTACTAACACTGGTGCTTCAATTAAAAGAGCTTTCAACTAATCAAAACTTTTTTGACATTTCTCGGACCATTCAAACTTTACAACTCTCTTAAGTAATCTCGTCAATGGAGTCGCAATCGTCGAAAAGCCTTTTACAAATTATCTATAATAGCAAGCTAGTCCCCAAAAACTGTGGACCTTAGAAACATTTCTCGGAGGCTTCCAATCCATTATTGTAGAAATTTTGCTCGGATTGACTCGAATACCTAATGTTGACACAATATGCCCTAGAAAACCAACCTCACTCAACCAGAATTCACATTTATTGAACTTTGCATATAACTACTTATCACGCAGTGTCTACATTACAATTTTCAAATTCTTGGCATGCTCAGTTTCATCTCTCGAATAGATCAAAATATCATCTATGAACACAACAACAAATTATCTAGGTACGGTCTAAAAATCCAGTTCATTAAGTCCATAAAGATAGCAAGTGCATTCGTTAGTCCAAAAGTCATAACCAAAAATTCATAGTGACCATACCTCGTTCTAAATGCAGTTTTTGGCATATTAGAATCTCTAACTCGTAACTGGTAATAGCCCGAACTCAAATTTATTTTTGAAAACACTGTAGCCCCTTTCAATTGATCAAACAAATCGTCAATTCACGGTAGAGGATATTTGTTCTTGATCATCACTTTATTAAGCTGTCGATAGTCTATACACATTCTCATCGTGCCATTTTTCTTTTTCATAAAAAACACAGGAGCACCCTAAGGCGAGAAACTTGGTCGTGCAAATCCTCTATCGATCAGTTCTTGAAATTGAGCTTTCAATTCTTTTAACTCTTTCAGAGCCATTTTATATGGAGCTATCGATATCGGTGTTGTACTCGGCATTAACTTGATGCCAAACTCAACCTCTCAGATCGGTGGTAAACCTGGCAACTTTTTGGGAAACACATCTGGATACTCACATACAACTGGCACTGGTTCTATCTTCTTTTTAGTCACTTCCGTATCAAGCACATAAGAAAAATAAGCTTCGTAACCCTTTCTCACATATCTCTAAGCTAACATCAATGAAATCACTGCAGGCAAACCATTCAGATCATCTGATTCAATCTGGATAATCACATTATTTTGACATCTCAAATCTATCATTTTTCTTTTGCAATTCACAACAACATCATGCAACGTTAACCAATCCATACCAAGGATTATAACAAACTCATCAAATGGAAACAACATCAAATCAATCGGAAAGCAAAAATCTCAAATCATCAACGGATAATTCTTGCACACTTTATCAACCAACACACATTTTCCTAAGAGGTTTGATACTCTAATTACAAATTCAGTAGACTCTACTAGAAAAGTGTTACTAGATACTAAATTCACACATATATATGAATGAGTTGATCCTGGATCTATCAATGCAATAACTTTAGTATCACAGAGAGTAAAAGTGCCAATAATAACATCTGGAGACCACGCTTCTTCGCGAGCGCGAATAGCATAGGCTCGTGCAAGTGCCCTCGCCTCAAACCTCATAGTAGGGTTTTTAGTCGCTCTCTGACCACTACTCACATTTCCTGTGTTTTTAGGTGCTCTACCCCTATTTACAGTATTACTCAGCCTCGTGTTCTGAACATCATCTTTTTCCATCAATTCTGGACAATCCCACATAAAATGATCCAACGATCCACATTTGTAATAAGCTTTATTTCTTTTGTTCCAGCATTCTCTGAAATGTCATCGCCCATACTGCTGACGTTCGGGTTTGTTGTCTCTTACACTGCCAACACTAGCTACTGATGTAGCTTGAGCTTTAAAGCTAAAGTGTTGTTTAGCACGATTCTTGTTCGAATATTCATTTGAAGTATTCGAATGGTTATAAAAATCCCTGGATTTCTTCTATGAATATTGATATGGCTTACTCATAGATCTTTTTCTGGTGTCTCTAGCCTCCGAATCTATTTTTCTCTTTTTTTTACTAAGATCTTCGGCTTTACAAGCCCTTTCAACTAACACAACAAATTCTTTGATTTCTAGAATCCCAACTAATAGCTTTATGTCTTCATTCAATCCATCACTGAATCGTTTACACATGATCACTTCGGTAGAAACATATTCCTGGGCATACTTGCTTAATCATATGAATTCTCTTTCGTACTTAGTGACACTCATTTGGCTTTGTTTAAATTCCACAAACTCTTTATGTTTTTTATTAAGAAATCTTTGGCTTATGTACTTCTTTCGGAATTCAGATTGAAAGAATTCCCAGGTGACACAATCCCTCGGAACTACTGATATCAATGTTTTCCACCAATGATACGTATTGTCTCTTAACAGAGATACCACACATTTGATACATTCATCAAGAGTACATGATAATTCATCAAACACTCTAATTGTACTCTCGAGCCAGAACTCATCCCTCTCAGCATCATCATCAACTGTAGCATGAAACTCTTCGGCCTCGTGTTTATGTACCTTATCCACTGACAGCTTATTTAATTGAACTGGATCTAACACTTGAGGCACAACTAGAACTTGTTGAGGAATAGACGGGGGTGGAGGTTGTTGAGCAGCTGAATTAGTTCTAATATACTGAGTGAACCACTCATTCATCATTTGATAAAAGGCTTGGTTAGCCTCTCTCTCATGACTACTCGTCACGAGTCTAGAGTCAGATTGCACTTCCCCTTGAGAAAAAATAGGCACGTTACTCTCTACATCGCCAGCAATGGCTCTTTCGAGATCCATTTGCTATATAAAAACACATTTTAAATATTAGGAATCATCACACTATCGTAGTTTATATATATGGCATGTATAGCTAAACTCTCACAAGCTACGTTAATCCTAGAATCGACTAAACCGTATTTCTGATACCAATTAAATATAACACCCCTAACCCATATCCGTTGCCAGAATAGGGTTACAAGGCATTACTAATCAACCATAACATAAATCATACATTTGTGCATTCATCATTAAAAACCCATTCATCTCAATCACTTTGTTCCTTATAAGGTCCTATGAGACCTTAAAACATGCTTAGAAGTGGTTCGGAACTAAATCGATAACATTCACAAACTTTGAGAAACTTATAAAATTTTCAAACTTTTAAAGGTCACACATGTAACACCCCTTACCCGTTACCGTCGCCGGAACAGGATACAAGGTATTACCAGAACATAATACCTACCATTAAACATAATCGAAATATAAATATGTCTTGAACAATATTAGCCAACTTTAATGGCTTGTACAAATTAGCTGGTCGAGTACTTTAACTAATATTTTAAACCTAGACAAATATGACACGTAACAAAATAATTAAGCCTACTATACATGCCATAATTCAAAACGTTTAATTCAAATACCCTAAAGTAGGATAGTGCGGATAGATCTTCACGATCCTTAACTCCTGAGCAAGCCGGAGAACACTATAAGACAAAAGAGAGAAACAAAGTAAGCTTATAGCTTAGTAAGTAAGTATGTAAATACTAATTAAAAAAAAATCTAACATGTTTACACAACAATTCAAGTACATCTACTTTAACTTCACTATTCATTCCACTTTGATTAAGCTGTCTCTGCTGCGTCATATTCACTAAATAAATCATAACTCGAGTTACCAAACTCGAAATTCAAATCCGTAAAATTTCCCTGAATCTAGACTCATAAAGCTTTTTGCTAATTTTTTTCTATAATTTTTGGTTCAGCCGATTAGTACAGTTTATTAGTTAAAGTTTCCCCTGTTACACAGCTCGACTGATCTGACCTCTGTTCACTACAAATTGAATTTCTCTCAGTACACAATTCAAACAACCCTGAAGTCTGTTTCATTTAAAAATAGTCTCAATAAGGAATTTAGTCATGTAAACTATATTTCTTAATTTGCTTTGTACAATTTTTAATGATTTTTCAAAGTTGGAACAGGGGATCACGTATTCATCCTGAGCAAGTCACATACAATTGTAAATATCTCAAAATATAGAATTCCTTTGCTTGCTCTGTTTCTTTTATATGAAAGTAGACTCATTAAACTTTAATTTCACATCTCATTCAACCTCTAATTATATTCCTCCTATTTTTGGTGATTTTTCAAAATCACGTCACTGCTACCATCTAAAAACAGTTTTAATGCTAATTTCACTCTTTCACAAATTCTTTATGCTAACCTCATTTTATCTTATATTTGTATATACCACAAATCATTTTCACCATATTTCATTCACCATAAGTATAGGTCCAAACCACAATGTCACCACAAAACCATCCCGTTGAACAATTCGGATCAATCCTCGATATTTAATGGTTTCAAAGACACACCCCACCATCATACTTCGTTTAGTTCGGCTCTCTTGTACACATGGTGAACACTTAGTACCACTCATGCGACCTAGCCGATTTGTCTCGTAGCTCTCTTGTCTACATGGTGTCCGTCACTTGGAATCACGCATGCGACCCAGCTACATTTATCTTTCACGTAGCTCTCTTGTCTACATGGTGTCCTTCACTTGGAATCACGCATGCGACCCAGCTACATTTATCTTTCACGTAGCTCTCTTGTCTACATGGGATACATCTCGTATCACACATGTGACCTAGCTACTACAGGGTGTCTCGTAGCTTTCTTGTACACATGATGTGCACTCGGCATCATACATGTGACCTAGCTACGCTCCATCTATTTTATTCGATTTTTCCGAATGTTCAACCGGGATCTCTCTCTATTATTTATTTCCATTCTTCCAATAGTCGATTTATACTTCAACATCAGCTAGTATATACATATAATAGGCTGAAATATAAGAATGTACATGAAATTATTGTAATATTTACATACAAACTTACCTTGGTGCAAAATGTGGAAATTTTGCAATTTAATCCAAAACTTTTTCCTTCCCCCGTTCGAGATCAATTCCGCGTTTCTTGATCTATAATAACACATTTAGCTCATTTAATACTCATACTATTTATTTCAATCCAAAAATCACATCATGGAAAAATTACATTTTGCCCCTAACTTTACAAAATTACATTTTTGCCCCTAGGCTCGGGAATTAATTTCAGCCCTTATTCTTATGTTTTATGATATGCTGAACATTTTCTCTTCTACAACCACATCAAATTCTCACTCTATCATATAGTTATGAACAATAGGTATTTTTACCGATTATCTTGCTGCTTTACTCGTTTTCACTTAAAACCGAGTAGCACAAGTTATTTAACATAATTTAAAACCTCATATTCTATCATAAAACATCAAAATACACAAATTTCACCTATGGGTATTTTTCCAAATATGAACCCTAGGTTAAATTATTACTAGCATAAGCTTAATCGAGCTTCCGGATTCCAAAAACGTAAAGAACATTAAAAGCGGGCTTGGAATCACTTACTATGGAGCTTGAAAATTGAAGAAACCCTAGCTATGGAGAGAGGGAGAATTCGCAGCAACTAAGGAGGATGATGACCAATTTTGTGTTATTTTTCCCATTTTATTTCATTTAATATCCAAATGACCAAAATGCCCTCCTTACTAAACTTTCAAAAATTCCTTCCATGTCCTAATTTTGTCCATGAACTTAAAATTGGTCAAATTGCTATTTAAGACCTCCTAATTAATATTCCAAAACAATTTCATACTAAAACTTCGGGATGCAAATTTTGCAACTTATTCGATTTAGTCCCTACTTTCAATTTAAGCACTTTAGGCATAGAATTTCATCACGAAATTTTCACACAATCATGCAATCATATCATAAACCCCAAAATAATTATAAAACAATTATTTCTATCTCGGATTTGTGGTCACGAAACCACTATTCGATTAGGCCCTAATTCGGGTTGTCACAATTCTCCCCCTTTTGAGATTTTCGTCCCGAAAATCTTACCGTAAAAGAGGTTTGGGTCTTTGTTTCCTCATAGCTTCTTCAGGTTCCCACGTAGCCTCTTCTATCCCATGTCGTGCCACAATACTTTCACTAAAGCTATACTTTTATTTCTTAACTGCTTAACCTCTCGAGCCAAAATCTTTATTGGTTCCTCCTCATAGGTCATATCCGATCGAATCTCAATTTCGTTGGAGAAATCACATGTGAAGGATCGAACGATAACGTCATAACATTGATACATGAAACACGTTATGAATTCTTTCTAACTCTGCGGTAAGGCCAACCGATATGCCATCGGTCCAATTCTCTCAAGAATCTCAGACGCCCAATAAAACGCGACTCAACTTGCCTTTTCGACTAAATCTCGAATCTTTTTCATGGTGACACCTTCAAGAACACTTTATCACCCACCGAAATTCAATCTCTTTTCTTTTTAAATCAGCATATGACTTTTGTCGATCTGAAGCGACTTTCAAGCAATCCCAATTACTTTTATTTTCTCTTGGTTTCTTTAACTAGATCAACTCCATGAATCTGTTTCTCACTAAGCTCGGTCCAATATAAAGGAGTCCGACACTTACGACCATACAAGGCTTCAGACGGTGCCATTTGTATACTTGATTGATAAGCTGTTATTGTAGGCAAACTCAATCAAAGATAGATATTTCTCCCAACTACCTCCAAATTCTAAAACACAGAGATCTAAGCATATCTTGAGTACCGGATTACTCTTTCTGTTTGACCATCTGTTTGTGGATGAAATGCGGTACTAAAGTTCAATTTTGTACCCAAAGCTTCTTGTAACTTTTTCCAAAATCTCGAGGTAAATCTTGGATCTCTATCGATATTATAGACATAGGTACTCCGTGCAACTTCACAATTTCAGCAACATATAATTCGCTAATTTATCAAGTGAGTAATCGGTGCGTCTTGGTATAAAGTGGGCTGACTTTGTTAATCTATCAACCACTACCCAAACAAAGATCCTTCTTTTTAGGAGTTAAAGGCAAACCGGTTACAAAATCCATGGTAATCTTGTCCCATTTCCACTCGGGCACCATTCTTGGTTGAAGTAATCCGAAGGCACTTGATGTTCAACTTTTACTTGTTGACAGATCAAACACTTGGTTACAAATTCAAATGTCCTTTTCATACCGCCACCAATACTGACTTCTTTAAATCATTATACATTTTGTGCTACCAGATGAACGATAAACACCATTGTGCGCCTCATGTAATATTTTCGAATCAATTTATCGTTTTTCGGCACACATATCCTGTCTCGAAACATCAAACAATCATCCGGTCCAACTCGAAAATCGAGTCGTAACTCGATTCGCATTGAGTTCTCTTGATCCGCAACTCACTATCATTCTTTTGAGCATCACAAATTAATCGGAGAAATAACGGTTTAGCTCTCATTTCGCTAAGATTGACCCATCATCGACAATGCTAACCCGTGTTCATGGCTCTCAAAGTAAAAAGAAATTTTCGCTCAAGGCGTCAAGAACTTCATTTGCTTTTCCGGATGATAATCAATCACTAGATCATAATCCTTTAATAATTCAAGCCATCTTATTGTCATGATTCAGATCCTTTTGATTCATCAAGTACTTCAAACTTTTGTGATCGGTAAAATTCGCATTTTTCACCGTACAAATAATGTCGCCAAATCTTCAAGGCAAAAACAACAATGCCGGTTCCAAATCATGTGTAGGATAGTTCTTCTCATGCGGTTTTAAGCTCTCTCAAGCATAAGCTACCACTTTACCCTCTTGCATCAACACACATCCAAGGCACATCAATGATGCATCACTATAAATTACGAACTCCTTTCCGACTCTGGGCTGTACTAAAATTGGTGCTTCATCAATCGTGCTTTCAATTTTTCAAAACTTTGTTGACATTTATCAGTCCATTCAAATTTAACATTCTTTTGCAACAACTTAGTCATAGGAGAGGCAATCATCGAAAATCCTTCAACAAAACGTCTATAATACCGGCTAAGCCTAAAAGCTTCTAACCTCGGATACATTCTTGGGCGGTTTCAATCGACGATCGCAGAAATCTTACTTGGATCCACCGAATACCATCACCGAGACTATATGCCCCAAAATCGACTTCACGAAGCCGAACTCACTTTTACTAAACTTGGCAAGCAGTTTCTTTTCTCTCAAGATTTGCAATATAGTTCTCAAGTGTTCGCATGTTCGAGACTCATCTCGAGAATAAATTAAAATGTCATCTATAAACACTACTACAAACTTATCCAAATATGGCCGGAAGATCCGATTCATTAAATCCATAAATATAGTGGAGCATTTGTTGTCGAAAGGCATCACAAGAAACTCATAATGTCCATACCTTGTCCTAAAGGCGCTTTCACATCTCGACTCCTTAACTCTCAATTTGGTAGTAACCGGACCTCAAATCAATCTTTGAAAACACTGTGGCCCCTTTAACCGATCGAATAAATCATCAATCCTCGGCAATGGGTACTTGTTCTTTATAGTCACCTTATTAAGCTGACGGTAATCAATGCAAAGTCTCATTGAACCATCCTTCTTCTTTACGAATAATACAGGAGCACCCCAGGGAGAGAAACTCGGTCTCACAAATCCCTTGTCTGTTAACTCCTGCAATCGAGCCTTCAATTCTTTTAATTCATTGAGCCATTCTATATGGAGCAATCGAGATCGGTGCGATGCTGCAACAAATCAACAAAGAAAATCTATCTCTCTATTCGGAGGCAACCCAGGCAATTCCTCTGGAAATACATCTGGAAACTCACAGACTATCGGCACTGATTCAAATTTCAGTTGGGGCAACTCAATATTCATTACATAAGCCAGATAAGCTTCACACCCTTTTCTCATGTATTTCTGTGCAGACATGTGCGAAATCACCATAGGCAATTTATTTGATTCATCTGTTTCAACCCACAGAATTTCTCCATTTTCACATTTCAATTCTAGTGTCTTTTGTTTACAATCTACCTTAGCATCATACAATGTTAACCAGTCCATTCCCAAGATAACGTCAAACTCACCAAATGGTAACAACATCAAGTTGGCCGGAAAACAGTGACCTTGAATCATTAATGGGCAATTCTTGCAAACCTTGTCAACTAGCACATATTGGCCTAAGGGTTCGACACTTTAATCGTAAACTCGAGAAATTCAACAGCAACTTTTTATTGGATACTAAATTCATGCAAATATAGGAATGAGTGGACCGGGATCAATCAATGCAATAACAATAGTATCATAGAGAGAAATGTACCAAGAATAACATCGGAGATGATGCATCTTCTCGAACACGTATAGCATAAGCTCTAGCAGTGCTCTAGCTTCGATCTTGCCGTTAAATCTTTCATCACGCTTTACTACTAGTCCCACCTCCAAGATTTCTCGGTGGTCTACCTCTACTAGCGGTGGTATTCATCTAGCACTCTGAAATCTTTCTTCTTTAACTTTCTCCGGACAATCTCTAATAAAATGCTCGCGAGAACCGCACCTGAAACAAGCTCGCTCGGTCCCCCAACACTCACCATAATGTTGCCTGCCACATTGCTAACACTCGGGCTTTCTAGGTCGCACATTACCCACACTTGCCACCGAAGTAGCTTGAGCTTTAGACCCCGAATATGCTCTACCACGATCTCTGTGTGAATCCCCAATTGAAACGGTCATTCGAGGGTTTGTCTCTTAGGACCTCTTTGGTTGAGATTGAAATGGCTTGCTTATCTGTCTTTTTCTAACATCTCGGGCCTCAATAGCAGCTTTTCTTCTTTCTTTGTTCAATTCTACGGCTTTAAGAGCTCGATCAACCAATACTACAAATTCTTTCAACTCCAAAATTCCTACAAGCACTTTAATGTCCTCATTCAGCCCATCTTCAAATCTTCTACACATAATGGCCTCGGTGGACACACATTCTGGGCATACTTGCTTTGAGTCTTACAAATTCGCTCATACTCTACTTCACGGACATTTTCCCTGCTTCAATTCAAGGAACTCCTTCCATTTTGATCAATGAATCGCTGACTTATGTATTTCTTTCTAAATTCTTCCGGAAGAAATCCCAAGTAACTTTTCTTTTGGCACCACTGCAACCAAAGTCTTCCACCAGTGGTAAGTCGAATCTCTCAAAAGTGATACAAACACACTTTAAGCATTCCTCGGGTGTACATGAGAGCTCATCAAATACACGGGTAGAATTTTCAAGCCAGAATTCCGCTTTCTCGGGATCATCATCGATCTTTGCTCTAAACTCTTCAGCCCCTTGTTTTGAATCTTGTCAACCGGAGGCTTGTTCATTCTTACCAAATCTATACCTTGAGAAGCTACAGAATCGTCGAGGTATAGGAGGGGTGGAGGAGGTTGAGCATTTGGATTTGCTCGAATAAATTCAGATACCAATTGTTCATCATTTGGAGAAAGGCATCCCGAGCCTCATCTCCTTGTCTCAATGTCTCAGTCTACTTTCCACAGTAGCGGTCCCTTGTGCGGGGCCGGCGCATTACTAAAGATCATCACCGCGCAGTTCCTTCGAGGATCCATTACTATATTAAAACAAAACACGCTTTAGAATAATCGAGTCACCACACTATCACAATATTTTTATGGCATGTATAGCTAGTCTTTTACACACACTTTATTAGTCCGAGAACCGACTAAACCTTAGCTCGATACCACTAAATGTAACACCCTTACCTGCTAATCGTAGGAGCAGATACAAGGTATTACCGAACATAATACCTACCATTAAACATAATCGAAATATAAATATGTCTTGAACAATATTAGCCAACTTTAATGGCTTGTACAAATTAGCTGGTCGAGTATCTTGTAACTAATATTTTAAACCTAGACAAATATGACACGTAACAAAATAATTAAGCCTACTATACATGCCATAATTCAAAGCGTTTAATTCAAATACCTAAAGTAGGATAGTGCGGATAGATCTTCACGATCCTTAACTCCCGAGCAAGCCGAGAACACTATAAGACAAAAGAGAGAAACAAAGTAAGCTTATAGCTTAGTAAGTAAGTATGTAAATACTAATTAAAAAAATCTAACATGTTTACACAACAATTCAAGTACATCTACTTTAACTTCACTATTCTTTCCACTTTGATTAAGCTGTCTCTGCTGCGTCATATTCACTAAATAAATCATAACTCGAGTTACCAAACTCGAAATTCAAATCCGTAAAATTTCCCTGAATCTAGACTCATAAAGCTTTTTGCTAATTTTTTATATAATTTTGGTTCAGCCGATTAGTACAGTTTATTAGTTAAAGTTTCCCTGTTACACAGCTCGAGTGATCTGACCTCTGTTCACTACAAATTGAATTTCTCTCAGTACACAATTCAAACAACCCTGAAGTCTGTTTCATTTAAAAATAGTCTCAATAAGGAATTTAGGCATGTAAACTATATTTCTTAATTTGCTTTGTACAATTTTTAATGATTTTTCAAAGTTGGAACATGGGATCACGTATTCATCCTGAGCAAGTCACATACAATTGTAAATATCTCAAAATATAGAATTTCTTTGCTTGCTCTGTTTCTTTTATATGAAAGTAGACTCATTAAACTTTAATTTCACATCTCATTCAACCTCTAATTATATTCCTCCTATTTTTGGTGATTTTTCAAAATCACGTCACTGCTACTATCTAAAAACAGTTTTAATGCTAATTTCACTCTTTCACAAATTCTTTATGCTAACCTCATTTTATCTTATATTTGTATATACCACAAATCATTTTCACCATATTTCATTCACCATAAGTATAGGTCCAAACCACAATGTCACCACAAAACCATCCCGTTGAACAATTCGGATCAATCCTCGATATTTAATGGTTTCAAAGACACGCCCCACCATCATACTTCGTTTAGTTCGGCTCTCTTGTACACATGGTGAACACTTAGTACCACTCATGCGACCTAGCCGATTTGTCTCGTAGCTCTCTTGTCTACATGGTGTCCGTCACTTGGAATCACGCATGCGACCCAACTACATTTATCTTTCACGTAGCTCTCTTGTCTACATGGTGTCCTTCACTTGGAATCACGCATGCGACCCATTACATTTATCTTTCACGTAGCTCTCTTGTCTACATGGGATACATCTCGTATCACACATGTGACCTAGCTACTACAGGGGTGTCTCGTAGCTTTCTTGTACACATGATGTGCACTCGGCATCATACATGTGACCTAGCTACGCTCCATCTATTTTATTCGATTTTTCGAATGTTCAACCGGATCTCTCTCTATTATTTATTTCCATTCTTCCAATAGTCGATTTATACTTCAACATCAGCTAGTATATACATATAATAGGCTGAAATATAAGAATGTACATGAAATTATTGTAATATTTACATACAAACTTACCTTGGTGCAAAATGTGGAAATTTTGCAATTTAATCCAAAACTTTTTCCTTCCCCTGCTCGAGATCAATTCGCGTCTTTCTTGATCTATAATAACACATTTAGCTCATTTAATACTCATACTATTTATTTCAATCCAAAAATCACATCATGGAAAAATTACATTTTGCCCCTAACTTTTACAAAATTACATTTTGCCCCTAGGCTCGGAATTAATTTCAGCCCTTATTCTTATGTTTTATGATATGCTGAACATTTTCTCTTCTACAACCACATCAAATTCTCACTCTATCATATAGTTATGAACAATAGGTATTTTTACCGATTATGCTTGCTTTTACTCGTTTTCACTTAAAACCGAGTAGCACAAGTTATTTAACATAATTTAAAACCTCATATTCTATCATAAAACATCAAAATACACAAATTTCACCTATGGGTATTTTTCCAAATATGAACCCTAGGTTAAATTATTACTAGCATAAGCTTAATCGAGCTTCCGGATTCCAAAACGTAAAGAACATTAAAAGCGGGCTTGGAATCACTTACTATGGAGCTTGAAAATTGAAGAAACCCTAGCTATGGAGAGAGGGAGAATTGGCAGCAACTAAGGAGGATGATGACCAATTTTGTGTTATTTTTCCCATTTTATTTCATTTAATATCCAAATGACCAAAATGCCCTCCTTACTAAACTTTCAAAAATTCCTTCCATGTCCTAATTTTGTCCATGAACTTAAAATTGGTCAAATTGCTATTTAAGACCTCCTAATTAATATTCCAAAACAATTTCATACTAAAACTTCGGGATGCAAATTTTGCAACTTATTCGATTTAGTCCCTACTTTCAATTTAAGCACTTTAGGCATAGAATTTCATCACGAAATTTTCACACAATCATGCAATCATATCATAAACCCCAAAATAATTATAAAACAATTATTTCTATCTCGGATTTGTGGTCACGAAACCACTATTCCGATTAGGCCCTAATTCGGGTTGTCACAACACATCCGTGTGAATAGGCCGTATGCCTCACACGGTTACCAGACACACCCGTGTCACAGGCCGTGTAAAAATAGGGCATACATACTGACTTGTACCACAAGGCCAGAGACACGCTTGTGTGCCATGACCGTGGGAAAATTAGGGAAGTTATTGACTTGGGTCACACGGCCGGCCACACGCCCATGTGCCAACCCGTGTGTCTCACATGGCCAGTAGACACGCCCGTTTCTCTAGGCCATGTCAAAACTGTAGGGTATACGGTCTTAATTCAAAAGGGTACCCCAGGGGACACATGGCCGTGTAACATAGCCGTGTGTCGCACACGGTTGAGACATACACCCGTGTGGACAAAAATAGGCCATTTGTAAAGCCAATTTGCCACTCTTTTCTCATACATACAAATCAACCTAAATGGTACCATTTCAAGACATTTATAAGCAATTTATACACATATCATGCCATCTATACACAATCATTTCAACTACTAAATTCCACAACCAAAGCATACCAAAATCATTAAACTTGTATAACTTCTAAATGCATTTCATCATCACTTTATCACATATTTCATGCCACAAATCTTACCATTTCAACATCACATAATCAAGCCACAACACATAAGGCATTATATACGTCACCCATATCACTTATCAAGCACATAACTTAAGCCAACTTATATGGCTAAAAACATACCAACATTTACATTATTAACAAGCCAAATCACATGGCTAACATCATAGCTCAAAACATACCAAAATGACACTAGCTATACATGCCATATAACATATATACAAAGCTTTCAAAGTACCAAAAAAATGATCGATAGTGTGACAATGCTCCTGACGATCCCGGAGCCCAAGCTAGCTTTGAATATCTATAAAACAGAGACAAATAACACACAGTAAGCTTCATAGCTTAGTAAGTTTGTAGTTAAGCAATCCAATTCATCAATAATATAGTTTAACCATTTGCACATTATCAAATCAAAATTACATTAACACAAACCTTATTCATCTCTTAAACATAATTAAATACTATTTCATTAAACTTTCTCAACGTAGTACTTGAATAGGTTCCGTACATACCCATATCACCTCGTACTAACCTCTTTCTCAACCACAACATTTATTTATTTGTTGAATTATTAGGGATAGAAATTGGATTCTCATGAATCACAATCGATAAGTACCCATACCATGGCCCGTAGCCAAATCAAGGTAACTTATCTTGGAGTACCTATACCATGGCCCATAGCAAAATCAAGGTAACTTATCGTGGAGTACTTATACCATGGCCCGTAGCCAAATCAAGGTAACTCCTCTCAAAATACCTATATCATGGCCCGTAGCCAAATCAATGTATTATTCGCACCCGAAGTGCCGGTATCAAGGCCTGAAGCCAATGCATTAACTTAATGACATTACATTATCATCATTACTGTACTTAAGGTTTAACCCGAAAGTTTCGCTTGTCGATTTCATCGTTGAACACTTCCGTATAGTCGTATTCACAATTCAAACATTATAGCAATCTCATAAACACATTTTATGCAATATCAAGCATATAACATTCATTTATAATGAAATTAACACCTACGAACTTACCTCGGTCATAAAAACAACGAAACTAGGCGATTAATCGAGTACTTTGTTCTTACCTCGATCTAAGTCCGAGTTCTTCTTTTCTTGATTTATATGTATTCAAAATTAACTCATTTAATCATCTATTCATTCAATTTCATCCAAAAATATACATTTGAACATTTTTTCACTTTAGTTCCTAAACTTTCACATCTATTCAATGTAGTCCCTATTTCACAAATACACGAAATTCACAAAATTCAATTGAACCCATGCTTTTCGAATTACCATAGTGCTCCTAGCAGCCCATATTTTTCATTTATTTCACAATGTAACCCCTCAATTTAGACTTTTCTTAATTTAATCCCTAATTGACATTTTCACTAAAAATCACTTTCTAAAACATGATAATCTATCAACAAATACTCATTTTCCATCATCAAACATTCAAGAACTCAAGCATTCATCAATGGCACTTTAAAAATCATCATCAATCCAAAAAATTAAGGCACGGGCTAGCTAGTACTCAAAGCAACGATCACAAAAACATAGAATTATCAAAAACTGAGCTAAAATCGTACCTTAATCAAGCTATGCAACTGTTGAACCCTAAATGAGCAAAAATGGTTCTTTTTCTTCTTCAATATTCGGCCAAAGGGAGAAAAGATGGACTAAAATTCATTTTGTTATGTTTTTAATTACCTTATTTACTAAATACCAATTTTAACCTTAAAAACATTTAATAACTACACCAAATGTCATGCCATTATCATCCACTATCATAATAATGGTATAATTACCACATAAGGACCTTAACTTTAAAGTTCTATAGCTATTAGACACCTTCAGCTAATAGAACAACACTTTTGCAACTTACGCGATTTAGTTCTTTTCTCAAATTAAACATCCAAACGATAAAAGTATTTCACGAAATTTTCACACATATATAATGACATGCTGTAAACACCAAAAATAATATTAAAATAATTTTCTGACATTGAATTTGTGGTTCCAAAGCCACCGTTCTGATTTAGCTAAAACCGGGCTGTTACACCTCTCACCATACAGATAGTGTCTCTAAATTTTCAATGCAAGGACTATCGCAGCCAACTCCAAATCATGCGTCGGATAATTTCCCTCGTGTGTCTTAAGCTACCGAGACGCATAAGCCACAACCTTACCATCTTGCATCAGCACATATCCCAACCCGACATGCGATGCATCACTGTAGACCACAAACTTCGTACCGAATTCAGGTTGTATCAGAACAAGAGCCTGAGTCAGATTATACTTGAGCTTTTCAAAGCTCAATTTTTGCGCATCAGTCTAGACAAACGGCAGACCCTTATGCAGAAGCTTAGTCAAGGGACCTGCAATCAGTGAGAACCCCTCGACAAACCGCCGAAAATATCTGGCTAAACCTAGAAAGCTGCGGATCTCAGACACATTCTTAGGTTGTTTCCAATCTAGTACAGCCTCAATCTTCCTCAGATCTACATGAATCCCCTCAGTGGAAACCACATGCCCTTAGAAGGCTACCTCTCACAATCAGAACTCACACTTACTCTACTTAGCGTAGAGCTACTTTTCTAGGAGAATCTGAAGCACAACTCTAATATGCTCATGATGCTCATCCTCAGTCTTAGAGTAAACCAGAATGTCATTGATGAATACCACGATGAACTGATCCAAATAAGGCTGAAACACCCAGTTCATCAGATCCACGAAAGCGACTGAAGCATTCGTTAGACCAAAAGGCATAACTAAGAACTCGTAACGTCCATATCGAGTCCCAAATGTGGTCTTATGGACATCAGCTTCCTTAACCTTCAACTGATGATACCCTGATCGAAGGTCAATCTTGGAGAACACTGAAGCCCCTTGGAACTGATCAAATAAGTCATTGATCATCAGAAGCCTATACTTATTCTTGACGGTCAACTTATTTAACTGTCGATAATCAACGCACATCCTCATGGTCTCATCCTTCTTTTTAACAAACAGAACTGGTGCTCCCCACGGAGACACACTCGAAAGGATGAAACCACGATCCAGAAGATCTTGTAGTTGAGCCTTCAGCTCTGTAAGCTCTTTTGGTGTCATACGGTAGGGAGCGATGGACACTAGAGTCGTACCTGGAAGAAGCTCAATCCCAAACTCAACCTCTCGACTAGGAGGTAAACCCAGTAACTCTTTAGGAAAGACATCGAGAAAATCCTTTACTGCTCTGATATTCCCAATAGAAGAGTTGCCAGAATTAGAAACACTTACCTAAGCCAAGTATGCCTCACACCCCTTTCGAGAGATTCTCAACCACAAGAGTGGAGATCACATTGGACAAATAATCTCAACGCTCGCCGATTACAACCACTTCCCTATCATCGTCAGTCCTCAAAATGACCCTCTTAGACATGCAGTCCAAACTAACTCGGTGCTTGTCCAACCAATCCATGCCCAAAATTAAGTCGAACTCCCCAAACGGAAGCTCCATCAGCTCTGCTAGAAAAACAATCCCTTATACCGCTAACAGAACCTCTCTATAGAGTTTACTAACCCTCACAGACTGTCCCAATGGACTCAGTACCGTAACCTCACTAGAAGTGCTCTCCACAGAAACCCCCAAGTTTTTAGAGATAGTGCTAGCTACATAGGAATGTGTGGAACCTATGTCTATCAAAGTAGTATAAGGTACATTAAATATAAGAAACATACCAGTAATCATATTAGGAGCATCTCTATCCTCTCGACGTCATGCAACATAAACTAATGCAAGTTGCCTCGCTTTGATCGACCAAAGATCTTTGTAACACCCTTACCCATATCCGTCATCCGAGACAGTGCAGGTATTACCGAATCATAGTATATACCATTAAATAAAACCAAAACAAAAATATGGCATACAATTAGATCATGAATCATTATAACATATGCCTTTAATGATATTAGCCAATTTCAAAGGCTTCGTACAAAATAATCGGTCAAATACTATACTTAATATTTTAAAACCTAGACAATTATGACACGTAACAAAATAACTAAGTCTACTATACATGCCATAATTCAAAATGTTTAGTTCAAATACCCAAAAATATTGATAGTGCAGGCAGATCTTCAACGATCCTTGACTCCTGTGCAAGCTGGACGACACAATAAGACAAAAGAGAGAAAAGAGGGTGTGCAAGCTAGACGACACTATAAGACAAAAGAGAGAAAAGAGGGTAAGCTTATAGCATAGTAAGCAAGTATGTAAATAATGAATAAAGAATATAATATGTTTACACAATAACTCAAGTGTATCTACTTTTAATTTCACCATTTACTCCACTTTGGTCAAGCTGTCTCTACTGTGTCATACTCACTAAATAAATCATAACTTGAGTTACAAAACTCAAAATTAAAATCCGTAAAATTTTCCTAAAACTAGACTCATATTAATTTTTACTAATTGTTTTCTATAATTTTTGGTCTAGCCAATTAGTACAGTTTATTAGTTAAAGTTTCCCCTATTATACAGCTCGACTGATCTGACCTCTGTTCACTATGAATTGAATTTCTACCAATACACAACTCAACTAGCCATGAAATCTATTTCACTTAAAACTAGACTCAATAAGGAATCTAGAAATATAAACTATATTTCTTAATTAGTTTTTTACAATTTTTAATGATTTTTAAAATTTAGAACAGGGGATCACATATTCATTCTGAGAAAGTCACACACAATTATAAACATCTCAAATTATAGAGTTCCTTTACTTTATCTGTTTCTTTTACATGAAAATAGACTCATTAAGCTTTAAATGAATATCTGATTCAGCCTCTAATTTAATTCCTACTATTTTTGGTGATTTTTCAAATTCATGTCACTGCAACTGTCTAAAATAGTATTATTGCTAATTCACTCTTTCACACTTTCTTTGTATTTACCTCATTTAGCCCACATATCACAATTCACTTTCACCACATTTCATACATCACAAGTGTAGGTTCATGATTAAAATGTCACTATAAAATCATCCCGTTGAACAATTCGGATTGATCCTCGATACTTAGTGGTTTCAGCACACAGCTCCACCATCATATTTCATATAATTCGGCTCTCTTGTACACATGGTGAACACTTAGTACCACCCATGTGACCTAGCCAATTTATCTCATAGCTCTCTTGTCTACATGGTGTCCTTCACTTGGAATCACACATGCGACCTAGCTACATTTATCCTCTCTTGTACCTCTCTTGTCTACATGGGATACATCCGTATCACACATGTGACCTAGCTACTACATAGTATCTCGTAGCTCTCTTGTACACATGATGTGCACTTAGCACCATACATGTGACCTAGCTACATTTCATCTATATTATTTAATCTTTCCGAAAGTTCAACCGGGATTTCTCTCACTATTACTTATTTCCATTGTTCCAATAGTCGATTTATGATTCAAAATCAACTAAAATATATATAATAGGCTGAAATACAAAAATTTAAATGAAGTTAATGTATTATTTACATACAAACTTACCTCGGTGCAAAATATGGAAATTTTGCAATTTAGTCTAAAACCTTTTCCTTTCCCCGTTCGAGGTCGATTCCACGCCTTTCTTGATCTATAACAACACATTTAGCCCATTTAACACTCATACTATTTATTTCAATCCAAAAATCAGATTATGTAAAAATTACATTTTTGCCCCCTAACTTTTACAAAATTATGATTTTGCCCCTAGGCCCGGAAATTTAATTTCATCCCTTATTCTTATGTTTTATGACATGCTGAACATTTTTCTCTTCTATAACAACATCAAATTCTCACTCTAACATGTACTTATGAGCATTAGGTATTTTCTGGATTATCTGCTTTTGCTCGTTTTCGCTAAAAATCGCTTAGAAAATATCGTTCTCCTAACCTCAAACATTCATATTCTACCATCAAACATCAAATACATGCATATCATTCATGGGTAAGTTTTTAAACATAAACCCTAACTCGAAATAATGGTAGAAATAAGTAAACCGGGCTACGAGGATTTCAAAAATGTAAAGAACATTAAAAACGGGGCTTGAATGCACTTACTATTGAGCTTGAAAGCTTGAAACAAACCCTAGCTATGGAGAACATGCAAGTTTCGGCCAAGTTAAATGAGGATGAACATATTTTTGTGTTATTTTCCCATTTTATTTCATTTATTATGCAAATGACCAAAATGCCCTTACTACTAAACTTTCTAAAAATTCCATCCATATCCAAATTTTTGTCCATATAAAGTATAATGGTCTAATTTCCATTTAAGGACCTCTAATTAAAACCCCCATTTCAATCAAGTACTTTATGAACTAGAACACACACATTTTTCACCTATTTCAATTTAGTCCTAAATGTCAAATTAAACACCCAATCGATAAAATTTCGCAACGAAATTTTCACACGATTATGAAATCATAATATAAACACTAAAACTTAATCAAAATAATAACTTCTTGGATTCGTGGTTTCAAAACCACTATTCCGTTTTGGCCCTAAATCGGGCTGTTACAACTCTCCCCCCTTTAGGGATTTTCGTCCCTGAAAATCTTTCCGGTAAAAAGGTTTGGGTACTGTTTTCACATGGCTTCCTCCGGTTCCCACGTAGCTTCTTCTACTCCATGTCTTTGCCATAACACTTTCACTAAAGCTATACTTTTCTTACTCAACTGTTTTACTTCTCGAGCCAAAATCTTAATCGGTTCCTCATCATAGGTCAAGTCCGAACGAATCTCAATTTCTGTTGGAGAAATCACATGTGAAGGATCAGAACGATAACGTCGCAACATTGATACATGAAACACGTTATGAATTCTTTCTAATTCTTCCGGTAATGCCAACCGATATGCCACTGGTCCAATCCTCTCAATAATCTCGTATGGCCCAATAAAACGCGGACTCAACTTGCCTTTTCGGCCAAATCTCAGAATCTTTTTCCATGGTGACACCTTCAAGAACACTTTATCACTCACCTGAAATTCAATCTCTTTTCTTTTTAAATCTGCATATAACTTTTGTCGATCTGAAGCAGCTTTCAAGCAATCCTGAATTACTTTTACTTTCTCTTCGATTTCTTTAACTAGATCAACTCCGTGAATCTGTTTCTCACTAAGGTCGATCCAATATAAAGGAGTCTGACACTTGCGACCATACAAGGCTTCGTATAGTGCCATCTGTATACTCGACTGAAAACTGTTATTGTAGGCAAATTCAACCAAAGGTAGATATTTCTCCCAACTACCTTCAAATTCTAAAACACAACATCTAAGCATATCTTCGAGTACTTGGATTACTCTTTCTGACTGACCATCTGTTTGTGGATGAAACGCGGTACTAAAGTTCAATTTTGTGCCCAAAGCTTCTTGTAACTTTTTCCAGAATCTCGAGGTAAACCTTGGATCTCTATCTGATATTATAGACATAGGTACCCCGTGCAACCTCACAATTTCAGCAATATATAATTCAGCTAATTTATCAAGTGAGTAATCGGTACGTACCGGTATAAAGTGAGCCGACTTTGTTAACCTATCAACTACTACCCAGACAGCATCCTTCTTTCTAGGAGTCAGTGGCAAACAGGTTACAAAATCCATAGTAATCCTATCCCATTTCCACTCAGGCACCATTACCAATTGGAGTAATCCTAAAGGCACTTGATGCCTAACTTTTACTTGTTGACAGATCAAACACTTAGTTACAAATTCAGAAATGTCACTTTTCATGCTTGGCCACCAATTTAACTTCTTTAAATCATTATACATTTTTGTGCTACCAGCATGAACTGACAAACAGCCACTATGCGCCTCATGTAATATTTTCTAAATCAATTCATCATTTTTCAGTACACATATCCTGTCTCGAAACATCAAACAGTCATCTGGTCCAACTTGAAAATCTGAGTCGTAACCTGATTCGCATTGAGTTCTCTTGGTTTGCAACTCACTATCATTCTTTTGAGCATCACAAATCAACTGGAGAAATAACGGTTTAGCCCTCATCTCTGCTAAGATTGACCTATCATCAAACAATGCTAACCCCGTATTCATGGCTCTCAAAGTAAAAAGATATTTCCTGCTCAAGGTGTCAGCAACTACATTTGCTTTTCTCGGATGATAATCAATCACTAGCTCATAATCCTTCAATAATTCAAGCCATCTCCGCTGTCACAGATTCAAATCCTTTTGATTCATCAAATACTTCAAACTTTTATGATCAGTAAAAATTCGGCATTTTTCACCATACAAATAATGTCACCAGATCTTCAAGGCAAAGACAATAGCGGCCAATTCCAAATCATGTGTAGGATAGTTCTTCTCATGCGGCTTCAACTTTCTCGAGGCATAAGCTACCACTTTACCCTCTTGCATCAGTACACATCCAAGGCCTGTCAATGATGCATCACTATAAATTACGAACTCCTTCCCTGGCTCTGGCTGTACTAAAATTGGTGCTTCAGTCAATCGTGCTTTCAGCTTTTCAAAACTCTGCTGACACTTATTAGTCCATTCAAACTTAACATTCTTTTGCAGCAATTTAGTCATAGGAGAGGCAATCATCGAAAATCCCTCGACAAAACGTCTATAATACCCGACTAAGCTTAAAAAGCTTTTAACCTCAGATACATTCTTTGGCGGTTTCCAGTCAACGATCGCAGAAATTTTGGTTGGATCCACCCGAATACCATCACCTGAGACTATATGCCCCAAAAATTTGGCTTCATGAAGCCAGAACTCACTTTTACTAAACTTAGTAAACAGTTTCTTTTCTCTCAATATCTGCAATATGGTTCTCAAGTGTTCGACATGCTCAGACTCGTCCCGAGAATAAATTAGAATGTCATCTATGAACACTACTACAAACTTATCCAAATATGGCCAAAAGATTCGATTCATCAAGTCCATAAATATAGCTGGAGCATTTGTTAAGCCAAAAGGCATCACAAGAAACTCATAATGTCCATACCTTGTCCTAAAGGCAGTTTTCGGCACATCCGACTCCTTAACTCTCAACTGGTAGTAACCGGACCTCAAATCGATCTTTGAAAACACTGTTTCCCCCTTTAACTGATCGAATAAATCATCAATCCTCGGTAACGGGTACTTGTTCTTTATAGTCACCTTATTGAGCTGACGGTAATCAATGCAAAGTCTCATTGAGCCATCCTTCTTCTTTACAAACAATACAGGAGCACCCCAAGGAGAGAAACTCGGTTTCACAAATCCCTTGTCTGTTAACTCTTGCAATTGAGCCTTCAATTCTTTTAATTCAGTCAGAGCCACTCCATATGGAGTAATTGAGATTGGTACAGTCCCCGGCAACAAATCAATGGCAAACTCTATCTCTCTGTCTGGAGGCAACCCTAGCAATTCCTCTGGGAATACATCTGGAAATTCACAGACTGTCGACACTGTTTCAAGCTTCAATTCAGACATCTCAGTATTCATTACATAGGCAAGATAAGCTTCACACCCTTTCCTCATGTATTTCTGAGCAGACATGCACAAAATCACCATAGGCAATTTATTTGATTCATCTGTTTCAACCCATAGAATTTCACCATTTTTACATTTCAACTCTAGTGTTTTCTGCTTAAAATTTACCTTGGCATCATACAATGTCAACCAGTCCATTCCTAAGATAACGTCAAACTCATCAAATGGTAACAGCATTAGATTAGCCGGAAAACAGTGACCTTGAATCATTAATAGGAAATTCTTGCAAACCTTATCAACTAGCACACATTGGCCTAAGGGGTTCGACACTTTAATCGTAAACTCAGTGTATTCAACAGGGAACTTCTTATTAGATATTAAATTCACACAAATATAGGAATGAGTACACCCGGGATCAATCAATGCAATAACAATAGTATCATAAAGGGAAAATGTACCAGTAATGACATCGGGAGATGATGCATCCTCTCGGGCACGTATGGCATAAGCTCTAGCAAGCGCTCTAGCTTCTGATCTCGCCGCTGAATCTTTCATTATAGTTTTATTTCTAGCTCCACTTCCAGTATTTCTCGGAGGTCTACATCTACTAGTGGTAGTACTCTGTCTAGCACTCTAAAATTTTTCTTCTTTACCTTTCTCCGGACAGTCTCTGATAAAATGCTCGCGAGAACCGCACCTGAAACAAGCTCGCTCCTTTCCCCAACACTTACCATAATGTTGCCTACCACATTGTTGACATTCGGGCTTTCTAGGCCGTACATTACCCACACTTGCCATTGAAGTAGCTTGAGCTTTAGACCCCGAATATGCCCTGCCATGATCTCTATGTGAATCCCCAGCTGAAATTGTCATTCGAGGGTTTGTCTCTTTGGACCTCTTTGATTGAGATTGAAATGACTTGCTTATCGGCCTCTTTTTGGCATCTCGAGCCTCAATAGCAGCTTTTCTTCTTTCTTTGTTCAATTCTTCAGCTTTAAGAGCTCGGTCAACCAATACTACAAATTCTTTCAGCTCCAAAATTCCCACAAGCACTTTAATGTCCTCATTTAGCCCATCCTCAAATCTCTTGCACATTCCTGGGCATACTTGCTGAGTCTTACAAATTCGCGTTCATACTCTGCCACAGACATCTTGCCCTGCTTCAATTCAAGGAACTCCTTCCGTTTTTGATCAATAAATCGTTGACTTATGTATTTCTTTCTGAATTCTTCTTGGAAGAAATCCCAAGTAACATTTTCTTTTGGCACCACTGCTACCAAAGTCTTCCACCAATGGTAGGCCGAATCTCTCAAAAGTGATACAGTACACTTTAAGCACTCCTCGGGTGTACATGAAAGCTCATCAAATACACGGATAGAATTTTCAAGCCAGAACTCCGCCTTCTCGGGATCATCATCGATCTTTGCTCTAAACTCTTGACCCTTGTTTTGAATCTTGTCAACCGGAGGCTTGTTCATTCTTACCAAATCTATGCCTTGAGCAGCTCAGAACCGTCGAGGTATGGGAGGGTGGAGGAGGTTGAGCATTTGGGTTTGCTCGAATAAACTCAGTATACCAATTGTTCATCATTTGGAGAAAGGCATCCCGAGCCTCATCTCCCTTTCTCAATGTCTCAGGTCTACTTTCTACAGGCGAGGTCCCTTGTGCGGAAGCTGGTGCATTACTAGCAGCATCATCAGCCGCACTTCCGTCAGGATCCATTACTATATTAAAATAAAACACCGTTTAAAATAATCAGGAGTCATCACACTATCACAGTATATTTATGGCATGTATAGCTAGACTTTTAGACACACTTTATTAGTTCGAGAACCGACTAAACCATAGCTCTGATACCACTAAATGTAACACCCCTTACCCGTATCCGTCACCGGAACAGGGTACGAGGTATTATCGAATCATAGTATATACCATTAAATAAAACCAAAACAAAAATATGGCATACAATTAGATCATGAATCATTATAACATATGCCTTTAATAATATTAGCCAATTTCAAAGGCTTCGTACAAAATAATCGGTCAAATACTATACTTAATATTTTAAAACCTAGACAATTATGATACGTAACAAAATAACTAAGTCTACTATACATGCCATAATTCAAAATGTTTAGTTCAAATACCCAAAAATATTGATAGTGCAGGTAGATCTTCAACGATCCTTGACTCCTGTGCAAGCTAGACGACACTATAAGACAAAAGAGAGAAAAGAGGGTAAGCTCATAGCTTAGTAAGCAAGTATGTAAATAATGAATAAAGAATCTAATATGTTTACAAAATAACTCAAGTATATCTACTTTTAATTTCACCATTTACTCCACTTTGGTCAAGCTATCTCTACTGTGTCATACTCACTAAAAAAATCATAACTCGAGTTACAAAACTCAAAATTCAAATCCGTAAAATTTTCCTGAAACTAGACTCATATTAATTTTTACTAACTTTTTCTAGAATTTTTGGTCCAGCCAATTAGTATAGTTTATTAGTTAAAGTTTCCCCTGTTATACAGCTTGACTGATTTGACCTCTATTCCCTACGAATTGAATTTCTCCCAATACACAATTCAAATAGCCATGAAATCCATTTCATTTAAAACTAGACTCAATATGGAATCTAGACATATAAGCTACACTTCTTAATTAGTTTTGTACAATTTTTAATGATTTTTCAAAGTTAGAACAGGGGATCACATAGTCATTCTGAGCAAGTCACACACAATTATAAATATCTCAAATTATAGAGTTCCTTTACTTGCTCTGTTTCTTCTACATGAAAATAGACTCATTAAGCTTTAAATGAATATCTCATTCAGCCTCTAATTTAATTCCTACTATTTTTGGTGATTTGTCAAATTCACGTCACTGCAACTGTCCAAAACAGTATTATTGCTAATTCACTCTTTCACACTTTCTTTGTATTTACCTAATTTAGCCTACATATCACAATTCACTTTCACCACATTTCATACATCACAAGTGTAGGTTCATGATTAAAATGTCACTATAAAATCATCCCGTTGAACAATTCGGATCGATCCTCGATACTTAGTGGTTTCAGCACACAGCTCCACCATCATATTTCATATAATTCAGCTCTCTTGTACACATGGTGAACACTTAGTACCACCCATGTGACCTAGCCAATTTATCTCGTAGCTCTCTTGTCTACATGGTGTCCTTCACTTAGAATCACATATGCGACCTAGCTACATTTATCCTCTCCCGTAGCTCTCTTGTCTACATGGGATACATCCCGTATTACACATGTGACCTAGCTACTACATAGTATCTCGTAACTCTCTTGTACACATGATGTGCACTTAGCACCATACATGTGACCTAGCTACATTTCATCTATATTATTCAATCTTTCCGAAAGTTCAACCAGGATTTCTCTCACTATTACTTATTTCCATTGTTCCAATAGTCGATTTATGATTCAAAATCAACTAAAAAATATATAATAGGCTGAAATACAAAAATGTAAATGAAGTTAATGTATTATTTACATACAAACTTACCTCGGTGCAAAATATGGAAATTTTGCAATTTAGTCTAAAACGTTTTCCTTCCCCCGTTCGAGGTCGATTCCACGCCTTTCTTGATCTATAACAACACATTTAGCTCATTTAACACTCATACTATTTATTTCAATCCAAAAATCACATTATGTAAAAATTACATTTTTGCCCCCTAACTTTTACAAAATTATGATTTTGCCCCTGCCTTGGAAATTTAATTTCAGCCCTTATTCTTATGTTTTATGACATGCTGAACATTTTTCTCTTCTATAACAACATCAAATTCTCACTCTAACATGTACTTATGAGCATTAGGTATTTTCTGGATTATCTTGCTTTTGCTCGTTTTAAGCTAAAAAACGCTTAGAAAAGATCGTTCTCCTAACCTCAAACATTCATATTCTACCATCAAACATCAAAATACATGCATATCAGTCATGAGTAAATTTTTAAACATAAACCCTAACTCGAAATAATGGTAGAAATAGGTAAACCGAGCTACGAGGATTTCAAAAATGTAAAGAACATTAAAAACGGGGCTTGAATGCACTTACTATTGAGCTTGAAAGCTTGAAACAAACCCTAGCTATGGAGAACATGCAAGTTTCAGCCAAGTTAAATGAGGATGAACACATTTTTGTGTTATTTTTCCCATTTTATTTCATTTATTATGCAAATGACCAAAATGCCCTTACTACTAAACTTTCTAAAAATTCCATCCATGTCCAAATTTTTGTCCATATAAAGTATAATGGTCTAATTGCCATTTAAGGACCTCTAATTAAAACCCTCATTTCAAGCAAGTACTTTATGAACTAGAACACATACATTTTTCACCTATTTCAATTTAGTCCTAAACGTCAAATTAAACACCTAATCGATAAAATTTCGCAACGAAATTTTCACACGATTATGAAATCATAATATAAACACTAAAACTTAATCAAAATAATAAATTCTCAGATTCGTGGTTTCAAAACCACTACTCCGTTTTGGCCCTAAATCTGGCTGTTACAAGCACCTCTGCCCGGTGCCCTCTGTCCACGACCCAAACCATTACCACCCCTAGCCGCTCCACGGCCCTTAGGTGGCTATTGAATTGCCCTCTGATGCTGCACAGAGCCCGGAGCTTGCGTCTGATCTGTCTGCTGTGGATAGTCTCTAATATGGTGCTCTAAAGATCGACACCTCAAATAGGCCCCAATCCTCCTCCAACATTCGCCCGGATGACGTGTAACACCCTCTACCATGTTCGACACTGGAACAGGGTATGAGGCATTAGCGAACATAAACGCATGCAATTGTATAAAACCAGGTCATGAATTTGCATTCAAATTTAAAAATTTTCACATTTCATCTTAAAATCCCTAATATGGGCCTACAAAGCCCAAATCATGCTTTGGAAACGGCTCGGGACCAAACCAAGAACTCTAGAAAACTTTAAAAAATTTCATAAAAAATAGGGGCACACTCTCGTGTGATATTAGACACGGCCGTGTGGCTCACATGGCCATGTCCCTAGCCCATGCACTAATCTAACTTGCGATTGCAAAAAATTTACGTCACACATAGATATCACCACCCATTCATCAACATATGTAAGCATACACATCCTTGAAATGCATCATCATGGACTTATAATATAGCCAATATACCAACATGAAATGACCTTACACAACAATGAACTTTCAAATAGCATAGGCCAACATTTTAGGCCAAAACAATTATGACACATACAAAAATAACCAAGTCCCCTATACATGCCATGACCTTAAGTATAAGAATTATCAATACCCAATTTGTCAGTTTGATAGTGTGATAGGTTCTCCGGAAACTTCCGACCCAAGCTAACCTGAGGACATTATAAACACAGAAAATAAACAGAGTAAGCTATATAGCTTAGTAAGTTGGTATGTAAATAATAAGAAATTTATTAACATGCTTTTTCCAATTCTCACAATATGTTCTCAAGATAATACAATCATAATTGCACATAGTTCCACCATTTACTCTTATTCATCTCAAGCTGTCTACTCGATTCATAGTCACTAAATTATTTATATCTTCTTACCATAAAATTTTCAGAATTATTGGTCTAGCCAATAAGTAAATTTTATTCTTTAAAGTCTCCCCTGTTTCGCTGTCCGACAGTTCTGACCCACTCTTCACTAAAAATTAATTATCTCCTCTACGGGATTCGGATGATGTTCCCATTTGCTTCTTTTGAAAATATACTCATTAAGGATTTTAATCGTATAATAAATTATAACCCATAATTATTTTTGTACAATTTTTAATGATTTTCCCAACTAAGAACAGGGGATTTCGAAATCATTCTAACTCTGTCTCACAAAAATTCAAATATCTCGTAATATGAAATTCTTTTGCTTACACTGTTTCTTTTATGTGAATATAGACTTAATAAGCTTTAATTTCATATCTTATTCAACCTCTGATTTTATTTCCATCATTTTTGATGATTTTTCAAAGTCACACAACTGCTGCTATCCAAAATTGTTTTATTACTAGATTTCACTCTTTCATGTTTTCTTTGTAGTAACTTTCATTGTAACACTTACTCCATATTAATCTTACCAAAGTTCGATCACATATCAAGCACATTGCTCATAAGTTTACACACATGTACCTGCACCTATTTATCACATAGTCATATTCAATTACACCTAGTCATTTCTCGTTGAACACATCAGAATAATAGCGGATACCCGATGGCCTGCACATAGTACCACCTTTGTAGTTAAAGCTACCTTCTTCACAAAGTCGCCTTCACATAGTACCACACTTGTGACCAAAGCTATCTTTCTTCACAAAGTGGCCTTCACATAGTACCACACCTGTGTCCAAAGCTATTATATTCACAAAGTGGCCTTTACATGGTACCATACTTGTGTCCAAAGCTATTATATTCACAAAGTGGCCTTCACATAGTACCACACTTGTGTTCAAAGCTATTTTATTCCTAAGGTTCAACTAGGAAATTTCTCACTTAGCAAAATGCCATGGACTTATTTCACTTAGCACATTGCCATGGTCTAACCATGGTCTTTTACCATCAATTCATAATTAACTATGCAACGATCATGATCGATCTTGCGTTTTTACTCAATTTGAACGTTTACTTTAATTTTCACACTTTAATCAAATATATAATAATATTGCATAATTAACACAAATCAATAATGTGACAGCCTTAAAACGACCCTAGTCGAAATGTGGTTTCGGGACCACAAAACCGAGGCATAAAAATAATTTAATATTTATTTTATTGCCTATAATGTGTGTTAACCCATGTGTGACATTTTTTATGCTTTGATTTAGAGTTATAAATGTGAATTTCACTAGAAAGGACCTAGTAGTAAACTTTGAAAGTATGATGGGGAAATGTGTGATGACTAATTAAAGCATGCATGCAAAACAATGGACTTGCATGTCAAATTCCCCCTTCCCCCCCAATAGCTAGTGGCCGGCCATGACAAGGAATTATGGGCAAAAATCATGTCATGAAACATGTTTGGTAAGTGGGTTATGTTGGAAAAAATAAAATAAGGAGTATGGAATAAAAAAAATGTGTGTGTGTGAAGGCTTCTCCTCCCCATTCTTAGTGTAGGTAGGAAAGAAAACAAAAAAATTTGTTCATCCATTTTCACTCTCTTTTTGGCCGAAAATACTAAGGATAAGGAAGGAGTTTTGCTTCATACTTGGTTTGGAAGAGGGTTAGGAAGAGGTTGGCTATACTTGCATCAAGATTAAGGTATGTTTGAGGTTGTACCATGAGATTCATGCATGTTTTTAGTTGCTAGCTTGATGTTCTTGTTAGCCCATGGTTCAAATCTTTGTTATGTCATGGGAATGAAATTCGGCCAAAGTGAATATGGTGTTAATGCCATTGCATGCTAAATATCAAGCTTGATAATGATACATGTGATGGAGGATTGAGGATTCTTAGATTTTCTTTTAGCATTTTTTTTGAATGAGATACTAAGTTCCTTGTTTTACCATGACCAAGTTGAAATGGTATGGTGTTGTGGTATTCGGCCATGTTATACCCATAAGTATGATTCATGCATGTTGCGTGGTAAGTAAGATTTAAGCTTTGGATATGTATATATATTTGGATATAAGCCACATGAGAATTCGGCTCTAGCATATATATATGTATATATGTTTGCACACGATGTATTGGTATGTCATATATGCTATTTCAAGGTGTATATTTGCTTGTGATGATGTCTCGATTATGAAGTAAAAGAGAGATGTGCAATGAGCTACGATATGTAATGCGTTATTAGTAAAATGTATGCTGTTTTTGTGTGGTATTAAGTGTATAATTGGCCTCAAATTGGACATGTATATTCGGCCACATGAGGGGAAATTGGTGCGCATGCATTCGGCTAAGAGGAATATTAACTAATGTGTTGAGTTCGATTCATGATTTCGTACATATGCGACTTTGATGCCTAATGAGTATATATATTGGCTAAGTATCTTGAATTCCTCTTTCGATGCTCACATGATAAAACCAATTTATTTGTTAAATTAAGCTCAAGAGCAAAGGGGAGCTAAATCCGATAAGGGGAAGGAAAAAGTCGTGGAATAGCCGTCGAAATCGTTCGACCACGTCCGAGGTAAGTTCTTGAGCAATAGAGCTTAAATTCTGAATTGATTAGATCATGTTTAAAGCAAATTAAAATCATGCTCTTGTGTGTGGCTATTGAGCGAAATTGCAAATGTGATAAGTGACTTGTGTCGAATTTTGCTAATGAAAATGAAATGTGAATGTGTTATGGTTTATTGATAAGCGTACATGGTTATTCGAATGATATCCGGGCTAAGTCCCGAAGGCTTTGTGCTAAGTGACTAAATCCGGACTAAGATCCGACGGCATACGTGCGAGTTACTAAATCCGGACTAAGATCCGAAGGCTTTCGAGCGAGCTACTAAATCAGGATAAGTCCAAGAAGGCATTCGATGCGAGTTCTTGTAATCGGCTATGTCGAAGGCATTTGAATGTGTAGCCATATCCGGTTAAACTCAAAGATCGTGATTCAAGAATGAATGAACCTGCTGTAAAATTTCAGCTAATACGCTTGAAAATTCCAGCAACGAGGTATGTTTGTATGTGCTTTGGAATAGTTGATTCCCTTAGAATAATATTCGCTCAATTGAGAAATGAGCTTTCGGCATTTGGCTAAGATGAACCCTTATGTATGAATATAGGGGTTGGAATGTGAAGTAAGTACGATATTGAGAATTTGTGTATATGAACTTATCCGTTAGCTATATGAATGTTATGCTTTTGTCGTGCTGGAATCCCTTGCTCTAACTTACTAAGCATAAATCGCTTACTCCGTTTTCTCTGTTTCTCTGTTTTATAGATTTTGCTCGTTAGCTATCGGATTCGGGATCATTGAAGTCGAAGTCATCCACACTATCAAAGCCTCCATTTTGGTATAATTTTGGTTGAACTTTGAAATGGCATGTATAGGACTACCCTTTTGTTGAAGGTCATGTACCCTTCGGTTTTGTGTAAACTTGGATAGCCATGCGAAAATGGCTTATATACGTTTTTAGTATAATGCTATAATCGTTTGAATGTTGATCATTATGGGGTATGGACTTGTTTTGAAATGATTAGCCATTGGAATGGTTAATCATGATCACACTTTGTGCTATGTATGCAAAAAGGGCCAATTGAATCATGGAAATCATGAAATAGGTAAAGCCTACCTTAAAGGCAGATGCTGACTGCAGCAGTGATGTGGATGTGAAAAATCACTAAATATAGTAGGAATGGTATTAAATAGTGAATAAATTATGGAAATGAACCTTGATGAGTCTACTTACATATGGAAGAAACGAAACGGTCATAGGAGTTACATGTTAAGAGATATTAAAGTTCTTGTGAAACAGGGCCAGAACAGTTTCTGGATCCCCTGTTCCGACTTTGGAAATTCATTTTAAATTAACCAGAGATAATTAGGAGTCATTCCATATATGTATAGATTCCTCTCTGAGTCTAGTTTCTATAGAAACAAACGGCATCAGTATTGAAGCCCTGTACAGGGAGATATCCATTTCGTAACGCACAAAGGTCAGTGTAGTCAATCCCCGCAACAGGGGAGACTTTAACTAATAAACTGTATTAATTGGCCCGACCAAAAATTCTAGAAAAAATTATGTTGATGGACTTATGAGTCTAGTTTCAGGGAAAAATTATGAAACTGATTTTCGAGCTTTAAAACTCAAGATATGATTTTTGAAGCGACAGTGATGCAGTAACCAGCTAGTTTGGAAAATTTTTATGGACTGTGAAAACAATTTAGCTGAGTTTGTGTGCACCTTGTGTTCGACTCGATGAACGGGCTCGTGCACGGGGTGTTACAATTTTATTGGTATCAGAGCTACGGTCTAGTCGATTCTAGGACTACCGTAATGTGTTGGGTCTAGCTATACATGCCATTTTATGTGATTACTTGATAGTGTGGTGATTTCGACAATTGAAATGTGTTTATTTATAGTAATGGATCCCGATCTGACCGAAGCGGTGGCGATGATCTTGAGAGTGTAGCGCTGCTCCCTTTACAAGGGACAGCTCGGCGGACTCTCAACCTAATGCTAGTAATCCAAATGATGAAGCTAGACAAGCTTTCTATAGCGTGATGAATGATTGGTTTAACCAATACATTCGAACAAATACAGCTGTTCCACAACCTCCATTCCCAACAAATACAACCCCCGCACCTACAATGCCTCTAGTAACTGACCAAATAAGGTCAAGTAAGCCCCCAGTTGATAGAATCCGAAAACATGGGGCTACTGAATTTAAGGCTACGGATAGCGACGACGCCGAGCAAGCTGAATTTTGGTTGGACAACACTCTCCAGGTACTCGATGAGCTATCTTGTACACCTGATGAATGCCTAAAGTGTACTATCTCCTTGCTACGCGATTACGCCTACTATTGGTGGAGTACTCGACTTGTTGTGTCCCGAGAGCAAGTAACTTGGGATTTTTCCAAACCGAGTTTGGAAGAAGTATATCGATCGAGATTTGTTGATCAAAAGCGGAAGGAATTTCTTGAGCTTAAGCAAGGTTCTATGTCGATTCTTCGACTACGACGAAAATTTGTTAGACTTAGTAGATACGCTCGGGAATGTGTTTCGTCCGAGGCTATCATGTGTAAGCAACGAGGATGGGCTGAATGAAGATATAAAAATATTCGTTGGCATTCTTGAGATACGAGAGTTCGTAGTACTTGTCGGCGAGCTTGTAAAGCCGAGGAGCTTAGAAAAGAAAAACAAAAAGTTGATGTGGGAACTGGAGAGTTTCGTAAAAGATCCTCGGAAAGTCTCTTCAACAGCATCGAAGAAATTTCGAGATGATGTGGGACGGTCTAAAGGCACTTGGGCCTTTTAGGCGAGATCGTGATCGACCCCAATGGGTACGAGAGCACTTGGTTGCCGTGTTGGGAATGAACGTCGAGATAGAGCGAATTGTCGACATTGTGGCAAATGGCATTCGGAAGTTGTAGATTCCGTGACCGCTCCTTTTACAAGTGCGGATCGGTTGACCACTTCATTAAAGATTGCGGAGGTTGTCTGGCGAGAATGTGGATCGAGTGGGAAGCCGGCGCTACCACTTGCTGAGGTAGACCATCTAAAAATATGGGCAATGCTAGTGGTGGTCGGAGGGATCTAGAGATGCTACGACCAGATCCGAGGCTCGCGCTCTGCTAGAGCTTATGCTATACGTGCCGCGAGGATGCTTCATCGCCGGATGTTATTACGGTACTTTCACTCTCTTTGATACTAATGTGATTGCTTTGATTGACCCTGGTTCTACTCATTTTTATATATACGAAACCTTAGCATCCAGTAAGACTTTACCTATTGAGTCTACTGAGTTCGTAATTCGGGTGTCAAATCCTTTGGGTCGTTACGTGCTGGTCGACAAAGTGTGTAAGAAATGCCCCCTAGTAATTCGAGGTTCCTGTTTTCCGGCGGACTTGATGCTTTTGCCGTTCGATGAATTTGATGTTATTCTTGGGTTGGATTGGTTGACCGTGCATGATGCGGTTGTGAATTGCAAAAGCAAGACTATTGATTTGAGATGCGCAAATAACGAGATGATCCGAGTTGAGTCTACGGACTTGAAGGGGTTGCCAGCTGTAATATCATCAATGTTGGCCCAGAAATATGTAAGAAAAGGGTGCGAAGCATACCTTGCGTCACGCTTGATGATAAGGAGTTAGAAATAAAACCGAATCTGTCTTGGTGGTTTGTGAATACCGAATGTTTTCCGAAGAATTACCGGGTTTGCCACCTGTTTGGGAGATAGAGTTTGGTATTGAGCTTGTACCTGGGACCATACTGATTTCGATAGCTTCGTATCGTATGGCACCAACGGAATTAAAGGAGTTGAAAGCTCAGTTGCAAGAGTTGGTGGATAGAGGTTTTGCTCGCCCGAGTTTTTCACCTTGGGGTGCACCAGTGTTGTTTGTGAAAAAGAAGGACGGAACCATGAGGTTGTGCATCGACTATCGTCAGCTTAATAAAGTGACAATAAAGAACAAATATCCATTACCGCGTATCGATGATTTGTTCGATCAACTGAAGGGAGCCTCAGTGTTCTCAAAAATAGATTTGAGATCGGGCTATTATCAGTTGTGAATCCGAGATTCGGACATACCCAAAACTGCCTTCAGAACGAGATATGGTCACTACGAGTTCTTAGTGATGCCGTTTGGGCTCACTAATGCCCCTGCGGTATTTATGGATTTGATGAATCGGATCTTCAGATCATATTTGGATCGGTTCGTAGTTGTGTTCATTGACGACATCTTGGTCTATTCAAGAGATGAGACCGAGCATGCGGAGCACCTGAGATTAGTGTTGCAAATTTTACGGGATAAGCAGTTATATGCTAAGTTCAGCAAGTGTGAGTTACGGTTAAGAGAGGTTAGCTTCTTGGGTCATGTGGTATCTCATGGTATTCGAGTCGACCGAGCAAAATTTCAACCATACTTAATTGGAAACCTCCAAGAAATATTCTTGAGGTTCGAGCTTTTGGGACTTGCGGTTACTACCGACGGTTTGTAAAGGATTCTCGATGATAGCCACACCCATGATGAAACTGCTTGAAAAGATGTCAAGTTTGAATGGACGGAAAAGTGTCGGAAAGTTTCGACCAATTGAAAACTCATTTGACGGAAGCTCGGTACTAGTACTGACCCGAATCGGCAAAGAGTTTGTCATCTATAGTGGCGCCTCCCTACTTGGGTTAGGTTGTGTATTGATGCAAGAAGGTCGAGTTGTGGCCTATGCGTCGAGACAATTAAAGCCACATGAGAAAAATTATCCGACCCATGATCTCGAATTGGCTGCCATCGTATTCGCCTTAAAGATATGGCGACATTACTTATTTGGTGAGAAGTGTCATGTGTATTCGGATCACAAAAGTCTCAAATATTTGATGACTCAAAGAGACTTAAATCTGCGACAAAGACGTTGGCTCGAGTTGTTAAAAGATTATGAGCTTGTCATTAATTATCACCCGGGAAAGGCTAATGTGGTTGCGGACGCCTTAAGCCGAAAATCACTATTTGTTTTACGAGCTATGAATGTACACTTGTCCATTCTGCCTGACAATGTGTTAGTAGCCGAATTAAAGGCCAAACCATTGTTGACTCATCAAATTCGTGAAGCTCAGAAAGTTGATGAGGAGTTGCTTGCAAAACGGGCTGAGTGTGTTCTGAACAACGAATCGGAGTTTCAAATTGATGATGACGATTGTTTGAGGTTCAAAAGTCGTTTGTGTGTTCCAAAGAATTGAACTTATTTGATAATTCTAACGAAGCCCATTGTAGCCGAATGGCAATCCACCGGGAGTAAGATGTACAACGATTTGAAACGTCGGTTTTGGTGGCATGGTATGAAGCGAGACATCTCCGACTTTGTTTGAGATGTTTAATATGTCAACAAGTGAAAGCGGAACATCAAGTGCTTTCGAGGTTACTTGACCGATCATGATACCCGAGTGGAAATGGGATCGAGTCACAATGGACTTTGTGTCCGGACCGCCATTGTCGACAAGTAAGAAGGATGCGATTTGGGTTGTCGTTGATAGATTGACTAAGTCGGCTCACTTTATTCCTATGCGTCACGGATTTTCATTGGATAAACTAGCTTTGATTTATGCGTTTCTCAGTTGTGAGATTACACGGGTACCGATTTACATTGTGTCGGATAGAGATCCGAGGTTCACCTCGCGATTTTGGAAGAAATTGCAAGAAGCTTTGGGTACCAAGTTGTATTTCAGACCGCCTTTCACCCCAAACCGATGGTCAATCCGAGCGGATAATTCGGATACTTGAGGATATGTTGAGATGTTGCATCCTCGAGTTCGATGGTTCATGGGAACAGTACCTACCTTTGATTGAATTAAGCACAACAATAGTTTTCAATCAAGTATTAAGATGGCGCCTTACGAGGCTTTATGCGAGCGTAAATGCCGTACACCATTGTTTTGGACCGAGCTCGGTGAAAACAAAATTTTGAGTGGATTTGATTAAAGATCTTGAGCAGAAGGTAAAGGTAATCTGTGAAAGTCTAAAGCGGCCACAGATCGTCGAAAATCGTCTGTGGTTTGAAACGAAAGGACATTGAGTATCGGTGGGAGATAAAGTGTTTCTTAAAGTTTCACCGTGGAAAAAGATACTCAGATTGACCATAAGGGCAAGTTGAGCCGAGATTCATTGGGCGTCTGAAATCTCCGAACGAGTTGGCCCGATTATGTATCGTTTGATTTTGCCCCCGAACTCGAAAAGATTCTAGCGTCTTCCATGTTTCAATGCTTGACGCTATAGATCGATCCGTCGCACGTAATTTGTGACACCAAAATTGACCCTAGTCGGGATGTGGTTTCGGGACCACAAAACCGAGGCATAAAAATAATTTAAAATTTATTTTGATGCCTATAATATGTGTTAATTTGTGTGTGACATTTTGATGTTTCGATTTAGTGTTATAAATGTGAATTTCACTAGAAAGGACCTAGTAGTGAACTTTGAAAGTATGATGGGGAAATGTGTGATGACTAGTTGCTCATGCATGCAAAAATAAGGGATTTGCATGTCAAATTCCCCCAACATGAAGTGGCCGGCCATGGCAAGAGAGGATGGGCAAAACATGTCATGAAACATGTTTTGTTGGTGCATTAGGGAGAAATAATAAACAAAGGTGTATGGGTAAGAAAATAATGAAAAAAAATGTGTGTGAGTGTGGTATTCCCCCCCATTGCCGTGAGTTGTAGAGAAAGAAAGAAAAATTTTGTTCATCCTTTCTTTGAGCCAAAACTAAGGAAGAAGGAGGGATTTTTGCTCCATTTGTTTTGTTTGGAAGAGATCTAGAAGGAGATTTTGGCTATACTTGCATCAAGATTAAGGTATCTTGAATTCCTCTTTCGATGCTCAAATGATAAAACCAATTTATTTGTTAAATTAAGCTCAAGAGCAAAGGGGAGCTAAATCCGATAAGGGGAAGGAAAAAGTCGTCGAATAGCCGTCGAAATCGTTCGACCACGTCCGAGGTAAGTTTTCGAGTATCGAAACTTAGATTTTGATTCGATTGAATGAAGTAATGAGCAATCAATTTGTGCCTTTGTATGTGGCCATTGAGCGAAATGATATTTTGCTAAGGGAATTGTGCATAAAAGTTGTGTTATGAAATTGAAACAAAGATGTGTATGAATGTTCGAGTGATATCCGGGCTAAGCGAAGGCAATTGTGCAAATGTGATACCGGGCTAAGCCGAAGGCAATTCTGCGAGTTATGATATCCGGGCTAAGCCGAAGGCAATTAATGCAAATTGTGATATCCGGGTTAAGTCCGAAGGCCTTTGTGTGGTTACCATAACAGGGCTATGTCCGAAGGCGTTTGAGCAGTAGCTATATCCGGATAAACTCCGAAGGTATGTGATTCGAGAACTTTTAACTTGCTGGAAAATTTTCAGTTAATGCACTTGTGAAATTCCCAACAACAAGGTATGTTTTGTGTGTGCCGCACACTATGAGTAATCTTGTATGAATATTCGCTCTAATGATAAATGAGCTATCGGCATTAACTAGGCCGTTATTTGTGTATGAATATAAGAGTTGGATTGTGAAGTAAGCATGTCTTTGAGAAATTGTGCATATGAATTATTGTTTAGCTACTTGAATGCTATGCTTTGGTTGTGTGTATATTATGGCTCAAAACATACTAAGCATAAATTGCTTACTCCGTTTCTTTGTTTCTCTGTTTTAGATTTTGCTCGTTAGCGATCGGATTCGGGATCATAGAAGTTGAAGTCAACCACACTATCAAAGCCCTTTTGGTACTCCTTTAGTTGAGTTTTGGATATGGCATGTATAGGACTACTCTCGGTTGTTTTAAGTACTTGTGATGTATATGTGTGCGGCCATGCGAAAATGGTTCGTAAAAGTGGAGTATAGAATTTGACCATATGTGGTTTGTAATTATATTTGGTTTCATGATGTGATTATGGTTTGGAATGAGAGAGTTGGTCACATGATCAGCCATTGGAATGGCTAAATATGATCATATGTTGGACCTAAGTATGACTAGACTATAGTTGGTCCATGGGAACTACAATATAGGTAAAGCCTACCTTAAAAATAGATGCTGCCAGCTGCAGTGATGTGGATGTGGAAAATCACCAAAATTTATAGGAATGGTGTTAATTAGTGAATAAATTATGCGATCGAACGTTGACGAGTCTATTTTCATATGAAAGTAACGAAACGATCATATGAACAGTATACCGAGAGATATTAAAGTTCTCGTGAGACAGGGCCAGAACAGTTTCTGGGTCCCCTGTCGTGATTTTGAAAATTTACCGTAAATTATCCAGAATGAATTAGAAGTCATGCCTTATATGTGCAGATTCCTTTTTGAGTCTAGTTTCATTAGAAACAAACGGAATCAGTATTGAAACCCTGTACAGAGAGATATTCAAGTTGTAACGCGCGAAGGTCAGTGGAGTCGACCCCTGTAACATGGGTGACTTTAACTAATAAAATGTACCAATTGGCCCGACCAAAAATTCTAGAAATAAATCCATGGATGGATATATGAGTCTAAATTCAGGGAAAATTTACGGAATCAGTTTCCGAGTTGTGAAACTCGAAATACGCTTTTTAAGGCGACAGGGACGCAGTTTTCCAGCTTGCCTGGAAATGTCAAATTGGTCGGTGCCATAAGTGGTTTTGGCTTGTTAACCCCTCGTGTCCGACACCGGAAACGGTCTCGGGTTCGGGGTGTTACATAATTAGTCCATCAGAGGTTGAAATTCAAGCCGATATGAGTTATGAAGAAGAACCGATTCGTATCCTAGCTCGTGAAGTGAAAGAGTTGCGAAACAAAAGGGTTCCGCTAGTGAAAGTGTTATGGCTCAAACACGGGATAGAAGAAGCTGCTTGGGAACCCAAGAACTCTATGAAAGAGCGATATCCAAACCTATTTACCGGTAAGATTTTCGGGGACGAAAATTTCTAAAGTGGGGGAGAGTTGTGACAGCCTTAAAACGACCCTAGTCGAAATGTGGTTTCGGGACCACAAAACCGAGGCATAAAAATAATTTAATATTTATTTTATTGCCTATAATGTGTGTTAACCCATGTGTGACATTTTTTATGCTTTGATTTAGAGTTATAAATGTGAATTTCACTAGAAAGGACCTAGTAGTAAACTTTGAAAGTATGATGGGGAAATGTGTGATGACTAATTAAAGCATGCATGCAAAACAATGGACTTGCATGTCAAATTCCCCCAATAGCTAGTGGCCGGCCATGACAAGGAATTATGGGCAAAAATCATGTCATGAAACATGTTTGGTAAGTGGGTTATGTTGGAAAAAATAAAATAAGGAGTATGGAATAAAAAAAATGTGTGTGTGTGTAAAGGCTTCTCCCTCCCCATTGCCGTGTAGGTAGGAAAGAAAACAAAAAAATTTGTTCATCCATTTTCACTCTCTTTTTGGCCGAAAATACTAAGGATAAGGAAGGAGTTTTGCTTCATACTTGGTTTGGAAGAGGATTAGGAAGAGGTTGGCTATACTTGCATCAAGATTAAGGTATGTTTGAGGTTGTACCATGAGATTCATGCATGTTTTTAGTTGCTAGCTTGATGTTCTTGTTAGCCCATGGTTCAAATCTTTGTTATGTCATGGGAATGAAATTGACCAAAGTGAATATGGTGTTAATGCCATTGCATGCTAAATATCAAGCTTGATAATGATACATGTGATGGAGGATTGAGGATTCTTAGATTTTCTTTTAGCATTTTTTTTGAATGAGATACTAAGTTCCTTGTTTTACCATGACCAAGTTGAAATGGTATAGTGTTGTGGTATTCGGCCATGTTATACCCATAAGTATGATTCATGCATGTTGCATGGTAAGTAAGATTTAAGCTTTGGATATGTGTATATATTTGGATATAAGCCACTTGAGAATTGGCTCTAGCATATATATATGTATATATGTTTGCACGATGTATTGGTATGTCATATATGCTATTTCAAGGTGTATATTTGCTTGTGATGATGTCTCGATTATGAAGTAAAAGAGATGTGCAATGAGCTACGATATGTAATCGTTAGTAGTAAAATGTATGCTGTTTTGTGTGGTATTAAGTGTATTATTGGCCTCAAATTGGACATGTATATTCGGCCACATGAGGGGAATTAGTGCGCATGCATTAAGGCTAAGAGGAATATTAACTAATGTGTTGAGTTCGATTCATGATTTACGTACATATGCGACTTTGATGCCTAATGAGTATATATATTGGCTAAGTATCTTGAATTCCTCTTCGATGCTCACATGATAAAACCAATTTATTTGTTAAATTAAGCTCAAGAGCAAGGGAGCTAAATCCGATAAGGGAAGGAAAAAGTCGTGGAATAGCCGTCGAAATCGTTCGACCACGTCCGAGGTAAGTTCTTGAGCAATAGAGCTTAAATTCGAATTGATTAGATCATGTTTAAAGCAAATTAAAATCATGCTCTTGTGTGTGGCTATTGAGCGAAATTGCAAATGTGATAAGTGACTTGTGTCTGAATTTTGCTAATGAAAATGAAATGTGAATGTGTTATGGTTTATTGATAAGCGTACATGGTTATTGAATGATATCCGGGCTAAGTCCCGAAGGCTTTGTGCTAAGTGACTAAATCCGGACTAAGATCCGACGGCATACGTGCGAGTTACTAAATCCGGACTAAGATCCGAAGGCTTTCGAGCGAGCTACTAAATCCGGGATAAGTCCCGAAGGCATTCGTGCGAGTTACTGTAACCGGGCTATGTCCCAAGGCATTTGAATGTGTAGCCATATCCGGTTAAACTCGAAGATCGTGATTCAAGAATGAATGAACCTGCTGTAAAATTTCAGCTAATACGCTTGAAAATTCCAGCAACGAGGTATGTTTGTATGTGCTTTGGAATAGTTGATTCCTTGAATAATATTCGCTCAATTGAGAAATGAGCTTTGGCATTTGGCTAAGATGAACCCTTATGTATGAATATAGGGGTTGGAATGTGAAGTAAGTCGATATTGAGAATTTGTGTATATGAACTTATCCGTTAGCTATATGAATGTTATGCTTTTGTTGTCTGGAATCCCTTGCTCTAACTTACTAAGCATAAATCGCCACTCCGTTTTCTCTGTTTCTCTGTTTTATAGATTTTGCTCGTTAGCTATCGGATTCGGGATCATTGAAGTCGAAGTCATCCACACTATCAAAGCCTCCATTTTGGTATAATTTTGGTTGAACTTTGAAATGGCATGTATAGGACTACCCTTTTGTTGAAGGTCATGTACCCTTGGTTTTGTGTAAACTTGGATAGCCATGCGAAAATGGCTTATATCGTTTTAGTATAATGCTATAATCGTTTGAATGTTGATCATTATGGGGTATGGACTTGTTTTGAAACGATTAGCCATTGGAATGGTTAATCATGATCACACTTTGTGCTATGTGTGCAAAAAGGGCCAATTGAATCATGGAAATCATGAAATAGGTAAAGCCTACCTTAAAGGCAGATGCTGACTGCAGCAGTGATGTGGATGTGAAAAATCACTAAAAATAGTAGGAATGGTATTAAATAGTGAATAAATTATGTAAATTAACCTTGATGAGTCTACTTACATATGGAAGAAACGAAACGGTCATAGGAGTTACATGTTAAGAGATATTAAAGTTCTTGTGAAACAGGGCCAGAACGGTTTCTGGATCCCCTGTTCTGACTTTGGAAATTCATTTTAAATTAACCAGAGATAATTAGGAGTCATGCCATATATGTATAGATTCCTCTCTGAGTCTAGTTTCTATAGAAATAAACGGCATCAGTATTGAAGCCCTGTACAGGGAGATATCCATTTCGTAACGCACAAAGGTCAGTGTAGTCAATCCCCGCAACAGGGGAGACTTTAACTAATAAACTGTACTAATTGGCCCGACCAAAAATTCTAGAAAAAAATATGTTGATGGAATTATGAGTCTAGTTTCAGGGAAAAATTATGAAACTGATTTTCGAGCTTTAAAACTCAAGATATGATTTTTGAAGCGACATTGACGCAGTAACCAGCTAGTCTGGAAAATTTTTATGGACTGTGAAAACAATTTAGCTGAGTTGTGTGCACCTTGTGTTCGACTCCGGTAACGGGCTCGGGTACGGGGTGTTACAAATAACGTTTATTAATATAAGAACTTACCTCAACCTAAAATGGCGAAAATGACCAAATCGTCCAATACTCACTTTTCTCTCGTTCTAAGTCTGAACTTCATTTGTCTTGATCTATAATATCACATTCAACTTATTAAATTATTATACTATTCAAATCAGTCCAAAAATCATATTATGAAAAAATACATTTTTGCCCCTAAAGTTTCACATATTTACAAATTTGCCTCTAGGCTCGTAAAATGAAATGTATCCATTTTTCTCAATACCCAAGCCTAGCTGATTCATATTCCCTCTTATAGCAGCCCACATTTTTCACTAAATCACATTTCATACACATATTTTACAACTTTTACAAATAGGCCCTTTTATGAAATTTCATCAAAAATCACTTACTAAAAGTTATCACACTCCAAACTTTCATATTATTCCATAAAACATCAAAACACATGTATGTCATCCATGGTTAAATTTTAAACACAAACCCTATCTCAAAATAATGGTAGAAATAGCTAAATCGAGTTACGAGGATTTCAAAAATGTAAAAATCATTAAAAACGGGGCTAGAATGGACTTACAATCGATCTTGAAAGCTTGAAAGACCCTAGCCAGGGTTTCCCCTTGTGAAATTCAGCCATGGGGTTGAAGATGGACAAAAGTTGGCTTTTAATTTTGTTTTCAATTCATTTTAATTACTATATGACCAAAATGCCCTTAACTTAAAAATATTCTATTTCACCTATTTCATGTCCATTTTTGTCCAAAAAATTAACAAATGGTCTAATTACCATTTAAGGACTTCTAATTTAAATTTTCATAACAATTGGACACCTCTAACATGTAGAACTCAACTTTTGGACTTTTTACAATTCAGTCCTTTTGACTAAATTAAGTGCCCAAACGTCGAAATTTTCGAACAAAATTTTCATGAAATCATTCCGTGAAATCGTAGATCATAAAAATATTATAAAAATAATTTTTTTCTCGTCAGATTTGTGGTCCCGAAACCACTGTTCTAACTAGGCCCAAAATCGGGCTATTACATGACGCCTACCACAATCACCACAAGGCTGCAACCCAGTTGGAGAAATAGGAGCCCCCACTCTAATTGGCCTATCAGACCTGGCCATTTTCTTAGGCTTTGGAACATAACTAGAGCGCACCGCATCTCTCTTATTCTTGCTTTTCTCACGGTCTCTGTTCTGGCGCTCCATGTGCTTAACATCCTCGGTGATCTTCGACTTCTCAATAAGAACTGTGAACTCATGGTCCCTCTGTGGAGCAATCGGTACCCTCAGATTATCCCTCATTCCATCCTCAAACCGAGCGCACCTCTCGTACTCAGACGCCACAATACCTTGAGCGTAGTGGCTAAACCTCAAAAATTCGGCCCCATACTCGGCCACAGAAGTTTTCAGTTTTCTAACTATCTCAGTACAGTCTCAGAAGATACAATCTAGAGTGTTTTCAAAATAAACTATCTAAGTTTCAGAAATACTTACAGGATTAGTGCCGGAGACTCGGTGAACCACATACTTGATTACTCAAATCATTTAAAAACCAATACTTTTAAAACATAATTTTGGAGCCCAAAATTCACAGTGGATGCAAATCGATACGTTTTTTAATTTTGTCTTGTGTTTTTAAGGAAACATTTGTTTAGGTAGAAACCATCGATTTTAAAAAAAAAATTATCACGACATGTATATCGTTAATAAATCAAAATCCGCAATTAAAAACATTAGAGTCCAGAGAGTCCCAACATTTACAAACTCTTAGGAAATAACCCCAAATAATAAATAAACCAAAAATCAACAAGTCCAAATAGTTTTACTGAAGAGTAGTCACTGCTGAATCCCTGCAGCATCGATCCGCCTAAGACTATGGATTACCTAATAGAACAGACAAATAGAGACGAGTTTATGTAAACTCAGTGTATAACTCAACAGAATTAAGCTTGCAATCATATAACACCAAACACAAACTCAAAAACAGATGCAGATATGGACTCATGTCCCTTTTCAGATATAGTAACAGAATTAGATACAGATGCAGATATAAATATGCAAAATCCTACCCCCTTCCTCTACACACCATGTGGGGTTAAAAACACCCACCCAGCCTTACACACCATGTCGTGTCATTAAGACACATATTAGATATAATGTGCAGCCAAGCTGCCAGAATATAAGCATTTAATGTCGATTAGAATACTTCCTCCTCATAACAGATCCCACCCTAAAATAGAAACATATACAGAGCATACATACAGAATTAATAGATAAAACATGCTTAACATGTTTACTTAAACAGATAACAGATATACATAACATAGACATGCTCAGAACAGTATATTTGTCTAACAGATCACATAGTTTTAGGGTATAGTTAGCCCTTACCGACCCTACAGTAGGCCCACAGTCGATTAGGACGACTCGTACGACGCTACGAAAAATTTTAGTATAGTGGACCCACTTGCCCTTGTGGGCCCACATGCCCGTGTGGCCGACATGACCCAGCCCAAAATCCACATGCCCGTGTGGGCCTACACACCCAACTTGGCTTAGCCCGTGTGGCCCACACAGCCACACTCGAGCCACCACACGACCGTGTCTTGCACACGGCCATGCCTTCATCGACCACACGGGCACCCACATGCCTGTGTGGCGTCGACAGTGGCTATTTTTGGCTTTTGTCGAAACCTCAATTTCTACATTTTGGGTATAGACATCTGCTATCTGTTCGATGTGATGCACTCCCGAGATTACCAGAACCTTAAAGCGAACAACGATGCTTACGAAAAATTAAGGCGATGATTGGAAGCTTCCAGCCCCTTGAACTTCTCTAATAATGCACCAAAAACGCCGGAATAACGAGGCATAGAAAATTGATAGAAGGTAGAAAGAGGAAATAAAAATCGGTGACAAGAAAGAGAGGGTGAAGACGACAGAGAACAGGAACAGAAGAGTTCACTTCAGATTCTTGGAAATTTAGGAGGAGAGAGGAAAATTTTGGAAAAAAGAATAAAAATAAATAAAAATAAAGATCAATGAAGGATTAACTCCCACATCCCTCAAATCACTCCCCACTATCCCACTGCTCATTATTCCAACTGCACTGAAACACTTGCACAGAACCGAGCAAAAATAAATACCCATGCTTGTGCAGGATTCGAACACAGGACCTACATCACCTTAACACTCACTCAACCACCAGACCAGCAGACCCATTCTGATATGAAATTATAGACAAATAATTATAAGCCCATTGAACAAAGATAGGGCTTAATTCCAAAAATAAACAAAATTCTTAAAGGTAGGACTTGAACTTGGGGCCTCTCACATACACCCAGAACACTTAACCACTTAAGCAGATTCACATTTGTGTCAAAATTTTACAAAAGAAGGCATAAGAAATTTAGGGTGTTACAGACACAGTACATCCTAGCTTTTCTTCCTTGATATAGGTTATTTTCTCAAGGATCTTTTCAACACCCTTATGCCAACATTCTACCTTAGTTGGATCAACACCGCTGATACCACTGATTCCCTTACAACCCAGAGCTCGGAGATGCTCTAATAGCAATCCTTGATGGGCTGAAGCAACATTGGTACCAGCGACACATTGGAAAGCCCTAATCATGGCTTGTAGTAATGGTTTATAATCTCATCCTGAAGATTTGCGCTGCTAGGTTGAACAGGTGATGCTGAAGTCCTGTCACCCTCTAGAGGGTCCGTAGCTCCATTAACATAGTTTACATTCGCATTTACTCTTTGGGAGGCATTTTACTAACTCTAAATACACATAAGACACAAGCTTAAGCAAGAAAACAAGTATGTTCAATTATACATCCTAAGCTTGACAAACACATTTGGGAACTTAGTTAAAAAAAACACATTAGCGAACTTGGTTCACTGAAACACGTCTAAGAGCACAACTCGCCAAACGTATATATGAGCACTGTGACACCCTAAACCCAACCAAGACAGACCAGGCTAAATTCAAATTATTATATTAGCCACTTAAGTAACTCTCCGGCTAACGACCTCCCAAGACACACCCCAACCTTATAACACCTCAATCTTACCCATCTATTAGTTATTTATTAATGCGGAAGCAATTTTTGAACCAATTTTAAACTTTTTATACGTAATTTACCCTAAGGGAATTTTTTTTCATTTTACCACCTATGGTTAAACTAACCCGAATTTAGATCTATGCATTTACCAACCCTCTTTTAGTCAATTTATGTAAGCCCTAAAAATTTCAACTTAATCCAAGTTTATTTTCTATGTCTACTTCAAGTTTTATCTTTAAGGACTAAATCATAACAATTTCAAATTATCATTACTATACCCGAATATTAAATTGAGTCGTTTCTAGCAATTTTTTTCAATTACAATTCTAATCCTAAAATTTTATCAAGTTTTTTTATCATTTAAGGCTCTAATTAGACTTATCAAGTTACAGGACTAATTTGTAATTTAAACAGACTAGAGAACCAATTTAAAAAGACCAGAATTCAAACCCCCAACAGTCTACTACAATTTTTTTGTTCGAAAAATTTGATTTTAAACCTACTTTTGAGTATTTTAATAGGCAATTAAACTCGATTTACCAACAAATAAATATCATACATATTCATACACTTTCAATTGAATTTATTAACACCAATTAAGCATCAATTAAATAGAATTAAAAATTCAATTTTATGCATATCACCCATTGGTTGATTCAAACAAGTGGAGTACCTTAGTCGCTAGTAAACCACTCCATGGAAGTTTCATTTAAACAATGTTTAGTGTAAACATCATGCCTCACACACTGTGTTATCAATCACCGTATTATCAAGCAACAATACACCGTAAATTATTCAATAATCAAACTCAAACATGCATATACGATATTATAAAACCATCCAAAATAAAAAATGTCAAAGTCCAATTACAACCAAAATTAAATTAAGTCCCGAAAGTTCCACAATGCCCGGTTAACATAACTAAAATATGTAACTAAATCTCTACTGAGCCTTAGTCTCTTGGAACTCTCTTTCTCAGATTCTTAACTCCTTAATCTCGTCGGTTAACTGCACGAATGTGAGGGTGTGAGCTTAAAAAGATTAGTGAATTTTAATAAAACAACGAGTAAATTAGCACCCAAATCATGCTTAAATTGAAACCAACCAAATATAAATTTTCAATCACAATATCAATTCATAATAGTTCAACGTCATATGCTCAACCATGTATCAAAAATCATAATAATCATGGAAATAATCATCAATTTAGCATATAACATTTCATACATCTATATTGGAATATACGATCATGGCTTAATCGGGTGATCATACATCAGATAAATGGATCTCCTTACTCCCAATCAGAATCAGAATTAGTCTCGGGTTGAGTGGGCTGAGGCTACATGCTCCCTTATATTGCCTTAAATCAGCGCTGTTGAGTGGAGACACAAGCTCAACACTGCCTTATCTACTCCAAATCAGTCCACCTAGATTCTTATTGCTCGTAAATAACATATCAATATGGTGAGTACTCACAAATCCTATGGCATGCCAACTATATCCAATGGATCTACCATGTTATAATACCAATATAACCAATCAATCATAACATGATTTTAGCCAACAATGTGCTCCATTTAAAGTGCCAAAATGCATATGTGAATCATTTAACATAGCTATTTTAACATCAAATTCAATCTAACATACCAATTACCTATTATTAATGTTCATTTATCAATTGAAATATCAACATACCATGAACCAAAAAATCCCGCATGCTTGCTTAGTTCACCATTATAATCAATCAAATCAAGCACATAAAATCACTAGATGCTCACTTACCAATACTTAACAAAAATTTTATCACTTAAACATATATTAGTAATCTTGCAAAAATAACCACTCAAAACTCAATTAAATATTTTCAATCAGTAATTAATCATCCAATTAAGCATAAGTGAGGGTCAATTTTACCAAATCGCCCTTTAATAACACTTACCACACAACTAACTCAACCGCAACCAAGTGGTCAACCAAGCAAATCCAAGCTTCAATTTGAATATATATATATGAATATAAATGTACTTGGTTATATTATGATATTTTGGCTTTGAATTTGAATGTCATTTTGTGTATATATATGTGTACGTTAGGCCATGATAAATTCTATAAGTGAAAGTATATGTTATACAAGAAAATAGTAAGCTTGAATTTAAATGTAATTATTATAATATATTTTGGTATGGTTTAAATGAGTTGATTATGTCATTAAGTTGTTTATTTGCTTATGACTTACAAAGGTATGATAGCTTATTGTGTGTGTTCATGTTTGTCTCTATTTTATAGATTTTGAAGTTTAGTTACGAGCTCGGGGATCGTCAGTGAAGTTTATCACACTATCAACTATTTTCGGTACTTATAAGTTGAATTTCGAACCCATGGCATGTATAGGCTAGATTATTTTTGAATATGTTAGATTTTTTGTAGATGTGTATATATATAAGCAATGCGAAAATGGCTTGTTTATTTTGTTAAGTTCAGTTTCAAGGCCTTGATTATTATGCTTATTGTTAGAATTAAGTGACCCGAATCCTTATTTAAATAAAATACAGTGGTAAAATAAAATAAAAGAAGAATCCATATAGAATTACACTTCTTTTATTTGATTTTAGAATAAGGTTTTTTAAACCTTATTAAATTCTATCTATTTGATATTGATTAGAATAAGGTGTTTCAGTCTTATTAGAATATGGCTTTACAAGCCTATAAATAGACATAGTCTATTCCTCTTATAATTATTCGAATTCGACATAGTGAATTTTCTTCTCCTCTGCCCGTGGTTTTTTTCCCAAAAGGGTTTCCACGTAAAAATCTTGTGTGTTCTTATTTTATTTTATTTTTCACAAATTGGTATCAGAGCTTTCGGGTTGTTCATCTCGATCACGGTAATGGCGTCTTTGAAGTATGAAATTCTACTGTTGGATCGCAACACTAGATTTTTGTTGTGGCAAATTAAGATGCAAGCAGTTCTTGCGCAGATGGATCTGGAGGATGCCCTGCTAGGGATAGATAAGATGACTTCGACATTAACAGATGAAGAGAAGAAGCGTAAGGATCGAAAGGCGTTAATACAATTACATCTGCATTTTTCCAGCAAAATTTTGCAGGATGTGATGAAAGAGAAGACCGCTGTTGCATTATGGAAGAGGCTAGAACAAACATGTATGTCGAAAACTCTAACAAGCAAGTTGCATATGAAGCAGCGTCTTTATTCTCATCGTTTGGAGGAAGGTGCGTCTATACACGAACACTTAATAGTGTTTAAAGAAATTCTCCCAAACTTGGAGGCCATAGAGGTCCAGTATGATAAGGAAGATCTAGGGTTGATTCTACTTTGTTCGTTGCCCCCGTCTTATTCAACCTTTAGAGACACGATTTTATATAGCCGCGAGTCTCTCATAGTTGATGAGGTTTATGATTCTTTGACCTCGTACGATAAAATGAAGCACCTTGTAGTTAAACCCGACTCTCAAGGAGAGGGTCTTATTGTTCGTGGGAGACAAGACCAGAATGTTGATGATGATCGTGGAAGGACACAGGAACGGAATCCTCACGGTAAATCTAAGGGTAGATCAAAGTCTTCAAACAGAGGTAAAACTTGCAACTTCTGCAAGAAGAAAGGGCACATTAAATCTGAGTGCTACAAGCTACAGAATAAGATTAAAAAGGAGGCTGCGAATCAAAAGGGAAAACAACCAGAAAATTCTAGTGAAGCTGATGTTGTAGAAGACTACAGCGATGGTGAACTTCTAGTCGCTTCTGTCAATGATTCTAATGTAAGCGAGGAGTGGATACTTGATCTAGGCTGTACCTTCCACATGAGTCCCAATAGGGATTGGTTTACAACTTACGAAATAGTGTTTGAAGGTGTTGTTTGGATGGGAAATAATGCTTCGTGTAAAATCGCAGGTGTTGGAATAATTAAAGTTAATATGTTTGATGGAGTTGTTAGAACACTTAGTGACTACAACATGTTCCAGAATTAAAAAGAAATTTAATTTTGTTGAGTACTCTTGATTCAAAAGGGTACAGATACACAACTAAAAGTGGGGTTTTAAAGATTACCAAAGGTTCCCTTGTTGTGATGAAAGGGCAGAGAAAGATTGCCAAGTTATATGTTTTACAGGATTCTACTGTTATTGGTGATGCAGCTATCGCTTCCTCTTTCTTGTCAGATGATGATATTACTAAACTTTGGCATATGCGCCTAGGGTATGAGTGAGAATGGCATGGTAGAATCTAGCAAAAGAGGACTTCTTGATGGGTAAGGAATTTGCAAACTAAATTTTTGTGAGCACTGTGTTTTTGGGAAGCAAAAGAGAGTTTGATTCACCAGAAGAAACCATAACACGAAGGAAACATTGGATTATATTCATTCTGATCTGTGGGGGCCATTCAGAGTGCCTTCGAGAGGTGGAGCTAATTATATGCTAACCTTTATTGATGATTTTTCCAAAAAAGTTTGGGCGTTCTTCCTGAAGCAAAAAAGTGATGTGTTTTTCGCATTTAAGTCTTGGAAAATTATGATTGAAAAATAGATGGGAAAACAAATAAAATACCTCCGCACAGACAATGGCTTCGAGTTTTGTTCTGATGAGTTTAATAGATTGTGCAAGTCAGAAGGGATCGTGAGACACCTGACAGTTCGCCATACTCCATAGCAAAATGGCATTGTAGAATGAATAAACAGAATGATCATAAAGAAGGTTCGATGTATGTTGTCAAATGCCAACTTACCAAAGTCGTTTTGGGCAGAAGTAGCCTCTACTGCATTTTTTTGATCAACCAATCTCCATCTGTTGCCATTGAGAAAAAGACTCCACAAGAGGTATGGTTTGGTAATCCTGCTAATTATTTTGATTTAAAGATTTTTGGGTGTCCTGCGTATGCTCATGTTGATAATGCAAAATTGGAACCGAGATCCATTAAATGCATTTTTATTGGTTATAAAGTTGGTGTAAAAGGGTATAAGTTATGGTGTCCTAAAAATAGAAAAGTTGTGATTAGCAGAGATGTTGTTTTTGATGAAACTACTATGCTACCTAACTTATCTCTTAAAGACTCTTCCAATAAAGAAAATCAAAAGTAGGTGGAGCATCAGATTAATACAGAGTCAACTCTTCAAGCCAGTACAAAAATTGAGAATAGAGTTGCTTCTTCATCACAATACTCTATCACCAAAAATAGAACTAGAAGAGAAATTAAACCTCCAAAGAAGTATGCCGAAGCTGATTTAGTTGCTTATGCTTTAAATGTGGCTGAAGATATAGATGCAAACCAGGAGCAATCTAATTATTCTGAGGCGGTTAGCTGTGAAGACTTAGAAAAATAGATGTTTGCTATGCAAGAGGATATGGAATCACTTCACAAAACAAAACATGGGATCTTGTGAAACTTTCTAAAGGTAAGAAGACTGTTCGTTGTAAATGGGTGTTTAAAAAGAAAGAAGGGACTCCAGGAGCTGAAGAACCCAGATATAAAGCAAGGCTTGTTGCAAAGGGTTACAGTCAAATTCCAGAAGAAGACTTCACAGATGTGTTCTCCCCAGTTGTGAAGATAGTTTGATTCAAGCTTTGCTTGGTATTGTGGCCATGCATGATTTGGAGCTTGAGCAGTTAGATGTAAAAACTGCATTTTTGCATGGAGAACTTGAAGAGGATATTTACATGCAACAACCAGAGGGTTTTACAGTCTCAGAAAAAGAGGACTATGTTTGCTTGCTAAAAAAGTCCCTTTACGGTTTGAAACAGTCACCAAGGCAGTGGTACAAGAGGTTTGATTCCTTTATGACTTTTTATGATTTCAAAAGAAGTAGTTTTGACAGTTGTGTTTACTTTAAGAAAAACAGTGATGGTTCTTTTGTGTATCTATTTCTTTATGTTGATGACATGTTGGTAGTAGCAAAAGATAAAGGAGAGATAAGAAAGGTCAAAGCCCAACTAAGTGAAGAATTTGAGATGAAAGATTTGGGACCAGCAAAGAAGATACTTGGTATGGAGATTCTTAGAGATAGAAAAACAAGTAAATTGTACCTAAGTCAGAAAGGGTACATTGAGAAAGTTCTTTGCAGGTTCAATATGCAGAGTGCTAAGCCTGTTAGTACTTCTTTAGCAGCCTATTTCAGACTTTCATCGGCTTTGTCTCCACAATCAGATGATGAGATTGAGTACATGTCACATGTTCCATACGCTAGTGCAGTGGGATCTGTCATGTATGTTATGGTTTGTTCACATCCAGATTTATCATATGCAGTTAGTGCAGTTAGCAGATATATGGCGAATCCCGGTAAATAACATTGGAAAATAGTTTAGTGGATTTTACGATACATACGAGATACTACTGATGTTTGCTTAAAGTTTGGAAGAATTAGAGATGGAGACATTGGGTATGTTGGTGCTGATTTTGCTGGAGACCTTGATAGAAGAAGATCTCTCATAGGTTATGTCTTTACAATCCAAGGTTGTGCAATCAGTTGGAAAGCCACTTTGCAAACTACAGTCACTTTGTCTACCACTGAAGCTAAGTACATGGTGATTATTGAGGCTTGTAAAGAAGCTATTTGGTTGAAGAGGCTCTTTAGTGAACTCAATAAAGACCTTCAAATCAGCACAGTATTTTATGACAGTCAGAGTGCCATCTTTCTTACAAAAGATCAAGTGTTTCATGAGATTACAAAACACATTGATGTTCGGTATCATTTTGTTCGTGATATTATTTCTCGTGGTGATATTGTTGTAAGCAAAATTAGTACTCATGAAAATGTACTCATGAAAATCCTGCAGATATGATGACTAAGTCACTTCCTATAGCCAAGTTTGAGAATTGCTTAAACTTGGTTGGTGCTCATTGTTGAAGTTAAACCCTTAAGGAGTTTTATGGAAGAGGTGGAGAACTTGTTCGTTGAGAGTTCGCGATGAAGAACTTGTTCACTGAGAATTCGTGTCAAGGTGGAGATTGTTAGAATTAAGTGACCCGAATCCTTATTTAAATAAAATATAGTGGTAAAATAAAATAAAAGAAGAATCCATATAGAATTACACTTCTTTTATTTTATTTTAGAATAAGGTTTTTTAAACCTTATTAAAATCTATCTATTTGATATTGATTAGAATAAGGTGTTTCAGTGTTACTAGAATATGGCTTTACAAGCCTATAAATAGACATAGTCTATTCCTCTTATAATTATTCGAATTCGACATAGTGAATTTTCTTCTCCTCTGCCCGTGGTTTTTTCCCGAAAGGGTTTCCACGTAAAAATCTTTGTGTGTCCTTTATTTTATTTTATTTTATTTTTCACACTTATATTTGGATGTACTTGATCATGGTTTATGCTCATTTCAGTAAGTATGTTTTATGACATATATGAATGATGTTTGGTTTTATGTCTTGATGCGAGTAATGATATGGATAACTTACAGCTAGTTCAATAATAAGCTTGGTATATGGATTTGATTAGCATATGTAGTTAGTCTTGTGAGTTGGCTTTATAATGGAGTAGGTGACGAACTATAGCCAATTGTTTAATGGTTAATTTAATTCAATTGTAACGGTTAATTCGGTTTGTGTTCTATCAGATGAAGGTTATGAGCTATTTATGAAATGAAATTTGTATTCATATATATGATCAATGCTTGATGAATTATGACAAATGAAATATAATTTGATTGAGTTATGTTTGTGTTATATGTTTTTGTAATTGATTTGGATTTTTGGAGATAAATGATGGATCGTACAATGTTTGAGTATAATCAGCTAAACTTAGCTAAAGAAAAAAGGTATATGTTTATGATATGTCCATATATGAATTTGTTATTTAGGTTCGGTTGTAAATAGAAAAGAATGAATAAAATTTTAAAAGACATATTGAAGTTGTTTGAATGACCAAATGTTTGGCTATGATGTTTGGCTATCTATGTTCTGTTTATGATGGCTAGAATAATTATGTTATAACTGTTATAAGAAAGTCATATTAAATGACCGAATGTATGCATAAATTGATTTAGTTGTGTATATGAAATATTAGCATAATTTATAACATGTGTAATTGACATGTTTTTATTTGGTTAAATTGCATGAAATTATAAATGTTAGTTAATTGAGTAATGAATGAATTCATTATTTTGCAAATGAAATTCGGTCACTTACTTATGATCGTATGTATTGTAAAATTTTGTTTAGTTAATCGTGAGGAATAGTTTAATTTAAGCTAATATGTGCATGTGGAATGGCTTATAAATGAATATATTTATTGTAAGATAATTACACGAAAATAAATGATGATTAATGATATTTTTAAATGAACAAATGTCATGTTATTTTGTTAGTATGTTTGACTAAATCAAATATAAAGTATATGCATTACTATATGTTTTATATTAATGAGATTAGTAAAATGATCAACAAATATTGTTGACACGTTTAATTTATAAAGCATTATTAGTATATGTGTTATAAATGATAAAAACTTATGTTGACCCTTGCTTGGTTAAGTAATGCAAATGTGTGATTAATGTAAGTTGAGAATTAATATGGTCTTGTGAGGAAAGTCTTGTAATGAATTAAAATGGCTAGGCATATTTGATTTAGTTTGGGTTTTTTTTTTTTTGTAGTCAGATTAGGTATGATATGAAATGTCTTTGTTATTTGGAAATGATTAAAGATATTATAATGAATTGCATATGAGTTAGTAATGCACATGATCATATTTGATTTACAATGTATGTTCAATTTGTATTCGTTATGTGATTAGTTTATGTAGACTTAGATTTTATGGATGAGTGTCTGGTTACTAATTAAGTATAAATTATTATTAAAGAAGTCGATATAATTGTGTGCATGATTTGTAATAAGGGACATGATTGTGATGAATTGTGCTTATGTTTAGTAATGCCTCATAATCCTAATTCGACGACAGATTCAGATAGGGGTGTTACATTCGATTGGCATCAAAGCTATGGTTTAGTTGGTTCTAGGACTACCATAGCAGATTTGAGTCTAGGTATACATGCCATATTTAACCTGCAATAGTGTGATATCTTCTGACTGTGACGAAAATTGTTTTGATGAGACAGATAAGTTTTTCAACTGAGCTAATTTTGATAGTATGGAATGTGTACTCAAATGTTTGAATGGAAATGTGTTGATAATGAGTTGAAACTCATAAGGTATGGATCAAAGAGTATGATATATTGTTGTTAATAAATGTTATAATATAATGAGCATATAAATTATGATATTTGAGTTGTGATTGCTATTTGAAATGTTTTGATTGTGAATTAGTGATTTGAGTTGGTATATGAATTAAGTGCTAAGAACAAAAGTGATTAAAAGCAAATGTTTATTAAATGTTTGGACAATATGAAATTATTAATGAATTGACTATTTGTGAAACTGTGTGTTATATATGTTTATGTGTAAGTTAAATTTGAGACTCAATTACCCTTACCCCCCTTATCTGTAAAATGTTATAATGAAATCTGTAAGATTTGGGTTGAATAAGCTCGTGAGGGTGAAGTTACAGAAGTTTGTGTTCGGAAGATTCATAATGTGGTAAAAAAAAAAGGGTGAATGAATCAGCAAATGGAGACAATATTAAAAGAGACATTGGATAGATTTGAAGATTATTCAGATTATGTGACGTCACTATTAAAGAAAAAGTTATCTTCGATCAAATGACTTATTCAGATATGTTATCAAAAGAAAGTATTAATTAGAAGCATCTCTGGATTGATTTATGTTATTGATGGGATAATATGAACTTAATAATGATAGAATTAGACAGTTGAATAATGTTTGAACCATATTGATGGTTGAGTGCAGTGGTTATAGTCGGGCAGTTACTATGACTTCTTCTGAGTACTCTACGTGTACATTTATCTTTAGAAATATATCTAAATGATTAATTTTAGAAGGAATTCTTACCGTATGAGAATATTAGCTAAACATGTTTATAGACGAAATCATCGTTGGTCTGTCTGGGTTATGTTCGACATTGCTCTGCTTCTCAATGATATATTCCATTATGTGGATGTTAAAATCGATGGTAAAATCTGTATAATGCTAATAATATGTTTCTACTGGGTATTGTTATGTTGAAAATAGATAAAGATTATATTACTTCGGTTATTGTGGATTTCAGTATTTATGAGCGATATTATTCTTTCTGGATCTTTTCTAGGATATCATTGGAATTGATATCATTCTATATGGGTTGTAATTCTCAGATATTCTATGTAGCATCAGATATTAAAATCTTTCTATTTCTGTGACAGCCCAAAATTGACCCTAGTCGGGATGTGGTTTCGGGACCACAAAACCGAGGCATAAAAATAATTTAAAATTTATTTTGATGCCTATGATATGTGTTAATTTGTGTGTGACATTTTTGATGTTTCGATTTAGTGTTATAAATGTGAATTTCACTAGAAAGGGCCTAGTAGTGAACTTTGAAAGTATGATGGGGAAATGTGTGATGACTAGTTGCTCATGCATGCAAAAATAAGGATTTGCATGTCAAATTTCCCCCAACATGAAGTGGCCGCCATGGCAAGAGAGGATGGGCAAAACATGTCATGAAACATGTTTTGTTGGTGCATTAGGGAGAAATAATAAACAAAGGTGTATGGGTAAGAAAAGAATGAAAAAAAAATGTGTGAGTATGGTATTCCCCCCCATTGCCGTGAGTTGTAGAGAAAGAAAGAAAAGTTTTGTTCATCCTTTCTTTGAGCCAAAACTAAGGAAGAAGGAGGGATTTTTGCTCCATTTTTTGGTTTGGAAGAGATCTAGAAGGAGATTTTGGCTATACTTGCATCAAGATTAAGGTATGTATAAGGTTGTGTCATGAGATTCATGCATGTTTTAGTTGCTAACTTGATGTTCATGTTAGCCATGGTTCAAATCCTTGTTATGCCATGGAAATGGTATTTGGCCAAGGTTGTTATTGTGTTGAAGCCATTGCATGCTAAATGTGAAGCTTGCTAATGATGCATGCAATGATGGATTGACTACTCTTGAAATTTCTTTGTAGCAATCTTGAGTAAGACATTGAATTCTTTGTTTAACCATGACCAAAGTTGAAAGAGTATGGTTGTGATGTATTCGCCATGGTGCATTCATGAGCATGATTTATGCTTGTTACTTGATTGGTAAAAATTTGTGTTTGGATGGGTATGAACCCCTTGAGATTGACCTTGCACCTATATGTGTATACATGTTTGCACATGATGTATTGGCATGACATATATACTATTTCAAGGTATATATTTGCTTGTGATGATGTTTCGGTTATGAAGTACATGAGAGATGTGTATTGAGCTACAATATGTAATCGTTAGTTAGTAAAATGCATGCTGTTTTGTGTGGTATTAAGTGCATAATTGGCCTCAACATGGACATGCATATTCGCCACATGAGGGAAATTGGTGTGCATGCATTCGGTTAGAGGCAAGCATATTGATGCCTATTCTTGGCTTAGAAAATTCGCTAAGAGGAATATTAACTAATGTGTTGAGTTCGATTCGTGATTTCGTACATATGTGACTTTGATGCCTAATGAGCATATATATTGGCTAGGTATCTTGAATTCCTCTTTCGATGCTCAAATGATAAAACCAATTTATTTGTTAAATTAAGCTCAAGAGCAAAGGGGAGCTAAATCCGATAAGGGGAAGGAAAAAGTCGTCGAATAGCCGTCGAAATCATTCGACCACGTCCGAGGTAAGTTTTCGAGTATCGAAACTTAGATTTTGATTCGATTGAATGAAGTAATGAGCAATCGAATTTGTGCCTTTGTATGTGGCCATTGAGCGAAATGATATTTTTGCTAAGGGAATTGTGCATAAAAGTTGTGTTATGAAATTGAAACAAAGATGTGTATGAATGTTCGAGTGATATCCGGGCTAAGCCGAAGCAATTGTGCAAATTGTGATACCGGGCTAAGCCGAAGGCAATTGTGCGAAGTTATGATATCAAGGCTAAGCCCAAGGCAATTGTGCAAATTGTGATATCCGGGTTAAGTCCCAAGGCCTTTGTGCGGGTTACCATAACCGGCTATGTCCCGGCGTTTGAGCAGTAGCTATATCCGGATAAACTCCGAAGGTATGTGATTCGAGAACTTTGAACTTGCTGGAAAATTTTCAGTTAATGCACTTGTGAAATTCCCAACAACAAGGTATGTTTTGTGTGTGCCGCACACTATGAGTAAGTCGTATGAATATTCGCTCTAATGATAAATGAGCTATCGGCATTAACTAGGCCGTTATTTGTGTATGAATATAAGAGTTGGGATTGTGAGGTAATGTCTTTGAGAAATTGTGCATATGAATTATTGTTTAGCTACTTGAATGCTATGCTTTGGTTGTGTGTATATTATGGCTCGAAACTTACTAAGCATAAATTGCTTACTCCGTTTCTTTGTTTCTCTGTTTATAGATTTTGCTCGTTAGCGATCGGATTCGGGATCATAGAAGTTGAAGTCAACCACACTATCAAAGCCCTTTTGGTACTCCTTTAGTTGAGTTTTGGATATGGCATGTATAGGACTACTCTCGGTTGTTTTAAGTACTTGTGATGTATATGTGTGCGGCCATGCAAAATGGTTCGTAAAAGTGGAGTATGGAATTTGACCATATGTGGTTTGTAATTATATTTGGTTTCATGATGTGATTATGGTTTGGAATGAGAGAGTTGGTCACATGATCAGCCATTGGAATGGCTAAATATGATCATATGTTGGACCTAAGTATGACTAGACTATAGTTGGTCCATGGGAACTACAATATAGGTAAAGCCTACCTTAAAAACAGATGCTGCCAGCTGCAGTGACGTGGATGTGGAAAATCACCAAAATTTGTAGGAATGGTGTTAATTAGTGAATAAATTATACGATCTAACCTTGACGAGTCTATATTCATATGAAAGTAACGAAACGATCATATGAACAGTATACCGAGAGATATTAAAGTTCTCGTGAGACAGGGCCAGAACGGTTTCTGGGTCCCCTGTCGTGACTTTGAAAATTTACCATAAATTATCCAGAATGAATTAGAAGTCATGCCTTATATGTGCAGATTCCTTTTTGAGTCTAGTTTCATTAGAAGCAAACGACATCAGTATTGAAACCCTGTACAGAGAGATATTCAAGTTGTAACGCGCGAAGGTCAGTGTAGTCGACCCCTGTAACATGGGTGACTTTAACTAATAAAATGTACCAATTGGGCCGACAAAAAATTCTAGAAATAAATCCACGGATGGATATATGAGTCTAAATTCAGGGAAAATTTACGGAATCAGTTTCCGAGTTGTGAAACTCGAGATACGCTTTTTAAGGCGACAGCGATGCAGTTTTCCAGCTTGCCTAGAAATGTCAAATTGGTCGGTGCCATAAGTGGTTTTGGCTTGTTAACCCCTCGTGTCCGACACCGGAAACGGTCTCGGGTTTGGGGTGTTACAATTTTATTGGTATCAGAGCTACGGTTTAGTCGATCCTAGGACTACCGTGATATATTTGGGGTCTAGCTATACATGCCATTAAGTGATAATTGATAGTGTGGTTATTTCTGACATTTTGAAATTTGTGTTTGTTTATAGCCATGGATCCCGATCCCAACCGAGCAATAGCTGATAATGTGGAGAGTGTGGCACCTACTCCGCAAAGGGACAGCCATGGACTCTCAACCTATTGCTAGCAATCCGAATGATGAGGCTAAGCAAGCCTTTTATAGCATGATGAATGATTGGTTCAACCAATACATTCGAACTAACACTACTGTTCCACAACCTCCATTCCCGACTAATGCAACCTCAAGACCTACAATACCTCCGATGAATCGACCAAATAAGGTCAAGTAAGCCCCGATCGACGAATTCAAAACATGGGGCTACTGAATTTAAAGCTACGGATAGCGACGATGCCGAAAGCAAGCTGAATTTTGGTTGGACAACACTATCCGGTGCTCGATGAGCTATCATGTACACCGATGAATGCTTAAAGTGTACTATCTCCTTGCTACGATTCCGCCTACTATTGGTGGAGTACTCGACTTGTTGTGCCTAGGGAGCACGTAACTTGGGAGTTCTTTCTAACCGAGTTCGAAAGAAGTATATCGATCGAGATTTATGGATAAAAACGGAAGGAATTTCTTGAACTTAAACAAGGTTCCATGTCGGTTCACCGACTACTGAACGAAAATTTGTGAGGCTTAGCCATGCGCTGCGAATGCATTTCTTGAAGTCGTGATGTGTAAACGCTCAAAGATGGACTGAATGATGATATAAAGCGGTATGTTGGCATTTTGGAAATCAGAGAGTTTATGGCTCTTGTCGAGCGCGTGCAAAGCCGAGGAGCTTAGTATGGAGAAAAGAAAAGTGAAGTGGGAGCAAGGGAGTTTCAGTAAGAGGTCTTGGGAAGCCCTTCCCACAATCATCAAAGAAATTTAGAGATGGCTTAGGCGGTCTAGAGACACTTGGGCTTTTCTAGACGAGACCGCGATCGACCCCCTATGGGCACGCTGAGTCACTTGATTGCCGTGTTGGCAATGATCGTCGAGACGAGCGAGTGCCAATATTGTGGCAAATGGCATTCTGGGAGTTGTAGATTCCGTGACCGCTCCTGTTACAAGTGCGGATCAATCGATCATTTCATTAAGGATTGCCCGAGTTTATCTGAACAAAACGTAAATCAAAGTGGGAACCCGGGTGCTACCACAACTCGAGGTAGGCCACCTAGAAATATGGGCAATGCTAGTGGCGGTCAGAGAGGATCTAGAGATGCTACCATCAGATCCGAGGCTCGTGCTCCTGCTAGGACTTATGCCATACGCGCACGTGAGTATGCTTCCTCGTCGATGTTATTACCGGTACTTTTACTCTCCTTTACACTAATGTGATTGCTTTGATTGACCCCGGTCCTACTCATTCTTATATATACGAAACCTTAGCATCCAAAGAAAACTTTGCCCATTGAGTCTCTCGAGTTTGTAATTGGTGTCAAACCCTTGGGTCATTACGTGCTTGTCAACAAAGTGTGTAAGAAAAGTCCCTAGTATTCGAGGTTCTTGTTTTCCGGCGGACTTGATGCTTTTGCCGTTCGGCGAATTGACGTTATTCTTGGTTTGGATTGGTTGACCATGCACGATGCGGTTGTAAATTGCAAAAGCAAGACTATTGATCCGAGGTGCGCAAATAACGAGATAATTGTGGATGAGTCCACGGACTTAAAGGGTTGCCACCGTAATATCGCAATGTTGGCCCGAAATATGTAAGAAAAGGGTGCGGCGTACCTTGCGTATGTGCTCAATGACAAGGAGTCAGAAAAGAAACCCGAATCTATGCCAGTGGTTTGTGAATACCCGGATGTTTTCCCTGAAGAATTACCGGGTTTACCACCTGTTCGGGAAATAGAATGTGGCATCGAATTGGTACCTGGTACCACTCCAATTTCGATAGCTCCGTATCGTATGGCACCAACGGAATTAAAGGAGTTGAAAGCTTAGTTGCAAGAATTGGTGGATAGAGGTTTTGCTCGCCCGAGTTTCTCGCCTTGGGGTGCGCCAGTGTTGTTTGTGAAAAAGAAGGATGGAACCATGAGGCTGTGCATCGACTATCGTCAGCTTAATAAAGCGACGATAAAGAACAAATATCCGTTACCACGTATCGACGATTTGTTCGATCAACTGAAGGGAGCTTCAGTGTTCTCGAAAATAGATTTGAGATCGGGCTATTATCAATTACGAATTCGAGATCCGGACGTACCCAAGACTGCCTTCAGAACGAGATATGGTCACTACGAGTTCCTAGTGATGCCGTTTGGGCTTACTAATACCCCTGCGGTATTTATGGATTTAATGAATCGGATCTTCAGATCATATTTGGATCGGTTCGTAGTCGTGTTTATTGATGACATCTTGGTCTATTCAAGAAATGAGACCGAACATCTTGAACACCGAGGTTAGTCTTTGCAAATTTTACTTAATAAGCAATTATATGCTAAGTTCAAGAAGTGTGAGTTCGGTTAAGAGAGGTTAGCTTCTTGGGGCATGTGATATCTCATCGGTATTCGAGTCGACCGAACAAAATTTCAGCCATACTTAACTGGAAGCCTCAGAAATATTACCGAGGTTCGAGCTTTTTGGGCTGGCCGGTTATTACCGACGATTTGTGAAAGGTTTCTCAATGATAGCCACGCCAATGACGAAGCTACTCCAAAAGGATGTTAAGTTCGAATGGACGGAGAAATGTCAGAAAAGTTTCGATCAACTGAAAACTTATTTGACTGAAGCCCCAATTCTAGTGCAACCCGAATCGGGCAAAGAGTTTGTCATTTATAGTGACACATTCCTACTTGGGTTGGGTTGCGTATTGATGCAAGAAGGGCGAGTTGTGGCCTATGCGTCGAGACAATTAAAGCCACATGAGAAAAATTATCCGACCCATGATCTCGAATTGGCTGCCATCATATTCGCCTTAAAGATATGGCGATATTACTTATTTGGTGAGAAGTGCCATGAGTATTCGGATCACAAAAGTCTCAAATATTTGATGACCCAAAGAGACTTAAATCTGCGACAAAGGCGTTGGCTCGAGTTGTTAAAAGATTATGAGCTCGCTCGTTGATTATCACCCGAAAGGCTAATGTGGTTGCGGATGCCTTAAGTCTTAAATCATTATTCGCTTCTGACGATGAATGTGCACTTGTCTGTTCGATCCGACAATGTGTTAGTAGCCGAATTGTACGTTTCTCAGATTGTGAGATTGCACGGGGTGCCTATTTCCATCGTGTCGGATAGAGATCCGAGATTTACCTCGCGATTTTGGAAGAAGTTGCAAGAAGCTTTGGGTACCAAGTTGCATTTCAACCGCCTTTCACCCCTAAACCGATGGTCAATCCGGCGGATAATTGAGATACTTGAGGATATGTTAAGATGTTGCACCCTCGAGTTCAGTGGTTCATGGGAACGATATTTGCCTTTGATTGAATTTGCTTACAACAATAGTTTTCAATCAAGTATTAAGATGGCACCCTACGAGGCTTTGTGCGGTCGTAAATGCCGACGCCATTGTTTTGGACCGCTCGGTGAAAGCAAAATTTTCGGTGGATTTGATTAGAGATCTTTGAACAGAAAGTGAAAGTAATCCGTGAAAGTCTGAAGATAGCCTCCGATCGTCGAGAAGTCGACGCGGTCCAAACGAAAAGCCATCGAGTATCGGTGGGAGATAAAGTGTTTCTCAAGGTTTCTTTGGGAAAAAGATACTCGATTCGGCCGTAAGGGCAAGTTGAGCCCAGATTCATTGGGCCATATGAGATATCCAAGCGAGTCGGTCCAAAGGGCATATCATCCGATTTTGCCCCCGAACTCGAAAAGATTCACGATGTCTTTCATGTTTCGATGCTTGACGCTATAGATCGATCCATCGCACGTGATTAGTCCATCGAGGTTGAAATTCAAGCCAATATGAGTTATGAGGAAGAACCGATTCGTATCCTATCACGTGAAGTGAAAGAGTTGTGAAAAAGCGGGTTCCGCTAGTGAAAGTGTTATGGCTCAAACACGGGATAGAAGAAGCTACTTGGGAAACCGAGCACTCTATGAAAGAGCGATACCCAACCCTATTTACCGGTAAGATTTTCGGGGACGAAAATTTCTTAAGTGGGGAGAGTTGTGACAGCCAAAATTGACCCTAGTCGGGATGTGGTTTCGGGACCACAAAACCGAGGCATAAAAATAATTTAAAATTTATTTTGATGCCTATGATATGTGTTAATTTGTGTGTGACATTTTGATGTTTCGATTTAGTGTTATAAATGTGAATTTCACTAGAAAGAACCTAGTAGTGAACTTTGAAAGTATGATGGGGAAATGTGTGATGACTAGTTGCTCATGCATGCAAAAATAAGGATTTGCATGTCAAATTTCCCCCAACATGAAGTGGCCGGCCATGGCAAGAGAGGATGGGCAAAACATGTCATGAAACATGTTTTGTTGGTGCATTAGGGAGAAATAATAAACAAAGGTGTATGGGTAAGAAAAGAATGAAAAAAATGTGTGTGAGTGTGGTATTCCCCCCATTGCCGTGAGTTGTAGAGAAAGAAAGAAAAGTTTTGTTCATCCTTTCTTTGAGCCAAAACTAAGGAAGAAGGAGGATTTTGCTCCATTTTTTGGTTTGGAAGAGATTTAGAAGGAGATTTTGGCTATACTTGCATCAAGATTAAGGTATGTATGAGGTTGTGTCATGAGATTCATGCATGTTTTAGTTGCTAACTTGATGTTCATGTTAGCCATGGTTCAAATCCTTGTTATGCCATGGAAATGGTATTTGGCCAAGGTTGTTATTGTGTTGAAGCCATTGCATGCTAAATGTGAAGCTTGCTAATGGTGCATGCAATGATGGATTGACTACTCTTGAAATTTCTTTGTAGCAATCTTGAGTAAGACATTGAATTCTTTGTTTAACCATGACCGAAGTTGAAAGAGTATGGTTGTGATGTATTCGGCCATGGTGCATTCATGAGCATGATTTATGCTTGTTACTTGATTGGTAAAATTTGTGTTTGGATGGGTATGAACCCTTGAGATTGACCTTGCACCTATATGTGTATACATGTTTGCACATGATGTATTGGCATGACATATATACTATTTCAAGGTATATATTTGCTTGTGATGATGTTTCTGTTATGAAGTACATGAGAGATGTGTATTGAGCTACAATATGTAATGCGTTAGTTAGTAAAATGCATGCTGTTTTGTGTGGTATTAAGTGCATAATTGGCCTCAACATGGACATGCATATTCGGCCACATGAGGGAAATTGGTGTGCATGCATTCGGTTAGAGGCAAGCATATTGATGCCTATTCTTGGCTTAGAAAATTCGCTAAGAGGAATATTAACTAATGTGTTGAGTTCGATTCGTGATTTCGTACATATGTGACTTTGATGCCTAATGAGCATATATATTGGCTAGGTATCTTGAATTCCTCTTTTGATGCTCAAATGATAAAACCAATTTATTTGTTAAATTAAGCTCAAGAGCAAAGGGGAGCTAAATCCGATAAGGGGAAGAAAAAGTCGTCGAATAGCCGTCAAATCGTTCGACCACGTCGGAGGTAAGTTTTCGAGTATCGAAACTTAGATTTTGATTCGATTGAATGAAGTAATGAGCAATCGAATTTGTGCCTTTGTATGTGGCCATTGAGCCGAAATGATATTTTTGCTAAGGGAATTGTGCATAAAAGTTGTGTTATGAAATTGAAACAAAGATGTGTATGAATGTTCGAGTGATATCCGGGCTAAGCCCGAAGGCAATTGTGCAAATTGTGATACCCGGGCTAAGCCCGAAGGCAATTGTGCGAGTTATGATATCCGGGCTAAGCCCGAAGGCAATTGTGCAAATTGTGATATCCGGGTTAAGTCCCAAGGCCTTTGTGCGGGTTACCATAACGGGCTATGTCCCAAGGCGTTTGAACAGTAGCTATATCCGGATAAACTCCGAAGGTATGTGATTCGAGAACTTTGAACTTGCTGGAAAATTTTCAGTTAATGCACTTGTGAAATTCCCAACAACAAGGTATGTTTTGTGTGCTTCAGCACTATGAGTAAGTGCGTATGAATATTCGCCTAATGATAAATGAGCTATCGGCATTAACTAGGCCGTTATTTGTGTATGAATATAAGAGTTGGGATTGTGAAGTAAGCATGTCTTTGAGAAATTGTGCATATGAATTATTGTTTAGCTACTTGAATGCTATGCTTTGGTTGTGTGTATATTATGGCTCAAACTTACTAAGCATAAATTGCTTACTCCGTTTCTTTGTTTCTCTGTTTATAGATTTTGCTCGTTAGCGATCGGATTCGGGATCATAGAAGTTGAAGTCAACCACACTATCAAAGCCCTTTTGGTACTCCTTTAGTTGAGTTTTGGATATGGCATGTATAGGACTACTCTCGGTTGTTTTAAGTACTTGTGATGTATATGTGTGCGCCATGCGAAAATGGTTCGTAAAAGTGGAGTATAGAATTTGACCATATGTGGTTTGTAATTATATTTGGTTTCATGATGTGATTATGGTTTGGAATGAGAGAGTTGGTCACATGATCAGCCATTGGAATGGCTAAATATGATCATATGTTGGACCTAAGTATGACTAGACTATAGTTGGTCCATGGGAACTACAATATAGGTAAAGCCTACCTTAAAAACAGATGCTGCCAGCTGCAGTGACGTGGATGTGGAAAATCACCAAAATTTATAGGAATGGTGTTAATTAGTGAATAAATTATGCGATCGAACCTTGACGAGTCTATTTTCATATGAAAGTAACGAAACGATCATATGAACAGTATACCGAGAGATATTAAAGTTCTCGTGAGACAGGGCCAGAACAGTTTCTGGGTCCCCTGTCGTGATTTTGAAAATTTACCGTAAATTATCCAGAATGAATTAGAAGTAATGCCTTATATGTGAAGATTCCTTTTTGAGTCTAGTTTCATTAGAAACAAACGGCATCAGTATTGAAACCCTGTACAGAGAGATATTCAAGTTGTAACACGCGAAGGTCAGTGTAGTCGACCCCTGTAACATGGGTGACTTTAACTAATAAACTGTACCAATTGGCCTGACAAAAAATTCTAGAAATAAATCCATGGATGGATATATGAGTCTAAATTCAGGAAAAATTTACGGAATCAGTTTCCGAGTTGTGAAACTCAAGATACGCTTTTTAAGGCGACAGCGACGCAGTTTTCCAACTTGCCTGGAAATGTCAAATTGGTCGGTGCCATAAGTGGTTTTGGCTTGTTAACCCCTCGTGTCCGACACCGGCAATGGTCTCGGGTTCGGGGTGTTACAATTTTGGTTTTCTTATGATTCCATGTGATTATCCGCAAGAGATTTCTATTTGACGAAAATGGTTATATCTATTATAATCATAATTTCAGTTTGAAATTTGGGAATACTGCGGTACAGTTATCAGAATTATAAAGTTGTGCTTCTGTATTGGTTGTTGTTCAAATCACATCTGATTTTCATTTAGGTTCAGATACTTAATTAATAGTCGACATATTATCTATTGTTATGTGTAAGATGTCAGTCTTATTATGACATTATGATTTCTATTTGATGATTGTAGCTTCTTATAATGATATGTTTGGGTTATCCTTTTTAATGAGAAAAAAAGATCTCTTTGGAAAGACTGATTCAGTGGTTTAGTCTGATTTGAATTATTTGATTAAAAAGTTAATTGGGTTATATGTTTTTAATCTACCTATTGGACTGGAAATAAACTTTGAATGCACAAGCGTGAATTGAGGAATAATCTAGAAAAAGAATTCATATTCTTGAAGACTTGATGAAGAGTTATATCTATTGGAACAATTCTATCTGAGAAATGTTGTTGTAAATTAAAGTTAGTTTAACTGTTGAAGCTTCCCTTTTTGCATGAAGATATTGTTAACCGAAACATCAATACTGGTTCAGTTTAATTTGAAGAAAAATTTTAGAATCTTCAGTCATGTGTCCATGAATGGTTTGAAGTTTATTATAATATTAGAGTATACGGAGATATCATGTGAATCCATACGATTAAAGCCGCATGAAAAGAATTACCCGATGCAAGATCTAGAATTGGCAGTAATTGTGTTTGCATTGAAAATATAGCGTTACTATTTATTTTGTGAAAACTATCATGTTTATTCTGATCAGAAAAACCTAAAAAACTTTATGACTTAGAAAGATCTGAATTTGAGACAACGTCGAAGCTTAGAATTGCTAAAAGACTACGAGCTTGTAATTGACTATCACCTGGGAAAGGCTAATTTGTTGTTGATGCTCTAAGTAGAAAATCATTGTTCACTTTGTGTGCAATGGATGCGCATATGGCTATGTTTGATAATGGTTCGACAATAGTTGAAATAAAAACAATACCATTATTGGTTTAACAAATTTGGGATTTGTTATCAAAATGAGGTCAATGTGATTCGAATGTTGATTCCGAGTTCAGAGTTGATGCTGACGGTTGTTTGAGGTTCAGAAATCGAATGTGTTCCAAGAAATTTAGAGTTGATTCAAATGATTTTGAACGAAGCTCACAACAATTGGTTATTTGTTCACCTGAGTAGTACGAAGATGTCCAATGATCTGAAACAGCTTTACTGGTGGAATGGTATGAAACAAGACATTTTTTACTTTGTTTTGAAATGTTTAGTCTGTCAGCAGGTAAAAACCGAGCATCAGGTACTTTCTGGGTTGCTTCAGCTGATCATGATTCTTGAATGGAAATGGGACAGAGTTAGTTTATCATTGACACCGAGCAAGAACGATGCAATCTGAGTTATTGCGGACAGATTGACTAAATTGGCTCATTTTGTTCTAGTTCGCACTGATTATTCACTTGATAAGCTTGCTGAGTTATATGTTTCTCAGATTGTGAGATTACACGGTGTGCTTATTTCTGTTGTTTCAGATAGAGATCCGAGGTGTACGTCGCGGTTTTGGAAGAAACTGCATGATGCTCTAGGTACGAAATTACATTTTAGCACAGCTTTCCATCTGCAAATAGATGATCAGTCTGAACGAGTCATTCAGATACTTGAGGATATGTTAAGATGTTGCATTCTTGAGTTCAAAGGTATGTGGGAATGATACCTACCTTTGATTGGATTTGCGTACAATAAAATGGCACCTTATGAGGCTTTATACGGTCGAAAATTTCATACACCATTGTATTGGACTGAGTTCAGCGAAAATAAAATACACGGGGTCGACTTAATCAAAAAGACTGAACAGAAAGTAAAAGTGATCCCTGAAAGTCTAAAAACAACGTCAGATCATTAGAAATCGTATGTGGTCTTGAAATGAAAAGATATAGAGTTTAAGATTGGAGACACTGTCTTTTTGAAAGTCTTACCGTGGAAGAAAATACTCAGATTCGATCGATCATAAAGGCAAATTGAGTTCGAGATTTATTAGGTCATATGAGGTTATAAAGCGTATCAGGTCGGTTGCTTATAGACTATTGTTGTCACCTGAGTTAGAAAAGATCCATAATGTATTCCATGTATCGATGCTTCGTAGATATCGACATAATCTCTCACATGTGATTAATCCGTAAGAGATTAAGATTAAGTCCGATATGACATATGAGGAAGAACCGATTTGCATTTTGACTCGCAAAGTTAAAGAATTACGAAATAAGAAAATTTCATTAGTTAAGGTATTGTGGCATAAACACAGAGTTGAGGAAGCAACGTGGGAGCCAGAGGATGCAATGAAAGAGCGTTATCCGAACTTATTCACCGGTAAGATTTTCGGGGACGAAAATCCCTAAGAAGGATAGTTGTAACAGCTCGAATTAGACCCTAGTCGGAATAGTGGTTTTGGGATCACGAATCCGAGTCAGAAAAATATTTAAAAATTATTTCTGCATTTATTTTGTGTGAATTTATATATGTGAAATTTTTGTGCTTTAATTTTGTCGTTTGAGTGCCCGATTAAATAAAAGAACTGAATTGCGTAAAATGAAAATTTGGTGGTTAAATGTGAAAGTACTTAATTGAACTTGTCTTTATAATTTGGAGCATTTATTATGCAATATAACCATTTTTAATATGATGGATGGTAATAACCATTGCTTATAATGGTTTAAAATTTTAACTAAAAGGTTAAACATGTAAAATAATAAACATGTTAATATAATAAAACATATAATAAGTTATCATGCATTTTTTTTTCTTTCATTATTCATCACTGAATATCAAAACAAGAAAGAAAAAAAAGAGCTTGGGTTGTTCGGCCATGGTTGATCTTGATTAAGGTATGTAACTAACCCGATTTTTGATAATTTTTACGTTTTTAAGATCGTTGCTAAGTTATCTATGAGACCCATGCTTGAATTTTTTATTTTGGTGAATATTTTGAGTTATGCCATTATTGAAAGCTTGTGATTTTTGTTGTTTAATGATGAAATATGAAATATATGTTTTGGGGTAACATGTTTTGTATTGGAGTTTTTGATGATTTTGAGTAATTAGGACTAAATTGCAAAAATAATAATTTGAGGGACTAAAATGTAAAATAAATGAAATATATGGACTTTTATGAACATGGGTAAGATTCGGCCTAACATGGGTGTGTTGAAATGTTGCATATTTTGTGTTTTGTGCAATAGGGACTAAATTGTAAAAAGTGTAAATGTCAGGGGTAAAATGGTAATTTACCTATTTATGTGTTTTTGGACTAAATTGAATGGAAATATATTTGAATGAGTTTAATTTAAATATGTTTAGATCAAGAACCAAAGAAATTGGATTTGGATCGGGAAAAACGAAAGTTGTCGACTAGTCGTCTCGTTCCGTTTTTCATCGTCCAAGGTAAGTTTATAAGCAAATAGATGTTATTTATTTGATTAAATATGAATTATATATGCTGAAATGTATAATGTGATAACATATATATGTGAAAGCTGAATGTGTATAAGCTCGGAACCTACATATACGAGTTCGATTCGACCGAGTTACGACGTCTGAAAGCCCTGTGTGAACCTTAGGAATAACTAGGATACATATGCCATGACATAGGATTCTGATATGTGATGTGTGAGTAAGACCATGGCATCGATATATTTGTGCGAGTAAGACCTTGATGTGATTCAGCTCGGGTGGTTGAGTCAAGTTCATGTAGTTGCCCGATCGTAGACGAGAAGAGTCATTCGTGTCTTGGTCTTGGAAGTAGAAGTTAGATGGATAGGTTCGAATAAGCGGAAGGGGTTCAAAAGAAATGTAAAGGGTAGTGATAGGTTCGGCTAAGGAAACAAGAAAGGGTGTTGAATAGTTGGTTCGGTTTGGAAACAATAAAAATGAGATAATGTAAAGTGGGAATGGAATAGTGAACTTAACATCAGGAATGATTCAACACTAAAAAGTGTCACCCGGTTCCTATATTGTTAAGGTGGATAAATGGAATAGAAGGATAGGTGAACGCCACACCAAGAATGGTGATAAGTTCAAACAAGATTGGTAGACGCCACTATCACAACTACATAAATCTTTGAAACTTGTACGAGATATGAGAGGAAACAACCTCACAAGAACAATGTTCATTCAATAATTTGGAAACAAGTCCTTTTACAAATAAATAAGAAAACTATTTATAGCCTAATATGTGTAGCCGAATAGACAAATTGGCTAACTTAGAAGCTAAGCAATTCAGATAGAAAGTAACTAGAATAATCTAGAACAAGTCATTAATTTGCTAAGGCTAGATCCAGCTGAATGGCACTTCATTGGACAACTTCATGAATAAGCAAAGTGTCTTGGATGAATGTGAAGTCTTGGGAGCTCAATAGCTTGTCTAGATTCAGCCATGGGATGAATGAATCATTCAAGAAGTGTCTCTTGGCTGAAAAGACACCTAGGGAAGTCATTTGGGCAGCAAACAATTCAAGTATTTCACCCACTTACATTTGGCAATGCATGGAACTAGAAGGGAGCTTGAATCTGGCTGTACATGAACATGCAATAAATGCCTTCATTCATGCATCTGTACCGTCCAAAGTGAATGTATCTTCTTAATCCAATGCATGTAATTAACCTTCCATGTACTTGAACATAATTCCTCCAAGTAATGAACCAAGCCGTGCATGAATCTTCTCATTCATTGAACAAACCCGAACATGCACCTAGCCTTTAATGTATCTCCACATTCGGTTGAACCTACAAAGACATGAACATATTTAATTATATCATTTAATCATAATTAAACTGCAACTACCAACCTAAATAACAACTAACTAATTTTGGACACATTAAATTAAAGACTAACTAGCTTATTAAATTCGGCTAGCTCAAATAAACAAAAACAATTAATGAACTAATTTGAGCTAAGGAATTTAGTATGAGCTATAGCAAATTAAGTTAAAACAAAGTTAAAACATAGTTGATTGAAATGGAAAAGAAACGAGCTGGAAAGAAGCTAAATTTAGCTCAAACGAGCTGAAACAAGCTCAAGTGAGCTGATTGGAGCTGAATTCAGCTTGGGGAGCTAGAGAGGAGCTGAAGTCGGTTTGCAAAAGAGTGAAATGAGTCTTTAAAGAGTTGTCCACAACTTCTCCAACGTCAAGAGGCTTGATCTCATCCCAAATGCACATCAACAAAGCTGTTAAAGCTTCTTGAAGTCACTTGGTACGAGTTCGAGTCATGGGACCTTTTGGCTGCTCGATAGGATCTTAATTCGTACTTAAGGGAGCCCCGAGCGTGCATACATCATTCCCCCATTCTTCAAAGCGACTTGTCCTCAAGTCAACCCAGTTGTTCACATCAAAGCATTCATCATTATAAGACCCTTGGTGGCCGATTGGGATAGAGTGGCTCACAAAGACCTGATTCACACACACAACTTGGAAAGACAAAGTATTAGTCACATGTCCTTCCTCTTTTTGGATAGGCCATTTCAAAGTTTCAACAACAAAATAAAGAAGAATTTTAGGGAAACACCGAATTAAGAACATAAAATCTCGCTCCAGTTTCTTAATCCAAACTTGGGCAAATAAACCAATGCCAAGATCAAAAATAAAAGTGGATCTTACCTTGTTCTTTGTTGAAAGTAAACTAGATCCATGAAGCATTTGTGACTCAAAATTTTGAACAACAAAAGTCCACGACTCAAATTCTATGAACAATGATATAAATTCAAAACTTGGATTTAACATTTGCAACTTTTCACAAATCCACAACATTGTGTTTAGATTTGAAGACAAAACATCAAATAAGCACAAATGGTTTACACATCCATTCACACGAAATTCAGAAGGCTTGATTTCAATTAATAATGATCCAAAGTAACAAAGCTTTCGACAATTAGAATCTCGAAAATAAAAAATCCTTGAATCAAATCCCTTGATCATCAATAAAAAATAATAATCACCGGGATCAAAAACGAAGTTTTTGCTTACCATTTCACGTTGACTTGAATATTTATTGGCTATTAGCATGGTAGGAACATGAAGCAAACTAAAGTTATGAGTATGCAAATTATGTTTGAACCCCTCGGACCATAGCATTAAACACCCACCATCAAAATCAAATGAACTAGGCATTTTACACGTCAATAATTTATCAAGCATTCGAATCATTTGCAAATTACACATGCATGTTTTCAAAAATTCATATGCTTCAAATCTCATCCACACATTTTCTCCACAATCAAGCAAACAAAAAGGTTTATATAGCTCATTATCTTGCATAACCAAACCTTGCGATTACCGATTAATGATTACTTCACCAACATACTCGTCAACAACACATTCTTTATGAGTAACATTTTTGTTATCAACACTTGAAACAAACAAATCATTACTAGTTAAGAAATAATAATCAACCATGCCATGGTACAAGTGCTTTTCAAAACCTAAAACATTAATAAAGTTTCCATCAACAATCGAATGAGGCTGATGTGTTTTAAAAACTTCAAAACTCATACCTTGCTGATATGTTTTAAAAACTTCAAAACTCATACCTTACTTACCTTTTGGCAAAGGCGAACGAGGATCGTTGAAAATGTTACCTCTTTCAATCACCTTAAACCTTTTCTCCTCGGAAAGGTATTGAAGTGCAAATTCTTTGCTCGGATCTTCAGAAACCTGAAAAGGAACAACACAAGGAAATCTCACGTATAGGTTAGTAGGAACACTCCTCATTTTTGCTTGTTCTCTTGCATTTCTTTTTCTCATTTCTTTTTCATCGACAACACTCATTTCTTGCCCAATATCTTTTCTCTCTTCAGACTCAATTTCTTTTTCAATTTTCTTTCTCTTCTCACATTCTTTTTCACTCTCGATCTCGATCTCTTTTTCTTTTTCCTTCTCTTTTTGTTTTTCACTTTCTTTTTCAATTTCATTTTTCTTTTTCTCATTCTCTTTTTGCTTTCTTTCACACTCCTTTTCTTTCATTTCTTTATCTTTTGTTTTTTCATTACAAGAGGAAGATAACAATAAAGAATCAGGATGGAAAATTTTTCGATGGGCATAAGGAAAATCATTTACAATAGAAAATTTTTTGTCTCTTCGTGATGGATTCTCCGTGGATGTTTTCTTTAAAGTTCTTGAAGAAATATATCTATCTTCTCTTTGATTATCTTGAAAGACCTTGGACTCAAAGTTTTCTCACTTTCTAATTGAATTCCTCGTTGAGTAGGAGTCACAGTATAGGGCACTTTGTCTCGAAGTCCTTGACAAATAGGGATCACGACATGAATCTTTTCTCGAGTAGTCATGGGAAGGGTGTTGCCGTGATGATCTTAACTCCGTGTCTCAACTTAGCAAAATTTTCTTCCATTAGGCTCTTACTCGATGGCGTCGCTATACAACACGAACCAATTGTTCTTGGAGGGGTTTTAGTTTTCATCGAACAAGCGATCCATTTCTTTCACAAAGTCTAGAAGTTCAAAATCTAAAATATCTTCTCGAGACATGATTAGTTGCTGAAAAGAAGATTGTTAAAACAGAACAGAAATAAACACCTCACCACAAAACCTCACTAGTTCACTCGGAAAAGAAATAATAGTTGTGCACTCCACTCGTGTTTTCACTCGTTTAGGCTTTTTCGACACTCGAATGCACTCATACTCTCTAGCCTTTTACCACTCGTATTTACTCTCGTAACCTCATATGTTGTTCCTTTAACTTGTCTTGGTGCTTTGAGTCGACTTCAAAATCAGTTGCAAGGGATATGATGTATTAGTGTATGGGTAGGCTAAAAAATAAATAAATTTTTGTAGTATGGCGTTTTGGAATGGGGGGTTAAAAGTAGATGAAATAAATTTTTCTTTTTAACGATCGGAACAATGGTATAAATAGCAGAGAAAAAATTTGAGCACTGCACTTTTTTTCTTTTTTTTTTATAATTTCGTATTTTTTTAAACTTCAAAATAACACTATTACAATTGAGAAACTTCAAATACTGATAAATTTTTTTTAATTCGTCATTTTATTTTCTCACAACGAACCTATTTTGATTTTCATACGACTGTCGGCGCCTCTAGTTTAACAAGCTCTGATACCAAATGATGTAATTTGGCTCGGGTGGTTGAGTCGAGTTTACATAGTTGCCTGATCGTAGACGAGAAGAGTCGTTCATGTCTTGCTGATGGATAGGTTCGAATAAGCGGAAGGGGTTCAAAAGAAATGTAAAGGGTAGTGATAGGTTCGACTAAGGAAACAAGAAAGGGTGTTGAATAGTTGGTTCGGTTTGGAAACAATAATAAGGAGATAATGTAAGGTGGGAATGGAATAGTGAACTTAACGCCAGGAATGATTCAACACTAAAAAGTGTCACCCCGGTTCCAATATTGTTAAGGTGGATAAATGGAATAGAATGATAGGTGAACGCCACACCAAGAATGGTGATAAGTTCAAACAAGATCTGAAGACGCCACTAGCACAACTAGATAAGTCTTCGAAACTTGTATGAGATATGAGAGGAAGCAACCTCACAAGAATAATGTTCATTCAATAATTTGGCAAAAAGTCCATTTAAAAAGAAATAAGAAAACTATTTATAGCCTACTATGTGTAGCCGAACAGACAAATTGGCTAACTTAGAAGCTAAGCAATTTGGATAGGAAGTAACAACAATAATCTAGAACAAGTCATTAATTTCCTAAGGCTAGATTCGGCTGACTGGTACTTCATTGGACAGCTTTATGAATAAGCAAAGTGTCTTGGATGAATGTGAAGTCTTGGGAGCTCAATAGCTTGTCTAGATTCATCCATGGGATGACTGAATCATTCAAGAAGTGTCTCTTTTCCCAATAGACACCTAGGGAAGTCATTTGGGCAGCAAACAATTCATGTATTTCACCCACATACATTGGGCCATGCATGGAACTAGAAGAGAGCTTGAATCTGGTCGTACATGAATATGCAATAAATGTCTTCATTCATGCATCTGTACCATCCAAAGTGAATGTATCGTCTTAATCCAATGCATGTAGTTAACCTTCCATGTACTTGAACATAATTCCTCCAAGTAATGAACCAAGCCATGCATGAATCTTCTCATTCATTGAACAAACCCGTACATGCACCTAGCCTTTAATGTATCTCCACATTCGGCTAAACCTACAAAGACATGAACACATTTACTTATATCATTTAATCATAATTAAACAGCAACTAACAACCTAAATAACAACCAACTAATTTCGGACAGATTAAATTAAAGACTAACTAGCTTATTAAATTTGGCTAGCTCAAATAAACAAAAACAATTAATGAACTAATTTGAGCTAAGGAATTCAGCATGAGCTGTAGAAAATTAAGTTAAAACAAAGTTAAAACTTAGTTGATTGAAATGGAAAAGAAACAAGCTAGAAAGAAGCTAAATTGAGCTCAAACGAGCTGAAACAAGCTTAAGTGAGCTGATTGGAGCTGAATTCAGCTTGGGGAGCTGGAGAGGAGCTGAAGTCGGTTTCCAAAAGAGTACCATGAGTATCTAAACAGATTTCCATAGCTTCTCCAACGTCAAGGGGCTTGATCCCAATCCAAATGCGCATCAACAAAGCTGTTAAAGCTTCTTGAAGTCGCTTGGTACGAGCTCGAGTCATGGTACCTTTTGGCAGCTTGATAGGATCTTGATTCGCACTTGAGGAAGCCCCGGGCGTGCATACATCATTCCCCCTTCTACAAAGTGACTTGTCCTCAAGTAGAGCTAGTTGTTCATATCATAGCATTCATCATTATAAGACCCTTAGTAGTCGATTGGGATAGAGTGGCTTACAAAGACCTGATTCACACACACAACTTGGAAAGACAAAGTATTAGTCACATGTCCTTCCTCTTTTTGGATAGGCCATTTCAAAGTTTCAACAACAAAATAAAGAAAAAGTTTAGGGAAACACCGAATTAAGAACATAAAATCTCACTCCAGTTTCTTAATCCAAACTTGGGCAAATAAACCAATGCTAGGATCAAAAATAAAAGTGGATCTTACCTTGTTCTTTGTTGAAAGCAAATTAGATCCATGAAGCATTTGTGACTCAAAATTTTGAACAAAAAAAGTCCACAACTCAAATTCTATGAACAACGATATAAATTCAAAACTTGGATTTAACATTTTCAACTTTTCATATATCCACAACTTTGTGTTTAGATTTAATGACAAAACATCAAATAAGCACAAATGGTTTACACATCCATTCACACGAAATTTAGAAGGCTTGATTTCAATTAATAATGATCCAGAGTAACAAAGCTTTCGACAATTAGAATCTCGAAAATAAAAAATCCTTTAATCAAATCCCTTGATCATCAATAATAAATAATAATCACCGGGATCAAAAATGAAGTTTTTGCTTACCATTTCATGTTGACTTGAATATTTATCGGTTGTCAGCATGGTAGGAACATGAAGCAAACTAAAGTTTTGAGTATGCAAATTATGTTCGAACCCCTCAGACCATAGCATTAAACACCCACTATCAAAATCAAATGAACTAGCCATTTTACACGTCAACAAATTATCTAGCATTCGAATCATTTTCAAATTAGACATGCATGTTTTCAAAAATTCATATGCTTCAAATCTCATCCACACATTTTCTCCACAATCAAGCAAACAAAAAGGTTTATATAGCTCATAATCTTGCATAACCAAACCTTACGATTGCCGATTAATGATTACTTCACCAACATACTCGTCAACAACACATTCTTTATAAGTAACGTTTTTGTTATCAACACTTGAAACAAACAAATCATTACTAATTAAGAAAGAATAATCAACCATGCCATGGTACATGTGCTTTTCAAAACCCAAAACATTAATAAAGTTTCCATCAACAATCGAATGAGGCTGATGTGTTTTAAAAACTTCAAAACTCATACCTTGCTTACCTTTTGGCAAAGACGGATGAGGATCGTTGAAAATGTTACCTCTTTCAATAAATGTAAACCTTTTCTCCTCGGAAAGGTATTGAAGTCCAAATTCTTTGCTCGGATCTTCATAAACCTGAAAAGGAACAACACAAGGAAATCTCCCGTGTAGGTTAGTAAGAACACTCCTCACTTTTGCTTGCTCTCTTGCATCTCTTTTTCTCATTTCTTTTTCATCGACAACACTCGTTTCTTGCTCAATATAATTTCTCTCTTCAGACTCAATTTCTTTTTCAATTTTATTTTTCTTCTCACATTCTTTTTCACTCTCGATCTCGATCTCTTTTTGTTTTTCCTTCTCTTTTTTTTTCACTGTCTTTTTCAATTTCATTTTTCTTTTTCTCATTCTCTTTTTGTTGTCTTTCACACTCCTTTTCTTTCATTTCTTTTTCTTTTGTTTTTTCATTACAAGAGGAAGATAACAATAAAGAATCAGGATGGAAAATTTTTTGATGGGCATAAGGAAAAGCATTTACAATAGAAAATTGTTTGTCTCTTCGTGATGGATTCTCCACGGATGTTTTCTTTAAATTTTTTGAAGAAATATATCTATCTTCTCTTTGATTATCTTGAAAGACCTTGGAGTCAAAGTTTTCTCTCTTTCTAATTGAATTCCTCGTTGAGTAGGAGTCACAATATAGGGCACTTTGTCTTGAAGCCCTTAACGAATAGGGACCACGACATGAATCTTTTCTCGAGTAGTCATGGGAAGGGTGTTGCCGTGATGATCTTAACTCCGTGTCTTAACTTAGCAAAATTTTTTTCCGTTAGGCTCTTGCTCGATGGCCTCGCTCTTCGACACGAACCAATTGTTCTTTAAGGGGTTTTAGTTTCTTATCGAACAAGCGCTCCATTTCTTTCACGAAGTCTAGAATTTCAAAATCTAAAATCTCTTCTCGAGACATGATTAGTTGTTGAAAAAAAGATTGTTAAAATAAAACAGAAATAAACACCTCACCTCAAAACCTCACTAGTTCACTCGGAAAAAAAAATAGTTATGCACTCCACTCGTGTTTTCACTCATTTAGGCTTTTTCGACACTCGAATGCACTCACACTCTCTAGCCTTTTACCACTCGTACTTACTCTCGTAACCTCGTATATTGTTTCTTTGACTCGTCTTGGTGGTTTGGGGTCGGCTTCAAAATCGGTTACAAGGGATATGATGTATTAGTGTATGGGTAGGCTAAAAAATAAATAAATAAATTTTTTGTGTAGTATGGCGTTTTGGAATGGGGGGTTAAAAGTTGATGAAATGATTTTTTTTTTGACGATCGGAACAATGGTATAAACAACAAAGAAAATTTTGAGCATTTCACTTTTTTTCTTTTTTTTATAATTTTGTATTTCTTTTTTTCTAAAACTTCAAAATAATTCTATTTCAATGGACAAACTTCAAATACTAATATTTTTTTTTTTAATTCGAAACTTTTTTTTCTCACAATGAACCTATTTTGATCTTGATACGAACATTAGTGCTCTCATTTTACAAGCTCTAATACCCAATGATGTGATTCGGCTCGGGTGGTTGAGTCGAGTTCACATAGTTGCCCGATCATAGACGAGAAGAGTCATTTATGTCTTTGTCTTGGAAGCAGAAGTTAGATGGATATGTTCGAATAAGCGGAAGGGGTTTAAAAGAAATGTAAAGGTAGTGATAGGTTCGGCTAAGGAAACAAGAAAAGACGTTGAATAGTTGGTTCGGTTTGGAAACAATAATAAGGAAATAATGTAAGGTGGGAATGGAATAGTGAACTTAACGTCAGGAATGATTCAACACTAAAGAGTGTCACCCCGGTTCCTATATTGTTAAGGTGGATAAATGGAATAGAAGGATAGGTGAACGCCACACCAAGAATGGTGATAAGTTCAAGCAAGATCAGTAGATGCCACTAGCACAACTAGATAAGTTTTCGAAACTTGTACAAGACATGAAAGGAGGCAACCTCAAAAGAAAAATGTTCATTCAATAATTTGGAAAAAAGTCCTTTTACAAAGAAATAAGCAAACTATTTATAGCCTACTATGTGTAGCTGAATAGAAAAATTGGCTAACTTAGAAGCTAAGCAATTCAGACAGGAAGTAACTAGAATAATCTAGAACAAGTCATTAATTTGCTAAGGCTTGATTCGGCTGAATGGTACTTCATTGGACAGATTCATGAATAAGCAAAGTGTCTTGGATGAATGTGAAGTCTTGGGAGCTCAATAGCTTGTCTAGATTTAGCCATGGGGTGAATGAATCATTCAAGAAGTGTCTCTTGGTCGAATAGACACCTAGGGAAATCATTTGGGTAGCAAACAATTCATGTATTTCACCCACATACATTTGGCCATGCATGGAACTAGAAGGGAGCTTGGATCTGGCCGTACATAAACATGCAATAAATGCCTCCATTCATGCATGTGTACCATCCAAAGTGAATGTATCTTCTTAATCCAATGCATGTAATTAACCTTCCATGTACTTGAACATAATTCCTCCTAGCAATGAACCAAGCCGTACATGAATCTTCTCATTCATTGAACAAACCCGTACATGTACCTAGCATTTAATGTATCTCCACATTCAGCTGAACCTACAAAGACATGAACAAATTTAATTCTATCATTTAATCTTAATTAAACAGCAACTAACAACCTAAATAACAACCAACTAATTTCGAACACATTAAATTAAAAACTAACTAGCTTATTAAATTCGGCTAGCTCAAAGAAACAAAAACAATTAATGAACTAATTTGAGTTAAAGAATTCAACATGAGTTGTAGCAAATTAAGTTAAAAAAAAGTTAAAACTTAGTTGATTGAAATGGAAAAGAAACGAGCTGGAAAGAAGCTAAATTGAGCTCAAACGAGCTAAAACAAGCTCAAGTGAGCTGATTGGAGCTGAATTCATCTTGAGGAGCTGGAGAGGAGCTGAAGTCAGTTTGCAAAAGAGTGCAATGAGTCTTTAAAGTGTTTTCCACAGCTTCTCCAACGTCAAGGGGCTTGATCTCATCCCAAATGCACATCAACAAAGCAGTTAAAGCTTTGAGCTTGAGTTATGAGACCTTTTGCCAGCTCGATAGGATCTTGATTCGCACTTGAGGGAGCCTCGGGTGTGCATGCATCAGATCTTGTCTTTAACATCCCAAATTTGGGCCTATAAGTATTAGATTTTAAACATGGGAACAGTCAGGAGACTGGACATAAATAATTAATTGTGCAAGAAAGTGACACAATGGGTATCTGCTTTAGTGGTTAAGTGTTCTGAGTGTTCTGAGAGTGTCTGAGAAGTCTTTTTTTCAAGCCTTGGCTTGCATAAAATTTTTCTTTTTAAGGATAAAACCTCTATCTTTGGATAGTAAGTAAAAGTTGTTGAAAACATGACAGAAAGGGCATGCTAGCCTAATGGTAAGTGGCATGTGGAGTGTGCAAGGGGTTTGAGGTTCGAATCCCTGCTTGGGCTAATGAAGATTATTTTTACTGGTGGCCATGGGAGGAAGTTGTGTTTGACCGAAACACCGAGGTGTTTGAATGAGTTTGGATGGGGTTGTTGTTATCCGACTTTGGGGAGTAAAAAGAGGGATATTTCGGTTGTTGAGGTGTGATCGGTTGGAGGGATTTTAGGAGAAAATTTGGGAATTTGAGTTATGAGAAGAGTGGTGCCGAATTGGTGTGTGGTCACTTCTTTTCTCTCCATTTTTTGTTGGTTATCAATTGTTCTTTTGGTTCTTTCCATTTCTCAGTTTTGAAGCCGAATTGTGTTACAGGTCTTTCGGGCATTTTTTACTCGTTTTCCTTTTTATTACTTATTTCGATTTACGTTGCACTTTTTTCTCTCTCAATCGGCTCTTATTAGACATCCCTTTTTTCATTTTTACTTTGGCCAAATTTTCCTTCTCTCCCCCTCCCTCTTAATCATTTTTTCTGACCGAATACCTCGTCTCTCTTCCTCTTTCTATTTTGATTTAGTTTTGACAATTGATCTTTGACCATTCGTTGGGTGCACGTAGTTCTTCTCTATTCCTCTCCCTCTATCGATTTTTCCTTGGCCGAACATTGATAAGTAAGTCTCTACTTCACTTCTGCCCCTTTCGGCTTCTCTTGTTCCTATGCACTATTTATCAATCCCTCATAGCGTAACCCCCTCTGTTTACTGTTTCAGTTTAGTTCTCCTCTTCAGACTTAGTTCACTACATCTCTGAGTCATACTCTGTACTGTCATTATTTGGTAAGGGTGGTACAACCAAGATTGTTTTGTAAACTAATATAAGTTTAATAAAGAGGTTATGACTTTCGTGCAGATGGAGCAAGTTGATTGTTCTGTCACTTAGGAACCAAGAGTGCGATTTCAATTGGCCTTCAGTAAGGAGGAGTTTATTGTGATCGATTTGGAACTTCGTTAGATTCCATATGGTATATGAGTTAAGTACTAATTAAAGGGCTTGTTGGTTGTATCCAGGTATAGGAGTTTTCGGAGCACGGTTAACTTTAAAGCACGTCAGGTGTGTAATCACTGTCTTAACCGTAAATAGGGAAAAGCCAAAAAATAGGACTGTTGATGCCACATGGGCGTGCGATCGCTCACGTGGTAACCCCAAATGCATAAAATGTGGGTACTGGATTGCGAGAGGCTATCATGGGCGATCTCATGGGCTGAGGCCATTTTGGGCCATGTTTGGATGAAATAATGATCGAAATACCCCTATAAGGTAAAATAACCAAAATACCCCCATAGGATAAAATGACCAAAACACCCCCATAGGATAAAATGACCAAAACACCCCCATAGGGTAAAATGACCGAAATACCCCCATAGGGTAAAATGAACGAAATACCCCCATAGGGTAAAATGACCGAAACACCCTTATAGGGTAAAATGACCGAAACACCCTCATAGGATAAAATGATCGAAATACCCCCATAAGGTAAAATGATCGAAACACCCCCATAGGATAAAATGACCAAAATACCCTTATAAGGTAAAATGACCGAAACACCCCCATAGGGTAAAATGACTGAAACACCCCTATAGGATAAAATGACTGAAATACCCCCATAGGATAAAATGACCAAAATACCCCCATAGGGTAAAATGACTAAAATACCCCTATAAGGTAAAATGACTGAAATACCCCAATAGGGTAAAATGACTGTAATACCCCTGTAGGGTAAAATGACTGTAATACCCTGTAAGGTAAAATGATTGTTTTGCCCTTATGTGTTAGAATGACAATTTTGCCCTTATATGGTAAAATGACGATTTTGCCCTTATGAGGTAAAATGACTATTTTGCCCTTATGTGGTAGGATGACTGTTTTGCCCCTATGTGATGTATGTTTATATTTTAGCATGTTTAATATTATGATATGACATGACATGTTGCATGATGCATTGCATGGGGATGCGCTTATATATATGATTGAAGGAAGTGTACTGTACTGACAGCTTTGCTGCAAATCACTGATGGCTCTAAGCCTATTATACTGGCAGCTCTGCTGCAGATAATGTTTAGTGCCGCAACCAGTGCTAATTCTTAAGTGTAGGGATGGGTGGGTTGATTATATCCCCACATGGAGTGTAGGGTTGGACGAAGATGGAGTGTAGAGGTTGGATGGGTAGGACTTGCAAACCGCCATCGTTATTGCAATCGCTTACTATTATTGCACTAATTACCGCATCTTGTCTTGTTCGTTATCGCAATGGGCCAAGGCCTAAACACATGACTGTTTTTGTATTGAGATGGGCTGAAGCCCAAGCTGATCTTGTCACTGTTACTACAAGGGGCTTAGGCCCAGACTGTGTTGGTTGTCTGATTGAGTGCTTATATGGGATTACACACTGAGTTTTCGTAAACTCACCGATCTGTTTTAACTGTACAGGTAATCCCCAATCTTAGGCGGATCGGTGCTGCAAGGGACTCAAAGGTGGCCACACAACTGCTCTTACTTCCTCATTGGATTTTTAATTTATAAGTAGTTTTATTTGGGAATTTTCATATAATAAGGCCTCTATAATTTTTAATTTTTTGGGTTTTATTTACTTTGATTTATCTCTGCTAGTAGTAGGATGCGAGTTTTCAAAAGATATGCATGATTTACCAAAATACCACGAATACGCAAAATCGTTCAAAAGATTTCGCGATAAATGAGATTTTTAAATTAATAATGTTTTAAAGTAAATGATTTTGATAGTGACGTAAGGTTTAAAATTATTTTCTAGATTACACAAAGAGGCTAAATAAATATTAGGCTTTTCAAACGATATCATGCTTTACGAAAAACACTTCAATATGACATCGCCAGAATCGGCCATAACGTCCAGGCCGGGTTTGGGGTGTTACACTGTCTAGGACAGTGGCATCGATCTGTGATTACATGTAAAACCACGTCTGGGACATTGGCATTGTACGTTACGTGTGATTATCCGAGTATCCTATTCAATTCTGAATGGTTCAACGGGCAATGATAAGTTGAGATCGACTGTGTAAACGAGCTAAGATGATCAGGTATGAGTTGGTTGATTATCTATTTGAAAATAAGGTAAGTTGGCTATTGATTTGTGATACAAATTATACAAGTTAATAATGTAAACATATGTGCTCTTGTGTGATATATTCGACCATATGCTATGAATACGTATGTGATGTTATATTTTGATTCATGAATATATATATATATATGAATATAAATGTACTTGGTTATATTATGATATTTTGGCTTTGAATTTGAATGTCATTTTGTACATATATATATATATATATATATGTGTACGTTCGCCATGATAAATTCTATAAGTGAAAATATATGTTATACAAGAAAGTAGTAAGCTTGAATTTAAATGTAATTATAATAATATATTTTGGTATGGTTTAAATGAGTTGATTATGTCTTTAAGTTGTTTATTTGCTTATGACTTACTAAGGTATGATAGCGTATTGTGTGTGTTCATGTTTGTCTCTGTTTTATAGATTTTGAAGTTTAGTTATGAGCTTGGGGATCATCAGCGAAGTTTATCACACTATCAACTATTTTCAGTACTTATAAGTTGAATTTCGAACCATGGCATTTATAAGTTAGATTATTTTTGAATATGTTAGATTTTTGTATGTATATATATAAGCCATGCGAAAATGGCTTATTTATTTTGTTAAGTTCGGTTTCAAGGCTTGATTATTATGCTTATATTTGGATGTACTTGATCATGGTTTATGCTCATTTTGGTAAGTATGTTTTATGACATATATGAACGATATTTGGTTTTATGTGTTGATGTGAGTAATGATATGAATAACTTATAGCTAGTTTAATAATAGGCTTGGTATATGGATTTGATTAGCATATGTAGTTAGTCTTGTGAGTTGGCTTTATAATGGAGTAGGTGATGAATTTATAGCCAATTGTTTAATGGTTAATTTAATTCAATTGTAACAGTTAATTCAGTTTGTGTTCTATCAGATGAAGGTTATGAGCTATTTATGAAATGAAATATGTATTCATATATATGATCAATGCTTGATAAATTATGACAAATGAAATATAATTTGATTGAGTTATGTTTGTGTTATATTTTTTTGTAATTGATTTGGATTTTTGGAGATAAATGATGAATCGTACAATGTTTGAGTATAATCGGCTAAACTTAGCTAAAGTAAAAGGTATATGTTTATGATATGTCCATATATGAATTTGTTATTTAGGTTCGGTTATAAATTGAAAAGAATGAATAAAATTTTAAAAGACATATTGAAGTTGTTTGAATGACGAAATGTTTGGCTATGATGTTTGGCTATCTATGTTCGGTTTATGATGGCTAGAATAGATATGTTATAACTGTTATAAGAAAGTCATATTAAATGACCGAATGTATGCATAAATTGATTTAGTTGTGTACATGAAATATTAGCATAATTTATAACATGTGTAATTGACATATTTTGATTTGGTTAAATTGCATGAAATTATAAATGTTAGTTATTGAGTAATGAATGAATTCATTATTTTGCAAGTGAAATTTGGTTAATTACTTATGATTGTATGTATTGTAAAATTTTATTTAATTAATCGTGAGGTATAGTTTAATTTAAGCTAATATGTGCATGTGGAATGGCTTATAAATGAATATATTTATTGTAAGATAATTACACGAAACCATAAACCCTAAAACCTAAACCCTAAAATCCTAAACCCTAAACCCTAAACCCTTTAAGTGATCAAATATCATGTTATTTTGTTAGTATGTTCGGCTAAATCAAATATAAAGTATATGCATTATTATATGTTTTATATTAATGATATTAGTAAAATGATCAACAAATATTGTTGACACGTTTAATTTATAAAGCATTATTAGTATATGTGTTATAAATGATAAAAACTTATGTTGACCCTTGCTTGGTTAAATAATGCAAATGTGTGATTAATGTGGTCTTATGAGGAAAGTCTTGTGCTAAATTAAAATGGCTAGCCATATTTGATTTAGTTTGGTTTTTTTTTTTTTGAGTAGTCGGATTAGGTATGATATGAAATGTCTTTGATATTTGGAAATGATTAAAGATATTATAATGAATTGCACATGAATTAGTAATGCACATGATTATATTTGATTTATAATATATGTTCGATTTGTATTGCATATGTGATTGGTTTATGTAGACATAGCTTTTATGGATGAGTGTCTGGTTACTAATTAAGTATAAATTATTATTAAAGAAGTCGATATAATTTTGTGCATGATTTGTAATAAGGGACATGACTGTGATGAATTGTGCTTATGTTTAGTAATGCCTCGTAACCCTAATTCGGCGACGGATTCAGGATAGGGGTGTTACAATGTCTGGGACATGGCATCGGCCACATAATGGGAGCCAGTGTAAGACCATGTTTGGAACATGGCATCGGCGATGTTATGGGAGCCAGAGTAAGACCATGTCTGGGACATGGCATCGACATTGAGAAGAGAGCTAGTGTAAGACCATGTCTAGGACATGGAATCAGCCTCGACGTATGAGCCAGTGTAAGACATGTCTGGGACATGGCATCGGCCTCGACATCTGAGCTAGTGTAAGACTATGTCTGGGACATGGCATCGACCTCGACATGTGAGCCAGTGTAAGACCAAGTCTAGGACATGGCCTCGGCAATTTACCCTCTTGTGTGATGCTTATCGGATATCCTTTAGTATTCGAAATGGGTTCACAGATTATTTAAAAGCTTATGATAAAGATATGGAATGATATAATCATGTTGTGAGTGGTACAGGTTCTTATTTGAAACTCATGAGATATGAGTCTAGTTAGGTTGCCTTAATGGTAGGAATAACATGAGTAAGTTCTATCTATGAAAATGATTTTGGGACGATTTTGTAATCTTTGGCTTATACTTGTGATATATAATTATGTACTGATATCTACCTTTGTTCACTCAAGAATGTTGTGTTGATTTATAATATTCTATGTGTTTAAATATGCATGGTTGATGTTGTTACCTATTTACATGCAACTTACTAAGCTTTATGCTTACTCCCTCTCTTTTCCATTTTCATATAGTTCTGCCAAGTTAGCATCGGGAATCAAGGGACGTCGGAGACATCGAGCACACTATCACCTGAAGCTTTTGGTATAACTAGTTTAAATGTTTTGAGTGTGGCATGTATAGGGACTTGATCTTTTTGTTTAGTGTCATGTTAATTTAGCCACAAGTGTTGGCTCATATGGATGTGAAATTCATTTTGTATAGGCCACTGATGTTGGCTAATATTGATTATTATTAAATGCATTTGATGAAAATTCTCATGGTTGCGGCTGTTTTAGTTATGTGTGTTTATGCTTGGATTGGAGATGTTTGGTGTTGCGTAGGTTGGTGCAAGTAAGGGTGGCAAAAAAGCTTGGTAGATAGCCTTGTTTTTGTCCATACGGGCAGACACATGGGCGTGTGTCTAAACTGTGTCTAACACATGGTTTGCCCCATGGGCGTGTAGTCAAGTCGTGTGTCCCCTGCACCTAAATTTCACAAAACAAAATGCCCAGTAGCAACTACACCGGCAGAGACATGGTCTTGTGTTTTAACCGTGTGGAGGTCACGACCTAGTACAAGGGCATGTACCATGGTAGTGTGCCCCTAAAGGATTGCTGACTTAGAAATAGAATGTCAAGGTTTTTTCACATGGGTGAGACACGAGTATGTCATGGCCGTGTAGAGGACACGAGTCATGGACAAGGGTGTGTGCCAAGCCGTGTGAAAACCCCTGTAGGTTCGAATCAAGAAAAAAATTCTCACGGGCTAGGGATACGGATATGTTCAGGATGTCGTAAGCCATATGGGCCTTCAACATGGCCATGTTAAGAAGACACACGGGCGTGCCGCCCTTCCACATGAGCGTGTCGCCCTTCTACACGGGCATGTGCCTCTGTCTTCCTGAAATTTTACAAAATTTTCTAAAGTGTTTAGTTTAATCCTGAATCATTTCCAAAGCGTGTTTTGGACCCCGTAGGCCTATATTAGGGTCATTAAGAGGAAGTTTGAAAGTTTTAAAAATCGACTAAAATTTTATGACCCGAAAATGTTTATATGCATGACATTAAGTCCGGTAACACCTCTTATCCTGTTCCGGCATCAAACTCGGGTAAGGGGTGTTACAGACGAAATCTAATGTTTAATTGATGAGTTTGGTATATATATGTCATTTTGGTTTTTATTTTAGCCATTATGTTTTGGCTTGTAGATTTGGTATTTTGAATGGTTGATATGTTGATATATGCATGTGGTCTTGTGATGGAAGTTGAACATGTTCATAGTGGTATGAAAAATGTAGTTGTCATATATGATTATTGATGCTAAATGTTAAATGGTAAATTTGGTATATTTGAATGTGAATTTGATATGTGAACAAAGTGGTAAGTTATGACATAAGTTTAGTTATAAGTTAGTTGAACTTTTGGCCAATTTATTTATATGGATACACATGTTTAATGGTTGTAATTGAGGTGCCTTTTGGGCACATTGGTTGTATCTTATGTACCTTGATTGGATAGCTTGTTATAGCATGATTTGTTGCATTTTGGGTACTTGATTATATGTGGAAAATTGGTGGTAGGTGGATGCATGTTTGGGTGAAAAAAATGGCTTGAAAGTGGCCAACTTTTCGTCTACACGGGCATGTGTCTCAACTATTTGTGACACACAGCCAAGCGACACTGCCGTGTGTCCCCTGTATCTTTCAAAGGGTTGCAAGTCAGGCTATTACATGGTCTAGCACATGGCTTAGCACACGAGCATGTGACTTGGCCATGTAACCCAAGTTAATAATGAGTTACACAGGTACAAACACGGGCTGGGACACGACCTTGCGTCCCTACTTCGAATGTCCACATGGCCTGGCCACACGGCCATGTGACCCCTGCATTTTGAAAATTTTCATCTTTTCCCTGAAATTTTTATATGTTTCTAATTTAGTCTTGATTTGTTTCTAATGTTTTTTTAGGGTCTCGAGGGCTCATATAAAGGACAATATGTATACTATTGATGGAATTTTATATGATAAATGTTGTGAAGTAAATGATTTATATATTTGAAAAGTTCAAAAATGTAAACTCTAGCAATGCTTCATAACCCTATTCCGACGACAGATACGGGTTAGGGGTGTTACACTAAGACTTCTGCATGTTAAGTTTTTGAAACAATAAGGTTGTTAACAACTGGTGTGAAAATGGGTTTTAATAGTGAAGCTATGTTCTTTAAGCAATTCTTACTGCTGGTTCAAGAAGGGTGCTCGAGTTTGGAGTTCAAGCTACAGTTTAGGTGAATGTCGGGTGAGTCTCTATCCTTACTCTTACATGAAAACTATTCAAGTAAAAGTATATATATAAATGATAATGACATCTCTGATAAGTGATAAGTATATAAAGAATAGTAAAGATGATATGTGTGCTATGATGATATGTATAAAGTTTTGTTTGAAAAGAATGTTGATTAGAAAGTATGTAGGTAAAGTCTGATATAAGGAAAAATATGAATCGATCAGGTGTGCTAACAATCTTGTAAGTGAATTTTGAGTAATGTCCCTTTGTGAAGCCTCTGGTAAGGTAGTTATAATGCTAACCAGACTGACAGATCACGATACAAAAATAAATGTAATACCATGTGGTTTAGACCCATGGCAATATATGATATGAAAACACCTATGGTGTAGCCACTAGTAAGATGAAGACTGGATTGGCAGATCACGACATGAAGGTGTATAAGCCTATGTGGCTAAGACCTATGACATAATATGCTACAATGATATGAATGTTCATGGTGAAGCCTTTGATAAAATGTAATCAAACTGGTAGATCACGACATGAATTTATGTATAAGTCCATGATGGAGAGACCCATGACACCTTCTGTGAAAGTCTATCGGGGCAGTAAACACGTGTCTATGTATGTTGCCTATGAGGCATGGTCTGTTTGACCCTTGTGGCATACTCTGCTAAGTCTATATGGTAAATTACGTATCGCATTTGTGGTAAGTTCTAGAAAAATTCTAAGAAGTCCTTCGATAGATAAGTCTTTGATAAAGATATGATATGTCTGGAGTTATTTTGGTTTGAATATTTTTGTGATGTAATCAAATGAATATGTGTGTGAAAAAAGGTTATCCATCGTGATCATCCATCAGTTTAGAGTCTGGACGTATTCTTAGTTAAAAGAGATATACAAGTGTTCATCAGTCTGATTTCGCTTTTGATATGTAGGGCTGGAAAATCTGAGTTGTTGGTATCTGCCATATCTGAATAGCATGATGTTCAACTATGGAATTATCTAGTATTTGTGCCATCTATCAAATTTGGATATTGTTGTGCTTTGTAATAAAAGTTGTGAGGAATACTTTTGAATAATCTGTTAGTTCATTATCCATATGAGTTGTGTTGGGTATTGAAATAGAAAATTATTTGATTTGTATACTGATGATATTCAACTCCGCGTGGGAACCTACCAAAAGTGTAAGTATCTACTAGTGAACAGTGTTTGTGAACAATTGGTCCAGGATAAATAACGCAAGTTGTCTGAATAAGAGAGGAAGAGATAGTATTATCTGGTAAGACCTAAAGTCAGCCAGTGAGTTAAGTTAAGGATGATTCATTAAGTATGGTAAGTAGTGCATAGGTATATATATATGTCTCCGACAATATAAAGGTATTCACCAAAGACAGAATGGTAATCCAAAGACCTAGAATGTAGAATTCAGCAAGAAAAGTTTAAAAGTATTTTGTATTTAAATTCACTAAGTTTGTATAACTTAAAAATGTTATGGTTATGTTTCAGTTATTTTTGTGAATGATTACACCATGAGGGACAATGCTAGGAATGTGCCAAGTAAGGGATGAACTGGGTTATTATGCATATAGCGATCAATCTGGAAAAAGTGGTATATAGAATGATTACGCCTTTTAGAGTCAGTCTTTAATAAATTATTATGTTATAATTATATTATGATAATTTTGTTGTGTTATTTTATTTTTAATTACTTTTTTTAATAATGAAGCCTTTTATAAAATTAATAAGAAATTTGCTTTAAATCAAGAGTAGGCGATGTTTGTTCGGATAATTTGTTAAGTGTCGTGTTGTAATACCCAAGATCTGACCCAGTGATTCGGTTCGGGTTGAGGGCGTTACAAGATATCCTAAGAACTCATACGGTAAGTATTTCCCACCTCAATCAGACTGAAGTGTCTTTTTGAGTAAACTTATTTGTTTCTCCACTTTCACACTCTTTGAATCTATTAAAGTTTTCATTATTGCTATAACACCTTATACCCGACCCAATTATTGGGCTCGAACTATTGGATGTCACATTCATTGCAGGAGCAACTACAAGTTATTAAGATTAATAAATTATTATAACATATTATATAGTCTTATTCAGGGTTTATACGAGCTTACGAAAGCTCTTATGATAACCCCAGACCATTTGAGGAGCTAAATGAAAAACTTTCAAAGTTTATCGTGTTGGTGTCGCAACCATGAAGGGATCATGTTGCAACATCAAGGTCAATAACTCGGTGTCACAATAGTGTAGTGTCATGACTTCAGAAATAGTAGGTTGACATTGTGACTTCAACAAGGGACGTCGCGACGTTGAGGGTTGATGTTGTAACACCCATAGAATGATGTCACGACTTTGAAGACATACACCTACAATGCTTTACATCATTTGATTCAACCTAACAAATTATATAATCCAACTAATTTAGAGACCTAAAAATGCAACAAAACTTATCATGTGTTCAATTACATATGTCAACATTTGTAAGACTTAACAATTCATGAACCATTTCATTAACTAACATCTATTATTCAAAATGCCAAGTTGACAATTTACAGCTCAAAATCGGTTTAACCCTAAGTAGATGTCATTTATCGAAAAAAATAAATATGCAAACATTTCTAAGTCAAGAATATGTGATTTGGATGTTGCTTCACCTCTCGAGACTTCGAGGTCCACTAATATTTACACATGGAATAAACAAACCATACATTGAACAATAAAGCTTAGTAGTGAGTGCAAAATACGAGTGCACCATAATCTAATATATATGATATATTTTTTTTTATTTTTTTATTTTTAAATATAATGTGCAAAGTTCGTGTCTTTTTGTTAATTAAATAAGATAATTTTTTTGTAACATTTGAATCTAAAAGAGATAAAACAGTAATGTAAAAGAGAGAGAGAGAGAGAAAGAATAAAATCAATGAGTAGCTAGGGGTTGGCACAAGCCTCGGTCCCCCTTAAAATTGAAAATTTCTATTTAGGCCCTTTAAATTTTTAAAATTTTAAATTAATAAATGTAAAATTGCACTTTGGCCCTCCTGAATATGATAAAATATTGATTTAATCTTTTAAAAATTATAAAGATATAGGCTATTGAAATGATGAAATTATATTTTTTATTGTAAAAATTACAATTTAATTTCGATTCCTCAAATAAATTTTCTAACTTCGCCCTTGAATAAAATACCAAGTTGCAAGAGAAGGAAAAGAAGTTTTAAGTAAAGTTAATCAAACCTTTAAATAAGGTATTTTAAGTTTAGTACAAAAATATTTATCATGTAGCATATAGGGTAAAAAGCTATTATATTTATTATGCTTTGTTATTGTAGTGCTTCAACTTTATATTAACTTACTTTTTGGAATATTATTTTTCAAATATCACAATTTATACATCTGGAAAAGAGAAAAAAACTATACATTATAGGCTCTTTTTAGATGCAAAATTTAATTTTCTACAAGTTTTATTTATTTTAAAATTGAAAATAGATTTGGAACCTTAAAAATTCACGAAAGAAAGAAACAGTTAAAATTTACTTTTTATAAATGGAATAAATCATTTACATATGGATATAAACAGAATAAAGAATTGAAATCCCTAAACTTCATTGCATTAGACATTTAAAACAACATTAAACACTTTGAAAAAAATAAATATTAAATAAATATAAATAAATAATAACAGTGAATTCGTTTAAAAAATAAAATGTGGGTCAGTTACGTAATAATTATTTGATTATTTATTTCATTTCAATACTTTTAAATATCATTCTTATTCCACAAAAACATGGAGCATTTACTTTTCAAATCTCATTAATTAAACTATAATTATCAACTTAAAATTAATTAACTCATTTTTTTCCCAAAAATTAGCTCCTAACTTGAGTATGTATTGAGTTTTTAATTGTTTATTCTAATTAGATTTTTTATTTTGGTATTCTACATGTCCATTTTATAGTCTATGTTTAGGATTCGTGATTATCCTTTTTAGCAATGTTGTCTCCAAGATTCGAACATATGTTCTCCCTTCAAGAGTAAAATGTATCTTATCATGGCACCCAACCACTTGTTGATTATTTAAAACTTTTAATTTCAAATTTAATTAGTTTAAAATTTTAACTCTCCATTTCATTATTATTTAACTTATTCTTTCAAAAATTTTCTAAAAGGATTTAAATTTAAAAGAAATTTCATTTGGTTGATTGTTAATGTATATAAATAATATGTATTAATTGATTATTATTGAAAATGAATAGTAATAAGCTAGTCTCTCTGGTCTCACTGGCGGCTTGCAACTAGTTTTATTTAACAAATTGTTTTGATATAATAAATAAAAATGTTTTTTAATAAAATTTATTTTTGAACAAAGAAATTAATAAAGCATAAAAATCATTTCAAGACCTCCAGACATCTTAGAAAATGTTTCGAACACTTAGAAAATATTGGACAATGTTTAAAATTCGTTTTAACCTCTTGAACTCGATTGAAACAATTTTAATTCAATTGAAAAACTACTTTTTACAAAAAGTATCGATAAGCATATGATTTTTATCGATACCATATTTTTTATCGATACCAAAGTTGCTTACTGTCTTGAATAAAAAATTGAACAAAAGCAATAAGTATTGATACTTTTCAAAATATATAGATACCTATTGAATTTTATCGATATCAGTTTTGCATTTTGTTTTTATGATTTTTCAAATAATCATAAAAAGTATCAATATCCGTTCAAAAATATTGATATCTTTTACCATGTATCTATAACTAGTATTTGGTATCGGTGAAAACTAATTTTAACAGTCACTGAATCAGACATTAAATGCTACTAATATCTATACTTGTAGAAAAAGTATCAATACTTTTGTTGCAGATAAATTTAATGATCTAATATTTTCATCCTCAATGGCTCTATTTATTTTCTCAACAACCAAAATATTGGAAATGAATTAGAGGATAAAAATATCAACTTCTAAAGGTCCTACAACAACAAGAAAAAATATCCAAGCCTAAAAGATCAATCAAACAACCTTTGTGCAAAATATTTTCATACTTTTCTTTCACACACTTGTGAGTTTCATTGTTATTCTATTAGCTCAATTGTTCTTCTTTGTAATTGAGCTTAATTTGCAAACATTTGGATATTGTAAAGATTTGTTGTAACGGCACATTTTTGGGTCAAATCGGAACAGTGGTTTCGGGACCACAAATCCAAAGTAGAAATGTTAGTTTTATTATTACTTTAAGGTCTACAGTATGATTGAATGATTGTGTGAAAATTTCGTTAAGAAATTTTATCGATAGAGTGCCCAATTTGACTAATATAACTAAATTGCAATAGCTGCAAAATATGTGTTCTAGAAGCTAGAGGTGTCTAATTGCTATGAAATTTTAAATTGGAGGTCCTTAAATGGTAATTAGACCATTATACTTTAAGTTGGACAAAAATGGACATGGCTAGGTGAAATTTAAAAGTTTGGCATTAAGGGCATTTTGGTCTTTTGGTAAATAAAGACAAATAAAACTAAAATAAAAGTGTTCATCTTCTTAAATTAGTCCCCCCATAGCCGAAAATTTCAAGGAAGACATAGCTAGGGTTTTGGCCACTTTCAAGCTTGATTGTAAGTCTATTCTTGCCCCGTTTTTAATGATTTTCTTTTTTTTGAAGTTGTCTCAACCTAATCTAGCTATTTCAAGGATTAATTTGAAAGAGAGATGAAGTCTAAATTTTTACCGATGTTGAATATTTTTGTATTTTGATGTCTAATGGTAGAAAATGCATGCTTGGTGTTAGACAAACAACATTTACTAAGTGATTTTTGATGAAAATGTCAAATAGGGACCTATTTGTAAAAGTTGTAAAATGTGTGTTAAAATGTGAATAAATGAAAAATGTGGGTTGTTATGAGCATGAAAAAGATTTGGCTAGGCTTGTTTAATGAAGAAATTGGATAAAGATCATTTTACGAGCTTAGGGACTAAAATGTAAAAGTTTGAAAAGTTAGGGGAAAAAATGTAATTTTTGCCTTAAGGTGTTTTTGGGGTTAAGTTGAATAATGTGATAATTAAATAAGTTAAATTTGATATTATAGATCAAGAAAGACGAGATTCTGACCTAGACCGGGGAAAGAACAAAGTTGTGCACTAAATCGAACTATTAGCCATTTTGTACCGAGGTAAGTTCGTATGTTAAAAATAAGCTTTAACATGATTGTATCTTATTGCTTTAATATTGCATGAATCTTATGTTTGATAAATGTGGGTGAGCTTAATTCTATGAATGAGTCCGAAGACAAATCAACAAGCAAGAAATCTCGTTTGAACGTTAATAATAGGGTAGGATACAAGTGACATGTCACCAGGGTAGTTATATGTTATACGATTATGTGATTTGGGTGCTGGTCTTTTACGTCATACTGGTGGCTAAGAATACTGGCATATGTTGCGGATACGTGACAGCTTGTGTGAGCAGCACCGCGTAGCTACGTCTTGACTGATAGCTTGTGTGAGCAGGCCTGTTGATAGCTCGAGAGTGAGCAACTATGTGATATGAGATTTGAGGTAGCATTGGCTACATATGTGGCACTTAGTGTGCAAGAATCCTGAGTATCCGACATTATTATTCTGAGTGGTTCACGGGTATGTCAAAGATGAGATTATGTGTAAATTCCTTTCGAGATGGTACAGGTATGTAAATTCCTTTTGAGATGGTACAGGTATGTACTTGAAGCTCATATCTAATAAATGCTTGAAATGATGAATATGAGGTAAGTTTTGTGATGGAATGAGTTATGATTATGAGACCATGGTAAATGTACATTTAACTATGTTATATTATTTGAATGTTACACGTAAGGTAGGTTGCTTATTTCTTGCATACGAGCTTACTAAGCTGTATAGCTTACTCAGTTTATTTTCCATTTTTTTATAGTGTCGCCAAGCTAACTCAGATAGGAGATCTTCGGAGATTCGCCTTACACTATCAAAACTGTTATTTTGGGTATTTGATGATCTTAGCATTTTGAAAGTATGGCATGTATAGAGACTTGGCCATTTTGTTATATGTGTCATTTGATTTGGCCAAATGTATTGGCTTATATTTGTTTAAGTTGATTTGGTATTTAGCCATGTAATTTGCTTATTTTGGCTAAAATGGTTGAAAGCCCAATTATACATGTATATGTGCTAATGCCTTTTTGTTTATGTGTTCTGTAATGGGTTGCTATATGTTTATTATGGTTAAATGATTTGTGGTGAAATGGATGAGATTGGTCCTTTAGTGTGCTAGGAAATCCAAGTAGAATTGTGCATGATGAAAGTATTCATGTTGACACTTGTGGATGTGAGTTTGGTATGAATTGATTTGGTAAGATAGCTATAGTAAATATTTAGGCGTTGGTAATGAATGATATGATTTAGCCATGATTGTGGATGTTTGGTTGCCTAAGTATGCCATGTTTTGTGCTTTTGATTTGGTGTAAGTGTATGTGTGAATAAGGGTGGCAAATGGCTTAGTAAATAGCATTTATTTTGTCCACATGGATAGACACACGGGCGTGTGTTTTGGCTGTGTGTGACACACGGTCAACCCTGTGGGCATGTGATCCGGTCGTGTGTCCCTTGCAACTTAATTTTGGAAAATAGAATACTCAGAATTAAGCATGCAGGTGGAGACACAGGTGTGTGTCTCAGCTTTGTGGATGGTACGGCCTCAAACACGGGCATGTGCCCTAGCCGTGTAAAGTCTACACCTATTTTATGAAAATTAATTTTCAACACGGGCGTGTGACTTGGCCATGTGACCTCAATTTGTTCATGAGTTACAAGTCAAAGAGTTACACGGGGTCATGACACGGGCGTGTGTGACCACACGACCTGCCCACACAGGTGTGTCCCATATCCACACGGGCATGTGATCTTTGTTTAGTGGAAAAATTCTCTAAGTTTCATGAAAATTTCTAAAGTTATCAGTTTAGTCCCGAACCACTTACAAAGCATGTTTTGGGCCTTGTAGGCTCGTGTTAGGGACTTTATGATTAATTTCAAATAGTTTTAATTTGGACACAAATTTATGATTCAGAATTGTATAATTGTTTGTGATGTGAGTTCGGTAATTCCTCGTACCCTGTTCCAGCATTGAATATGGGTAAGAGGTGTTACATCTGTTCTTAGTTTATTTATTTGTATTTCTTTGAAAGGGTTTGTGTCCTAAGGTTCGATAAAAACCTTAAGGAGTTTGTAAGGTTATGTAACGCCTCAAAGTTTGTATACAGGATTTGTTAAATATTGTCATATAATCTAGTACCAACTTTAGTGGTTAAAGGCGCGAGGTGTGTGTGGTGGGTTTAGGGTTCGAGTCCCTTTGTGAGTAATATGACAGTAATTTATTTATGTGTATGTTGTTTAAGTGATTGATTTTTAAGTAAATTTAAATGTTTTAAATAAAAAACTGTTGAGAGTGGTAGATTAGTGGGTTTGTTAGAGATTTGTTAGGTAGTGGGAAGTATGAGAGTTGTGGGGTTTTAAATTACTTATTTGAATCTAATTTTCTTTTCTTTTTCTGTCAAATTAAATTGTTTTACTTATTTTCCAATTCATTTCTAAATTATTTTGATTCTGACATCTCGTTCTACCTTTGTTTTTCATTTTTTTTTTCCTTTTTTCCTTTCTTTCTTTTGTTTCTTTTGTTCATTGTTTCCTAAGCCACGTCTTACCATTTTGTTTCTATTCCTTTTGTTGATTTATACCATTGGTTGATGGTGCCTATGTGTTTGTTCCTTCAATTGCATTTTTGTGGGTGGCAATCGATTCTACTTTCTCATGCAATAGTCTTATTTTTGTGAGTATTTGTGAGTAAGTTTTGTAGAGTTTATAAGGGTTTTTGGTTAATGTTTTATTACCCATTCGAAGCTTAGGTTAACTTTGTGTAATATTCACTGTTAGGTGTTCATCAAGAAGATCGAAACTTCCCTCCTACAAGTGGGTTGTTTTAGGGGCTGTTGTGAACGTGGGTAAGTATTCGAGCATTTATATGTTCAATTTTAGTCGGAATTGCTCATGTTTGTGTTTTAGCCAAGTGAGTGGCTTGGTAAGAATTAAGGAATTGGGGACTGATTTTTGGCGATTTATTGTCGTTTTTAGGTATTCCCTATCTTATAGTTGTGTTCACATCACAATCAAACCAAATGTGTAATGCGAAACCCAGAAAATAGCGAATGGTGAAAGCCAAAATTGGGCACTATTGATGCCACACAGCCTTGTGATAGTCTGTATGCTGGATCGTGTGTGACACACAGTTTCGGCTATTTTGGGCTGTATAGGCCACGTGGGCTAGGTTATTTGGGGCATATCGGCCCAAAATTTAGAATTTTCGCCTAAGGTCGCACATCTTGTCCCAATTGATTGTGGGCCATTCGTGGGGTCGATATGTGATTAAATGTACCATAAAACATGGAATTTGATCAACTTTTATTATAAAACTCTGATGTCTGCAAGTGTATTTGAGTAGTCATATGATAATTTAATTTGAGATTAATGTTATATATGTATATGATTTGTACCTAGAATGTTATGCATGTTTCTGCACTGTATGTATCTGATTCTAAGGTGGGATTTATTATATGGAGGAAATGTTTCTGTGAGAGGCGATATCTCGCGCATTATACTGGCAGCTTAGTTGTAAATAATCTGAAAAGTGTCATTCCGAAACTAAGTGGTGTGTAGGGCTAGATGGGTATTTAATACCCTATATGGTGTGTAGGGATGGTTGGAGGTCGTGTGTACGGATAGGTGTAGGATTGTAAATTTGTATATGATTCTAATTTTGTACAAGTTATATGTCTGTATTTGCTCTGCTATATAATAAATTTGAAATTAAATATGTAATTCTATTTTCTTTAAAGTTACACATTGAGTTATGAAAACCCACTTCCTATTCACCTGTCACTTTAAGGTAACCCTCAAACTTAGGCGGATCGGTGCAACAGGAATTTAGTCTTAAAAACTTTGCATTTATTTTAATTATTTTAATTTGGGATTTTAAGTGTTGTGTAAACTTTGGACTTTTTGTACTATTTTGGGTTTTGAACTGTATTATTTGTTTTCCCTTATTAAGTTGTTTAAACAATTACTTTCTGCAAAAACAACCGGATTCAATTAGTAAAATGTGTTTTCAAAACACATCTTTCTAAGTGGTTTCGCTACAAAGTAACTGACTTTTAGAAAACATAACTGAACATGTTTTCAACTAAAAAGCTAACTAAGAATAATTTATACTAAATTGGAGTTTTCTTTAGTAACAGAAATTTTGTTGTTTTTCAATGTTTCTGAAAAGCTAAATCTTCAACCATTTTACATAATCACTTCAGATTCGGCCATAACGTCTAGGCCAGGTTTAGGATGTTACATTTAGTGGTATCAGAGTTAGGTTGTAAAAATCGGGCTATAAAATTTTGGGTTCAAAATTGTATTTGTAAAAACTTTTTCAAGTAAAGTTTATTTCTAAATGAATTTGAAAAGTAAGTTTGTGGAATACCGAGTCTTCCATGTTGGTTAAGTTTGTGGAATATTGAGTCTCCCGTGTTGGTCTTGTAAGTACTTCTAATTTAGAAGTACTTTAGTTTAGAAAAATCTGAAACGATTAAAATCGTATTAAGAGAGTTAAAGACTGAAACATTTCTGAGATTCTTGAAATTTCTTTTGATAAATACTATAATTGATACATAAAATTTCATAATATAGATAATCTATAAATACGATAAGTAGTCATGGATCACGTGGACGCAGTACCCATGGGTGTGACGGGTGTCGTAAAGGGGCTCAAGCTGAGTCGTCCTCGATGGGTAGTATGCCCAATTTTGATACGAGTGAGACACCAACTACAGCTACTACTGAGACCGAGTTTCAAAGTCACTCAGTTAGGGACAACGTATTACCCCAGGTCATGCTAAGAGTTGTGGAGAGGGTCACTGGGCCCTATTCTGGTTCTAAGAGTCGTGGGTCGGCAATTAAACGACTCTGGTCCAACAGTACTGAGTTGTTTAGGGGCATCACTGGAGTCACCCCGACTGTGGCCAAATATTGGTTGAAGGCCACCGAGAGGATCATGAATGACATCGACTGCCCCTGAGCAGAATTGAAGGGTGCAGTATATTTACTTCGTAATGAGGCATATCAGTGGTGATTAAGGGTTAAGGAGGGTACTCAATCAGACCAGATTTCTTAGGATTAGTTTAAGAGCACCTTCTAAAGTAAATATATGGGGGCGAGTTATGTAAATGCTTGTAGACGTAAGTTTATGTACCTTACCAAGGGGGATAAGACTGTGGCCAAGTTTGAGACTGAATTTCTGAGATTGAGTCGTTATGCTCATAGGATGGTGTCAACTGAGTATGAGAAGTGTATTCACTTCGAGGAAAGGTTAAGGGATAATCTGAGGATTCTAATAGCTCTAAAAAGAGAGAGGGAATTTTTCATCTTAGTGGACAAGGAGAAGATCGTTGAGGAGGTTAAGCACGTTGAACGCGAAAATAGGGAGCGTGAGAGGGATAAGAATAAGAGGGATTTGAAGCCCTCTAGTTCTACTCAAAGGCCTAAAAAATGAGCAAGATCTGATAAGCCTTCGAGAGTTAAGGTTCCAACCACATCTGCTATGGCTCAATCAAGTAGGGATTGTGGTAGATGTCATTGAGCAAATGTAAGAGGATGTTAGGAGCGTGTCTGCGATGTGGGTCGATGGAGCACCATATCAGGGATTGCTCATAGTGTTTTGGTTAGATGCAAGCTCTAACTCCAGATTTGTTCAACCTCAGCGGGCAATTCGACAGTTGCTTATGGGTCGTGGTTCGAGCAGGGGTGGTAATGGTATGGACAGAGGTTAGAGAGCACCTAGTAGAGGTGCTAATCAAATTGATGCAAGGCAACCGGCATTGGTTTATGCTGCTAGGCATCATTAGGACAGAGACGTCGCTGATGTTATTACCGGTACTTTCTTTATTCATGCTTCCCCTTATTTGTATTAATAGATATAGGATCAACGCATTCCTATGTAGCTAGTTCTGTTACTAAAAACTTAAGGATTTCGGGTGAGAGCACTTTTGAAGAGATTATTATACTTAGCCCATCAGGTCAATCTAATCAGGTTAATAGATTGTATAGGAATGTATCATTGGAGATACAGTAGGTTATGTTTTCGGCTAATTTGATAGAGCTACCATTTGGGGAATTCGATCTAATTTTAGGAATGGATTGACTTGTAGAGCATCTATTCAATTTGGATTGTGCTATTAAGAGGGTAGTTCTAAGACTAGAGAATGATGTAGAGGTGGTTATGATCAATGAGTGTCGGGATTACTTATTCAATGTGATCTCCGCTCTTGTGGCTGAAAAGCTGGTTTGTAAATGGTGTGAAGCGTATATGGGTTTTGTAAGTGACTCAGTTTCTATGGATTCGTCTATTAGGGACATTCGAACAGTTAAGGATTTTTCAGATGTCTTTCCTAAGGAACTACCGGGTTTCTCTCTAGATCGAGAGGTCACATTTGGTATCGAGTTTTTATCAGGTACAACTCGATGTCCATCGCCCCGTACCGTATAGCACCAGGAGAGCTTATAGAGTTAAAGGCTCAGCTTCAGAAACCTATTGATTAAGGGTTCATCTATCCTAGTGTGTCTCCTTAGGGGGCACCAATGTTATTTGTAAAGAAAAATGATGGTACTATGAGGATGTGTATCAACTACCGTTAGTTGAATAAGTTAACAGTGAAGAATAAATACCCACTTACGAGGATTGACGATTTTTTTGATCAGTTTCATAGGGCTTTTGTGATTTCCAAGATAGATCTCTGTTCTGGTACCATCAGCTTAAGGTTAAGGAGGTTGACGTTCATAAGACTACTTGTAGGACTCATTATGGGCACTACAAGTTCCTAGTCATGCCCTTTGGTTTGACAAATGCTTCGTCTGCATTTATGGATCTTATGAACTGGGTTTTCCAGCCATACTTGGATCAATTCTTTGTAGTCTTTATCAACGACATTTTGGTGTACTCTAAGACCAAAAATGATCATGATGAACATCTTAAAGTAGTTCTTCAAATACTATAAGAGAAACAATCTACGCTAAGTTAAGCAAATGTGAATTCTGGTTGAGAGAGGTGACTTTTCTGGGACATGTGGTTTCTGCGGAGGGGACCCAAGATGATCTTAGGAAAATTGAGATGGTTCTTGAGTGGAAACAACCTAGGAATGTTTCTAAGATCTACAATTTTCTTCGGCTCTCAGGTTATTATTGGAGATTTGTCGAGGGGTTCTTTCTAATTATAGCTCCTCTAACTAAGCTGTTGCGTAAGAACACCCAATTTTTCTGGACAAATGAGCAACAATCGAGCTTTGAGAATCTCATATTTATTTTGACTCAAGCTCCTATTCTAATACAGTCTAAATTTGGTAAGGATTTTGTGGTTTGCAATGACGCGTCACACGTCGATTTGGGTTGTATTCTGATGTAAGATGGGAAGCTAGTGGCGTATGCCTCTTGATAGCTTAAGTCACATGAGGGCAACTACCCTACGCACAATCATGAGTTAGATGTAGTTTGTCTTCACCTAAATATTTGAAGGTACTATCTGTATGGTGGGAAGTGTATCATTTACACTGATCATAAGAGACTTTACGCAACGTAGATGGATTGAACTACTTAGGATTACAACTGCATTATTGCGTATCATCTTGGTAAGGCCAATGTGGTGGTCGATGCTTTTAGACGTAAGGCAATGATTGATTTAAGGGCAATATTTGCTAGCCTAAGTCTATTTGATGATGGGAGTTTGTTAGTCGAGTTGCAAGTTAAGCCAACTTGGATTGATCAAATACAAGATAAACAGTTGGGGGATGATTCTTTGGTTCTACGGTTCCGTCAGGTAGAGGATGGTGGTACGTCTGATTTTAGGTTGAATAGTGATGGAGTTATGTATTTTCGAGGACGAGTTTGTGTACCTAATGATTCTAATTTGAGACAGACCATTCTGAAGGAAGCACATAATAGCCCTTATGCTATACATCCTTGTGGAAATAAGATGTATCGATATCTTTGAGAGTTGTATTGGTGTCCTGGGTTGAAATGGGAGGTAACTTATTTTATTTCTCATTGTGTGACGTCCAGCAAGTTAAGACTAAGCACCAATTTCCTTTGGGTTTAGTTCAACCCCTTAAGATTCTCTTATGAAAATGAGAATGTGTGACTATAGATTTCGTTAGTGGGTTGCCCTTGACACCTACTAAGAAAGATTCTGTATGGGTCATTGCAGATCGTTTGACCAAGTCTGCTCATTCCATTCTTGTTAAGACAAACTAGTCCCTCCAAAAGTTGGTCAAGTTATATGTCTCAGAGATCATGAGACTTCGTAGGATTCCAATCTCGATTATTTTTTATAGAGATCCTCATTTCATTTCTCGATTTTGGAGGAAGCTTCATGAGAATCTGGCTTCGAGGTTAGACTTCAATATTGTGTTCCATCCTTAGACAGATGGTCAATATGAAAGGGTGATTCAAATATAGAAAGATATGCTTCGGAGTTGCGTGATCGCTTTTTGAGGTAGTTGGGAGGATTTCCACCGTTAGCCGAGTTCACCTATAATAACAGTTTCCAATCTAGTATTCAGATGGCACCTTATGAGGCTTTGTATAGATATAAGTGTTGTACTCCATTATGTTGAACTGAGTTGGGTAAGTGATGGGTTTTGAGTTTTCAGTTGGTTTTCGAGACCGAAGGTAAAGTTAGACATATTCGGTGTAACACCCCAAACTCGGCCTAGACATTATTGCCGAATCTGGCGATGTCACATGGAATGGAGTTTGAAGACGAGTTTGTCAAGCTAAAATCGTTCCAGTAAATAAACCTTTAACTTAATTCAGAATAAAATGCATGTTCTTTGTTATGTCTAAAATCGTATCTTTTTAGCGGAAGTTTTGGAAACATTTGTTTTTGGAAAATAGTTTGCAATTTTGACCTTTGTCGAATCTTGTTTTCTGCGTTTCCAGGTACACACCTGGTATCTTTTGATGCTAAAACCACATCCGAGACGAACAGTACCTAAAAATTGGCCAATCTAACACCAACATTAGTCTTAATACCAAGGTTAATCCGAAAACTCCACTCCTATAACAACCCAAAACATCCACTTAGTGCTTACCTCGAAACCTCGAGCGATTTAACTATAAAACGACACTAGGGCATCCTTTTATACCCGATTCTCTACTGTCAAAACATATTACACAAACTTCTAATCAGAAACTTAGAAATCAAACTACAAAGCACAAAGACTGCTTACCAACTAGGGGCTGAAAGCAAAAAATAGATTCCTGAAGAGCAAAAATGAACGAACAACAAAGGGGAAAGGTATCGATTGAGATCAAAAGCAACAATAAGAGGGAAAGAGGAGAGTTTCCATCAGAATTTTGGGGAAAGAGGGAAAGGGAGTCGAAAATTTGAAAAAAAATTAGAATAGGAAATATTCGGATAACTTTCCCTATTATCTCCTCAAATCTCTCATCACTATCCCACTAGCAGCCCACTATTCAAAATCCCCTTTTAGCACAACTCTAGCCGAAATTAGGAGCAAAAATACTATCCTTGCCTACACATAGATTCGAACACAGGACCTCTAGCACGCCAACACTCTGCTTAACCACTAAACCAGCAAGTCTATTCTGATATGTTTCCACAAATAATTGAATAAAAGTCTACTGAACAGAGATAGGGTTTTATTCATAAAATACCAAAATTTAACCCAAGTAAGGCTTGAACTTGGGACCTCTCACACACACCCAGAACACTTAACCACTGACGTAGATAAACACTTGTGTCACACATTCGTAAAAACAAAAATTTAAATTTTTGGGGCGATACAATTCTACCCTCTAAAAGAAAATTTCATCCTCAAAATTTACCTGGTCAGAACAGATGAGGATACTGCTGACACGTCGAATCCTAAGGCTTCCACGTGGCCTCTTTAGTGCTATGATTCCGCCACAGTAGCTTTACTAAGGTGATAGATTTCCTTCGCAGGACTTTAACATCACGATCCAAAATCAGAACCGGTTCCTACTCGAAGGTCAAATCTAGCCTAACTTCAATCTCTCAACTGAAACAATATACGTGGGATCAGAGCGGTAGGGTCTCAACATCAAGATGTGGAATACATCATGAATACATCATGAATACGATCCAACTCTAGAGGTAGCTCTAACTAATAAGCGACAAGTCCCACGCACCTCAGAATTTGATAAGGTCAAATAAACCTAGGGCTCAACTTGCCCTTACAACCAAACCTCAAAACCTTCTTCCATGGCGATACTTTTAGAAATATGAAATCCCTTACAAAATACTCTATATCTTTCCTCTTCAGATCCGCATAGGACTTTTACCTATGAGAAGCTACTTTCAGACGATCCCGAATCAATCTAACTTTATCCACTGTCTTGAATACCAATTAAGGACCCAGAAAACATCATTCACCCAACTCAGTCCAACATAAAGGAGTGTGACACTTACAACCATACAGAGCCTCGTAGGGTGCCATCTGGATGCTAGACTAGTAGATATTATTATAGGTGAACTTTGCCAACGACAAGTAATCCTCCCAACTACCTCAGAAATAAATCACATAGCTCCTCAACATATTTTCCAGTATCTGAATCACCCTCTCAGATTGGCCATCTGTCTGACAATGGAAAGAAGTTCTGAAATCCAACCTTGAACCCAAAGCCTCATGTAGCTTTCTCTAGAACCGAGATGTGAAGTGAGGATCTCTATCGGAGATAATCGAAACCGGTACCCCATGTAGTCTCACTATCTCAGATATGTAGAGCTTCGCCAAATTCTGAAGAGAATAATCAGTATGAACCGATATGAAGTGCGCTGACTTGGTCAATCGATCCACGATGACCCAAACAGAATCCTTCTTAGTGGGTGTCAAGGGTAACCCACTAACGAAGTCTATCATCACACGTTCCCATTTCTATAGCGGTATCTTAACCGGCTGCAACAAACCTGAAGGTAACTAATGCTCAGCCTTAACTTACTGAAAAATCATGCAGTAAGCAACAAAGTCGATAACCTCACGTTTTAACCCTGGCCACCAATATAACTCTTGAAGATCTCGGTACATCTTATTTTCGCCAGAATGCATAGCGTAGAGGCTACTATGCGCCTCCTTTAGAATCGACTGTCTTAAATCCTCATCATTTAGTACACAAATCTGACCGCGAAAACAAAGTACCCCATCACTGTTTACCCCAAAATCAATAGTGCACCATTCTTAACCTGATGAAAACATAACTCAAGAGAATCTTTTCAATCCATGTCGGTTTAACCTGGAGTTCTGCCAACAGACTTCCATCTTCGAATAGGCTAAGTTGAGCGAACATCGCTCTCAGATCAGTCATGGCTCTACGGCTCAACACATCGGCCTCTATATTGGCCTTGCCAGGATGGTACTCAATGGTACAATCATAATCTTTAAGTAGCTCGACCCATTTACGCTGCCTAAGTTTAACTCATTTTGAGTGAGGAGATACTTGAGGCTTTTGTAATCGGTGTAGATTACACTTCTTACCGTACAGATAGTACCTCTAGATTTTTAAAGAGAATAAAATGACAGCCAATTCCAAATCATGCGTTGGATAGCTCACTTCATGAGTTTTGAGTTGACGAGATGCATATGCCACCACCTTACCATCTTGCATCAACACACAACCCAAACCGACATGTAATGCATCACTGTACACCACGACATCTCTACCAGGCTCAGGCTATCTCAAAACAGGAGCCTGAGTGTGACATCCCTAAATTGACCCTAGTCGGAAAGTGGTTTCGGGACCACTAAACCGAGTCATAATAATAATTAACCACCATAATTGATGCTCATTATATGCATATATGCATGTGTGAAAATTTCATGTTTGGATTTTGTTAATTGTAAGTGAATTTTTATCAAATAGGACTTATGTGAGAAAATTTAGAAATGTGCTAGGCAAATGTAAGGTGGCCTATTAATACATGTGGGAAAGTGTTGTCCTTGCATGTCAAATTAGCCAAAATGAAGCATGATGGCCGGCCATGCTATGAGTGGAAACATGTTGCCAACATGTTTAGTTAGTGGATTATGTAGAAAGAATAAAGAAATGAAAAAAAAGAAAGAGAATATGAAGAAAAACAAAGAAAAGGAAAAAAAAGTGTTCATTCTCTCATTTTCTCCTTGCTTGGCGAATGTACTAAGAAGAAAGGGAGGGAAAGCTTGAGAAAATCAGCCATGGGAGTTTGCTAGACTAAGGTATGTTGATGTTATCCATGAGATTCATGCATGTTTTTAGTTGATAGTTTGAGTTCCACCTAACCCATGGTCTAAACCTTTACCATGAAATGGGGATGATATTCGGCCATGGGTGTTGTCTTCTTGGTATCATTGATGTTTGATGTTTGATGTTGTGGTGGTGAGGCATGAAGATGAGTTAAGTTTCGGCTAAGGTGGGTTTGTGTGGATGTCATTTGCATGCTAAGTGTCAAGCTTTGTAATGATATAATTGTATGGTGTCTTTGATGTTGTGAATGGAAGTAGAAGAAAAGTAAAAGAAATTTATGTAGAAATGTGATGTATGTGGATTCATAGGATGTTACAAATAGGTGTGAAGCTATGCTAGAAGAGAAAAGAAATTGACCAAGTGTTCATGGGAGGAAAACTAAGTGTTTGAAAGAATAAAAAATGATGCCATAATTGATAGTATAGGTATTCGGCCATTTAATCAAGTGTGTAGGTGATGTTACATCAATTTTAGCATATTCGGCTATAGATAGGCATGTTGATAATCTCATTTAGACAATTAGACATAAAAGGGTGGTAATGAGGTTGAAAATTGTTGAATGGCTAGTTGGGTAATGAATGAAGCATTCAGCCATATGGGGTAAAAATGGGTCATATGCTCATGAGATAAAATTTTGTGAATTAATGTATTAATGATGATAGTATAGTTGATGTCATGTATATATGTATAAATATTTGGCAAGACGGTTAAACTAGTTAATTTATTGACTAAGCTCAAGAAGCTCGAGGTGGAGAAACAAGCAAAGGCAAAGGAAAGAACATCGAGTAGCCGAGTTGGAACCATTTTGCCCAACACAAGGTAATTCATTAAGCACATATATTTGATATTGCTTAAATGATTGTAAAATCTATGCTATTGTATTTAATGGGATGCTATATATATATATATAAATGAAATTGTATGTGTATGGAGTGATGACAATTGTTGAATGTAAAAGAAATAGTGAAATGTGTAGAAAGTTTGCTTTCGGCACTAAGTGTGAGGGCAATACGTGTGTGCAGTGATTTAGATTGGCACTAAGTGTGCATGCTGGAAATATATGGCACTAAGTGTGCATGCTGGAAAAATACTGACCTTTGGGTGTGCGAGCTCGAAGGGTATGGCACTATGTGTGCGGGCTTAAATTATGTGGCACTAAGTGTGCGAAATCGAGTATTAAGCACTGTGTGTGCGTACTCTATATATATGGAGGTGTGTCTCCATCGAGTTGAGTATGGACAGCGGATCGGGTAAGTACCTCGAGCTCATGACGAATAGAAAATACGTTCATGCTCGGGGTTGAATTTGGTAAGCCTTAAATCTATGTGATGATTGAAATTGTATGATTGTGGTGGAAATGAGTTAGTGTGTGAAAATGCTTCAAATATCTTGTTGTGTAGAATATGAAATGTGGATGTATGACTTGGTATGAGATTGGACCAAAAGGTCCGAGGAATTATGGTATAGATTCGATATGGATGAGTACCTAGCCTCGTTTATTGTTCATGTTGTAGTAACTTTATCAGTGGATTGATGAATGCTTATGACTTACTGAGTTATAAACTCACTCGGTGTTTTCTTGTCACCCATTTTAGGTCTCTCGGACTCGTATTGTTTGCGTGATCGGAACCGTCGTTGAAGTCATCACACCGGTTGAAATATTTTGGTATTGTCTTCGTTGTTGAAGAACATTTGGCATGTATAGGCTATTATATTTTGTTGAACTGTGGGTTGTAAACTTTAAGCCATGTGAAAATGGCCTATGTGGTCGTCGAGTGGGATGCTAGAACCTATAGCCACGAGTCTTAGAAACTTTAATTTTGATAAGGTGGCCATAATTTGTGTCATGTATGATGGATGATTAAGGCCAAGGAAAGATTCATGAAATTGGCATAGTCTACTGCAGTAACTGTTGCAGACAGCAGCAGTGAGATGAGATTGAAAAATCACTAAAAATAGTAGAAGTAGAATTAAATAGTTAGTAAATTATGAAATTGAACCTTGATGAATCTATTTTTATATGGACAAAACGAAACGACCATATGAGCAGTATACTGAGAAATATTAAAGTTCTCGTGAGACAGGGCCAGAACGGTTTCTGGGTCCCCTGTCGCGACTTTGAAAATTTACCATAAATTATCCAGAAACAATTAGAAGCATGACTTATATGAATAGATTCCCCTTTGAGTCTAGTTTCATTAGAAATAAACGGCATGAGCATTAGAGCTCTGTACGAGATGATATTCAAGTTGTAATGCACGAAGGTCAGTGTAGTCGACCCCTGTAACATGGGTGACTTTAACTAATAAACTGTACCAATTGGCCCGACCAAAAATTCTAGAAATAAATCCATGGATGTGTATATGAGTCTAAATTCAGGGAAAATTTACGGAATCAGTTTCCGAGTTTTGGAACTCGAGATATGATTTTTAAGGCGACAGTGACGCAGTTTTCCAGCCTGTCTGGAAATGCCAAATTGGTTGGTACCTTGAGAGGATTTGGCCCGTTAACCCCTCGTGTCCGACACCGGCGACGGTCACGGGTTCGGGGTGTTACACTGAGTCAAAACAGTTTTGAGCTTCTCGAAGCTCTCATACTGTGCATCCGTCTATATAAAAGGAGCTCCCTTATGCAGAAGCTTAGTCAACAGAGCTGCGATCAAGGAGAACCCTTCTACAAAGCACCGATAGTAACCTATCAGCCCTAGAAAACTGCAGATCTCAGACACATTCTTAGGCCGTTTACAATCCAATACTACCTCAATCTTACGAGGATCAACTTGAATCCCTTTAGTAGAAACTACATGTCCCAAAAAGGTCACTTCCCGAAGCCAGAACTCACACTTACTGAACTTCCAATATAGCTGTTTCTCATAAAGAATCTATAACACCACTCTAAGATGTTCATCGTGCTCATCTTCAGTCTTAGAATACACCAAGATATCATTAATGAACACCACCACAAACTAATCTAGATCGGGCTGGAACACTCGGTTCATCAAGTCCGTAAATGTCGCTAGTGCATTAGTCAAATCAAAAGGCATTACTAGGAACTCGTGATGTCCATATCGAGTTCTAAATGTCGTCTAATGCACATCTACCTCCTTAACCCTCAATTGATGATAACACGAACATAGATCAATCTTGAAAAACACTGAAGCCCTTCTGAACTGGTCAAATAAATCATCACTCCTCGGAAGTGGGTACTTATTCTTAATAGTTAGCTTGTTCAGCTGTCGGTAGTCGATACACATCCTCATTGTCCCATATTTCTTTTTCACAAACAATACAGGTGCTCCCCACATAGACACACTGGGACGAATGAACCCACAATCCAACAACTCCTAAATCTGAGCTTTGAGCTCCATAAGCTTCTTCGGTGCCATTCAGTAGGGGCGATAGACACTAGAGCTGTACCCAAAATAAGTTCGATGCCAAATTCCACTTCTAGGCTTGGAGGCAAACTCGGCAATTCTCAGAAAAGACATCTGGAAAATCTCTTATAGTTCTGATGTCTTTTACAAAAGAATCCCTAAAATCAGAAACACTTACATAAGCCAGTTATGCCTCACACCCTTTTCACACCAACTTTTCTGTCACCAACGCGAAAATCACATTAGTCAAAAAATCCCGATGTTCCCCAATCACAATTACCTTGTCATCCCCCTCGATTCTCAAAATGACCCTCTTAGTCGTACAGTTTAGACTTACTCGGTGCCGGACCAACTAGTCAATTCCAAAATTAAATCGAACTCCCCAAACGGAAGCTCTATCAGATCAACCAAAAATACTGTCCCTTGGACCTCTAACGGAGTCTCTATACAATTTGCTAACTCAGATAGATTGCCCCAAAGGACTCACAACAGTCACCTCACTAGAAGTATTCTCAGCCGAAATCCCTAAAGTTTCAAACACAGTGCTAGCTACATAGGAATGTGTAGAACTTGTATATCAATGTCAGATAAGGTACATCATAAAATAAAAACGTACCCGTGATAACGTCTGGAGTATCTCTGTCCTCTCATTAATGAGCAGTATAAACAAGAGCGAGCTGCCTCGCCTCAGTCTGCCCAGCACCTCTGTTCGATGCTCTCTGTTGGCCCATGCTGTTACCAACCCTAGCCGGACCACGGTACCTAGGTGGCTACTAAACTACCCTTGGGGACTATACAGTACCAGAACCCACAGCTTGCACCTAATCAGCCCTCAACAGAACTCTTGAACACGGTGCTCAGTAGATCCACATCTTCACACGCCCCAATTGTCCTCCAATATTCACCCGGATGGCGTCTACCATAATGCCCAGAAAGCGTGATCCCAATATGTGTAACAAAGGCTCCAACTCTAACTGGCCCATCAGATCTGGCCTTTTTCTTATGCCTCATCACAAAACTCGAAGGCTCTAAATCTCTCTTTTTCTTGCCTCTCTCCTTATCCTGGTTTTGGCGCTTAGGTGCTTTACCTCCTCGGTGATCTTCGCCTTCTCTACAAATGCTGAAAAGTCACGCTCCCTTTGCAGAGCTATCAGAACTCTCAAATTGTACCTGAGTCCATCCTTAAAGTGGACATGATGCTCATATTTAGTCGCTACCATGCCTCGTGCATAACGGCTCAATCTTAGAAACTCAGCCTCCCACTCGGCCACTGAACGATCCTCTTGCGTAAGATTCAAAAACTCACGTCTCCTAGCTTCTATGTAGCTTGCCCCTACATATTTACCTTGGAAAGTAGACTTATAGAAATCCCATGTCAGTCGTTCAGGCTGAGTGCCCTCCTTAACGGTTAGCCACCATTGGTATGCTTCATCGTGAAGTAAGAAAATAGTCCCCCCGTTCAATTTTTGTTCAGGGGTAAAGCCTAGATCATTAGGGGCGACTCTAGTGACACCCCTGAATAGCTCAGCCCTATTGGACCGGAGTCGTTCCGTAACTGACCCTTGGCTCCCAGGTCTAGTATTGGGCCCAGCAACCCTCTCTAATATCTTCAACATAGCTTGGGACAATGTATCGTCCCTGACCATGCGCTCTTGAGACCCAGTCTTAGTCAAATGTGACACCGGCGTCTTCTTCGTGTCTAAATTAGGCATGCTATCGGATACCAAAAACTCAGCTCGAGCCCGTCTATGGCCTCTACCTCAGCCTCTCGTACCCCAACCGCAGATACTTCGTGCAGTCATCGTAGATTCGAAATTTATCTATATTAACAATTTTATGAATCAGTTACAGTTTCGATATTTTATTAGAAGATATTTTATGCAAAACAGTATCAGAAGTTTAAAATTTGTTATCGCGGATCGCAGTCTCTATCAGTTTTCCCTACAGTCTCAGAGTACACTAACTATAGTTTTTTTCACAGTATACTAATAATATTTCCAGATAAAACTCATCAAAGTTTCAGAACATTTACAGGATCAGCGCCGGAGACTCGGTGTACCACATATTCAGTCAAATCATTTAAAATCAATTGTAAATCAGTTCTTTGAAGCCAAGCTTTTAAAATCCAAAATTCACAGTCGACTTTTTCAACTTGGCTCTGATACCACTAAATGTAATACCCCAAATCCGGCTAGACGTTATGGCTAAATCTAGCGATGTCACATGGAATAGAATTTGAATAAGAGTTTGCAAGCTAAAACTATTCTAGTAAATAAACCTTTAACTTAATTCGGAATAAAATGCATGTTTTTGTTATGTCTAAAATCGTATCTTTTTAGCGGAACATTTGGAAATGTTTGTTTTTGGAAAATTGTTTGTGTTGAGAGAAATCTTTTTTTTAGCAAAAATCGAGTTTTTATCGTCTCACCGTAATAAAATAGTAAAGCAGTTAAACATCCCAAAATTTAAAATCAATCAGCCTAAAGTCCCAAAATTACACAAAAAACCCAAAAATAATGTAAATTAAAAAACTAAATTAAAGCAGTATGAAACAATGGTGGTCACCGTCGAGTCCTTCACCGCACCAATCCACGTAAGACTAGGGATTACCTGTACAGATTAACAGAAAAAGGGTGAGTTTTCATAAACTAAGTGTGTAATCCCTACAAAAAACATGCATACAGGTACACATCAGAATACAGTCAAATACAGTCTGGGCCTGAGCCTATTACAGATTTAGTTTGGGCCTTAGCCCAGTCAGTTATAGTGTCTGATAAATTAGGGCCTTGGCCCATCTTAGATACAATATGCAGTAACAAAAATCAGAATTCTACCCACTAGCCTCTACATACCATCTTCGTCCATCCCTACACACCATGTGGGGTTAAAAACACCCACCCATCCCTACACACCATGCTGTACCCAAATGCGGCACATATTCAGTAATATGCAACTGAGTTGCTAGATAACAGGCTTAAGAGCCTTTCAGACACTGCCACAAAATATCATCAACCCACCCCAATACAATGCAACATACAATAAATGACATGCTATTATGCAGTTAATAGTCCATACATTCAGATCAGCATATATGGTCAATACAGAAATCAGCCAGATAGATTACACATATAAGGGTCTAAGCAATGTTTATCGACCCTACAGTAGGTCTACAGTCGACTTGGGTGACTCGTGCAACCTTAGAGAACTTTTCAGAAAAATAGGCTCACACGCCTGTGTTGCCTGCCTGTGTGGGCCCACACGGCCCAAATTGCGCTTGCCCGTGTGGATCACAAGGCTTGGCCGAGAATCCCACAAGCCTGTATGGCCCACACGGCCCAATTCAGACTAGCCCTTATGTCGTACAGGGCCTATCTGGCCATCACACAATCGTGTCATGTGTGCACAGCCTGGCTCATTGATCACACTGCTATGTCCCCTCACACGACCTACCACACGGGCGACCATACGCTAGTGTGGCGTCGACCATTTACAATTTTGGCTTTCGTCGAATCTCGTTTTCTACGTTTCTGGGTACACACCTGGTATCTTTTGATGTTAAAACCACACCCGAGATGAATAGTACCTAAAAATCGACCAATCCAACACCAACATTATTCTTAATACCAAGGTTAATCCGAAAACACCACTCCCACAACAACCCAAAACATCCACTTAGTGCTTACCTTGAAACCCTAAATGATTTAACTACAAAACAACACTAGGGCAGCCCTTTACACCCGAATCTCTACTGTCAAAACATATTACACAAACCTCCGATCAGAAACTTAGAAAGCGAACTACAAAGCACAAAGATTGCTTACCAAGTAGGTTTGAAAGCAGAAAACAGATTCTCAAAAACTAAAAATGAACGAACAACAAAGGGGAAAGGTATCGATTGAGATCAAAAGCAACAAGGAGAGGGAAAGAGGAGAGTTGCCGTCAAAATTTCAGGGAAAGAGGGAGAGGGAGCTGAAAATTTGAAAAAAATAATTAGAATAGGCCATATTCTGATAACCTCCCCTATTATCTCCTCAAATCTCTCACCACTATCCCACTAACAGCCCACTACTTAGAATCCCCTTTCAACACAACTCTATCGAAATTAGGAGAAAAAATACTATCCCTTGCCTACACAGAGATTCGAACATAGGAACTCCAGCACACCAACACTCTGCTTAACCATTAGACCAGCAAGTCCATTCTGATATGTTCCCACAAATAATTGAATAAAATTCTACTGAACAGAGATAAGGCTTTATTCATAAAATACCAAAATTTAACCCAAGTAAGGCTTGAACTTGGGACCTCACACACACACACAGAACACTTAACCACTGAAGCAGATACACACTTGTGTCACATATTCGCAAAAAAAAAAAAAATTTGGGGGCGTTACATTCAGGATCATCTTAGTGTGCCTTTTAATAGACAGAAGTCTTATGTAGATCTGAAAAAGAGGGACGTTGAGTATTCCGTGGGTGATTATGTGTTCCTTAAGGTATCTCCTTGGAAGAAAGTTCCATGATTTGGATGTAAGGGTAAGTTGAGCCCTAGGTTCATTAGGTCGTATCAGATCATGAAACGTGTGGGAGTAATCGCTTATTAGTTGAAGCGACCTCTAGAGTTAGACTGTATTCATGATGTGTTCCATGTCTCCATGTTGAGGCGGTATCGGTCTGATCCGTCTCATGTTGTGTCTATTGAAGAGGATATGGGGTAGAGTTTTAACACCTCAAAGTTTGTATACGGGATTTATTAAATATTGTCATATAATTTAGTACTAGCTTTATTGGTTAAATGTACGGGGTGTGTACGGTGGGTCTGGGGTTCGAGTCCTTTCGTGAGTGGTATGACAATAATTTTTTATGTGTGTGCTATTTAAGTGTTCGAGTTTTAAGTAAATTCAAATGTTTTAAATAAAAACTATTGAGAGTAGTGGATTAATGGGTTTGTTAGAAATTTGTTAGGTAGTGGGTAATATGAGAGTTTTGGGGGTTTTAAATTAGTTATTTGAATTTAATTTTTTTCTATCAAATCAAATTTTTTTACTTATTTTCGAATCCATTTCTAAATTATTTTGATTCCCACGTCTTTTTCTACCTTTGCTATTCACTTTTTTTCTTTTTTTCCTTTCTTTCTTTTGTTTCTTTTGTTCATCATTTCTTGCGCCACCTCTTGCCATTTTGTTTCTATTCCTTTTGTTCTTTTATTCCATCAGTTGTTGGTGCTTGTGTGTTTGTGCCTTTAATTGTGTTCTTGTGGGTGGCTATTGATCCTGCTCTCTCGTGAAATAGTGTTCCTTTTTTTTGGTATTTGGGAGTAAGTTTTGTATAGTTTATAAAGGTTTTTGGTTAATGTTTTATTACCCTTTCGAAGCTTGGGTTAACTTTGTGTAATATTCACTATTAGGTGTTAATCAAGAAGATCAAAATTTTCCTCCTGCGAGTGGGTTGTTTTAGGGGCTGCTGTGAACGTGGGTAAGTATTCAAGCATGTATATGTTCAATTTTAGTCAGAATTGCTCATGTTTGTGTTTTAGCCAAAGTGATTGGCTCGGTAAAAATTAAGGAATTGGGGATTTATTTTGGGTGATTTATTTTTGTTTTTAGATATTTGCTATCTCGTAGTTGCGTTCACGTCATAATCAAACCAGGTGTGTAACGAGAAACCCATAAAATAGCAAACGGTGATAGTCGATATTGGATACTGTCAATGCCACATGGTCGTGCACGACGCATGGTCTGGGCTATTTTGGACAGTGTGGACCACACGGGCGTGTGGGCCCAAAATTTAGAATTTTTCCTAGAGCCGTACATGTCGGCTCGATCAACTGTGGGTTTTTCGTGGGGTTGATATGTGATTAAATGTACTATAAAACATGAAATTTTGTCATCTGTTATTATAAAACTCTGGTGTCTACAAGTGTATTTGAGCAGTCATATGATAATTTAATTTGAGATTAATGTTATATATGTATATGATTTGTAGCTAGAATGTTATGCATGTTTCTACACTGTATGCATCTTATTCTAGGGTAGAATTTATTATGTGGAGGAAGTGTTTCTGTGAGAGGCGATATCTCGCCTATTATATTGGCAGTATAGCTGCAAATAATATGAAAAATGTCATTCGAACACTAAGTGGTGTGTAGGGTTGGATGGGTATTTAATACCCTATATGGTGTGTAAGGATGGTTGAAGATGGTGTGTAGCAGATGGAGGTAGGATTCTAAATTTGCATATGATTTTGATTCTATATAAGATATACGTCTGTATCTGCTCTGCTATATAATAAATTTGAAATTAAATCTATAATTCTTGTTCTTTAAAGTTACACATTGAGTTATGAAAACTCACTTCTTGTTTGTTTGTCACTTTTAGGTACCCCTCAGACTTAGGCGAGTTGGTGCGATAGGAGCTCGGTCTTAAAAACTTTGAATTTATTTTAATTATTTTAATTATTTTAATTTAGGCTTTTAAGTTTTCTATAAATTTTGGACTTTTTGGACTATTTTGGGTTTTGAACGGTATTATCTATTTTCTGTATTAAGCTGTTTAAACGATTGCTTTCTGCAAAAACAACAGGTTTCAATTAGTAAACATAATTGAGCATGGTTTCAACTAAAAAGCTAACTAAGAATAATTTCTACTACATTGGAGTTTTCTTTAGTAGCGGAAATTGTGTTGTTTTTCAACGTTTCTGGAAAGCTAAATTTTCAACCATTTTACGTAATCACTTCAATTTAGCCATAATGTGTAGGCTAGGTTTTGGGGTGTTATAGGTTAAACCTTGTCCTTAAAGCTTATTAAATTAGTGAATTTGAGAAAATCTTTTGTAGTGGAAAGTTAAGTTAGTGGAGTAGGCAATTGGGGTCGAATAGTAAAGTAGGCAATTGGGGTTGAACCACTCTAAATTGTTGTACTCAATTCTCTATTCTTTCTCTCCAACATCTATACTTTTTTTAAAAGTCAATTCACCCACTCTTAGCAATTTCGATTTGATTATTTGAGTTAACAAATATTTTCTTTTAATGATTTTAAACTGTTAAAATTTTAAAATTGTCTATCTATGTATAATTGTATATCCATATATAATTGATTTGATTTACAATAAAATAATTTTTAGTTCTTTTTCAATAAATTATTGGAGAATAACATTTAGAAAAGAATTAATTAAATATAATAGATAACAATAGCATCTCCAAAAATAATTGTCATTATTTCAAAATATATATATCATCTTGTAGAAATAATTAACCGTAACATATAAATCAAACTCAATTTTTATTAATTTAAAATTTATTGATTAATGCAAACTATGAGATTTACCTAAAAATATAAAGCAAGTAAAATAAAATTCAAAATAACCAGAAATAAAAAATATTGTTAAAACATTATATTAAAAAATAGAAAATGAAACCAAAGTGATGTAAAATTTGTGTCCAAGCATGAGACACTACAACAAAATAGGTTTTTAGCGGTGTTTTTTGGCCCAATAGCAGCTCTTATAATTGCCGCTAAAATGATAAGCGCCGCAAAAAATGCCGCTATAGATAACGTTGCTAAATTTTGCAGCGTTAATGTGGGAAAACGCTGCTAAAGAACATGATCTTTAGCTGCGTTTTTAGTAAAAGTGTCACTAAAGATCATGTTCTATGGCGACATTTGTAGTAAAAGCGTCACTAAAGATCATGTTCTTTAGCAGTGTTTGCGGTAAAAGCGCTACTAAAGGTGATGTTCTATAATGGCGTTTGTGAGAAAACGCCATTAACTTTAGCAGATTTTACGAACCCATATTATTTCATATAAAACTCGAATTTTCAATATATTTTCCTGTAACATCAAATCCAACCAAAAACTTCAAATCTAAATGATACTATCACGAAATAAATATGTATATGATCTAAATTAATATATGAAATAAAAAAATTTATTATATGCAAAAAAGATATTGTTAAGATATTCTCACAATAAGAAAACAAAAGTCTAAGATGATGGATTCTGCGATTGATTTTGCTGAAACATCTTCATCATGTTTTGAAGCTATAGCTGGAGTTCGTCATATTTTCTTGTTGCCTCTACTTCCCTCGCTGTTGCCGCCGCTTTAAATTGTAGTTGGAGTTCATCATATTTTCTTTGAGTCTCTACTTCTCTCAATGCTACCTCCGCTTTAAGTTGAGCAATTTCCTCAACTATGCTCGATTGAATCTGAGTCATCTGGTCTCTTAACCTCTGAACTTCAGCTTGAGCCTAATTCGCCAAAGGCATGTATTGCTGCGAGCTGGATCCAAAATATTGGGTTGGGTTAACAAAAGATCCTTAAAATCGAACCCAACCATACCTTTCAGGGTCCAAAACTTCAGTAATAACTCAGCTATCAATGTCGTTCAGATTAACAAAACTATCACTTGAAGCGATCACTTCATACTCCGCCCTTTTATCCATTAGTTTCTCTTAATAAATCAATCAAGGAGTTAGAAACGAAATATATAATCAAACAAATGCAACATAGCCTAACATTATTTGCATTAACAAACGGCGAATTAAACCATTATAATTAAACATGATAAATATTTAAAATAATTTAATTTTATTAAGTAAATATACTATAATTTTTGTAGCTTCAGTAGTCATAGGAGATCCATCTTTCTTTCTACGTGTAATGTCAAAAAGTTGAAGGCGTCCAACTTTTTGACCAGTTCCTACAATTTAGTAGGAAAAATATTATTTATTAGAAAGTAATTAATATTTGACACAATTAATAAATTCAAAATACCTTGTCATCAACTATACAAGCAAAACTTTTCAACCCAGCTGTGTGCATGAATTTTTGTTTTTGTCTACTTGTAGTTCCAACTCGCTCACGATCCTACATTATGAAATTATTATTACGTATATAGTTAATACTATAAACTGAAATAATTATAAAAGTTTAGAATTACGTAATACCTCTCCTTTCTTTGAATTCCAAAATCTAATTGCATCTTCCTATTGGTACCTTAGCATTCTCGACAAGACATTTCGCAATTTCTCTTTGAGGCTTATATTTTTCTTAAAATATTCCTTCTTTAAAGTACTTTTATGGTCTCTCCATTTCTTTTCTAATGCTTTCGTCACATAATTATCCGAGACCTCTAAAGCAAATCTCTCCTGCAAATAACACAAGTTTAGAAAGTAAATACAAATGAAACATAAACCAAAGTATTATAAATTACGTTCATGTTATTACTTTAATATTATCGAGAACCTGATTTTTGTTACTATCAGACATATGATGCCATGACTCATAGTTTATTGGCAACAGATTGGCATTTCATGCTATAATGCCCAAGTATTCTGCTAAAAGTCGAGCTTCTGATCCAATAGGCTGACCTTCACTATTTCTAGATATTTTGACACGCTCCACAAAATTTAGCATACGTCCTCAAGTTTTGCACCTCCTACCACTTTCAACTAAAAAAATGGTATATGATAATGTAAGAATTTGAAACAAAAATCAATAATAAAAGTCAACATGCATGTAAATTAAAGTTAACATTACTTTGAATTTCTATAGGTTCGTCAACTGTATTCAAAACATTCGAAGATCCAATAGCAGTCTGTTGATCACTATTTGTTTCTTCTAAATTTGGAGGATTTTGGATAATACTTAGATCTCGCAATCTTCTTCTAAGCATATTATCTACAATACATATAAAATAGTTGAAATATTAGTAACTAATTACAACAATAATAATACATATAAAATAGTTGAAATATTTAACAAGATCAAGATTTAAATTATAATATTACATATAATTAAAAAATCGTAAAATCTTACTACATCATGATTCGTAAATATCTTCATCCACATCCTGGCAAACCCATTGAAATTGTGTACTAGTACTAGGGATAGTTTTTAACTTTTTTTTTGGAAAAGGCGAAGTTTCTGATCTTGTAACACCCCTTACCCGTATCCAACGTCGGGATAGGGTTCGAGGCGTTACTGGACTTAAACATTCACAAACATGCAAAACAGGGTCACAAAATTTCATCCAAAATTAAAATTTTCAAACACATGTATCTCGTCCCTTATATGGGCCTTCGAGGCCTAAAACTACATCGGGGTGGTTCGGGACTATACTGAGAACTTTAGAAAGTTTTGGGAAACTTATAAAAATTTTCAAGAAACAGGGTCTGTAACACCCCGTACCCGAATCCGTTATCGGAGTCGAACGCAAGGTGCACACAGACTTAACTTAATTGTTTTCACAGTCCATAAAAAACATTTCCAGACAAGCTGGTTACTGCGTCACTGTCGCCTTAAAAATTGTATCCTGAGTTTTAAAGCTTGAAAATCAGTTTTGTAATTTTTCCCTGAAACTAAACTCATATGTCCATCAACATATTTTTTCTAGAATTTTTGGTCGGGCCAATTAGTACAGTTTATTAGTTAAAGTCTCCCCTAATCCAGGGTTCGACTACACTGACCTTCACGCATTACGAATTCGATATCTCCCTGTACAGGGCTTCAATACAGATTCTGTTTGTTTCTATAGAAACTAGACTCAAGGAGGAATCTATACATATATGGCATGACTCCTAATTATCTCTGGTTAATTTACAATGAATTTCCAAAGTCGGAACAGGGAATCCAAAAACCGTTCTGGCCCTGTTTCACGAAAACCTAAATATCTCTTAACATACAACTCATATGACCGTTTCATTTCTTCCATATGAAAGTAGATTCATCAAGGTTCATTTACATAATTTATTCACTATTTAATTCCAGTCCTGGTATTTTTAGTGATTTTCACATCCACACCACTGCTGCTTTGTCAAGATCTGTTTTCGTGTAAACTTTACCTATTTCGTGGTTTCCATGGACCAACTAGAGTTTTGTCATACATAGGTCCACCTATGATCATATTTAGCCATTCCAAGGGCTGATCATTGCCCAACACTTCCATTCCAGTCCATAGTCACATCATGAAACCATATATACATACATAAACATAAATGGTCTAATGCCATACTCCACTTCTACGAGCCATTTTCGCATGGTTGTACACACATACATCACAACAAGTACTTGAAAAACAACAAAGGGTAGTCCTATACATGCCATTTCAAAGCTCAACCGAAATTGTACCAAAAAGGGGGCTTTGATAGTGTGGGAGACTTTCGACTTCCAAAAATCCCGAGTCCGATAGCTGACGAGCCAAAATCTATAAAACAAAGAAACAAAGAAACGGAGTAAGCAATTTATGCTTAGTAAGTTTGAGCGAAGAATTTAAGCACAATCGAGGTATAGTATTCATATAACTAAACTGATAATTCCGTATATACATACTTTCAAATCATTTCTACTTTACATTCCAACCCCTATGTTCATACATAAGTGATCATCTTAGCCAAATACCGGAAGCTCATTACTCAACTGAGCGAATATTATTCGAACGAACTCAACTATTCCAATGCACATACGAACATACCTCATTGCTGGAATTTTTGCAAGTGTATTAACTGAAATTTTTACAGCAAGATTGCTCATTCCCGAATCACGTACCTTCGGAATTTAACCGAATATAGTGACTAGCTCGATTGTCTTGGGACATTGCCGGTTATAGTGATTCGCACAATTGCCTTGAAATTAGCCCGAATTTAGTAACTTCGCACGAATGCCTTGGGACTTAACCCGGTTTTGGTAACTCGCACAAATGCCTTCGGGACTTAACCCGTTTTAGTCACTTAGCACAAAAGCCTTTGGGACTTAGCCCGGATACCATTCAATAACCAAGCACATATATCAACAAATCAATACACATTCTTATTACATTCTCATTACCAAAGCTCAAACACAAGACACTTATCATATTTACAATTTCGCTCAATAGCCACACACAAAGAGCATGATTTCGATTTGCTTAAAACATGATCTAATCAAATCATAATTTAAGCTCTATTACTCAAGAACTTACCTCGGATGTTGTTGAATGATTCCGATGGCTATTCGACCACTTTTTCCTTCCCTTTATCGGATTTAGCTCCCTTTGCTCTTGAGCTTAATTTAACAAGTAAATTGATTTAATCATTTGAGCATCGAGAGAGAATTCAAGGTACTTAGCCCACATATTTTCATTAGACATTAAAGTCACATATGTACGGAAATCATGAATCAACTCAACACATTAGTTAGTACTCTCCTTAGCCGAATTTTCCAAGCCAAGAATAGGCATCAATATGCTTGCCTCTAACCAAATGCATGCACACCAATCCCCCTCATGTGGCCGAATATGCATGTCCATGTTGAGGCCAATTATACACTTAATACCACACATAAACGGCATACATTTTACTAACGCATTCCATATTGTAACTCAATACGCATCAATCATTTACTTCATAACCAAAACATCATCATATGAAAATATATACCTTGAGATAGTTTATATGTCATGCCAATACATCATGTGCAAACATATATATATATATATATATATATATATGCTAGAGCCGAATCTCAAAGTTGATTCTCACTAAACATGAACATAAATCCAAAACACAAATCTTACCTACCATGCAATAAGCATAATTTATACTTATGGATGTACCATGGCCGAATACATCACAACACCATACCATTTCAATTTTGGTCATGGTTAAACAAAGAACTTAATGTCTCACTCAAAAATGCTAAAAAGAAAGTCCAAGAGCCATCAATCCACCATCACATGTATCATTAGCAAGCTTCATATTTAACATGCAATGGCATTAACACAAAATCCACCTTGGCCGAATACCACCCCCATGACATAGCAAGGATTTGAACCATGGGCTAATTAGAACTCAAGCTAGCAACTAAAAACATGCATAAATCTCATGGCACAACCTCAACATACCTTAATCTAGATACAAGTATGGCCAAACCTCCTCCTAATCCTCTTCCAAACCAAGCATGAAGCAAAAACCCCTTCCTTCTTCCTTAGAATTTTCAGCTCAAAGAAATGAAAAAAAGGATGAACAACAATTTTTTTTTCTCTCTTTTCTTCAACTCACGGCAATGGGGAGGGGGAGAAGCCTTCACACACATTTTTTTTTCATTTTTTTATTACCCATACACCTTATTTTATTTATTCCAACATAAAACACTTACACAACATGTTTCATGACATGTTTTGCCTATAATTCCTTGTCATGGCCGGCCACTAGCTATTAGGGGGGGAAATTTGACATGCAAGTCCTCCCTTTTGATTACATGCACTATTAGGTCCTTATAGATTAGCTTATCACATTTCAAAAGTGTCACACAAGTCCTAATAACTGAATTCACATGCAATCGACTAAATCGAAGCTTGAAATTTTCACACATTCATAAATACATATTCTAGACAATAAATATTATGTTCAAACATTTCGGTGACTCGGTTTAGCGGTCCCGAAACCACTTCCCGACTAGGGTCAATTTTGGGCTGTCACAGGTTCACACGCCTATGTGGACACAGGGACATGCCCGTGTCCTCAGGCCGTGTAACTCTTTGTTTATGACGTCAGCAAAACAAATTGAACCACTCAGCCAGATCACACGTCTGTTTGCTAGGCCGTGTCCTCCACACGATTTAGACACATGGCCGTGTCTCTGCCCGTGTGGCTAGCACTTAGGCTATTTTCCAAGCCTTTTTGTTACCATTAATACCTCACATACTTAAATACATTATAGACACATACAATGTAGCATCAAGTAAATGATTAAACATCCTCCATTAAGACTCAATTGTAATATTCATATATCATCATACATGTGTTTTGTTTACTCATTTTATACCAAGTCTAAACACACCAATTCACAATCAATTGAACATGTCATTTTGATTATTACTTATACATTTATACCATGCTTGCCTAAGTCATTCCACACCAATTTCATGTTCAAGTATTATTGACTTATTGCCATATCACACTTTTATTCTCTGATTATGACCACTTCGTTTGGTCATAAGACATTCATCAAGCATACATACCGTGATACTAATCATTCATGTCAAACAATTATAATCACATGACCACATCACAAGGCATTAATAAATAGCTTGGATAAATAGTCTTACAAGTCATAACCCATACAAGCCATATCTTATAGCTAAACACAACCAATCAATTTAAGCCAACATCTTGGCCAAATCAAAAGAATATACATCATAATGACTAAGTCCTTCTAGATGCCACTCACTTGAAGACATTAAGATTCAACAATACTCCAAAGCTGGTAGCCTGATAGTGTGATGCTGCCTCCGGCGATCTCCAACCTCGAACTGACTTGACAACACTAAAAAAATGGAGAGGAGGGAGTAATCTTAAAGCTTAGTAAGTTCATATGAAAATAATAAGAAATTATCAACATGATTCCATGGTAATATAACCATAATTATACTTTTACTTATATTCTGATCATGTTGTTTTCTCAAGTCATAGTCACTAAATTATTTATATCTGGAGCTAAAAAACTAAAAATCAAGATCTGCTAATTTTCCCTGAAACTAGACTCACTTATCTTCTTATCATAAAATTTTTAGAATTTTTGGATTAGTCAATAAGTACAGTTTATTATTTAAAGTCACCCCTATTCTACTATTTGACAGCTTTGACCTTTCTTTACTAAATATTGATTATCTCTTAGTACGAGATTCAATTAATATTCATGTCTATTTCTATTGAAAATAGACTCATTAAGGATTTAGTCATATAAATTCTAACCCATAATAAATTTTGTACAATGTTTAGTGATTTTCCAAAGTTGAGATAGGGGAGCCCAAAAGCACTCTGACTCTGTCTCACAAAAGTTCAAATATCTCATAATATAAAACTCTTTTCTTACATCGCTTCTTCTATGTGAAACTAGATTCAATAAGATTTAATCTCATATCTTACTCAGTCTCTAATTCAATTTCCACAATTGTTGGTGGATTTTCGAAATCACACAACTGCTAATGTCCAAAACTATTTTAGTGCAATATCATGATAACTATCATATGATGGCATAATAACATAATCATCAAGATTATTCATCATTCAAGCATTCTAGCTCATTAACCAAATATTCATATACATATACGTGGATATACCTTTTCATCATTTATCATCCTGTAACAAAGCATTACTCATGAGTATAACATGCGTACCTGTACGTATCTGTAGCATATCGAATAACTTTACCAACATTATGATGCCCATCTCGGGACTTTCATCACATCATTCATTATAATACCCGTTGAACACTTGGAATACTATTGGATACACGAAAACTTGCACATAAATGCCACATAAACATACGTAGCCAAAGCTACCTTATAACATGTAACACATCCATAATGAACTCAGACCACTCAACGAGCTCGGATGCTCTCATCTATAATGAACTCGGACCTCTCAACGAGCTCAGATTCCACATATCTCACGAACCCGGACCACTCAACAAGTTCGTATTTCTTAATTCCTAGTGACATGTCACTTGTATCCTAAACTATTCCTAAGGTTCAAACGGGATTTTCCTCATTGCACATAGCATCTTCATCGTACTTGTTCGTATCGTCGTGGATAATGACTGTAATATTATTCATGCTTACAAATTCACCATTCTCATATTCATGAAATAATCATGGCATTGTTCATAATAACATTTAGGCATTTGTCACATAATACAATCATCATACCAACTATATAAATATTCACCACATAATTTTAACACATCAATTTAAGTCCAAGAATAAACAATGATATTATTGTATTATTATTCACATACGAACTTACCTCGAAAACGAGCACGGCTATTTATTTCAATTTAGTCCATAATCTCATTCATTTCCAATCTATGCCCGAATCTCATTTTCCTTGATCTATAATATCACATTTAGCTTACTAATTAGTCACATTATTCATATGGGTCCAAAACTCATACTTTTACAAATTTGCATTTTGACCCCTAAACTTTCACATATTTTCACTTTTGCCCCAATGCTCGTAAAATGATTTTCATTCAATTTATTTGTACTTTAAACCTAGATGAACCATTTTTATAACTATATCAGCCCCTAATTTCCACTCAATCACACTTTTATGACAAATTTTGTAACTTTTACAAAACGATCCTTTTTGACAATTTCACCGAAAATCACTTAGTAAAAGCCGTTTATTACACACCGAGCATTCATATTCTACCATTAAACATCAAAACACATGCAATTCATCCATGGGTAAATTTTTAAACACAAACCCTAGCTTAAAATAATGGTGGAAATAGCTAAATCGAGTTACCGAGACTTTAAAAATGTAAAGAACATTAAAAACGGGCTTCGAGATCACTTACAAATGAGTTTGGAAACTTGATCCAAACCATAGCCATGGCTTCCATGTAAATTTCGGCTGAATGGGGAAGAAGATGGACAATTTTGGCTTATTTTCCCTTTTTAATTCTTTTAATTATTAGATTACCAAAATACCCCTAACTTAAAAATATTCTATTTCACACATTTCATGTCTATTTTTGTCCAAAAATTAACCAATGGTCTAATTACCATTTAAGGACATCATATTTAGATTTTCAAATCAATTTGACACCTCTAACATGTAGAACTCAACTTTTGCACTTTTTACAATTTAGTCCTTTTGACTAAATTGAGTGCCCAATCATCAAAATTTTCTGAGGAAATTTTCATGAAATCATACTGTGAAATTTTAGAACATAAAAATATAATAAAAATAAGTTTTCTTACGTCAAATTTGTGGTTCCGAAACCACTGTTCCGACTAGGCCCTAATTCGGGATTTTACAGATCTTTCGTTGATGTCATCTCTACTTCCATTGCCCATGCCAAACAAGTCTCTAGGGATGTTATGGAGTACAACGTACCAACCCTCATCAGTTGGATCTTTCGAGTAAAAAACTTGTTTTACTTGAGAAGAAAATACATACAGCTCGTCTATCAATTGTTGTCCAGTGTGAATTAGTCGAGAGAAGTTCACCATTTTAAGACCAAATTGATCTTTTTTTTAATTTGCGAGAAGTATTAACATCAACCCAATCATATCGAAATAAGATAACTTTTCGTTTGCCATAGTAATCCAACTCAATAATGTCCGTAAGAAGTCTGTAATACTCTACATTTCTCTCAACATGACTACTATCCCTAGCACTAGCATAGCTTGTAATTAAAGAATTAACAACTATTCCACAATTTTGAGTACTCCTCAATCTTTCACAAGATTTTGTATGAAAATGAAGAAAGCATTATATCTTTTTACTACTCTATTCGGATCTTGGGAAAGCCATTTAACTTCTTCATTGACGTCCTTTCCACTCCAAACTTATTGAATTGAAAGAAAATTGATTAATTATAATGTTATACGAAAACATTATTATTTGTCATTAAAAGTTTCAGTTGCATGCCGTCTGCCCTAACCATTCATGAAAAGATTTTGTGAATAACTTATGAATCTCTCGATATTGTAATCTTTGGGATCGTGAACGAGATCTCAAGACTTGTTTGAACTCACTATGTTAAAAAAGTGGATTACTTGGTTAGAGGATAAGCAAATGAAAAAGATGAATATTTATCAAATTCTAAAACTTACTTGCGTAATGGTTCAATTGAATCGTGGTGAAAAATAACATATCGGTGTGCTTGTACCTAAGATCTATCATCTAAGTGTGCATTTTCAACTTTACCGATTGGTTGTCCATAACTTCGAAATAGATAAGTTTCAACCAAGTTATGATTAGTGAGCCCAGCATTTCTACTTGGTCTATTCAGTCTTGTCTCAACATATTCTAAATATTTATAGTAGAAATCGTACATTCCTCTGCTAAGTAACCTTCAGCAATTGATCCTTCTGGATAACGCTTATTACGACAATAAGATTTCAATTTGTATAGGAACCTAAACATGAAATACAACATTATCAAAAGATGTAATTAAAGGTATATTCATGAATGAATGAAAACTTTGCAAATAAATTAGCACCTCTATAGGATATATCCACAGATAGAAAATTGGTCCACCAAGTTTTGCTTCATAAGGGAGATGGATTAGCGAGTGCACCATAATAGTGAAGAACAAAGATGGAAAGATCTTCTCCAAGTTGTATAAAGTCAAAGAGGCTCGATCTTTTACTTTCTCAAGTTCTTCAAAAATCAAAACTTTACCACAAATAACTTTCATTATATCGGATAGTTCAATTATACATGACGTCACCTTTTTTGACATACAACACTGTAAAGCAACTGGCAGTAATTCTTACATCAAGATGTGATAATCATGTGGTTTTAGGAAATATAGTCTTTTATCTTTAAGACTCACACATTAAGATATATTTGATGCATATGCAACTAGGACCTTTATATCCCTCAACATCGTGCAGAACACTTCTTTTTCTTTCTTTGACATTGAAAAAATAGAAAGTGGCAACTGAGATTTTTCATTTGGAAGTAATTGGGGATGAAGAACATGCTAAATCCCCATGTCAACTAGATCAAGTCGACTCTTAATATTGTCTTTTAGTTTTCTATCGACATTGAGAATTGTCCCGATGATGTTTTCGCAAACGTTCTTTTTAATATGCATGACATCAAGATTGTGTCGCAATATGTAATGCTCCCAATAAGGTAACTAAAAAAATACTTCTTTTTTAACATAACCAATATACTCCTCCCTTGGTTTTCTCTTTGTTTGCATGTTGTGTGGTTGATTCATCTTCCCATAACTAAAATTGATATCTTTTAACATAAACAAGATTTCAGATCCAATGGTCTACTCAAGAGCTTTTCTGAACTCTTCAATACCATCAAATAGAGTCTTCTAAAATCTAAATCTATGATTTCTATCTAACTACCAACGATGCCCCATATAAGAGAACTTCTTCCTATTATATGATCACTTTGAACATGTTTGCATAGCACAACAAGGACAAGCATAATGTCCTTTGGTACTCTAACTAGATAAATTGGCATAAGCCAGGAAATCATTAATAGTCTACAACAAGCTGCACTAAATAAAAGTTCTCCTTTCTCAAGACATCATATGTTTCAACACCCACTCATAACTATTTAAACTCTTTAATAAGTGGTTGTATATAAATGTCAATATCATTAATCATAGATAAGATAAAAGAAGATTGCTTCATGCAAATCCACGGAGGAAAATTGCAAGGAACAGGTACTACAAGCCAAGTACCATACAAAGTACTCATGATTTTAGAATGATTAAATCCATCAGATGCTAGTCCAAGCCTCACATTCCGAGGATCGCTTGCAAAGCTTGGAAATTTACTATCAAATGATTTCTAAGCTAAAGAATCCGCAGGATGACTTAATAATCCATCATCGGTTTGTTAATCACGATGCCACCTTATAGACTTGGCTGTCTTTGATGACATGAAAAGCTTTTGAAGCCTTGGTATTAGTGGAAAATATCGCAAAATCTTTATTAGCTTCTTTCTTGATTGTGCCTCACCTTCATCTTCATTCACATCTTCTGCATTCATATTCATCCAACGAGATTTACTGCAAACATGACAAGACTGTTGGTTTTTCTGATCACCCCAATACAACATGCAGTCATTTAGGAAACTATGAATTTTTTCGTACCCTAGGCCTAAATCCTTTATCATTTTCTTTATATCTTCATTCATTTCATTAAGTATCTTGTAGAACTTCACTGCTTCTCCATTTGGCTCTTCATCAAATGCACTTCTTCCTGTTTCGGTAAAAGCATTTCCACCAATATCACAATCATTGGATGGAATAATTTCAGGTTGAAATGATTGCAAATCATGATTGTGCATATTAAATGTATCCCTTAACATACCTTCCATGTTATCTTCTCTAACAGACTAATGGTAAGCATTATGAGGATAAGCCAGATTAATCGTTGAAGAGGTTCTACAAGTGTACACTCTCCATGGAAAATCCATTTTTTATACCCCCAAATAAGGCCAACAACAATTAGATGTTCGTAGGCAACTTCACGAATATGCCAATTGATGTTGCCACACTTTTTACACAGGCAAAGAATCATATTCTCTTGGCTTGCATTTTGTAAAATTTAGAAAAGTCTATACTCCATTTCGATATTCATTGCTTACCCTTGACAAATCTATCCAACTCTTATCCATTTTGTAGTTTCTGAAGTCTAAAATTGACAATAAATTACGGTTACTTAAGTGTTCTAAATAGATTTAATGCATATTTATAATACGATTACTTAAGTGTTCTAAATAGATATAAGTCAAATTTAAGGCTGTAAATAAATTGTTTAATAAGTTGGATTTTGTTTATTTATATTCGTTTGTTAAGTTGAATAAATCAACATTAATAAAATTTAAATTTAATTATTAAATTAACCTAATATAAATGAAACATATCCAAACTATTTGTCTTCATGCTAGTTTAAAACTAATTTAGTAAATCATTTAAAATCAACTATTGTTTAATTATATAATTAATACTATTATTGTTCATGTGTTTCTTTTATTTATTTATAATTTGTTTATTACTACTTATGTTTGTTTATTTATATATTAAAAAATAAGAAATGTGTTACTTATATAATTAAATGAACACATTTAACCTAAACTAGTAATATCACAATGAGATATGTAATATATCATGCCGTAATTCAAATCACTAACATGGATTTATCTCAAAAAATAATGTATTAAATTAAAACATGTAAATAATACGAGGTACTTACAAATGCAATTAAGGAGAGCTTAAAATGGAGTTGTTTGAGTAGGCAATTCAAATGAGCCTATCGAATACTTCTTTTATAGGGATCCAATTCACTGTTCCAATAAAAAAAAACATAATAAATAAAATATAAGAGAAATTTTTGTATTTATCTACGTGTATTTCATGTTATTTTTTAATTTTTAAAAAATTTAAATTATTTATTGACGTGATATATAAGACAAATATTGTCATGTTAACATGAAGTATACATGAAGCTTAAAAACAATTTAACTCTTTTTAAAAAAAGCTAAATTTAATTTTAAAAAATTAATGTCAAATTGATAAGAGAATATAAATATTAATAACTAAATCATTATTATATTAAAAATTGAGACCATTATTTTGAGAAACACTTTGAATACAATACCATTGTAATGTGATTATGTAATAGTTAATTTGTATTCCTTGATTTTTTTTATTCATTCCTGAATAAAATTAAATATACCTTTACCTAAATAAATAAAAATATGCATTAAAAGATTCATACTTTAGGGATTTTAATTTTATGCTTAAAGAATATAAATGGTCATACTTATTGTATTAACATTTTGTTACATCGTTAATACTAATTAAAACCCGACCATCTCTATTTTAGAAGTAAATTATTATAAATTTAATAAACATATGATATATATTAAGTAATTTTTTCCAAAAACAAAATATTTAACAAATTTTAGACAAAATTTGATAAAAATACTAATTTGATAGAAATACTAAATTTAAAAAAAAGTATTTAACCTTTACTTTTTTCAATTATAGAAACAAATCTCAAAATTTGTAAAAATAGAAGAATGATTTATGGAAGCACTTTATATGGAAGCATTAGTCTCCCAATAAAACAAGATTTATGTACTAATGGAATAATATTGACTTTTAACTTTAGAGAAGGCCAATTGTTTGCAATCATTGGCAATTGTTATACCCTATAAAGACCATGACAAGCAATCCTCGCCAAAGGAAAACAATACTTAATAAAGAAGGCCATAAGATCTTAAACAAATTTTCTAAGAAGACCAGCACTTGTGTTCATCATTTCCCAATACCAACTTCTCAACACAAAACTATGCCTTGACTAGTTACATTAAATCAACTCAGACACCCATAAATCTGATCAACCATGACCCTATTTTAAATTTAACTTCAACACAAAACTATGCCTTGTACATGGTCTACAATGAGAATTAATCTGTATATGAAAATTTAAATAGTTAAAGATGCTTTGTACGAGAATGAATACCAGAATGAAACTGAGCTAATTGTAGTCCTCCTCCAGGAATTTGGTCTGAGAGAAGCACAACATAAAGTTAGGCAAATACATATGCTACTTAAAGAATATATATTTCCACATGTCAAATAAGCAGTTTATTTCCTCACCTTAATGTCTGACAATCTTTAATGGTCCATCTGCTCCAACTTTATTTCTTTGGTCCGTTGACCAACTGTTTGTAGCCTTATTTTGCTGATCTTTAGCTGTAAACAGAAACCATGGCCCATCATATATTGTGTCTTCTAAAAACAGAAATACAGAAACCATGCATAAATAAGCATAACAAGAAAGCAAATAAGGACATTGTAACCTCTTTTACATGACAGTTTACTTTTCAATAAAATAAAATATCATGTTAAAAGCAAATAAGGACATGGGAAATGAGGATAGAAAGCATATGCATCAATACTATTGAAGACTAAAACTAAACTCTTTCTATGAGAGTTTACTTTTCAATTCATTCCTACCAATAAACTTTTCAATTCATTGTATAAAACAAACAATAGGTTGTATAAAACAGTATACTTTTCAATTGATTGTATAAAACAAACAGAAACTAAACCCTTTCTATAACAGTTTACTGCAAATTAATCCATATACCAATCCGTTACTCAATATCTAACAATCATATTTTATCTAGGTGAGATATTTAGAACCCTGACTCTTGCTCCAATCTATTAAATTTAAATATATTAATGAAAAAATACACAAAAATGCATGAACAGATTAAAAGATTTAAATTATAAAAAGACAGAAGAAAAGAAAAGAACAAAAACACAGAGTGCAAAGATAAGAGCATAATTATAAACAGTGTCTTTAAATTTCTCCTTATCAAGGAATTGAAGTATAAGGAACACAAGTTCTCTGCTAAGTACAACCCAATCCAGAATACTCACTTTTATAATTGAGATTAAAAACAGTGAGATTTATGGAGTTTAATAAGATTTTTGAGTTCAAATCCAATGTCAAAACCCTTAGATTCAGAATTCAACAAATTGATTCTTCTTTAAAATTTTTAATTTATTTTGAATTTGATAATATGGATATGAATTAAGCAACTTGTAGCGAACTCATAAAAAAAATTTAAAAAAATTACAGTTCCAACTCGTAAAATTCAACAACCCAATAACATTATCCGAAAATTAAAAAAAAAGCATATAAAAAATATAGAATGAAATTAAAAATTACCAGATTAATTACACAAATCGGGAGAAATTTCTAGAGAAAGCGAAGAGAACGACAGGTCGTTTTACTGGAGAAAGCGAAGAGAAAAGGGTTAGGATTTGAAAGATGAGAAAATGAATTAACAAACAAACAAAATGAAAAACATAAAAACTTACACGGCGATACAGCAGAGGACTATCGACGGCGATGCAGCAGACGTTGGGGAAAAAAGTTAGGGATTTCGGGGAAAAAAACTAAGGTCATCAAAACGACGCCCTTTCAATAAAATTTAATAAATTTCCACGGCTTTTATAGGTAAAATGTTGCTATTGCGTACCTTTTGTGGCGTTTATTAAAAAATGCCGCTACTGCTTTACCTTTTGTGACGTTTTTCTCATAAACGCTGTTACTGCTTTATTTATTGTGGCATTTTTCGATTAGCGCCACTAATGTATAACCTTTGCGGCGTTTTCAATCCAAACGCAAAACGCCGCTAAAAGCTTAATTTCACTATTATATTATGGGATCTCCGATGCTTACTATAGTAAGACTACTCTTAAGATGTTTTCAACGTTGATTATTCAAAGGCCAAAACCATTCCAGAATAAGACAATAAAGAGCCACCATTTCTAATATATCTATTTTAACTGTGTTGTTTGGATTGCATAATTAATATAAAGATACAGAGATTAATGGTTTCCTTCGATTAAGGTGTTTGGATTGCACCACTGAAGTGCTTGCTGGTTTTATATAATATATAGAAATAGAGATTTCTGGTTTCCTTAGATGACAAATATATTTCGTATTAGGTTGGAATCTTAAGAATGATCTATTTTGACTGTATTTTTTTAGCTGTTTGAAGTGCGTTTGCTCCAACTTTCACCAGAGTCTTCTGCTTAAGTTGAAAAGCAAAGGGTTCTGGGAGCTCCCAAAAACTCAAAGGAGTTACTCATTAAGAGTTTTGAGTTGATATTTAAACTTCCTACCCAAAAGAATTATGGGGCCATTTGTTTCGTCTTTGCTTTTATTATTATAATAGTTTTACTTTATTTATTTTAATATTGTTATATTTTTAGAGTATATTTCAATATCAATATATCATTATTCTTAATATATATTTAGTTCATGATTTTAAATAATATGTAATATTTAATTTAAATTTAAATTTATATTAACTAAATATAAATATTATTTATTAAAAATAATCTATATAATTAATTGCTTATAATAAAATATAAGTTAATAAATTTAATTTAATGTTGCTAATAATCATTTTACTTTTTATTACAATTTATCTCATTGATATTGTTGTGTTTCCATACAAACATATATCCTACCATGAGTTTAATCACATCGCTATAATTCTCAAACTCACTGTTACAACATTCAATCTTATTGTTACCACCATTTTTAATGTCACTTAGTTAATTTCACTGCCCATCTAAAAATAGCGTCCTCTTGATAACTAGACCTCCATTAGGACTCTTCAATTTATTGTTTTAATCTTCCTTTTATTTATTTTATTTTTAACAATTTTAATTCCATTTTGTTTTTAATATATAATAAATTATTTGGGTTTTTTCCATGTAGTTAATTTATTTTAAATAATTTTATTTAAAAGTTTAAGTTTTTCATTTAAAATAATAAATAGATTTATATTATAATTAGTTCTCTTCTCTGTGCAATGAACATGTGTATTGTTTAATTTTAAAAGCAAAAGTTTGTAATATATATATAGTTTTCTACTAATATTGTAATACAAAATTAAAATTATATTTTCTATGGTCGTATTTATTTATGAAATCGAACTTCGGAATATAACAATAATAAAATTATTTTTAGATAATTATTTTCAAAAAATTATAATTACTTAATTAGTTTATTATATTTATTACTGAAAGATGATTTTTAGAACAAATAAAATTATATTTTTAGAATGAATAAAATGATAGGATCTAATTTTTAAATTTTAATAAAAGAATTACTTAAATTTAAAAGGTTGGAATTTACCCATTGCCAAAACCTATAATTCTCTTTTTATTTCCTCAAATTCATTTTACATACTTAATTTTAGAATTGAATGAATGAATATTTTTTCCTTATTTATTTATATTTAAAAATATTATTTCAATTTGACAAAAAATAGAGGTAAATTTATTCATTCAAATAAATTAACAAAATATGTTATTATTATACTAAATAATTTAAGTTGGTCTGATAGACAGTAAGCTTATTTACGGTTAATATAAAAATAGTAATAATAGTAAAATTAAATATTATAACAATATTATAACACTAAATTAAAAAGAAAAACTAAATCTACCTCACTATACCCAAAATCAGATATTGATGAAAAATAATGTGAACGATAACATGCATTCAAATAGAAATTTTAGTGCGTTTGAAACTGAAGTAAAATTATTTGCGTGTGTTCCACCACATTAAAAGTGCAGTGAAATGAAAACCACCTTAAATCCGCTTTCTCAACCACCATATCAAACTCCACCAAAGTACAGCTATTGTCACCACTAGTTCATCGGTGCTGATGCCATCTATATATTAAGTCACAAGCAACAAGTGAACTGACCTATAAAAGTAGTCTCTGTGGACCTCTTATCAGTATTATTTTCCTGAAATTGATACGAAATCTAAGTGGTTGCTATAAACAGGAACTTATTTCTTTAGGCAGAAAGTAAAAGGAACCAAACTATTATTATTATTATTATTACGCACCACTAACAAGAAATGTGTGCATATAGTAGCATATGCTTTCCCATCGCAACTTCATCATATATATATATATATATATCTTATGCTATATTTGGTTAATGGGATTTTATATAATGTCAAATCTTTTAATAGTTTTCTCTAACACTTGTAGTTGAAGCCTCGAGGTGTTTATAAAAGGGTTCAAGTTGAAGTTTAAATAATCATATTCAATTCATACAGTGGGAGTGAAGATAAGTAAAATGGGGTCAAAGAAGCCTTTCCTGGTGGCGCTTCTAGTGCATGCTCTTTCTTCTGGCATGATCTTACTGTCCAAGGCAGTATTCAATATGGGTATGAATATATCTGTGTTTGTCTTCTACAGACAAGTTGCTGGAACAATTTTCATGGTCCCTTTCGCCATGGTTTTCGAAGGGTAATTTTAAAGTTTTTCCTCTCATCTTTTTCTTCGTAATTGAAAACAACTATATATATTAAGCTATCAATTTCCCATAAGTCGTTTCTCCGTCGTTCCAGAAAACACGCCAAGCCACTTTCAATACTGACCTGTTTGAAGATTTTTATGCTTGCTTCGCTGGGGTAAGTAAATTTCTGGTCGAATGAAAGGTGTTAATTAGGATGACTGAAGAATTTTTAGCTGTTAAATAATTTGAATACTAATGGAATTCGTCAGAACTATTCGTTTTGTTATTAATTTTTTTAAATTTCAGGATTACCTTAACCTTGAATATTTACGGAGTAGCACTCATTTACACATCTGCAAGCCTTGGTGCTGCCACCATTAATTGCATTCCAGTCATAACGTTTGCCTTCGCAGTTTTACTCAGGCAGGTTTCATTAGCTTCTTTTCTTTGTACCACTTATGGTTAGCCTTACTTTTACATTTTGTTTTATTTTATTTTATATTTGATAAAAGATTTATGCGAAACATCTGCCATCATTTATTATTCAGATGAGCTAATTTATAATTTCAATGGCTAAGCCATGAAAGAGAGATAATTACTATACTATTTTTTTCTAAATATATTTTTAACCTTAATTTTTTTGTCAATTTTATCTTTTATATTTTTACCTAATTTTAATTATTTACCTTTAAAAAAAATTAAATTATTTTAACGAAAATACTAACAAAAATTTTAAATTTTTAACAATGTTGGCTATATAAACTTAATATTAATAAAACATTATTTATCTCATATATTATGTCAATAAATAATTTAAAATATTTAAAATAAAAATATATTATAAAAGTTCATAAAATAAAAAAATTAACATGAAATACATGTATATTATTATATGAGTTGTCATGCTTAAAATTTAACACTTTAATTGTACTTTTAAAAAAATAACAATTTAATAATTTTTAAAATTGAATAAAAGTTAAAAGTTAAATTTAATTAAAAATAAATATTAAATTAAAAAATAAATATTAAAAACTAAACTTATTATTATGATGTTCTTTAAAGACTTGCAATTATATAACCTTTTCAAATATGCGCACTAATTAGTATCATAAAAAATGAAATTCTTTTCATAAAAAGTTGAGAAAGAATCCTTTAGTCAATTATTAATAAAATATTATTTTTTCAAAAATATTATTTAATAATTATCTACTAATTTTCTGAAAAAATAGTATTAGAGAAGAGAGAAATTTGAACAGTTTTCAATTTTCAAGGCAAAGTTTTAATTGAAAGAGCAAGAATACAGGATGGAGAAGGTGAGAGTGAAGACTGTACCTGGCATTGCAAAAGTTGCAGGTATAGTGGTGTGCATGGCTGGGGTTGTCACTCTAGCCTTTTACAAAGGTCCCGCTTTGAAACCTCCCTTCCATCTTCATAATTTCCGCCCCCATAGCGGCGCCCAGGATGGTGACCATGACCATGCTTCTTCTGCCAAAAATTGGATAATTGGATGTTTCCTCTTACTAGCTTCCTGCATATGTTGGGCTCTATGGCTTGTACTTCAGGTACCATTCTCAGCCATTAATTCATTTCCCTTAGAATTAATACCAACATTAACCCCCCCTTTCTTTTTTGTATACCAAGTTAAGTTTGGAAAATTTGGTTATTAGTCCCTTTCCTTTACAAAATTTTTAGATTTAGTCTTTATACTTTTCAAATTTTAAAAATTTAGTCCTACTCAAACAATAACAATTAAATCTATTTAGTTAAATTCAATTACTAGTTCTGTATTATGAGTACAATTGTAGATCTACTTCATATTCTTTAACTGAATCATTGCAAGTCTTTATACCTTTTGAATTTTAAAATTTCAGTCTTGATGTAAATAACAATCATTGATCCATTAATTGGATATTTAGTTAGTAATATATAGAAACAGTAAATTGATATGACATCACATATATGATAATATAATTGTCGCATCATATTATGAAAATATAAACTTAATGAGTTGAAAATTAAAAATTTGAAAAGTAAAAGGACTAAATTCAATTATTGAGATTAAATCTATAACTTTCCTAAAGTATAGGGACTAATAGCATAATTTAACCTTTATACTATGTCATTTAAACTTCAAAACCTATAAGCTGCTTCCACAATCAAATGTTTAAATCGATGAATCACAATGACAACCACATATTGATGTCATTTGATGGTTCAAAATTTGACGATAACAGGCTCACATTTTGAAAAGCTACCCTTCCAAGCTTACTTTCACAAGCATTCAGTGCTTGTCGAGTGCGGTCCAGTCATTTATTGTTGCTATTGCTTTGGAAAGAGATCCTCGTCAGTGGAAGTTGGGATGGAATTTTAGACTGCTCGCAGTAGTTTATTGTGTAAGCAAACACAAAGATTCTTCTATTATCTAACAAAATCTATCTTTGCGTTTAGTAAAGTAGGAGAACATAAAGAAAAGAAATTAGATTTAATCCAAGAATTATTCTAAAAACCAATGTTGTCCCACTTGTTTCTACCTTTTCTTTAGCAGTGATTTATTCGTTAAGATGATTTGAACTTGTTGCTTTAATCTACAATAGGGGATTTTCGTGACCGGTGTTGCATACTACTTGCAAGCATGGGTGATTGCAAAGAAAGGGCCAGTTTTTCATGCAGTGATGATACCATCGAATCTAATAATGACAAGTCTTGGTTCTGTATTTCTATTAGGCGAGACCATTAACCTTGGAAGGTAAACACTTTTGATCTTGACCAAATTCAACTAAGACATTATGCAAAAGCTCGGAGAGGAGAGGTTTAATTTTATTATATCTTCTACAAATAATTTGATGATATAGCATGCTGATAAAGTTTTCTTTATGTAGTTAGCAATGCACTCTTTAAGTTTGTTCTCAACTCTTAAAGAGTGGAAGCTATGACCGCTGAAGAGTAAGTGTATTGTGGCTCAAAACACTACAAGCAGTGGCGGGTAGTAAAATTTTCAAAAATTTTAGAAGTTAAATAAAATTGTATTTTTAAAAATTGGGGCCTAATTAAAATTTTTGTGAAATTAATGAGAATTTCAAATATTTTAAGTGAGCTTACTTAAAATTTTTAAAACAAAAATATAATAAAAATCTTCAAAAAATTTAGGGGTTTAATTAAAATTTTCTAAAAGTTTTAAGAAAAAACTCAATTTCCTAAAATTTTGTGGGGGGTTTTAGGATCTTTAAACGTTCCGCATCTAACTACAAAACATTTCAAATCCAAAAACTTTAGGATATAAAGATGCTTTAAACAACCAGAGAATTAGCTAAACCAAATGGTACCTCAGTTGCTATATCTTATAAGTCTTGAGTTCGAATTACTTTATACTTTTGAAATTTTGATGTATATATTATGTTCTATATTGTGGTTGTAGTGTTTTGGGTGCAATCATGTTAGTGATAAGCCTTTACAGTGTTTTATGGGGAAAGAGCAAAGAACAGAACGTTGATAACGTGGGTTGTTTGCCTGTTGAAAATCAAACACAAGTAAAGGAAACAGCCGTTAGCAGCAGCCCTCGGACATCGTTATCTACGTAACTAATTATTGTCATGTTCGTTGATTGTATTTCTAAATCTTTATTTCTTCTTTTTCCCCTCCCATTTCGTAATTGTATTATGGATTTGGACAAGCGCTTTATGTCTTCTTTTATTAAGGGACAATGTTACATTTAATTTTGGTTATTGGGTAATTTAGTGCAATAGATACTTAAAAATGTGTAATGTGAATCTGTATTAACAATTTGTTACTTAAAGTTTATATTTATTTCTAACGTGGTTAATCGACACATGTAGAACTATAAAATAATTTAATAAATGCTCACACTTGGTGCAAGTGTTATTGGGTTAAAATTTTAGTCTTGTAATCCCTGTGATTTTAGGGATTGGTCACCCGACCTTCTAAAGCCGACAGTATATCTCTAAATTGGCTAGCTTTCCTAGCCCTACCACAACTCCCCATTGGCTTAATTTGATCTTCTACTCCTTTCGTCATCTTGACCGGCACCTTCGAATCTTAGCTCTGATATCATTTGTCATGGGGGCTAGAACTTTAGTCTTGCAATTTGTGTGGTTTTAGGCGATTTCTTTGTTTCAAATCTGCCTAAGTCAACCTAACTCTCAAAAGATAAGAATTATCAATGGAAATTCTTCAAGGCACCGAAAATAAAGTGGAAGCAACTTAAAGGAAAAAGAGATCGAGTCGAACAAAAAAAAAACCACGAGAAAGCAATGTAGACAAGGTATTTAAGTAAATGCTCTCATAGTATTCTATTACTCAAGAAGAAAGTACAATGAGATGATTACAAATAAGGAGGAAGACATCTATTTATAGTTGAGCTCCCCTACATCCAATGGTACAATTTACTTTACATCGATGGTCAAGGTTGAAGCCAATCTACAATTGAGATTCTTAAGGGATTTACACAATTCTCTAATAATACAAAATCAAATATTCAAAGATTACAAATTTTCTAAGATTAGTTTTCATATTTACCATGGTAACCCTAGTTTTCTTTAAGTGTAAGGCTTCAAGTAGATGGGTTTCTCCACATGTTCCACGAATTGGGTTAACTCAAGTAGGTCAAATGAGCTCTATTTAATTAATTGACCTCTATGAAACGCTCTTTGTTCATTAATCATGGGTTTTGATCTACGACCCATGATACATATATGTATAAGATATTCAATTGATAATTATAATGAACTTAAAACAAAAAAAAACATGAAAAGTAAAACAATTTAGATATTTAATGATTTCATTTATTATACAATATATAACATAATTTACAATACAAACTCAATATAAAAATAATCAAAATATTAAATAAAAATAATGAAAATAAATTTATTAAAATTTACCAAAAAAACTATTAATGTGCAAAAAATTAAACTAGTTATTGAATATGATTATTACTATTGACAAAAATAGGAAAAACTAACATGAAGGTACATAGCATAAAAATTTGGGAGTTATTGTAATAGTGTCAATTTTTTCCATGTTTGTAACACCTCTTACCTGGTCCAGTAGTCAAACTCGAGTAATAGGATGCTATTAACAAATATCAAACAATTACATGCAATTTATAATACAAAATCCCAATAAAAAATCACTACATCAAATATGATCGAGTATAACAAGTAATTCAATCAATTTCGGGTTTATATTGAGCTTACGAAAGCTTAAAATCAACCCGGTATCAAATAGGGATCAATTTGAAAAAAAACAAAAAGATGGAAAAATCTGCAAACAGGGGTCACACAGTCGTGTCTCCTAACCATGTGGGATGGGACACATAGCCATGTAGGCAAGCCATGCAACAAATTGATGTCATGTGGGGTTGGAGTCATACGGTCGTCCGAACAACCGTGTATACTGACCAAGGCTGTGTAGTCAAAAGTGTAAATATTCAAAAAAATATGTCACATGGCTGTGTCAATGGGTTGTGTAACAAACTGTGACCATGTGCACAAAAAATCATCCAAATCCTATAAACTACACAGTCGTCTCTAGTGTCGTGTAAGGCACACAACTGTGTATTAGACCATGTGTACCTAAAAATACCTTCCAAAACAAGATATTCAACCTTAACTCACTTATACTGTAACACTCCTAACCCGTAATTGTTGCAGGAATAGGGTTACGGAGCATTACCAAAATTTACTGAACAAATATAGATAATTTAAGACATTTACTATTCATATCTGAAACTAATCATATCATCCCTTAGATGGACCCTCAAAGCCCAATTTAAGCATTAGAATTAAGTCGGGACTAAACCAGGATCTCAAAAAAATTTTCGCGAAATTTCAATATTTTTCTTATGTACAGGGGTCACATGCTCGTATGAGTAGACTGCGTGGCTCACACGGCCAAGTGACATGCCTATTTCTCAGGCCGTCTGGGCATTCGATATGAGGCACACAGTTGTGTCCGAGCCCGTGTCCTTACCCGTGTAACTCTCTGACTTGTGCCACACGGCCTGCCACATGCCCGTGTGCTAAACCGGGTGGTTAATTTAATTTTCACAAAATTAAGTGCAGGATTCACACGGCCGAGGCACATGCCTGTGTTCTAGGCCATGTGTCACACACGGCCGAGACACACATTCGTGTGCCTAATTGTAACGCCCCAAAATTCTTATTTTTGTTATTGTGAAAATGTGACACAAATGTGTATTTGTATTAGTAGTTAAGTGCTCTGGGTGTGTCTGGGAGGTTTGGTAAATTCTAGTATTTTTCCAACTTAACCTCTATTTTTGGCTAGTAGGTTTTTAATTAAAAGTTCATAAGTACTAACCAAAATGGGCCTGCTAGTTTGGTGGTTAAGGGGAGTGTTGGTTGGCAGTGGGTCAGGAGTTCGAATCCCTGCGTGAGTGTAAGGACAAATATTTTTATTTGCTCGTCGGTCGGAGAGTTTGAGTTGTATTGGAAATCTAAGTAGTGGGAGTTCGGTAGAAAGAATTTAGGGGAGTGGATTTTGGGGTTATCAGATTTTCTGAGCATTATCGTTTCTTTTTTGCAAAATTTCGGTTTTCCCAAAACTCCCCACCTTTCTGACGCCATATCTTCTCCCTTTCTTCTTCTCCTTTCGTTTTTCTATTGTCAAACCTGAATTCTTTGTTCCATTCTTCTTTTTGTTTCTGTCTCTTTTTATTGGCTACCACACCTTCGTTCCGTTGGGTCAATTTTCGTCACATGTTCTGGTAAGTGGAGTTTTTGCTCTCTTTAACTTATGATTTTTCCAACTTTGATTCGGGGGTTTTTAACATTTGGCAGCAGCGTCTCGCGTAAATTAAAGGTCTCATCGTGCTATTGGGTAATCAACTGTTTTGAGGTGCCGGGGTAAGCTTTTCATCACTTAAGGGATGCATTTCTCATTTTGGATTTGATTTTAGTTTGATCGATTAAGTGATAAATTGAGTGAAATTGATCAACTATAGTTTCTGGAGTGCTCAGGGATCGTTGTAGCATCAGGCAAAACTAGGTATGTACCCGATTGTACAGAAAATGAGGTTTCAATGGAAGTCGAAAACCCTACTGTCGACGCCACATGGGCATTTGGTCACCGGTATGGTAGGCCATGTGCCATAACAAGGGCATGTGATTGACGAGGCCAGGCCGTGCGCGCAAGACACGACCGTGTGATGGCCAGATAGGTCGTGTGAGACACACGGGCTAGACTGATTTGGGTCGTGTGGGCCACATGGGTGTGTGGGTCCACATTAATAGTCCACACAGGCGTGTGGGATTCTAGGCCAGGCTGTGTGATCCACACGGCCAAGGTCAAATTGGGCCAAATGGGCCACACGGGTGTGTGAGCCCATAGGGGTTAGCCACATGGGCATGTGAGCCCATTTAATTGAAATGTGTTCTAAGGTTGCACGGGTCGCCCAAGTCGACTGTGAACTTACTATTCGGTCGGTAAGCACTACTTAGACCCTTAAATACGTAACTATTTGTATGATGTATGTATTGAGTATGATGATTATATGAATGAATACTGAATTATATGTATAACTGATATTCATGTATTAGCATGTCATATACTGTATGTTGCATTGTATTGGGTCGAGATATTGATATTTGGATGAAGTGTATTGAAAGGCTCTTAAGCCTATTATCTAGCAGCTCAGCTACAATTTACTGATTATGTACCGCATTCGGTACTACTTGGGGTGTAGTGATGGGTGGGTGTTTTAAACCCCACATAGAGTGTAGGAATGGACGGAGATGGTGTGTAGAGGCTGGTTGGGTAGGACTTTGTTTACTGATTGATGTATAACTGATTCTGATACTGTGATGGGCTTAGGCATTAATGCATATCTGATACTAAAACTGAAATAGGCTAAGGTCCAAACTGCTACCGAACTGAAATGGGCTTAGGCCTAGACTGCATTTGACTGATAATATGTTGTTTGACTGTATGCATGTCTTCGGTGGGGATTACACATTGAGTTTACGTAAACTCACCCCTTTTTATTTTATCTGTATAGGTAATCCCCAGAATTAGACGGATCGGCGCGACAGAAGACTCAACGGTGACCACATGACTATTTAACCGATTTAATTCCATATAAGGTTTTTAATTCCTATTATTTTTGGAGAAATTTTTGATGTAATTTGGACTTTTGGACTATTTGCTTTTATTTTGGGATTTTTAACTGTTTCATGAATTTCTGAACTGCGACGAAATCACAGTTTTACTAAACACAACGTTTTTCCTAAAAGCAAGAGGTTTTCTTAAATATCACAATTTTAAAAGCTTCCACTATGGAATATATTTTTAAATGAATCAAATTAACGAGGAGATAGTTTTGAGATTGACGAAAGATAAATAAAAGCTAATAAACGGAAACGGTTTTAACTTGATAAATTCAATTTCAATTTCCATTCCGTGTAACATCGTCAAATTTGACCTTAATGTTTAGGCCGGGTTTAGAGTGTTACATTTAGTGGTATCAGAGTCAGGTTACAAAACTCAGCTGTGGATTTTTGGTTTTAAAACTTGTTTGCAGAACTGATAGGCAAATGATTTGACTTAGTATGTGGTACGCCGAGTCTCCGGCGCCGATCCTGTAAGTCTTCTGAAACTATCACAAGTTTAAATTGAAGATATTGTAGATAGTATATTCTGAAACGACTATAGATAGTATACTGAGAAAACACTCTAGGCTGTGTATACTAAAACTGTAGTAAAACCGATACTGTAGCAAAACTGATAGAGACTGTGATTTGCGAAATCCACTCTGAATTACTGAAACTGTTTATATAAAAAATCTGCTAATAAATATTGAAACTGTAACTGATCCATAAAATTATTAATATAGATAAAATCCTAAATCTACAATGAGCGTAATAGGTATTCGTGGACGTGGTACTAGAGGCTGAGGTAGGGGTCGTTCAGGGGTTCGAGCTGAGTCCTCTTCACTGGGCAGTATACCAAATCTGGACATGAGTGAGATGCCAATACCGGCTGCTACTAAGACTAGGTCACAAGATCGTAAGGCTGGGGATGACACATTGTCCCAGGCTATGTTAAGGATATTTGAGAGGGTCGCTGGGCCTAATACGGATCTAGGGGCCGTGGATGGTTATGGAACAACTCCGGTCCAATGGAGCTGAACTTTTTAGAGGTTCACTAGAGTCGCCCCTAATGTGGCCGAGTACTAGATTGAGGCCACGGAGCGGATTATGGATGACTTGGATTGCACCCCTGAGTAGAAACTGAAGGGTGCTCTCTGTTACGAGACGAGGCTTATCAATGATGGTTGACCGTTAGGGAGGGCACTCAGCCCGAATATCTATCCTGCGAGTTCTTTAAGACTACCTTCCAAGGGAAATATGCGGGAGCCAGTTATGTGGACGTTCATAGGAGAGAGTTTCTAAATCTCACTTAGGGGGATCGATCAGTGGCCTAGTATGGGGCCGAGTTCCTAAGGTTGAGCCGCTATGTGCGAGGTATGGTGGCATCGGTGTATGAGAGGTGTGTCCGCTTTGAGAATGGCCTCAGAGATAATTTGAGAGTTTTAATAGCTTTGCAGAGGGAGCGAGATTTTTCTATTCTGGTAAAAAAGGCAAAGATTGTCGAGGATGTTAAGCTCGTTGAGCGCCAAAACAGAGATAGAAAGAGGGGTAAGAACAAGAGGGATTCAAAGCCCTCGAGTTCTGTACAGAGGCCTAAGAAAAAGGCAGATCTGATAGACCAGTTAGAGCTGGGCCCCCTATTGCTTCTACTGGATTACAGCTGTGCGGAGATTATGGTAGACACCATCAGGGTGAATGTTGGAGGAGGACTAGGGTGTGTTTGAGGTGTGGGTCATTAGAGCACCGCATTTGGGAGTGTTCGCTGAGGGCCGATCAAATGCAAGCTCTGGGTACTGGTATTGTACAGCTACAGAGGATAGTACAATAGCCACCGATAGGCCGTGGTCAGGCTAGGGGTGGTAATGGTATGAGTCATGGATAGAGGGCACCGGATAGAGGTACTGGACAGGCTGATACGAGACAGCCTGCCTTGTTTACGTTGCACGTCACCGAAAGGATAGAGATTCTCCAAACATCATCACGGTACATTTCATATTTATGATGTGCCTTACACTGCACTGATAGTTATAGGATCTACATATTCCTATGTTGCCTATTCTATTTCCAAAAATCTAGAGATTCCGGTTGAGAGTACTTCTAATGAGGTGGCTATGCTAAGCCTGCTGGGGCAATCTGTTAGAGTTAGCAAACTGCTTAGGGATGTACCGTTAGAGGTTCAAGGGGCGGTCTTTTTGGTTGTCTTAATGAAACTTCTGTTTGGGGAGTTTGATCTGATTCTAGGGATGGATTGGCTGGTCAAGCACCGTGTTACTCTGGATTGTGTAACTAAGAGGGTCGCCCTGAGAACTGAGGAGAATGGTGAGGTTGTCGTGATTGGAGAACGCTGGAACTACCTTTCTAACGTGGTGTCTGCACTGGTAGTTGAGAAACTAGTTCGCAAGGAATGTGAGGCATACTTGGCCTACATAAGTGTTTTCGCTTCTTGGAACTCTACTGTTAAAGATATCCTCACTATAAGAGATTTTTCTGACTTCTTTCCTAAGGAGCTACCTAGTCTACCTCTGAATCGGGAAGTGGTGTTTAGGATTGAGCTTTTTCCTGGTATAGCTCAGGTGTCTATCGCTCCCTATCGAATGGCACCGAAAGAGCTTACCAAGTTTAAGGCTTAGATTCAAGAGTTGTTAGATCGTGGGTTCATTTGCCCTAGTGTGTCTTCGTGGGGAGCAGCGATAATGTTTGTTAAGAAGAAGGATGGATCCATGAGGATGTGTATTGACTATCGGTAACTAAATAAGTTGACCATTAAGAACAAGTATCCGCTACCAAGGATCAATTACCTGTTTGACTAGTTTTGAGGAGCTTCAGTATTCTCTAAGATTGATCTCTGATCTGGGTACCATCAGTTGACGGTTCAGGAGGCTGACGTACATAAGACGACGTTTAGGACTCATTATGGCCATTACGAGTTCCTAGTGATGCCATTTGGACTGACTAATGCACTGGCAACTTTTATGGATTTGATGAACTGAATATTTCGACCCTATCTGGATCAGTTTGTGGTGGTGTTCATCGATGACATATTGGTTTATTCGAGGACTGAGGATGAGCATGAGGAGCACCTTAAGATTATTCTTCAGATTTTGAGGGGAAAACAGCTCTATGCTAAGTTCAACAAGTGCAAGTTATGGTTATGTGAAGTAAGTTTTCTGGGTTATATGGTTTCTGCTGAGGGGATTCGAGTGGATCCTCGAAAGATTGAGGCTATATTGGATTGGAAGTAGCCTAGGAACGTGTCTGAGATCTGCAGCTTTCTAGGTCAAGCAGGTTATTACTGAGGGTTTGTAGAAGGTTTCTCACTGATTGCAGCACCCTTAATTAAGCTACTATGTAAGGGTGTACTGTTTGTTTGGACTGATCTTGCAGAAGAGAGCTTCGAAGCTCAAGATCTTGATCGACCGAGGCTCCTGCTCGACACTGACCTAAACTTGGAAAGGAGTTCACGGTTTATAGTGATGCATCACATGTCGGTTTGGGATGTGTATTGATGTAGGATGGTAAGGTGGTAGCATATACGTCATGTCAGCTTAAAACGCATGAGACGAACTACCCGATGTATGATTTGGAAATCACCGCTGTAGTTTTAACTCTGAAAATCTAGAGGCACTATCTGTATGGTGAGAAGTGTGTCATCTACACTGATCACAAGAGCTTCAAGTACCTCCTTACTCAGAAAGAACTGAATCTTAGGTGGGTTGAGCTACTTAAGGATTACAACTGTACCATTAAGTACCATCCTAGCAAGGCCAATGTGGTGGTCAATGTATTAAGCCTTAGGGGTATGACAGATCTGAGAGCGATGCTCACTCGACTTAGCTTGTTCGACGATAAGATTTTGTTGGTTGAGTTTCAAGTTAAATCAACTTGGATCGAGCAAATTAAGGGTAAACAGCTGGAGGATGAGTCTTTGGGTTTTCGGTTCCGACAGATTAAGAGTGGTAGCACTACAAACTTTGGGTTGAACTCTGAGGGTGTGTTATGTTTCTGAGGCTCGATATTTGTGTCGAATAATTTTGATTTGAGATAGTCTATACTAAGAGAGGCGTACAGTAGCCCTTACGCTATGCACCCTGGTAGGAATAAGATGTACCAAGATTTTTGAGAGTTGTATCGGTGGCCAGGATTGAAGCGAAAGGTTACTAATTTTGTGGCTAGATGTCTGACATGCCAGTAGGTTAAGGCTGAGCATCAGTTGCCTTAGGGTTTGCTGCAGTCAGTTAAGAGTCCGTTATGGAAATGGGAGCGAGTAACGATAGATTTTGGTAGTGGGTTGCCCTTAACACCCATTAAGAAGGATTCAGTGTAGGTCATCTTGGATCGATTTACCAAGTCTGCACACTTCATATTTCTGAGATAGTGAGACTGCATGGGGTATCAGTTTCGATTATCTCTGATAGGGATCCTCGCATCACGTCTCAGTTTTGGAAGAAGCTACATGAGGCTCTAGGTTCAAGGCTAGTCTTTAGTACTGCGTTTCATCCTCAGACTGATGGTCAATCAGAGAGGGTGATTCAGACACTGGAGGATATGTTGAGGAGCTGTGCTATCGATTTTTGAGGCAGTTAGGAGGAGTATCTGTCACTAGCGGAGTTTGCTTACAATAACAATTTCCAGTCTAGCATTCAGATGGCACCTTACGAGGATCTGTATGGTCGTAAGTGTCACACTCCTTTGTGTTGGATTGAGTTGGGTAAACGACGTGTTCTGGATCCTGAGATGGTTTCTGAGACTAAGGACAAGGTCAGATTGATTTGAGATAAACTGAAAGTAGCATCAGATAGACAGAAATCTTATGCGATTCTGAAGAGACGCGAGATTGAGTATTATGTGGGGGACTTAATATTTCTTAAGGCCTCGCCATGGAAAAAGATTTTGAGGTTCGATCATAAAGGCAAGCTGAGCCCTAGGTTTATTGGGTGGTACCGGATTCTGAAACGTGTGGGACCAGTCGCTTATCAGTTATATCTACCTCTAAAGATAAACCGTATTCACGATGTGTTACACATCTTGACTTTGAGGCGTTACCGCTCTGATCCCACTCATATTGTCCCTGTTGAGGAGATTGAGGTTAGGCCAGTCTTGACTTTTGAGGAGGAGCTAGTTCAGGTTCTGGATCGTGACGTTAAAGTTCTAAAGAAGAAGTCCATTCCACTGGTGAAGGTTCTATGGCGTAATCATAGCAATGAGGAAGCTACGATGCTCCAATAGTATCCTTACTTTTTCTGACCAGGTAAATTTCGAGGGCAAAATTTTCTTTTAGGGGGTAGAGTTGTAACGCCCCAAAATTCTTATTTTTGTTATTGTGAAAATGTGACACAAATGTGTATTTGCATTAGTGGTTAAGTGCTTTGGGAGTGTCTGGGAGGTCTTGGGTTCAAGCCTTGACTTTGGCAAATTCTAGTATTTTTCTGACTTAACCCCTATTTCAGGCTAGTAGGCTTTTAATTAAAAGTTTGTAAGTACTTACTAGAATGGGCTTGCTGGTCTAGTAGTTAAAGGGAGTGCTAGTTAGCAGAGGGTCAGGAGTTTGAATCCTTGCGTGAGTGTAAGGGTAAATATTTTTATTTGCTCGTCGGTCGGAGAGTTTGAGTTGTATTGGAAATCTGAGTAGTGGGAGTTTGGTAGAGAGAACTTAGGGGAGTTGATTTTGGGGTTATCAACTTTCTAAGCATTATCGTTTCCTTTTTGCAAAATTTCAATTTTACCAAAACTCCCCACCTTTCTGACGCCATCTCTTCTTCCTTTTTTCTTCTCATTTCATTTTTCTGTTGTCAAACCCGAATTCTTCTTTCCATTCTTCTTTCTATTTCCGTCTCTTTTTGTTGGCTACCACACCTTCGTTCTGTTGGGTCAATTTTCGTTACATATTCTAGTAAGTGGAGGTTTTTCTCTCTTTAACTTACGATTTTTCCAACATTGATTCAGGGGTTTTTGACGTTTGGCAGCAGCATCTCACGAGGATTAATGGTCTCATCGTGCTATGGCGTAATCAATTGTTTCGAGGTGCTGGGGGTAAGCTTTTCATCGCTTAAGGGATGTGTTTCTCGTTTCGAATTTAGTTTTAGTTCAATTGATTAAGTGAAAAATTGAGTTAAATTGGTCAATTATAGGTCCTAGAGTGCTCAGCGATCGTTGTAGCATAAGGTGAAACTAGGTGTGTACATGATTGTGCAGAAAATGAGGTTCCGACGAAAGCCAAAAACTCCACTATCGACGCCACACGGACTTGTGGTCGCCCGTGTGGTAGGCCGTGCACCATAACACGAGCGTGTAATCGACGAGGCAAGGCCGTGCGCGGAAGACACGATCGTGTAATGGCCAGGTAGGTCGTGTGCGACACATGGGCTAGACTAATTTAGGCCGTGTGGGCTACATGAGCATGTGGGTCCACACGATTGGTCCACACAAGCATGTGGTACTGTGGGCCAAGCCGTGTGATCCACACGGCCAAGGCCAAATTGGGTCGTATGGGCCATACAGGCATGTGGGCCCACATAGGCAGGCCACATGGGTTTGTGAGCCCATTTAACTAAAATGTGTTCTAAGGTTGCACGAGTCATCCAACTCGACTATGAACCTACTGTTGTGTTGGTAAGCACTACTTAGACCCTTAAATGCTTGAACTATTTGTATGATGTATGTACTGATCATAATGATTATATGAATGAATACTAAACTGTATGTATAACTGATATTCATGTATTAGCATGTCATATACTGTATGTTGTATTGCATTAGGTCGGGATATTGATATTCAGAGAAAGTTTACTGAAAGGCTTTTAAGCCTATTATCTGGTAGCTTAGCTACAATTTACTGATTATGTGCCGCATTCGGTACTACTTGGAGTGTAAGGATTGGTGGGTGTTTTAAACCACACATGGAGTGTAGGGATGGACGGAGATGGTGTGCAAAGGCTGGTTGGGTAGGACTTTGTTTACTGATTGAAGTATAACTGATTCTGTTACTGTGATGGGCTTAGGCCCTACTGTATATCTGATACTAAAATTGAAATGGGCTAAGGCCCGAAGCGCTACTAAACTGAAATGGGCTTAGGCCCAAACTGCATTTGACTGATAATTTGTTGTTTGACTGTATGCATGTCTTTGATGGGGATTACACTATGAGTTTACGTAAACTCACCCCTTTCTGTTTTATTTGTACATGTAATCCCTAGACTTAGACAGATTGTAACATCCCAGATTAGGGTCTAGTTGGAACAGTGGTTACAACACCACAAATCTTAAAAAGAAATAATTATTTTATGATTATTTGATGGTCTATGATATGATTGCATGTTTGTGTGAAATTTTCATGAAGAAATTTTATGCCTAAAGTGTCCAATTTAAAGTTAGGGACTAAATTAAATAAGTTGCAAAATGTGAGTTCTAGAAGCTATTAGCATGAAATTGCTATGGATTAAAATTTAGAAGGTATTAAATAGCAATTTGACCAATTTCTATAATTTTGGACAAAAATGGACATGCATGGGCAAAAATTTAAAGTTTAGTAAAAAGGGCATTTTGGTCATTAGGTTAATAAAGAATAAAAAGGGAAAAATAATTCAAAATTAGCTCATCTTCTCCAAGTGCTAGCTATAAATTTCAAAGGTTCAATAGCTAGGGTTTTCAACTTTTCAAGCTTGATTATAAGTGCTCCCAAGTCCTGTTATTGGTGTTCTTTACATTTTTGATATCCTTGAAGCATGATTTATCCATTTCTAGCCATATTTTGAAGTAGAGTTAATGTATGAAATTTGACCCATGTGTGACATGTTTGTATTTTGATGTTTAATGGAAGAATATGAAAGTTTGATGTGTGATGAACATCTTTTACTAAATGATTTTTAGTGAACACACCTAAAAAGGACTTATTTGTAAAAGATGTAGAAATGGGTAGTAGAAATGTGATTTATTGAGAAATATGGGCTGATATGAGTGAGAATATAAATCGACTAGGCTTGGGTAACCATGAAAATGCATGCATTTCATTTTACGAGCCTCGAGGCTAAAGTGTAAATAAGTGAAAAGTTAGGTGTAAAAAGGTAATTTTACCAAAGTATGAATTATGGGTCAATTCAAGCAATGTGTGTATTGAACAAGCTAAATTTGGCATTATAGATCAAGAAAAACATGATTCAGGTCTTGATCGGGGGAAAAACAAGGTTTACGAGGATTAGGCTTGTTTCTATCATTTTGTATTGAGGTAAGTTCATATGCAAATTATGCACTATGTACCAAACTTTTAATGCTTTAATGTTGCATTTATGGTAAGTACATATATAATTAATGTGATGTTGTATCATGTGATTAATGCTTAAATTTTATTATGAATAGTATCATGTGATTAATGCTTAAATTTTATTATGAATTATGCTTTGATTATTCCATGAGTATACAATTGAGGCTATGGATATTGAAATCAACATAACGAGCAAGTTTGATAGAAATATGGTATCGAAGAATCCCATTTGAACCTTAGGAATAGTTTAGGATACAAGTGACATGTCACTAGGGACTATGCGATCTGAGCTCATGAAATATGTGACACATGTTATGGGGTTCTTGGTCTGGTCTTGTATGTTCTACCGGTGGCTGGGTTGTCCCGCATTTGTTGCGGATACCTGACAGCTTATGTGAGCAGCCCGTGTAGCTACATCCTGACTAACAACTCGAGTGAGCAGACCCTTGAGTAGCTAGAAAGTGAGCAACATGTGATATGTGATATGAGGTAACATTGGCTACATATAGGGCACTTAGGTGCTAGATTCTGATGTATCCAATGATATTCCAAGTGTTCAACGGGTAGTCCAAAGAGAAGTTCAATGGGTAATCGTAATTAATACGTCAAAGATAAGAAAAAGTTATTATGTACAAGTGGGCACAGGTATGTACGTCAAACTCATGATAATACCATGGGATATGATGAACTTGTGGTAAGAATATATATATATATATATATATATATATGAAGAATACATTTAAGTGATTTGATAATAAAATGCAGGATTATGTTCATTATGTTAAATGTATGATTAATGCTTGTTTAAATTGCATTTTATTTGCATATGAACTTACTAAGCTTTAAAGCTTACCCCCTGTCCTTTCCCTTTTCTTATAGTGTCGCCAAGCTAGCTAGGGGATCGGAAGACGTCGGAGTTTTTGATCACACTATCAATTTGAAAATTTGGGTATAGTTAGTCTGAATATTTTGAGTATGACATGTATAGGGACTTGGTCTTTTTGTTATATGTCATATTGGTTTAGCCAAACGTGTTGCCTTATGGTAGTATTTGATTCATTTTGTATATGGCCATGTGATATGGTTCAAATTGATTATTTGGGTTGTAACCCTAATTAATTATGCATGCATGTAATATGTTATGCTTGATGTGGTTGCTTGTGAATGATATGTGAGATGAATGGCATATGTGCTTGATGAATGAGTTGTGGCTAATAAGTATGACCAAAGCTATGGTATAATCAAGTAAATTGAAAATAGGTTTTTCATGATGAATAAATATGAAATTGGTGTGGAATGCCATATAAAAGCATGATGGTTTGGATAGGTGATATGTTGACACTATAAAGTCATGGATTAATCATGTTTATAAATATTTGAGTAACTAAATGTACCATGTTGTATGCCTTAAAAAATGTATGAGTGAGTGAGCATTTAAAGGTGATGAATGGCTTGGAAAATAGCCTCAAATTTTTCCATATAGGTAGACACATGAGCGTGTATCTAGGCCGTGTGTGACACACGGTCTGCCCTATGTGCGTTGATTCGACCGTGTGTCCCCTGCACCCTAATTAGATGAAACATAATGCTCAGTAGTAAAAACACGGGCAGAGGCACGGCCGTATGCCTCAGCCATGTGAAGTCTGCACTTAATTTTGGAATTTAATTCGCCACAAGGCCTAAGCACATGGGCGTGTGACTTAGCTATGTGATCTTATTTGGGTAATGATGTCATAGTTAGAGAGTTACACGAGCGTGTCCCAAGCTACACGGGCGTGTGTGGCCACACGGCCTACCCACACGGGCATGTGACTTTTCAAAGTAGGAAAATTTTCTATGTTTTTCCAAAGTTTTCTAAAGTTCTTAGTTTTGTCCCGTACCACTCTCAGTGTATGTTTTGGGCCTCGTAGACCCATATAAAGGGCAATTTGCTTATGTATGAATGAAATTGATTGAAACGAAATTTTATGGCCCAGTTTTGTATGTGTGCTTGTGTTTAAGTCCTGTAATGCCTCGTATCCTGTCCCAGCTTGGGGTGTTACATTTATTGGTATCAGAGCTATAGTTTAGTCAGTTTTCGAACTAACGTAACATGTGTACGAGTCTAACTATACATGCCATACATATATTATGATAGTATGACAACTCCTGGCGATTTAAAAATGTGTTCTTATATAGTAAATAGATCCTGTTAGAGTAGTGGCGGATGATGTTGAAAGTAACGCACTTGCTCCCGCTGAGGAGCAGTGCCGTCTGGTAGTAGACCAACAACTGTTAGTAGAGGAGAATGAGGCAGGGAAGCCTTTCTCCATATGATGAATGCCTGGTACACGGAGTTTGTTCGAAATGCTCAACCTCTTCCGCCCCTTCAAAATCCTCAACCTGTACCCAAGTTCCTTAAGGTATGGATTTTATAAGATTTCATAGAACCCCAGTTGATAGAATTCGAAAGCAAGGAGCTGAAGAATTTTGGGCCAATGCCGATGATGACCTTGAGAAAGCAGAATTATGGCTTGAGAATTCTATTCAAGTATTCGATGAAATATCGTGCACACTTGAAGAATGTTTGAAGTGTCCTATTTCCTTGTTGGGAGACGCAACATATCATTGGTGGAAGATAGTAGTTTCAGTGGTTCCGAAAGAATAGGTCACATGGAAATTCTTTCAAGAGAAGTTCCGAAAGAAATACATTAGTGAGTGGTTCATCGATTGAGAGCGTAAGGAATTTCTTGACTTGAAACAAGGCTACATGTTAGTTACTGAGTACGAAAAAGAGTTTGTCTGGCTCAGCAAATATGCTCTAGAGTGTGTATCTTTTGAAGCTAAAATGTGTAGAAGGTTTGAAGACAGACTTAATGACGATATTAGAGTATTAGTGGGTATTCTTGAGCTGAAAGAATTTGTTGTGCTGGTTGATCAAACTTGTAAAGCTGAAGAACTGACCAAGGAAAAGAGAAAAGCTGAGGCTGAGGCTAGAGATATAAGAAAGAGGCCAATGAGCAAGTCATTTCCATCTAGTCTAAGAAATCCAGAGATATGTATTCTCGTTCTCATGTGTCGGCTCAGCATTCATACAGAAATTGTAAGAAGCAAAATTTAGGTTTTAAATCTCAGGCTACCTCTGTGGCTAGTATGGGTAATGCTAGACCTTCCAGACTTGAGTGCCAACAATGTGGTAGAAGTCATTTTGGTATGTGTAGGATGAACGATAGATCTTTTTTCCGATGTGGTTCTTAAGACCACTATATCAAAGACTGTCTCAAGATGATCGAGAAAGAAAAATTTCAGCGTGCAAGACTGAGTAGTACGGCTACAAAAGGGAGACCCTTGAGAAATGTTGGTAATAGGTCTAGTAGCAAAAATAGAACAAGGGATATAGTTGTGAGATCCGAAGCTAGAGCTCCGAATAGAGCCTATGCCATATTTGTGTGTGAGGATGCATGTTCTCCCAATGTGATTACTGGTACTTTTTCTCTTTATGATTCTACTGTTATTGCCTTGATTGACTCTAGTTTTACTCATTCATATGTGTGTATGAAATTGGTATCTAGCATGAATATGCCTGTTGAGTCCATGAAATTTATGATTAAAGTGTCAAACCCGTTAGGCAAGCATGTTTTAGTTGGTAAGGTATGCAAGAAATGTTCCTTGATGATTAGAGGTCATTATTTATTGGCTGATTTGATGTTGTTACCGTTTGATGAATCTGATGTTATATTGGGTATGGATTGGTTGACATTTCATGATGCTGTAGTAAATTGTAGATGGAAAATTATTGAATTGAAATATGAAAATGGTGAAATTCTTCGAGTTGAATTTGATGAGTCAGATAGGTTGCCAATCGTTGTTTCTTCAATTTTTGCTCAAAAATGTATGAAAAAATGGTGTGAAGCTTGTTTGGCTTATGTGTTGAATACAAAAAAATCTGAATCGAAAATTGAATCAATGTCTATCATATGTGAGTATTTGGATGTGTTCTCGGAAGAATTGCAAGGTTTACCTCCAACTAGAGAAGTGGAGTTTGGTATTGATGTCATGCCAAGGACAGCTCCTATTTCGATTGCTCCGTATAGGATGGCCCCGAGTCACAGTTGCAAGAATTGACTGACAAGGGTTTTGTGAAACCGAGCTTTTCATTGTGGGGTGCTCCGGTATTATTCGTGAAAAATAACGATGGTTCTATGAGATTGTGTATAGACTACCGACAGCTTAGTAAGGTAACAATCAAGAACAAGTATCCTTTACCAAGGATTGATGACCTGTTGATCAATTGAAAGGAGCAACATGGTTTTCTAGAACATACTTGAGGTTTGGTTACTCTCAGTTATGATTTAAGGAGTCGGATGTGCCTAAAACTGCTTTTAGAATAAGGTTTGACCACTATGAATTTCTTGTTATGCCATTTGGGTTAACGAATGCTCCTGATGTGTTTATGGATTTAATGAATAAAATATTTCGGCCATATTTGGACAAGTTTGTTGTTTTGTTTATTGACAATATTTTGATTTATTCGGGAGATGAGACAGAGCATCCCAAGCACTTCAGAACTATTTTGCAGACTTTAAGAGACAGACAGTTGTATGCTAAGTTTAGTAAAAGAGAGTTTTGGCTTCAAGAAGTTGGATTCTTGGGCCATATTGTTTCAGGTGATGGTATCCGAGTTGATCCTAGCAAGATTTCTGCTATCATTGAATGGAAACCACCAAGGAATGTATCCGAGGTTAGCAGCTTTTTGGGCTTAGCCGGTTACTAATGACAGTTTGTGAAAGGGTTTTCTATGATCGCCATTCATATGACAAGCTTGCTTCAAAAGGATGTTAAGTTCGAGTGGTCAAAAAAGTATCAGCAAAGCTTCAAGAAATTGAAGATGTTATTGATTGAAGCATCGATTTTGGTGCAACCCAAGTCAGGTAAATAATTTGTGTGATGCTTCCTTAAATGGTTTTGGATGTGTACTTGTGTAGGAGGGTAAAGTCATAGCTTACACTTCGTCGTTGAAGCCTCATGAAAAGAACTATCTGACACATGACTTAGAGTTGGCTACCATAGTGTTTACTTTGAAGATTTGGCTACATTATTTATTTGGTGAAAAATGCCATATCTATATTGATCACAAAAGTCTTAAGTACTTGATAACTCAATAGGGCTTGAACTTGGGGCAACGAAGATGGTTAGAAGTGTTAAAAGATTATGAGCTTTTAATTGATTACCATCCGGATAAGATGAATGTGGTCACCGACGCTTTGAGTAGGAAGTTATTGTTTGCCTTAAGGGCTATGAATACACGACTGACTTTGTCAGATGATGGTTCAATTCTAGCCGAGTTGAGAGCTAGATCAACTTTTCTTGAATAGATTTGTGATGCTCAGAAAGTTGATAAAGAGTTACAAGCTAAGAGAATTCAGTGTGAGTCCAGCAGTGAACTGGATTTTCTGAGTGACTCCAATGGTTGTTTGAGATTTTGCGGTAGGATTTGTGTTCCGAAGGACACTGAGTTGATTCGGAATATTTTACATGAGGCACACAATGATTGTTTGTCAGTTCACCCGAGTAGTACAAAAATGTATAATGACTTGAAGAAAATGTATTGGTGGAATGGTAGAAAAGAGATATCTCAGAGTTTGTATCGAAGTGCTTAGTTTTTCAGCAAGTAAAGGCTGAACACCAAGTACCATTAGGTTTACTTTAGCCCATCATGGTTCCTGAGTGAAAATGAGATCGAATTTCTATGGATTTTGTGACAGGTTTACCTTTAACTCCAAGAAAGAAAGATGCCATATGGGTTATTGTCAATAGACTGACTAAATTGGCTCATTTTATCCCAGTGCGTACAGATTACTCACTTGATAAGTTAGCTGAATTGTACATTGGTGAAATTGTTAGACTTCATAGATGTAACAACCCGATTTTAGGGCTAGTCAGAATAGTGGTCTCGAGACCACAAATCCGAAGTCATAGAAATTATTATATTATTGATATAGAGTCATAGCATGTTTATATTTGTGCATAAAAAATTTGGTGAGCTAATTTTAACATTTGCGAGCCCAATTGCAAAAAAGGACTCAATCGCATAAAGTGAAAAAATCCTAATTTGATAGCTAAATGTGTTTTTTATTAGAGAATTAAAATTGGGGGAATTTAAAGGGCAATTAGACCCTTTTGAAGGATCATAGCCGGCCATAGAGTCAAAGAGGAGACAAAATTTTAAAATTTGGTGGGTTAGTTGGCTTATTTTGACTAAATAGAAATAGATAAAAGAAGGATGATATCATCCCTTTTCATCTTCTTCCTCCACCAAAATTTTCAGCAAAGAATGGGGTTTAAGAGCTTGAAATTTCAACAACTTTAAGCCTTCACAAGAAAGTGATCCTAATGGCTTTTCTTAATTTTTTTTTACTTTTGAGATCCTTGAAGCATGAGCTTTCAAATGAAGGTACTATTTTGCAAAATGATTGAGAGTCTATCATTTTGCCATGAAAGGATTTGTGATGTTTGATAAGTTCTTATTGAAAGAAAATGGGTCTTGGGTGTCTTATAAAAAACTTTTGTGAAAGGTGTTAGCATGAAAACACCTAAAAGGACTAATGTGCATAAGTTGTAAAATAGATAATAAATGTGTGAAATAGTGGGAATTTGGAGTTTCTATAAGAGTCAAAGAGGTTCGGCTAGTCTTGAGAAATAAATAAATTCGATAAAAATTGATTTTTGAGCCTAAAGGTAAAATGGTCATTTTGTCAAGGTCTAAGGGCAAAATGGTCATTTTACCAAAGAAGTGAATTTTCGATTTCCTAATTTCATTTAGTGATTAAATAAGTGTATTTTGATATTATAGATCAAGAAATACCGAATCCGAACCTAGACCGAGGGAAAGCAAAGCAAATTGACTAAATCGACTAGTTGTCACATTTTGTAATCCGAGGTAAGTTGTATGTAAATAATACTACATTGATGGTATATGTGTTTGAATTGTATCAAAATTATTATAGCATGAATTGCTTGACTTGTGGAAATGAGAAAATGTGATGAGAATAGAGATAGTAAAATTCCTGTTGGAACCCTAGGGAAATAAATTAGATATTCATGCCATGACGATGGGGTTATTTGTGAGAGCTAGTGTAAGACCATGTCTGGGACATGACATCGGTATTGAGATGAGTGCTATTGTAAGACATGTCTGGGACATGCATCGGCCTCGAGACGTAAGCCAGTGTAAGACATGTCTTGGACATGCGTTGGCTACGAGATGATAGTCAGTGCAAGACCATGTCTGAGACATGGCTTTGACTTGAGATATAAGCCAGTGTAAGACCGTGTCTGGAACATGGCTTCGACTTGAGATATAAGCCAGTGTAAGACCGTGTCTGGGACACGGCATCAGCACCTTACCCCACTTTGAGGCTATGGTATATCCGATAGCATTCCGAATGGTTCAACGGTGGAAGTTCTGATTTCTAGTTAATGAGGAAAGTATAACTGTGTTGTGAGTGATACAGGTACCTATTTGGTATGTATAAAATGTGAGCCACATTATATGCTATATGATGTGTATTGAGTATTGATGAGTAAGTTTGCTTATGCCCACTTGTGTATTATGATACTTGTTGATGAATGGCAAAGTATAATTGTATAATTATTTATATGCAACTTACTAAGCTTTATGCTTACTCCCTCTCCTTTGCTTTTTCTTATAGTGCCGTCTATCTAGCTCAAGGATCATCGGAAGTCAGAGATATCAATCACACTATCAATCGAAGCATTCGGTATAGTTTGATTTATATTTTTGAATATGGCATGTATAGGGAACTAGACTTGTGTTTTGTGTTGTTATTAATTTGGCAAAATGTGTTGGCTTGGAATAAATTCCTCATTTTGTATTAAGCCTTGAATGATGACTAATATTCATTTTGATAAATGCAAATGGTGTTATGTTCATGGAATGGACAAATGAAATGTTGTTTATTGTGGCTGATTTTATTGCATGAAATAGTCTTGTATTGGCTTTGGTTGCTTTTGTGTAAGTAAGGGTGGCAAAGAGGCTTGGTAAATAGCCTGATTTTGTCCACCCGGGCGTGCGTCTAGGCTGTGTGTCACACACGGCCAGCACCATGGGCGTGTTGTCTAGGTGTGTAACATCCCAAAATAGGGTCTAAACAGAACAGTGGTTGTGAAACCATGAATCTGAGATAGAAAATTTTATTCCGATTAATTTTTATAATTTACCGAGTGATTAGTTGCATGTGTTAGAGTATTTATGGAAAATTTTATAGATAGCATGCTTAATTTGCCTACTAGGGCTTAATTGTAAAAGTTGATAAATATGAGTTTTAGATGCTAAAGGATTAAATTGAAGAGTATTATTGAAGTAGAGGTCCTTAAATGGTAATTAGACCATTAGGTTTTCATGGACAAAAATGGACATACATAGATAAAAATAACTAAAGTTTTAACGAAGGGAATTTTAGTCATTTGGTAATTAAAAGATTAAAAAAGGGAAAAAGATGGCAAAATGTGCCCATCTTCTTCATTAGGCCAAAATTTCAAGGGTTCTTCATAGCTAGGGTTTTGTCAAGCTTCCAAGCTTCATAGTAAGTGATTCCAAGCCCCGTTTTTAATGTTCTTTACGTTTTTGAAGTCCCGATAACTTGATTTAGCTTATTCTAGCAATAATTTAACCTAGGGTTCATATTTGGAAAATTACCCATAGGTGAAATATGTTTATTTTGATGTTTTATGGTAGAATATGAACTTGAAATTATGTTAAACGACTTGAGCTAGCGATTTTAAGTGAAAAAGAGTAAAACGACATAATCGGTAAAAATACCTAATGGTCATAAGTACATGTTAGAGTGGGAATTTGATGTTGCCTAGGTAAATAAATGAATCGGCATGCCATAAAACATAAGAATTAGGGCTAAAGTTTCATTTCGGAGCCTTGGGGAAAAAGTGTAAATATGTAAAAGTTTAGGGGCAAAATCGTATTTTTTTCAAAGAGTTAAGGACTGTTTTGATAAATATGAATATTAAATAAGTCAAATTTTCTATTATAGATCAAGAAGAATGAAATTCGGGGTTAGACCGAGGAAAGAAAAAGGTTGAGGACTAAATCAAAATATATGATCGTATTTTGTATTGAGGTAAGTTTGCGGTAAATAAATGCAATGTTTTATTATTTATAATTAATAATGTTATTTTTTAGCATCTATATATTTATTTTGTAAATTTATTCCTTGATGATTCAAGTAAGAATTGATGGAGAAATGATACTTAAAAGTTCCGATTGATCCTTAGGAATGTGTAGGATACGAATGTCATTACACTAGGGTTTAAGGATACCAAGTAAGATCATGCCAAGGCATGATATTGGTAAATTTTACAAGGCAAGGAAATCATGAAAGACCATGTCAAGACATGGCATTGATAAACTACTAAAAGGCAAAGATCCCATGTAAGACCATACCAAGGCATGGCAATGGTGAGTTCATAAAGCAAGGATACCACGTAATACCATATCAAGACATGGAAATGGTAAGTTTAAAAAGGAAAGGTACCCATGTATCCTTAGTATTCCAAATGGTTCAATGGAAAATTCAAAGAGTGTACCAAAGGGAAGGTAAGATAAGTCCATGTTCGAAAGGTTTGGGTTATTTTGATAATTCATTTAGAATGTCGTTATTTATTTACATGCAAACTTACTAAGCTTTATGCTTACTCCCTTTCTTTTCTCTTTTTTTTAATAGTATCACAAAGCCAACTCTAAAAATCGTAAGGACGTCAGAGATTGCCTTACACTATCAACGAGTTATCTCGGTATTTTGTGACTAGAAATACTTTAAGTTATGGCATGTATAGGGACTTGGCTATTTTATGTGTGTATGTCCTTATGATATGATTAAAGAATGGCATGTGAATACTTGGTAATGATTAGCTTATGATATAGCTAAATAAGAACATGTTTTGGTATTATGTCTGCCTAAATGAGGTTTGATGCAAAGAAACTATGAAAGAGTAAGAGTTGGCCATGGAACAGTTAGGAAACAACAGCAGTGACGTGGTTTTGAAAAATCACTAAAAATTGTAGAAATGGAATTAAATAGTTAATGAGATATAGAATTAAAGCTTATTGAGTCTATTTTCATAAGAAAAAGGAAGTCTATATTCTGAGATATTTAAATATTTGTAAGACTGGTTTAGAGTGACTTCGTGATCCCCTATTCAAACTTTAGAAAATAGCTAGCAATTGTACAAAAAGAATTATAATTCATAGTTTATATGTCTAGATTCCTCAGTGAGTCTATTTTCATTAGAAAGAAACAGAAACATTATCCAATTTCTATATAATGAGATAACCGATTTTCAGTGAAGAGAGGTCAAGTCCGCTAAACTGCGAAATAGGGGAATCTTTAATGAATAAACTGTACTAATTGGCCAAACCAAAAATTCTAGAAAAATTATGGTAAAAAGATATATGAGTCTAGTTTCAGGGAAAATTATGGATTTAAATTTTGAGTTTTGTAACTCGAGTTATAATTAATTTAGTGACTATTACGTAGATGGACATTTTTATTATGAATAGAGAAATAAATTGTTTTGATTTGTGTAAGTAATCGAAAAATTTTTAATGTTCACAATTTGGTCCCGAACCATTCCAATTGCATGTTTTAGGGCCTCGAGGGCCCTTTTTAGGGATTTATTAGATGAAAGTGAGCGAAGTAAATTTTTTATGCCCCCAAAAAGTAAGATAAGTCTGGTAACACCTCGTGCTCGACTCCGACGACGGTCTCGAGTAAGGGGTGTTCAAGCCGTGTATCCCCTGCGCGTAAAAATTTCAAGTCAGTATGTATGATAGTAAACACACGGGCAGAGACACGGCTGTGCGGCTCAGCCGTGTGAAGGGCACGATCTAGCACACGGGTGTGTGCCTTGGTCGTGTGACTCTTATGAAATGCTGACATCAGAAACAGAATGTCCAGGTTTGTGCACACGGGCTAGGACACGGGTGTGTCATGGCCGTGTGAATGACACGGGCCAGGGACACGAGCATGTGCCAGACCGTGTAAAAACCCCTGTAGGTGTGCATTTAGAATTTTTTCCACATGGGTGGAGGACACGGACGTGTCCCTGTTTTGCTTAGGCCGTGTGAGACATACGAGCCATTAGCATGGCCATGTTGGAATGGTCACATGGGCGTGTTGCCTCTTCCACACAGGCGTGTGCCCCTGTGTCAAGTGACATTTTTCTATAGTTGGTAAAAAGGACCCGGTTTGGTCCCGAATGATTTCCGATGTGTGTTTTGGGCCTCGTAAACCCATATTAAGAATATATTGATAAGTTTAAGAAAGTTTTAAATTTTCCAAGTCATGAAGACTCGAAATTGGTTGTAAGTATGAGTTCAAGCTAGGTAACGCCTCGTATTCCGCCCCAGCTTAGGATATGTGTATGATGTGTTACAATGGAGTACCTATATCAATTGTATCGGATAGAGATCCAAGGTTCACTTCACGGTTTTGGAAAAAGTTACAAGAAGCTTTGGGTACAAAGTTGAATTTTAGACTATGGTTATCTGAGCGAGTAATTCAAATTTTGGAAGACATGCTCCGATGTTGTGAATTGGAATTCCAAGGTAATTGGGAAAAGTACTTACCGTTGGTGGAGTTTGCCTACAATAATAGTTTTCAGTCGAGTTTGAAAATGGCACCTTTTGAGGCATTTTAAGGATGTAAGTGCAGAACACCTTTATATTGGACTAAACTCAAAGAAAATTAGATTCATGGAATCAATTTGGTTAAGGAAACCAAAGAAAAGGTAGAAGTGATTCGAAATTGTTTGAAGGCTGCTTCAGATAGATAAAAATCTTACGTAGATTTGAAAAGAAAAGAAATCTAGTATCAAGTCAGTGATAAAGTATTTTTGAAAGTATCTCCAAAGAAAAAGGTTTTGAGATTTGGTAGAAAAGGAAAGTTGAGTCCTCGTTTTATAAGGCTGTATGAGATCACTGATAGAATAGGGCCGGTTGCCTATCGGTTGGCTTTGCCATTCGAATTGGAAAAGATTCATGATATGTTCCATGTGTCTATGTTGCGCCGTTACCGATCTGGTCCTTCACATGTGATTCCACCGGCACAGGTTGAGATTCGACCGGATATGACTTATAGTGAAGAACCAGTTAAGATTCTGGCACGAGAAGTCAAACAATTGAGAAACAAAAGTATTGCCCTTGTGAAAGTATTATGGCAAAGACATGGGTTGAAGAGGCTACATAGGAGCCTGAGGAGGCCATGAGAAAGAAATACCCAAACCTTTTTACTTGTAAGATTTTTGGGGATGAAAATCCCTAAAAGGGGAAAAGTTGTAACATCCCAAATTAGGGTCTAGTCAGAATAGTAGTTTCAAGACCATAAATTGAAATAGAAATAATTATTTTATGATTATTTGATGGTCCATGATATGATTGCATGTTTTTGTGAAATTTTCATGAATAAAATTTATGCCTAAAGTGTTCAATTTGAAGTTAGGGACTAAATTGAATAAGTTGTAAAATGTGAGTTCTAGAAGCTTTTAGCATGAAATTGCTATGGGTTATAAATTAGAAGGTCTTAAATAGCAATTTGACCAATTTCTATAATTTTGGACAAAAATGGGCATGCATGGGCAAAATTTTAAAGTTTAGTAAAAAGGATATTTTGGTCATTTGGTTAATAAAAGAATAAAAAGGGAAAAATAAGTCAAAATTTGCTCATCTTCTCCAAGTGCTAGCTAAAAATTTCAAGGGTTCCATAGCTAGGGTTTTCAACTTTTCAAGCTTGATTGTATGTGCTCCCAAGCCCCGTTTTTGGTGTTCTTTACATTTTTGAGACCCTTGAAGCATGACCTATCCATTTCTAGCCATATTTTGAAGTAGGGTTCATGTATAAAATTTAACCCATGTGTGACATGTTTGTATTTTTATGTTTAATGGAAGAATATGAAAATTTGATGTGTGATGAACATCTTTTACTAAATGATTTTTAGTGAAAACACCTAAAAAGGACTTATTTGTAAAATATGTGGAAATGAGTAGTAGAAATGTGATTGAATGAGAAATGTGGGCTGATATGAGTGAGAATATAAATCGGCTAGGCTTGGGTAACCAAGAAAATGCATGCATTTCATTTTACGAGCCTCGGGACTAAAGTGTAAATAAGTGAAAACTTAGGGTACAAAGATAAATTTATCAAAGTATGAATTATGGGTCAATTCAAACAATGTGTGTATTGAACAAGCTAAATTTGGCATTATAGATCCAGAAAAATGTGATTCGGGTCTTGATCGAGGGAAAAATAAGGTTTACGAGGATTAGGCTCATTTCTATCATTTTGTACTGAGGTAAGTTCATATGCAAATTATGCAATATGTAGTATACTTTTAATGCTTTAATATTGCATGTATGGTAAGTACATATATAATTAATGTGATGTTGTATCATGTGATTAATGCTTAAATTTTATTATAAACTATGCTTTGATTATTCCATAAGTATAATATTGGTGCTATGGATATTGAAATCAACATTACGAGCAAGTTCGACAGAAATGTGGTATCGAAGAATCCTATTTAAAGCTTAGGAATAGTTTAGGATACAAGTGACATGTCACTAGGGACTATGCGATCTGAGCTCATGAGTTTTGTGGTCTGAGCTCATGATATATGTGAGACATGTTACGGGGTTTTGGGTACTGGTCTTGTATGTTCTACTGGTGGCTGGGTAGTCCCGCATGTGTTGCAAATACCTAACAGGTTGTGTGAGCAGCCCGTGTAGCTAAATCCTAACCGACAGCTTGAGTGAGTAGACCTGTGAGTAGCGTGAAAGTGAGCAACATGTCATATTTGATATGAGGTAGCATTGGCTACATATGGGGCACTTAGGTACGAGATTTCGATGTATCCGATAGTATTCCAAGTGTTCAACGGGTAGTCTAAAGAGAATTTCAATGGGTAATCTTAATGAATACGTCAAAGACGAGAAAGTAAGTTATTATGTGCAAGTGGGCACAAGTATGTACATCGAACTCATGAGAATACCATGGGATATGGTGAACTTGTGGTAAGAATATATATATATATATATATATATATATATATATGAAGAATAAATTTAAGTGATTTGATAATAAAATGTAGGATTATGTTCATTATGTTAAATGTATGATTAATGCTTGTTTAAATTGCATTTTATTTGCATGTGAGCTTACTAAACTTTAAAGCTTACCCCCCTTCCTTTCCCTTTTCTTATAGTGTCACCAAGCTAGCTCGAGGACGAGTTTTTGATCACACTATCAATTAGAAAATTTGGGTATAGTTAGTCTGAACATTTTGAGTATGGCATGTATAGGGACTTGGTATTTTTGTTATATGTCATATTTGTTTAGCCAAATGTGTTGGCTTATGGTAGTATTTGATTCATTTTGCATATGGCCATGTTATAGGGTTCATATTGATTATTTGGGTTATAGCCCTAATTAATTATGCATGCATACAATGTGCTATGCTTGATGTGGTTACTTGTGGATGATATGTGAGACGAATGGCATCTGTGCTTAATGAATGAATTGTGGCTAATAAGTATGACCAAAGCTATGGTATAATTGAGTAAATTGAAAGTAGGTTTATCATTATGAATAAATATGAAATTGGTGTGGAATGCCATATGAAAGCATGATAGTTTGGATATGTGATATGTTGACATTGCAAAGTCATGGATTAAAACTTGAGTATTTGAGTGACTAAATATACAATGTTGTATGCCAACAAAAATGTATAAGTGAGTGAGCATTTAAGGGTGACAAATGTCTTGGAAAATAGCCTCAAAGTTTCCCACATGGGTAGACACACGGGCGTGTGTCTAGGCCGTCTCTGACAAACGGTCTGCCGTGTGATTCGACCATGTGTGCCCAATACCCTAGTTAGGTGAAACAGAATGCTCAGTAGTAAACGCACGGGCAGAGACACGACCATGTGCCTTAGCCGTGTGAAGAACACGGCCTCAGGACATGGGCGTGTGCCCAGGCCGTGTGAAGTCTGCACTTAATTTTGAAATTTAATTCGTCACACGGCCTAAGCACACGGGCATGTGACTTAGCTGTGTGATCTTATTTGGGTGATGACATCATAGTTAGAGTGTTGCACAGGTTGAGGACACAGGCGTGTCCCAAGCCACATGGGCATGTGTGGCCACGCGGCCTACCCACATGGGCGTATGACTCTCTAAAGTAGGAAAATCTTCTAAGTTTTTCCAAAGTTTTCTAAAGTTCTTAGTTTAGTCCCATACCACTCCCGATGTATGTTTTAGGCCTCGTAAACCCATATAAGGGACAATTTGCTTATTTATGAATGAAATTGATTGAAATGAAATTTTATGGCCCAGTTTTGCATGTTTGCTTGTGTTTAAGTTTGATAATGCCTCATATCCTATCCTAGCGTCGGACACAGGTAAGGGGTGTTACATTTAGTTGTATCAGAGCTACTAAGTCGATTCTCGGACTAACATAGCATGTCTACGAGTCTAGCTATACATGCCATACTTATATTATGAAAATGTGATGACTCCTGACGATTTAAAAATGTGTTTTCATATAGTAAATGGATCCCGATAGAGCAGTGGCGGATGATGTTGAAAGTAACGCGCCTATTCCCACTGAAGGAGAAGTGCCGTCTGATAGTAGACCCACAACTATTAGTAGAGGAGGAGGTAGGGAAACCTTTCTCTATATGATGGATGCCTGGTACACGGAGTTCGTTAGAACGAACTTGAATGCTCAACCTCGTCGACCCCCTCAAAATCCTCAACCCGTACCCCAAGTGCCTTAAGGTATGGATTTTATGAGATTTCATAGAACCCTAGTTGATAAAATTCGAAAGCAAGGAGTCAAGGAATTTAGGGCCAATACCAATGATGACCCCGAGAAAGTGAAATTTTGGCTTGAGAATTCTATTTGAGTGTCCGTTGAACTATCATGCACACCTAAAGAATGTTTGAAGTGTGCTATTTCCTTGTTGAGAGACGCGACATATCATTGGTGGAAGACACTAGTTTCAGTGGTTTTAAAAAAATGGGTCACATGGGAATTCTTTCAAGAGGAGTTTCGAAAGAAATACATCAGTGAGCGATTCATCGATCAAAAGCGTAAGGAATTTCTTGACTTGAAACAAGGCCGCATGTCAGTTACTGAGTACGAAAGAAAGTTTGTCCGGCTCAGGAAATATGCTCGGGAGTGTGTATCTTTTGAAGCTAAAATGTGTAGAAGGTTTGAAGATGGACTTAATGAGGATATTAGAGTGTTAGTGGGTATTCTAGAGCTGAAGGAATTTGTTGTGCACGTTGATCAGACTTGTAAAGCTGAGGAACTGACTAAGGAAAAGAGAAAAGCTGAGGTTGAGGCTAGAGATATAAGAAAGAGGCTGATAAGCAAGTCATTTCCATCTCAGTTTAAGAAATCCAAAGATATGTATTCTCATTCTTATGTTTCGGTTGGGCATTTGTATAGAAATCGTAAGAAGCAAAATTCGGGTTTTAAATCTCAGGCTACTCTTTGGCTAGTGTGGGTAATGCTAGACCTTTCAGACCCGAGTGCCAATAATGTTGTAGAAGTCATTTTGGTATGTGTAGGATGAACGATAGATCTTGTTTCTGATGTGGTTCTCAATACCACTATATCAAAGACTGTCCTAAGATGATCAAGAAAGAAAAATTTCAGGGTGCAAGACCGAGTAGTACGACTACAAAAGGGAGACCCCTGAGAAATGCTGGTAATAGGGCTAATAGCAAAAATGTAATAAGGGATACAGTTGTGAGATCCGAAGCTAGAGCTCCAGATAGAGCCTATGCCATACGTGTTTGTGAGGATGCATGTTCTCCCGATGTGGTCATTGGTACTTTTTCTCTTTATGATACTGCTATTATTGCCTTGATTGAGCCTAGTTCTACTCATTCATATATGTGAATGAAATTATTGAATTGAAATGTGAAAATGGTGAAATTCTTCGAGTTGAATCTGATGAGTCAGATAGGTTGCCAATCATTGTTTCTTCGATGTCTGCTCAGAAATGTATGAGAAAATGGTGTAAAGCTTATTTGGCTTATGTGTTGAATACAAAAGAGTCTGAATCAAAAATTGAATCAGTGTCTATCGTATGTGAGTATTTGGATGTATTCCCAGAAGAATTGCAAGGTTTACCTCCAACTAGAGAAGTAGAGTTTGGTATTGATGTCATGCCAGGGAAAACTCCTATTTTGATTGCTCCGTACAGGATGGCCTCGACTAAGTTGAAAGAACTGAAGTCACGGTTGCAAGAATTGACCGACAAGGGTTTTGTGAAGCCGAGCTTTTCATTGTAGGGTGCTCCAATTTTATTCGTGAAAAAAAAAGATGGTTCTATGAGATTGTGTATAGACTACCGACAGCTCAATAAGGTAACAATCAAGAACAAGTATCCTTTACCAAGGATTGATGACCTATTGATCAATAAAAAGGAGCAACATGGTTTTCTAAAATAGACTTAAGGTTCAGTTACTCTCAGTTGCGAGTTAAGGAGTCAGATGTGCCTAAAACTACTTTTAGAACGAGGTATGGCAACCATGAAGTATGCTTTGATTATTCCATGAGTATACAATTGGTTCTATGGATATTGAAATCAACATTACAAGCAAGTTTGATAGAAATGTTGTAACAGCCTGATTTAGACCCTAATCGGAATAGTGGTTTCGGGACCACAAATTCGAGTCAGAAAAATATTTAAAAATTATTTTCTGTGTTTATTTTGTATGAATTTATATCTGTGAAATTTTTGTAATTTAGGTGTCCGATTAAATAAAAAGCCTTAATTGCGTAAATTGAAAAGTGGGTAGTTTATTTTGTAAAGGGCTTAATTATTGATGGCTTTCTAAATGAGAGTAGTTATGATGAAATTAGCCCAGTATATATAGTGTTAGACCGCTAAGGACATTTAAATGAAATAATGTAATGTTATAATTAAGGTTAAATTTGGAAATAAAATAAAATATTATAAACTATCATATAATAAACATAAAAAAATAAGTTTATTTCATATCATTTCTCCTTGTTCATACACTGAAACTAAGACAAACAAAAAGAAAAAAACAAAGGCTAGGGTTTGGCACTTTCAAAGCTCAATCAAGGTTAGATTTTTGTTCAGTTTTTGATAATTTCTACGTTTTTGAGATCGTTGCTTAGTAATCTTCAAAACCCATGCTTGAATTTTTAATTTTAATGAATATTTTGAGTTGTGCCATTGTTGATAGCTTGTGATTTTTGTTGTTTGATGATGAAAAATGAAAGATATGTTTTAGATTAACATATTTTGTATTGGAGTTTTTGATGATTTTGAGTAATTAGGACTTAATTGCAAAAATAATAATTTGAGGGACTAAAATGTAAAATTAATGAAATATATGGACTCATATTGTAATGGGTAAGATTCGGCTAAACATGGGTAATTGGAAATTTTGTGTATTTTGTGTTTTGTGCAATAGGGACTAAATTGTAAAAATTGTAAATGTCAGGGGTAAAATGGTAATTTACCCATTTATGTGTTTTTGGACTAAATTGAATGAAAACATGTTTGAATGAGCTTAATTTGAATATGTTTAGATCAAGAACCAAAGAAATCAGATTTGGACCGGGGAAAAAGAAAGTTGTCGACTAGCAGCCCCGTCTTGTTCTATGACGTCCAAAGTAAGTTTATAAGCAAATAGACGTGTTTAATTATAGTTAAATATTAGATATATACATGCTGTTATGAAATGTTGAAGTTTATATTTGATATAGCCGAATATGGAAAGGCTTGGTTACTTTGTTTCTAAATTCTATTCGACTGAGTTACGACGTCCGGAAGCCCCGTATGAATCTTGGGAATAGCTAGGATACATATGTAATGACATAGGATTCTGATATATGTGTGCGAGTAAGTCCATGGCATCGATTTGTGTTTTCGATAGGTGTTTACGAGTAAGACCCTGTCTGGGACAGTGGCATCGATATGTGGCTACATGTAAGACCACGTCTGGGACGTTGGCATTGTACAATATATGTGATAATCCGAGTGTCCTATCCAACTCCAAATGGTTCATCGAGCAAAAGGTAAATTGAGTTCGAATATATGAAACAAGCTATATGCCAGGTGTGAATTAACTTGTTACCTACTTGAGGTAAGGTAAGTAAACACCTTAGCTATTTGATACAAATCTTGTGATATGCAAATAAAAAAAATATGTGTATATAATATGAGTATTTTTCTTTGTAAATGAGTACTAAGTATGTTATGAATGGTTCTTATAAATGCGTATATACAATGAGATATATTCTTTAAATGATTAGTATATGTATGTGAAATATTATTTCGATACATGAGTTTTTGCACTTGAGTGAAAATGTACTAAGTTTAAATATGTCTTCTTGGCTTTAGAAGTGATTAATAATATGTTAGTGACTATATGGGTATTCGGTCAAATTGGAGGTATGGGTGTAAAATGTCATATTATAATTTTGAGTTTATTTAAACGATATTGATATATGTATGCTTGACTATATTATGATAATTTGGCCCAAAAGTTAAATGATATTTGGTTATTTAATTTAGATGAGAATTTGGTCAAGGTAAAAAAAAAAAAAAGAAAAGAAATGATGCATGGAAATATGTTATTTTATCTCTTTTGTAAGTTTAAGATAAGCATTAGTAATGATAACATTATTTGGTTTAGCTTAAAATAGGTTGAGTATATTACTGAGTGGTTTATTTGCTTAAGACTTACCAAGCTATAAAAAGCTTACTCCCTGAGTATATGTGTTTTTATTTTATAGATTTTGGATTCAAGTTGCAAGCTCGGGGGTTGTCAACAAAGTCTATCACACTATCTACAGCTTCGGTAATTAAATAATTGAACTCGAATTATGGCATGTATAGGCTGGAATGTGTTTTGAAAAGTAGAAATTTGGTTTGTATAATCTAAGCCATGCGAAAATGGCTAATCTTTTATATTGAATTCGGTTATGCGTGGTGTTGTGGCTTGAGTTTGTTTTGGATATAACATTAAGTGCTATAAAGGAATGATGTTTATGATAGATCTTCTATGTTTCAAAAATGGTTAGAGATTTGGAAAAATAAATGGTCGAATCCGCTGAGATATACTTAGGGTAAGGTAGATTTGAATGTAGTAGTGGTATTTGAATAATGAATTATTTATGATTTTTCATTATAGGTTGTTGGCTAAGTTCAAACATAATAATAGCTTGATAAAATATGGATTTATTTATGGTCAATGTCTTATTTCTTTTTTGTTTGTGATACATAAATTGAATTATGAGTTGGTCAGGAAACTGTGCAATAATGTATGTTAAATTCATTGGTAAGATAAAAATATGAAAGTTGATGGTGACTAAATTATGATTTGGCAAATGTTTATATCTAATGTTAATGCATTGGATGAATGGACTTAGTAGTTAACTCACCTGAAGGTATATGTGTAATAGATAGATTATATTTAAGATTAATTCCATTTTTAGGCAAAGTTTAGATGACTGAGTGGGTGATAAATAGATTTGTGGTAACCAAAATTTTGGCATGTAAAATGTGTATATTTTAAATCCTTACTCGTGAGTTAAATATTTAACCATAAATAATGATTGAGAATGATTTTAGTTCGTGAGTCAAGTTTAGTAAATTTATTATTGACGGTCGGTTATAATTATTGTTTAAATGGTTAAAATGTATATAACATTTATTTGTTTACTGAAACATATTTGATTAATTGTGAGAATATGGTTATCGTGTATGCTGAATAATAAAATGCCTTGAGTTAGATTCTATTTCATTTATTTTGTACATATTTTGTAATATATCTTAAAATGCTTGATGTCTGTTAGATATCCAAATTTTAATTCGTATTTGTATATTATGAAATGGTAAAATTTCGATTAATATTTAATTGGACATTCGTATATACATTTAAATATGAAATGTGTGAATATTCAGAGTTGTGCTTTTGTCTGGTAATGTCTCGTAACCCATTTTTGGCGACGGATACGGGTTAGGGGTGTTACAAATGTGGTATTGAATAATCTCGTTTGAACCTTAGGAATAGTTTAGGATACAAGTGACATGTTACTAGAGACTATAGGATCTGAGCTCATGAGTTATGTGGTCTGAGCTCATGAAATATGTGGCACATTTATAGGGTTTCGGGTGATGATCTTGTATGTTCTACCGGTGGCTGGGTAGTCTCGCATCTATTACGGATACCTGACAGCTTGTGTGAGCAGCCCGTGTAGCTAATCCTGACCGACAGCTTGAGTGAGCAGACCTTTGAGTAGCTCGAAAGAGAGTAACATGTGATATGTGATATGAGGTAGCGTTGGCTACATATGGGGCACTTAGGTGCGAGATTCCGATGAATCCAATGGTATTCCAAGTGTTCAACGGGTAGTCCAAAGAGAAGTTCATTGGGTAATCTTAATGAATACGTCAAAGACGAGAAAGTAAGTTATCATGTGCAAGTGGGCACAGGTATGTACATCGAACTCATGAGAATAACATAGGATATGATGAACTTGTGGTAAGAATATATATATATATATATATATATATATGAAGAATAAATTTAAGTGATTTGATATTAAAATGCAGGATTATGTTCATTATGTTAAATGTATGATTAATGATTGTTTAAATTGCATTTTATTTGCATATGAACTTACTAAGCTTTAAAGCTTACCCCCCTTTCCTTCCTCTTTTCTTATAGTGTCACCAAGCTAGCTCGGGGATCGGAAGACGTCAGAGTTTTTGATCACACTATCAATTTGAAAATTTGGGTATAGTTAGTCTGAACATTTTGAGTATGACATGTATAGGGACTTGGTATTTTTGTTATATGTCATATTTGTTTAGCCAAATGTGTTGGCTTATGGTAGTATTTGATTCATTTTGTATATGGTCATGTGATATGGCTCATATTGATTATTTGGGTTGTAACCCTAATTAATTATGCATGCATGCAATATGTTATGCTTGATATGGTTGCTTGTGGATGATATGTGAGATGAATGGCATATGTGCTTGATGAATGAATTATGGCTAATAAGTATGAGCAAAGCTATGGTATAATTAAGTAAATTGAAAGTAGGTTTGTCATGATGAATAAATATAAAATTGGTGTGGAATGCCATATAAAAGCATGATGGTTTGGATAGGTGATATGTTGACACTATAAAATCATGGATTAATCATGTTTATAAGTATTTGAGTCACTAAATATACCATGTTGTATGCCATAAAAAATGTATGAGTGAGTGAGCATTTAAAGGTGCTGAATGGCTTAGAAAATAGCCTCAAAGTTTTCCACACGGGTGGACACATGAGCGTGTGTCTAGGCCGTGTGTGACGCACGGTCTGCCCCATGGGTGTGTGATTCAATCATGTGTCCCCTGCACCCTAATTAGGTGAAATAGAATGCTCAATAGTAAACACACGGGCAGAGACACAGCTGTATGCCTCAGCCATGTAAAGAACACGGCCTCAGGACATGGGCGTGTGCCTAGGCTGTGTGAAGTCTGCACTTAATTTTGGAATTAAATTCGCCACAAGGCCTATGCACACGGGCATGTGAATTAGCCGTGTGATCTTATTTGGGTGATGACATCATAGTTAGAGAGTTACACGGGCATGTCCCAAGCTGTACGGGCGTGTGACTTTCCAAAGTAGGTAAATTTTCTATGTTTATCCAAAGTTTTCTAAAGTGCTCGGTTTAGTTCCGTACCACTCTCGGTGTATGTTTTGGGCCTCGTAGACCCATATAAGGGACAATTTGCTTATGTATGAATGAAATTGATTGAAACGAAATTTTATGGCCCGGTTTTGCATGTTTGCTTGTTTTAAGTCCTATAATGCCTCGTATCCTGTCCCGGCTTCAGGTGTTACATTAAGTTGTATCAGAGCTACGGTTTAGTTGGTTCTGAGACTAATGTAGCATGTGTACGAGTCTAGCTATACATGCCATACATATATTATGATAGTGTGACAACTTCTGACGATATAAAAATGTGTTTTCATATAGTAAATAGATCCCGATAGAGTAGTGGCAAATGATGTTGAAAGTAACGCTCCTGCTCCCGCTGAGGAGCAGTGTCATCTGGTAGTAGACCCACAACTGTTAGTGGAGGAGAAGGAGGCAGGGAAGCCTTTCTCCAGATGATGGATGACTGGTACACGGAGTTCATTCGAACAAACCTGAACACTCAACCTCCTCCACCCTTTCAAAATCCTCAACCTGCACCCCAAGTGCCTCAAGGTATGGATTTTATGAGATTTCATAGAATCCCAGTTGATAAAATTCGAAAGCCAAGAGCTGAGGAATTTAGGCCCAATGCCCATGATGACCCCGAGAAAGCGAAACTTTGGCTTGAGAATTCTATTGAAGTATTCGATGAAATATCGTGCACACCGGAAGAATGTTTTAAGTGTGCTATTTCCTTGTTGAGAGACACGGCATATAATCGGTGGAAGATAGTAGTTTCAGTGGTTCCGAAAGAAAGGGTCACATAGGAATTCTTTCAAGAGGAGTTCCAAAAGAAATACATCAGTGAGAGATTCATCGATCGAAAGTGTAAGGAATTTCTTGACTTGAAACAAGGTTGCATGTCAGTTACTGAGTACGAAAGAGAGTTTGTCCGGCTCAGCAAATATGCTCGAGAGTGTTATCTTCTGAAGCTAAAATGTGTAGAAGGTTTGAAGATAGACTTAATAAGGATATTAGAGTGTTAATGTGCATTCTTGAGCTGAAAGAATTAGTTGTGCTCGTTGATCAGGCTTGTAAAGCTGAAGAACTGACCAAGGAAAAGAGAAAAGCTGAGACTGAGGCTCGAGATATAAGAAAGAGGCCAATGAGCAAGTCATTTCCATCTCAGTCTAAGAAATCCAGAGATATGTATTCTCGTTCTGATGTTTCGGCTCAGCATTCACACAGAAATTGTAAGAAGCAAAATTCAGGTTTTAAATCTCAGGCTACCTCTGTGGCTAGTGTGGGTAATGCTAGACCTTCCAGACCTGAGTGCCAACAATGTGGTAGAAGTCATTTTGGTATGTGTAGGATGAACGATGGATCTTTTTTCCGATGTAGTTCTTAAGACCACTATATCAAAGACTGTCTTGAGATGATAAAAAAAGAAAAATTTCAGGGTGCAAGACTGAGTAGTACGGCTACAACAGGGAGACCCCTGAGAATTGTCGATAATGGGGCTAGTAGCAAAAATGTAATGAGGGATATAGCTGTGAGATCCGAAGCTAGAGCTTCGGATAGAGCCTATGCCATATGTGCGCATGAGTATGCATGTTCTCCCGATGTGATCACTGGTACTTTTTCTCTTTATGATTCTACTATTATTGCCTTGATTAACCTTGGTCTTACTCATTCATATGTGTGTATGAAATTGGTATCTAGCATGAATGCCTGTTGTCCATGAAATTTATGATTAAAGTGTCAAACCCGTTAGGCAAGCATGTTTTTGTTGATAAGGTATGCAAGAAATGTCTCTTGATGATTAGATGTCATTGTTTTATGGCTGATTTGATGTTGTTGCCGTTTGATGAATTTGATGTTATACTGGGTATGGATTGGTTGACATTTAATAATGCTGTAGTAAATTGTAGATGAAAAATTATTGAATTGAAATGTGAAAATGGTAAAATTCTTTAGGTTGAAGCTGATGAGTCAGATAGGTTGCCAATTGTTGTTTCTTCGATGCCTGCTCAGAAATGTATGAGAAAATCGTGTGAAGCTTATTTGGCTTATGTGTTGAATACAAAAGAGTCTAACTCAAAAATTGAATTAGTGTCTGTCGTATGTGAGTATTTGGATGTATTCCTGGAAGAATTTAAAGGTTTACCTCCAACTAGGGAAGTGGAGTTTGGTATTTATGTCATGCCAGGGACAGCACCTATTGAATCGATTTAATACCAGATAAGGTTTTTAAATCCTATTATTTTTGGAGAAATTTTTGATGTAATTTGGACTTTTAGGCTGTTTGCTTTTATTTTGGGATTTTTAACTATTTCATGAATTTTTGAACTACGACGAAATCATGGTTTTACTGAACACAACGTTTTTCCTAAACGCGAGCGGTTTTCTTAAATATTATGGTTTTATAAGCTTCTGTTTTAGAATATGTTTTTAAAGGAATCAAATTAACGAGGAGATAGTTTTGAAATTGACGAAAGATAAATAAAAGCTAATAAAAGGAAATAGTTTTAACTTGATAAATTCAATTTCAAATTCCATTCCGCGTGACATTGCCAGATTTGGCGATAACGTCTAGGATGAGTTTGGGGTGTTACACTAATTTTGAGCATTCTATTTCTCAATTTCAAGATGCAGTGGACACACAACCAAACCACATGCCTATGTGCCAGACCGTTGTCACACACGGTCAAGACACACGCCCGTGTGTCTACCCATGTGAACAAAATAAGGCCATTTCCTAGCCTTATTTCTCACCCAAATTTGCCAACAACCTACATAAACACTTGCAAACCATATACCAGCCAATTCAAGCATTATAACCAAGCCAACTTTATCATCTAGCATATTATATCATCACATGCATTCATGATTATAATCTTACCTTTTATAAACATACATGTTTAACATAACTAATTTAAACATACTAAATACATATGTATTTATCATGATTTAACCTTATAATATACCAAAACCAACTATCACTAGCCATTCCAATGCCTAAATTACAAACAATCATTTACAAGCCAACAATTTGCCAAGTTAACCTATACATGCCATTATACCAAAATAGGTTTACTATTTATGCCAAAATGAACTGGTGGATAGTGTGATGATACTCTGACCGGTCTCCAGCTTTTGCAAGCTTCTGAGCACTATAAAATAAAGAAAAGAAAACCTACTAAGCATTTAATTCTTAGTAAGTTCGTATTACAGGAATTAAACTTATCAATCATATTCTTTTAAATAAGCATAACAATAACATGCTTACTAATTAATTGGCAATTTGCCTAAACACATACACTCAATTAAGCAAGTTAGTCACTGTAACACCCTTAACCCGTATCCGTCGTCGGAACAAGGTTTTGAAGCATTAGCGGAACTTTCAAAAACATTTACAAATAACTTATATAAATTACTATTTATTTACCGAGATCATTCATAATGTCCCTTAAATGGATCCTTATGGTCCAATACAAGCATTAGAATCGAGTCGGGACTTAATTAGAACCTCTAAGAATTTTTCACAACATTTCAAAATTTTTCCAAGGTGCAAGGCTCACACGCCCGTGCTGGAGGCCGTGTTCAACCCCGTGTAACTCTCTGACTTGTGCACATGGTCGTGCCACATGTACGTGTGCTAGGCTGTGTGGTTAATTAATTTATTTCGAATTTAGGTGCAGGTTTCATACGACCAAGACACACGTCCATGTTCTAGGCCGTGTAGCACACATGACTGAGACACATGCCCTTGTCTTTGCCCGTGTGCTCAATTTTGAGCATTTTGTTTCTCAAAATTTAGGTGCAGGAGACATACGGCCTAACCACATGCTCATGTTACTAGGCCGTGTGTCACATAAGGTCTAGACACACGCCCATGTGTCTGCCTGTGTGGACAAAATAAAACCATTTGTAGCTTCATTTCTCACCCAAAATTCACCCAAGACCTGCACTTGAAACTCACATCCAATACCAACCATTCCAAGCATTCAAATTAAACAATTCCATCATTCATCATGGCATGTCATTGCATGCATATGTGTTTATAAACTTACCTTGGATTAACTTAGCCATTAACATCATTTGATCACATATACTTAACATATATGTAGCTACCACAGTTTGACATTACAAGTATATTTAAACAAACCATTATTAGTCATTCCAATGGCTAGATTACAAGCATCATTTACATTTACATGCCAATATGACCAATATAAATTATACATGTGATTACAACCATAATTGATTTACCATATTGTACCGATATGGGCTGATGGATAGTGTGAGTGATCTTCGCTGAGCTTCCAATCCAACGAGCTTTTGTTTTACTCTAAAATAGGGAAATAAAACTAAGTAAGCATAAAATGCTTAGTAAGTTCGCATAACATGGTACTTAACTTACCAGTCATTCTATTATGAGGTAAATATGTAAGGCATATTCAATCAATTTGACCTCAGGCCCTACACACATTCTCATTGCCCTTGCTAGCCATATAATCCATAATAACATCAAAACATATATGGGCTCAACAACAATTAAGATTCTAAGCACATATGCTTTCCACAACATGTATTTATTCAACATGCATAATTTATCTTATTATTACAAGTATAATTTCATACTAATTCAACTCAAATTCAGATCATTTCATATAAGAACTTTACTCATATTAATCGAAATATCAAGGTCACGATTAGTACATTCAAGGTGTATAAGTCTATAATCAAATATGTACATACTCGTCAAATAAATTCCACGTACAATATCGTCATTTCATATTTCCATATATCAATTATCACGTATCAACATTTTCATGTATTTCAGGCCGATATGTGTAATAACTCATTTCTTATTCATATCTTCTCATGTCAAGAACTTTTACCTGTTGAATTTATCTGAAATATCAATGGATACACAGGTAGTACACTCGTGGTATACAAATCAGGATTCGCCAATTCATATTCAACGATACCCTTAAGGTACTATATCAAAGAGTACACTCTTGAGCCACTCATGTATACAACAGGATTACTAGTCCAGGCTAAATATTTTTTATGACATATACTCTAAGGATCTTGATTTGGATTACCCGTCTGGGCTAAATGAAATCTATAACATGTGCTCGAGATGACTCATATCAGGATTACCCATTTGGGCTAAACCCTTTTCTATGATAAGGTCAATAGGATTACTCGTCTGAGCTAAATCCCGTCAGCAACAAATGCAAGACCTCATTCATTTTGGGAAATCACATATCCATTGAATTTCCATTTTATTCAACTGGGATTTGAACATTTTTTAAGCTTTATCGGGCATGTGATTATTTCATACATCCACAACATTCATATAATTCAAATAAACTCATTCCATATTCATTTCAAGCATTTAAGTAACATTCTCATCGTTTATCCTTTAACATTTATCGGGCATTATCATTTAATTCAAACATTTTCATTTATCGAGCTTGATCAAATATGTAATCATTTTCACATATTTATGAAATTTATACAATTTACATAAACACAATCAATGCAAGCATGTAAATAAACACAATTTAGTTACACGAACTTACCTCAACGATTGTTCGTGTACGAAAAATCTACTAACCTGACTTTTCCTCGTTCTAGCTCTGAATTTGTTGTATCCGGATCTATACGAATAAATTTGACATAATTTATCACATTTCACATTCATGTAGACTCAATTTACAACCTAGGCAAAATTACCATTTTGGTCGTATCTTTTCCATAAATTCCAATTTTATCCCTAGGCCCGGAAAATGAAACTTGTGCAAATTACTCCCTATTCCAAGCCTAACCAAAGCCCTATTACAAATTTTACAGCACATGTGTTCATAAAATTTTAGAATTTTTCATCAAATTTTACAACTTTTCATTTTAGTCCCTAAATCATGTTTTCATCAAAAATCACTCTGTAAAAGTTATTTATCTATCAATAATCTTTCATTTTCTTCCATAAATTTCTAATTTCCTGTATATACATCCATGACCCATTTTTCATACCTTGATAACTTTTCAAATTAATCCCTCAAGTAGAGAGATTAAGCTATCCCCGTTTCAAAAATATCAAAATTACTAAAAACGGGGCTTGAATACTTACCCAATTTGGCCATGAAAGTTTCTTCTCTATCTCTTAGGGTTTCCATGTATTATTTGGGGAATAAGATGAGAAAAATAAGATGATAATTCTTTTATCATCTTTTTAATTAATTAATTTAATTGAATTCCAATTTAGTCCCTACCCTTTTTTTAAATTTTCCAATTGTCTAATTACTATATAAGGACCTTAAGTTTTGAATTCTATAGCTATTTGATCCTTCAAGCTACTAGAATCCAACTTTTTCATTTTATGCAATTTGATCCTCCTCGTAATTAAGCACATAATCAGTAAAATTTTCTTATCAAAGTTTTCACATGACTTGCCAATAATAATATGAACCATAAAATAGAGTAAAAATAAAATTTATTTTTTGGCTCGAATTTGTGGTCCCGAGACTACTGTTTCGATTTCACCGGAATTGGGCTGTTACAGTCACATAATCCACATGTACATCAAATAAACATGGATGAGCTCATCATGTTTCACACTTTCAGGTATTTTAGAAGCATTAAAGACATAATTCTTTTAATTTCATAAATTCTCATGTTAGGAATTTTATCCGTTGAATTATTGAAATAACGATGGATACTCAGGTAGTACACATAAGGTGTACAAAACTGTAAACCGTCAATTCATAATCAGGGGTACCCATTAGGGCACATAATCAAGGAACACATTATCAAGCCACATATTAGGATGCTCAAATGGGCCATGTTACAGGACACTTATCCGGACTAAACAAGAAACTCATAAGAGTTTTTAATCAGGGAGCTCATAAAGCTTACAAGTAACTATGAAGAGTTATTATCAATAAGCACCGGATAAGGTAACAGGGAGTTCAAGTGAGCCATGTCAGGAAGCTCATAAGAGCCTATATCAGGATGCTCACATAGAGTTGCGTTTGTGTCCGCAATAAATGCTGGATCACAACCGATCGAATCATGTAACATGACAGTTACAAAGAACTGCGGTGGTGTGCAACACATTCAGAATCACTACCGATCAGGATGCTCGTAAGAACTATATAACAAGATGCTCGAGAAGACTTTTTAATAGGATTCTCATTCGAGCTATAATGTCCGCAACATATGCAGGACTATAATCAATACGGAAAAATATTGCATCAATCGTATTTCATTATTCAAACGGAACTGTAACACCCCATACCCGATACCGTTGCCGGAGTCGAACACGAGGTGCTAACAGACTTAATTACTTTGTTTTCACAGCCCATTAAAAAAAAAAAATTTTTTGGGACAGGCTGGCTAACTGCGTCACTGTCGCCTTAAAAATCATATCTCGAGTTCCAAAACTCGAAAACTGATTCCGTAAATTTTCCCTGAAAATAAACTCATATATCCATCTTTGGATTTATTTCTAGAATTTTTGGTCGGCCCAATTGGTACAGTTTATTAGTTAAAGTCTCCCCTAATTCTGGGTTCGACTACTCTGACCTTCATGTATTACGACTTGGATATCTCCCTGTACAGAGCTTCAATACTCATGCCGTTTGTTTCTAATGAAACTAAACTCAAAGGGGAATCTATACATATAAGGCATGACTTCTAATTGTCTCTGGATAATTTATGGTAAATTTTCAAAGTCGAAACAGGGGATCCAGAAACCATTCTGGCCCTATTTCACGAGAACTTTAATATCTCTCAATATACTGTTCATATGATCGTTTCGTTACTTTCATATGAAAATAGATTCATCAAGGTTCGATTACATAATTTATTCACTATTTAATTCCATTCCTAAAAATTTTAGTGATTTTTCAAATCCACACCACTGCTGCTGTCAGCATCTGTTTTCAAGGTAAACTTTACCTATTTCGTGGTTTCCATGGACCAACTAGAGTTTTGTCATACATAGGTCCACATATAATCATATTTAGCCATTCCAATGGCTGATCATTTGCCCAACACTTCCATTCCAGTCCATAGTCACATCATGAAACCATATATATTTACATAAACACAAATGGTCTAATGCCATACTCCACTTCTACGAGCCATTTTCGCATGGCTATACACACATACATCACAAAAAGTACTTGAAAAACAACAAAGGGTAGTCCTATACATGCCATATCCAGAGTTCAACTAAAAGAGTACCAAAAGGGCTTTGATAGTGTGGATGACTTCGACTTCGATGATCCCGAATTCGATAGCTAATGAACAAAATCTAGAAAACAAAGAGCCAAAGCAAACGGGGTAAGCATTTTAATGCTTAGTAAGTTTCAAGTAATGAAATCGGCTTCAACTAAAGTATTACGTTCACATAGCTAAATGAATCACTTTATTAATACACATTCTCATAATCATACTTACTTCACACTTCATCAACATACACACACAAGGCATCAACCTATCTAAGAGCCGAAAGTTCGTTAGTCGATTGAACGAATACTATTTCAAACGAATCGACTTTTCTGATGCACATGCAAACATACCTCATCGTTTGGGTTTTTCGAGCGTATTAATTGAATTTATTACAGCACAAAATGCCCACCTTCAAACCAAGTTTCTTCGGAATTTAGCCGGATATAACCACAAGCACAATTGCCTTCGGGTCTTAACCGGATATAACAACTTCGCACAAATGCCTTGGTCTTAGCCGGATATAATCACTAGCATAAATGCCTTGGGGCTTAGCCCGGTATCATTCAAATGCTCATGCACACATATATCAATAATCACGACACATCCATATTTCATTTTCGTTACTAAGGCTCAAACACAAAACATTTATCAAACCTTTCCAATTTCGGCTCAATAGCCACACACAAAGAGCATGATTTCAATTGACTTTACAACGTAGTCCCTACGCACATTCGGCTATCCGCCATAATATGACAAATCATTTCAATATAATTCAAGTAGGGTCATTACTCGAAGACTTACCTCGGATGTGGTCGAGCTATTTCGATGGCTATTCGATCACTTTTTCCTTCCCCTTATCCAACTGTGGTCCTCTAAGCTCTTGAGCTAATTCACACAAATTTAACTTATTAAAGTCTCATTATGCTAGCTTATGGCCGAATATGACAAGGAGTTTAAAAGGTCATATGGCCACCCTTTAGCTCAAATACACAATGGTCATGCACATTTTTAATCACATCAAGCAATTCAATACAATTCATTCGAACATCAAAGAGAAGCTCAAGGTACTTAGCCTATATATACATTAGACATTAGAGTCACATGGGTACGAAATCACGAATCGAATTCAACATACTAGTTAATATTTCCCCTTGGCCAAATTTTCTAAGTCAAGCTAAAGCCATCAATAGGCTACCTATGGCCGAACATACACATCAATTTATGTACCCATTCATGTGGCCGAACATACATGTCTATGTTGAGGCCGATTGCAACACTTGATACATTCTACAAGTATGGTCACTTGTATCGACTAAACACCATTTTGTTTCAAGTTCAAAACTAGGCTAATACACACATATACACTAGTAAATCAAACACTAACATTTGTACCTCACCTTACTACCATTTCTTATCCAAATAACATGAACAACGACCATAGTTTTCTTTTACTTCCTACCATGGCCGAATGCCTTACAACACCATACCATTTCAATTTTGGTCATGGTTGAACAAGGAACATAATGCCTCACTCAAAAATGCTAAAAAGAAGATTTAAGAGTCATCCATCCACCATCCCATGCATCATTACAAGCTTTACTTTTAGCATGCAAATGACATCGACAAATCCACCTTAGCCGAACGTTATCTCCATGACATAGTAAAGATTTGAACCATGGGCTAGTTAGAACTCAAGCTAACTACTAAAACATGCTTGAATCTCATGGCACAACATCAAACTTACCTTAATAGTGACCTAGGATAGCCGAATGCTTCACTCCCTTCTTCCCTTTTTCCTTTAATTTTTCAACCAAAGATGTTCAAAGATGAACACTTTTTTTTTTGTTTTCTTTCTTACCTTCACGGCAATGGGGAGGGAGAAGCCATCACACACATTCTTTCCTTTTTTTTCATTTTTTATTACCCATACTCCTTATTATATTTATTCCAACATAAACCACTTACACAACATGTTTCATGACATGTTTTGCCCATCCCCTTGTCATGGCGGCCACTAGTTCTTAAATGGGAAATTGACATGCAAGTCCACCCTTTGATTACATGCAATAATAGGTCCTTATAGATTAACCTATCACATTTCAAACGTGTCACACCTAAGTCCTATTGACTAAATTCACATGCAGTCGACTAAATCAAAGCTTGAAATTTTCACACATTCATAATTACATATTCTAGACAATAAATATTACATTCAAACATTTCGGTGACTCGGTTTAGCGGTCCCGAAACCATTTCCAGACTAGGGTCAATTTTGGGGCTGTCACAGGAACTCATTATTTATCGAATAATTTCGAACATGTGATTATTTTCATACATTAATCATTTATACAATTCTCACATATACAACATTCAATTGAAAAATATAAATATACATGATCAAGTTACACGAACTTACCTTAACACTCGTTTGTATACGGAAATCTACTAATCAGAAACTTTTTGTTTTCCTTGATCCAATTCCATATTTGGTCTTTTCGAATCTATATAAATGAATTTGATCATCAATTTATTACATTTCATGTTCAATTGAATTCAATTTATATCCTAGACAAAATTACCATTTTGCCCCTATACTTTTCATAAATGACAATTTCATCCCTAGGCTCGGAAAATAAAATTCATGCAATTTAATCCTTATTCCAAACCTAACCAAAATATTCATATAACATTTACAGCACTTGTATTTCATAAAATTTAAATTTTTTCCATAACTTTTACATCTTTACAAGTTAGTCCTTAAATCATAATTTCATCAAAATTCTCTTTGTGAAAGTTGTTTATCTATCAACAGCCTTTTATTTTCTACCATAAATTTCAAAATTTTAGCATATTCATCCATGGAAAAATTTTCATACTTTGATAACTTTACAAATTAATCCCCAAAATAGATAGATTAAGCTATCCTGATTTTAAAAATATAAAAATTACTAAAAACAGAATAAAAAAACATACCTAATTAAGCTTGATTAGTTTTGTTTCTCTCTCCTAGGGTCTCCATAAAATTTTGGGGATGAAGATGACAATAATATGATGATATTTCTTTTTAATTATTTATCATCCTTTAATTTTTCTCATTTCCAAATTCATCCTTTTTTTTTTTCTAATATTTCATGGATGCATCACCAAAAATATCTACTAACTTTTTTCTTTAATGGTCTAATTACCATATAAGGACCTCAAGTTTTGAATTCCATAGCTATCTGGTACTTATAGCTACTAGAACTGAACTTTTACATCTTATGCAATTTGGTCCTTTCATAATTAAACACATAATCGGTAAAATTTTCTTATCAGAATTTTCATATAGCATTCTTATCATAGTGCGAACCATGCAATAATATTAAAATAATTTTTCTTTTTAACTTAGATTTGGGGTCCCGAAACCATTGTTCCAATTTCACTGAAAACGGATTGTTACAACTCTCCCCCTTTAAGAATTTTTTTCCTCGAAAATCTTACCAGTAAAGAGGTTTGGATATTGCTTTCTCATAGTATCCTTTAGTTCCCAGGTAGATTCTTCTATTCCATGTCATTGCCAAAGGATCTTTACCAAAGCCACCTTTTTATTTTTAACTCTTTTGTTTCACATGCTAGGATTTTGATCAGTTCTTCGCTATAAGTCATATCAGGCTGAATCTCAACTTTTTTCAGAGAAATAACATGTGAAGGATCTGATCGATATCGTCGTAACATAAACTCGTGGAAAAAAATATAAATTCCATCAAGTTCTGGTGGTATTGCCAACCGATATGCAACAGGTCTAATTCTTTCAGTAATCTCATATGGGCCGATGAACCGTGGACTCAATTTTCCTTTTCAACCAAACCGGAGAACTTTCTTCCAAGGTGATACTTTCAAGAATACCTTATCACCAACCTGAAATTCCATCTCTTTTTGTTTAAGATCGGCATAAGACTTTAGACGATCAGAAGCTACTTTCAAACTATCCTGAATTACTTTCACCTTTTCTTCAATTTCACGGATTAAGCCAACTCTGTGTATCTTTTTCTCACTGAGCTCTATCCAATACAATGGAGTTCTATATTTACGACCATACAGAGCCTCATACGGTGTCATTTTAATACTTAATGATAACTATTATTGTATGCAAATTCAAGTAAAGGCAGATACTTTTCCCAGTTACCTTCGAATTCCAAAACACAACACTGGAGCATATCCTCTAAAATTTGTATTACACATTCAGATTGACCATCAGTCTGAGGATGAAATGCAGCATTGAAATGTAACTGGGTACCCAGAGCTTCTTGCAACTTGGTCCAAAATCAGGATGTAAATCTAGGATCTCTATAAAAAATAATAAAACCGGTACCCCATGTAATCTAACAATCTCAAAAACATATAATTCTGCTAACCTTTCTAGAGTGAAATCCATACGTACTGGAATAAAGTGTGTGGACTTTGTTAAACGGTCAACAATTACCCAGATGACATCTTTCTTCTTCGGAGATAGGGGTAACCCTGATACAAAGCCAATAGTAATTCTTTCCTATTTCCATTCCGGAATCGTAACTGGCTATAATAATCCTGAAGGCACCTAATCTTTAGCTTTTACTTGGTAACATATCAAACATTTAGATACAAATTCAAAAATATCTCGTTTCATTCCCAGCCACTAGTACACCTTTTTCAAATCATTGTACATTTTGTTACTACTCGGATGAATAGGCACGGAAGCATTGTGATCTTCATGCAAAATCTATGTACAAATTTTGAATTCTGTTGTACACATATTCTACCTCTGAATAATAAACAATCATTAGACCCAATCTGAAATTCTGAATCAAAATTCAATTCACACTATATCCACTTTGCTTGTAACTCACTATCATTTTTCTTAGCTTTACAAATTTGTTGCGAAAATGTCGATTTAAAAAGTCGATTTAACTTTTAACTCAGCTATAATTGAACCATCATCTGACAATGACAACCAAGTATTCATTGCTTACAAAGAAAATAAAGACTTTCTACTTAAAGCATCAACAACTACATTGGTTTTTCCCGGATGATAGTCAATAACCAGATCATAATCTTTTAATAATTCAAGCCACCTGCGTTGTCTTCAGTTCAAGTCTTTTTGCTACATCAGATACTTCAAACTTTTATGATCAGTGAATATGTGACATTTTCACCAAATAGGGAATGCTGCCAGATTTTTAATGCAAACACAATGGCTGCCAATTCAAGATCATGTATCGGGTAATTCTTTTCATGTTGTTTTAGCTGTCTTGTAGCATAGGCTATTACTTTACCTTCTTGCATCAATACAAAGCCTAAACCATTTAACGATGCATCATTGTAAATTATAAATTTCTTACCCGATTCAAGTTGAACTAACACGGGTGCTTTAGTCAACAAAGCTTTCAATTTATCAAAACTCTATTGACATTTATTAGTCCACTCGAATTTCACATCTTTCTGCAACAGACGAGTCATCGGAGAAGCTATCATTGAGAACCCTTTAACAAACCTTCGATAATATCCTACTAGTCCTAGAAAACTTTTGACTTCAGACACATTCTTTGGTGATTTCCAATTAACAATTTCTGAAATTTTATTCGGATCCACCTTGATTCCTTCAGCAGATACTGTATGTCTGAGAAAACCAACTTCCCGTAGCCAAAATTCACATTTATTGAATTTGGCATATAGTTGTTTCTCATGCAGAGTCTACAACACTATTCTCAGATGATCAACATGTTCATTTTCATCTTGATAATATACCAAGATATCATCAATAAATACCACCACAAACTTGTCTAGATACAGTCTAAAAATTCTGTTAATCAAATCCATAAATACTGCAGATGCATTAGTCAAGCCGAACGACATCACAAGAAATTCATAGTGCCCGTACCTGGTTCTGAAAGCTGTCTTTGGTACATCGGAGTCTTTCACCCATAGCTGATAGTAACCGAAACGAAGATTAATCTTCAAAAATATAGTGGCACCTTTCAGTTGATCAAACATGTCATCAATACGATGCAATGGATACTTGTTCTTTGTTGTAACTTTGTTTAGTTGTCTGTAATCTATACACAATCTCAATGATCCATCTTTCTTCTTTACAAACAGAACCGGTGCACCCTAAGGTGAGAAACTAGGTCAAGCAAAGCCTCTATCAGTAAGTTCTTGTAACTATGCTTTCAACTCTTTCAATTCAGTAGGAGCCATTTTGTAAGGTGCTATGGATATCGGTGTTGTTCACGGAATAAGATCTATAGAGAAATTCACTTCTCTAATTGGTGGTAAACTAGGTAATTCCTCCAGAAATATATTAGGAAATTCACAAACAATTGGTACTGACTGAATTTTTAACTCAAATACTTTAGTATCCAACACATATGCAAGATAAGCATCATACCTTTTTCTAACATATTTCTGTGCTGATATAGCTAAGATCACAGTAGATAACCATCCAGTTTATCAGATTCAATGTGAAGTAACTTACCATTCTGACAGTTTAACACAATGTGTTTATGTTTACATTTCACCAATGCATCACACTGGGTTAGCCAATCCATTCCCAAAATTACATCAAATTCATTAAAGGGCAGTAGCATTAAATCAACCAAGAAATAATAACCCTTTACCATCAATAGACAATTTTTACAAACTTTATCTACCATAACATACTAGCCCAGAGGGTTTGAAACTTTAACCACAAATTTAGTGAATTCAATAGGTAAAATTTTTAAGAAACACTAAATTTGTGCATATGTATGAATGTGTTAAACCAGGATCTATCAAAACAATAATATCAGTATCAAGAAGAGAAAATGTACCAGTAATAACGTCTAGTACAAAAGCATCCTCTCTAGCACGAATAGCATATGTCCTTGCCAGTGCTTGTGCTTCGGACTTAACTGTTGAGTCTTTTGTAGCCCTTCGGCTACCACTGACATTGTCGGGGTGGTCTACCTCTCGAGGCAAGATTACTCGGCTTCGAATTTTGATTAGTACCAATTTCAATTCTTTCTGGACAATCTTTAAAAAATGATTAAGAGAACCGTATCTATAGCAAGCCCTACTTCTCAGACGACACTCCCCAAAATGAAATTTATTACAGTGTTTACACCTTGATTTTAGATTACTGAACTTCCCACAGTTGTTACAGATGGAGACGAAGATATCGGGTTAGAGCATTGAGAGCTCTGTTCCTTTCTGGAATATCCCACATAAGTAGTAAAATGATCATGGTACTTCTTTGATTTCTTTGAAACAAATGATTGTGACTTGCCCATAAATCTTTTACTAGAAATTCGGGCTTCTTTCTCTGCTTGCTTCTTTTCTTTACTTAATCCCTTAGTTGTTTGTGCTCGACCGACCAATACCACAAATTCTCTTAATTCAAGCCTATCAATAGCTTGATGTCTTCATTTAATCCTTCTTCAAAATGTTTACACATATCAGCCTCGGTTGGAACCCATTCTCTAGCATACTTACTTAATCTAACAATTTCTCATTCGTATTCAGATACTGTCATGTTTCTCTATTTGAGTTCTAAAAATTATTTCTTCTTTTGATCCAGAAATATTTGACTAATGTATTTCTTTCTAAATTCTATGTGGAAAAATTCCCACGTAACATTTTCTTTCGGTACAATAGAAGTTATGATGTTCCACTAATGGTAGGTTGTGTCTTTTAGTAATGATAATGCACATTTTAGGCACTCAGCTGGTGTGCATGATAATTCATCTAACATCTAAAACCCTAATGGTTTTTTCCAACCAAAACTTAGCCCTCACTGGATCATCATCAGGGGCAACCCTAAATTCCTCTACCCCATACTTACAGATTTTATACACAGGAGGCTTACCGATTCTAACAGGTTTAGCACTCTGTGGCATCTCTAAAACCAGTTGAGGAGTAGGTGGGGGAGGTTATTGTATATGTAACGCCCTAAAATCCTGAAACCCAGAAATCCAAAAATCTCGAAATTTTCTTTTTTTCGGTTCTGATATAAAGATGTGCTAGGTATTTTCAGTTAAGTAGGCAATAGTAGGTCTTGGCTAAGGTTTAAGTTCGAACTGAGGGGAAAATAAAATTATGCGTTAATAGTTAAAAGGACCTTGTTGGCAAGTAGTTGGGCTTTTAAATAAAGATAGGGGAAAATGGCATCAAAAAGCCTTACGGAGGAGTGGCTAAGTGACACCACTTAGGGTGTAGGGAGGTGTTAATGGCTAGCAAGGGATCCAAGGTTCGAATCCTAGTTTAGTATTTTAAAGAGTTTAATTTTGGGCCTTCTAGAATGTTGGAAGTGGCGTGAAGATGGACTCCAAGGGGAGTGTTCAGTAGAGAAATTTGAGGAAAAGGATCAAGGGGTTATCAGGGAGAAAAACGAGGAGATAAGAAGTGAGGAGCAAGTGGAGCTGAATTGGGAACTTGGGCTTGAGGAATTCGACTATAGGGATTATAAATAGGTGCCGAGTGGGAGTTTGTCAGGCTAATGCCAAATTTCCCTTCACCCTGTTGTCGGAAACCCTCATCCCTAAAAGTCGAAAACCCTCTATTTCTCTTTTTTCTTCCTTGCGCCGATTTCCATTATTCCTCTACTTCATTGCTGACTTTTCTTTCTTTTTCCTTGGAACCGAATTGTAATAGCCCAAAATTGGGTCTAGTTGGAACAGAGGTTTCGGGACCACAAAATCTAAGATAGAAATAATTATTTTATGATTATTTTGAGGTCTATGATATGATTGCATGATTGTGTGAAAATTTCGTGAAGAAATTCTATGCATAAAGTGTTCAATTTGAAGTTAGGGACTAAATTGAATAAGTTGCAAAACTTGCATTCTAGAAGTTTCTGGTATAAAATTGTTTTGAAATATTAATTAGGAGGTCTTAAATAGAAATTTGACCAATTTCTAAGTGATGGACAAAAATTGGACATAGATGGAATTTTTGAAAGTTTAATAAGGAAGGGCATTTTGGTCATTTGGTAATTAAAAGAAATAAAAATGGAAAATAAAGCCAAAATTGACTCATCATTCTCATGGAGGCCGAAATTAGCATGGGGGAAGCCATGGCTAGGGTTTTCAAGCTTTCCAACCTCAATAGTAAGTCTGTTATAACCCCGTTTTTCAAGTTCTTTACGTTTTTGGAATCCCGGTAATTTGATTAAGCTTATTCTAGCAATAATTTAAGCTAGGGTTCATATTTGGAAAAATACCCATAGGTGAAATGTGTTTATTTTTCTGTTTTATAATTGAATATGAGGTTTTAAATTATGTTAGACAACTTGTGCTACTCAGTTTTGAGTGAAAACGAGTAAAAGGGCTTAATCGGTAAAAATACCTAATAGTCATAAGTATATGTTAGAGTGAGAATTTGATGTTTCCATAGAAGGGAAAAGTGATCAGGATGTCATAAAACATAAGAATAAGGGATGAAGTTTAATTCCCGAGCCTAGGGGCAAAAGTATAAATATGCAAAAGTTTAGGGGCAAAATTGTAATTTTTCCAAAGTTTGAGTTAAGGATTTTTTTGAATAGTACATTAATTAAATAAGTAAAATATGATGTTTTAGATCTCGAAAAATGAGATTTGAACCTAGAATGAGAGAAAAATCGAAAATTGGGAAAGTTGGTAAAATGGCCGTTTTAGTATCGAGGTAAGTTCATATGTATAATAAGCATTAATTTATGCATGTTTCAATGTAAAATTGATATATTCATTATGATTTCGAGGTGTTGAAAGTATGTAGGTTGGTATGATAATAATACTGACAATAATCTTGTAATTTATATTTGAAAGTTAAAGTTAGTGAATTAATTGAATTATTTTAAATTAAATGATTTTGGTGCGAGTTTATGAATTGATTTAAAAATATGTCTATGGTACATGAAGTGCATTGAATTATCATACATAAATGTGATTTCTATGATTATGGATATTATGGGAAATTGTAAGTTCATATGATTTTTAATAAGGCAATGTGTAATTTAATGTTATAGCCTTGATATTAAATGAGATGTAAGTTTATATGTAAGTAATACATCAATATTGCTTGTATTATGATATTTTATAATAATATTGGAAATATGTTTGTGGATAATTACTTGATTGGTGAAATTGTTGGAAAAGATAGAGAAATCCCGGTTGAACCTTCGGAAAGATTGGATGATACAGATAGTATGTAGCTAGGTCACATGTATGGTGCTGAGTGCACATCATGTGTACAAGAGAGCTACAAGACATTATGATGTAGCTAGGTTGCATGGGTGATACTATGTGTACACCATGTAGACAAGAGAGCTACAGGATATATGTAGCTAGGTCGCATGCGTGGTTCCAGGTGAAGGACACCATGTAGACAAGAGAGCTACAAGATAAATTGGCTAGGTCACATAGGTGGTACTGAGTGTTCACCATGTGTACAAGAGAGCCGAACTATATGATGGGTGGAGCTATGTGCTGAAACCACCAAGTATCAAGAATTGATCCGAAGTGTTCAACGGGAGACTCTCTATGTATTGCTTTGTGAGTTTTGTGATGAATAAGTGCAGGAACTTGATTATGTGAATGATGTGTTCATTAAGTGACCAGGATGTGGTGAGGTTATAAACTAGTAAGTTATACATGAGGATGATTTTATGGTGACCTTGTGATCATGGGCCTATACTTGTGATGTATAAAATGTGGTGAAAATGATTTGTGATATGTATGTTAAAATGAGGTTAATACAAAGAAAGTGTGAAAGAGTGAATTAGCAATAAAACTGTTTTGGACAGTAGCAGTGATGTGATTTTGAAAAATCACCAAAAATAGTAGAAGTTTAATAAAAACTTAATGAGATATAAAATTAAATCTTAATGAGTCTATTTTCATATAAAAGAAACAGAGAAAGAAAAGGAGTTCTATATTTTGAGATATTTATGTTTTTGTGAGACTGGTTCAGAATGATTATGTGATCCCCTGTTCTGACTTTAGAAAATCACAAAAATTTGGATAAAAATAATTAGAGGCTTAAACTTATATTTTTAAAATTTCTAATGAGTCTATTTTCAAGATAAATCAACAAGAACATTATCCGATTTCTGTACTGTGAGATAATTAATTTTTAGTGAAGAGAGGTGAGAACTGTCAGAAAGTGAAACAGGGGAAATTTTAATGAATAAACTGTACTAATTGGCTAAACCAAAAATTATGAAAATTTTATGGTTGAAATATATGTTAGTCTAGTTTTAGGGGAAATTTACAGATCTTAATTTGGAGCTTTTTAGCTCGAATTACAAATAAGTAAGTGACTATGACTCGTGTGGATAGTTTGATGTGAGCATTTATTAGTAAATTGTGAAATCGTACTTACAAGAATGCTATATACATTAAGGATGTGGAATGGAGAGGAGGAGGAGAACAATAAATATATGTGGAATACATGGAAACTATGGTATATGAAATATTGATATAATGAAATAAATGATATGTGTTTACAAGAAAACAGAAAGAGAATGATATGTATCATGACATGTATATATATATATGACTAGTCTCAATGTAGTGCTTGTTGGGTATGGAGTTGAATTGAAATGTTTCAGGCAAACATGTTATTTTGCGTATCTGAATTGTGGTATTTTATAAATATATGATCTAGTTTTAAATATGAATGCTTGATGATTAAGCTAAAGATATTTTGTAAGATGATAATCTTGGTATAAATGTATAAGTGGTACTATAATAAACAAGGTAAAATGAGTATGAGAGACACATGTATGATGACATAAAAATGCTATGTTTGTGGTTTAATTGAGAATATTTAATCATTAAATGAATACCATGTTATATTCTTTTGATTTTGTATAAGTGTGTAAGAGATTAAGGTTGACCAAAGCTTGAAAAATAGCCTAGGTATATTCTACACAGGCAGAGACACGACCATGTGTCTCAGCCGTGTATGGAACACGACTTTAGGACACGGGCATGTGGAGCCTTAAAGCATGAAATTTCCAAGATTTTTGTAAGTTCTCAGTTTAGTCCTGAACCCTTTCTAAAGTATGTTTTGGGCTTCGTAGACTCAAATAAGGGACTATGTGTAAGTGAATGAACGTTTTGAAATATGAATGAAATTTTATGGCCCGTATTTTAGTTTAATGTTTGTATGTTTGTCTGGTAACGCCTCGTACCTTATCCCAGCCTCGGGTATGGGTAAGGGGTGTTGCACGAATAACCCTCTTTTTCCATACAAAATCTCAAAGGGCCGTACACTTCTTTGGCCAAATACCCTTAGTACAACTACTACTCCTTCTACTTTGGTCAAATATAGTGTAAGTGTTTGTTCTCCCAATCGGTTTTGCTAGGAATCTATTACTCTGTTCTGCCCTCACTCTTTCTAATCCACTTTGGTAGGGAATTAGAATCGGATCTCGGGTTCTAACTCTCCGCCGAATTCCTCTCTAGGTGTTTTGCAGTTTTGGTAAATATTCCTCTCTTATTGACTAAGTTTGGCCGAAAGATCCTAAGTGAGATAAGGGGGTGAATTATGTTGGATGCGAGTCCCCTAGTATTTGGTTTTAATAAGTAAGATTAATGCAAATCTTGGGAGTACGTGATCAAGGAAAAGCTATTAGGGATTGGTGTTCAAGGTAAGGTTATGGTGAGGTTTCGGTTTTTGGGTAAAATATGTATTAAGCATACGATTAATGGAAGGGTGATATCATTTGTAGGTTGGTGACTAAGGGAATCGTAGCACACTTGCTTACCAGGTGTGTACTTACACTGCACACACAAGTAGATCGGCAAAAGCCGAATGCTGAAAAGCTGAAATGCCGAAAAGCCGAAAGTTTAGCTACGGTAGTCTTGCAAGTGCGCGAACACCCCCAAGGGGAAGATCGATAGGTTTCCTGAGGCCCATTGGCGATTCCATAGACTTGGGTTGTGAATAGACCAAATAGGCCGGAATGGGCTAAATGGGCCCAATGGGCTGTTAGGCCCACAATAGGCAAAATTTGATAAGTGATGTTATGTGATAGGAAATTTGTGTGTGAGCATGAATATAATGTGATTTGGGCTGGATGGGCCATGTGAATGAGATTGGGCCTAATGGGCCATATGAATGTGAATTGGCCTGATGGGCCATATGAACGTGAATTGGGCCAGATGGGCCAGATAAATGAGATTGGGCCTAGTGGGCCATATACATTTAGGTAGGGGTTTTGGGATTAGTATATGATGACTACATAAAACTTAATTAATTTATTAAGGACCGTGGACAAGTCATAGGGTTAATTTGTGGCAACGGGTATGTGCATGTCTAGGATTGGATCTAGGGAGAGCTTGGTACTTAGCAGTCTTAATGACCCACCTCTTCTTCTCTAGAATCCTACCTGGTGCATAGTATTCGTTCACGGGATTTGTTAACAGGCCAAGGCAAGTAAGACCTGTAATAAAGGAAAATTTTCGGAATGCCCCTAAGGGCGAAAATGATCAAAATACCCCTAAGTGTTGAATGTAAGATTTATCGATGTTACATGTATAACTACTGCATACATAAGATATTTTGTTTAGGTTGCATAGGGGTTGGGAATTATGGAATGGAGGAAGTATATGAAGGTAGAATGGTTGCTTGACAACCATGGATCCACCGACGTCTTTTAAGCCCAATATGTGATTGGCAGCTTGCTGTAATGAAGGTAGTTCCACAACCAGGCTACCATTGGAGTGTATCAGATGGGTGGGTCGATATTTATATCCCCACATGGTGTGTACCAGGGGACGGAGTTGGTGTGTAGCGGACGGATTATTGGGGTGGGTTGCACTGCATTGCATGTGTGATTTTATGGTGAATGATGTTTGCTTGTTACTTGTCGAGGGTTATACACACTGAGTTTGCGTAAACTCACCCCCTCTTTTATTTTTCTCAGGTGATGCTCAGTAGAAGGTTCGATGTTTGGAGGGACTCTGGGTGGCTAGCTAGCAAGACAACATGAACTTGTGTTTTGTTTTTTTTTTTTAAAAGCATACGAGATTCTATTTTATTAAGTACTTTTTAGTCCATATTGTAATAAGGCTTCTTTTTTATTATTATTGGGTTATTATTTTTTTGCAATGTAATTATGAGAGGTTAAACATGGTTTCTTAAATTATAGCATGTTATTCTACGTTTCCACAACTAAATTTTGAAATGATAAGTTTTCTTAAATCAAATGTTTTAAACAAAGCTTTCACAACTGAAATGAGAGTTTTCATAAGTTAACTAAGGTTTCATATCTTAAGGAAGGGTTTTCAATGAAAACAAGGTTTTCGCTAAAACACTTCAATGTGACATGCTAGATTCGGCCATAACGTCTGGGCCGAGTTTAGATTGTTACAGTATAGTAGGATTTGTTCTCAAGTATTCAGTGAACACTCATTCATCATTTGAAAGAAGGCTTTTTTTGCATCCTCACCTCGTCCTTCAGATACGAATCTTCTACTACTAGATGCAGCTCGTTGAACGAAAGCTTGAGCAGTGCTCTCAACTTTCTCAGATTCAACTCTAGCTTGGTCAAATGACTTTACTATATGAAAAACACATTTAAAAATGGTCAGAAGATATCACACTATCATAAATTATATAATGACATGTATAGCTAAAATCATACTTACTACATTAGTCTGAGAATCGACTGACCTTAGTTCTGATACCAATAAATGTAACACCCCTAATCTGTAACCGTCGTCAGAATAGGGTTACGGAGCATTACCAAAATTTATAGAACAACTACAGATAATTCAAGACATTTACTATTCATATATAAAACTAATCATATCGTCACTTAGATGGACCCTTGAAGCCCAATTTAAACAATAGAAACAAGTCGGGACTAAACCGAGATCTGTAACACCCCTAACCCATATCTGTCACCAAAATAGGGTTAAAGGCGTTACTGGACAAATCTAAACATCTCACATTCATTTCTCAATCATCATAACATCATCGTAACACGTCATTATAAAGTCCCTTACATAGGTCAATGAGTCCATAAACATGCTTTAGGGTTGGGACTAAAATGAGCTCATACAAAATTTTTCAAAACTAAAACATTTTTTTCAAAGTTATCCAGGTCACACGCTCGTGTGAACAGGCCGTGTGCCTCACACGACATTAGACACACCCATGTGCCAAGGCCGTGGAAAAAATAGGGCATACATACTGACTTCACCACACACCCATAAGACAAGCCCGTGTGCCTTGGCCGTAGTCGAAACTAACTTGGGTCACACGGCCAGTCACATGCCCGTGTACCTTTCGAAATGGCCACACACGCCCATGTACGAAGGCTATGTACCTCACACAGCCACCAAACATGCCCATGTGTCTAGGCCACACACGCCCATTCCGTCTCGGGTGAAATTAGACTTGGTTTAAGCCACATTTCCACCTATCTCAAGCACTCCAAAACCACAATATTTTAACATCATTTGCATACATTCATAGGCAACCAAATTAATTAATTTTTACATATTTTATGCCATTCAAATACCACCCAATTCATTACTCAATTTCACAACCAAAGTACACCAAAATCATTATAGCTTACATAAATATCAAGTGCATAAACTCAATATCTTATCACCCATTTCATATCATAAAATTTACCATTTCAAAATTCCATATTCAAACCATTACATGAACATTATATGCATTATATAACTTACTAATCAAACACTACATTTAAACCAAATTAATAGGCTATACAAAACAACATTTACAAGCCAAGTCTTATGGCTATAATCACAACACAAAACATACCAAATAACTCTAAATGGAGCCAAAATAAATGTATGATAGTGTGATTGATGTCGCTGATGATCCCCAAATCCGAGCTAGCTTAATAACACTGTAAAACAGAGAACATTTCACACAAAGCTTTAAAGCTTAGTAAGTTCGCACCATAAATAATCAACAGTTTATATTATACGAAACATCAACTAATAAACACTTAGTAATTCACAATTCATCCATCAATTCTATTCTATCTCATTTAATTTTTCATACAAATTCGTCAAGCTTCATTCACATGGTATCATCTACCACATAGGTATCGAACATACCTAACTTTCCCGTATTTATTGATTTCATTCTCACTTCTCGTTCAAACACATTAATTCATTCAGAAATCTTTCCATGCTTTAATATTTCGCACACTTAGTACATCAATGATTCGTTGAAGCCGTAGCAATCTTGCACACTTAGTGCCATTTCAATAAACTGAAACTATCTCGGTATCGTACACTTAGTGCCTCATATAGCCAAAGCTATTCCAATTCGCACACTTAGTTCTTGATAAACCGTAATATGTACATATTTTTACCTTATGCTTGGCATATTTATGGACGATTTTTCCTTGATTTCATTGAATTTGATGCTCCTAATCCTTTAAATTCTTGTTTTATACTTAGGTGAGCATAAGAAGGCGAAAAGAGCAAGAAACGGACCAAAAAACAGACCAAATGGGCTTAAAACAGTGTTTCACACGGCCTAAGCACTTCCACACGAGTGATCCACATGCCCGTGTGAGTCACACGGGAAGGCCACACGCCTGTGTGACATGGCCGTGTCGACTAAAAATCAACTCAGTAGTACACAGGGCTTGAGCAGCTTCACACGGGCGTGGCACACGGCCGTGTCCCTATCAAGCCCAACTCTAGTTCTACTCGAAAAAGGCTAATTTTGGACTATTTTTGGGCATTCAAAAGTCTACATAAACACCCTAAAAGAGGATTAAAAAGACACACAGGGCAGAACATAGAAAATACTCGAAGGAAGCCATTGGAATCCGCTCAGAAGGAGGATTATGTCAAGACTGAAGATCTCCATTCAATTTCTACCGAAATTTTTACGCATCTGTATGTTTTATTGTTTTCCCAATTTTGAGATGTTTTTCCCCATTATTATGAACTAAACTCCCTAAATACCTAAGGGATATGAAACCTAAGACTACTCTTATTACTATCTAATTTATATGATAAATACTTGTTCTTATTCTTAATTACGTGTTCTTGATTCTTATTTCAATATTTCAGGATATTAATCCAAGTTTGATGTACTTATTTAGTGGAACAAAAGTCCTTGTTTAATAGTAGATCTAGCATAATTAAGCGGAGTTATATGCAATCCTAGACATAGGACGACGTAAATCTGCCGGATTAGAGTCAAATTTAATAGGGAAATCCATAAATTGAGTTAATACGATGATAGAGGTTTTAATTAGAAAGAGATTTCAATTAATCAACCTAGAGTCAGTTGTTCTTAGTCTCGATGGAGATTTAACATAATTTATAGATTTCTACAGAAAAAGTTAAGTGAATAAATTGTCTAATTTAGAAGTAATAAGCGAAGTCTAGGTGGATTCTTCCTTGGGTATTGTCTTCCCCATCGGTTTTCTAAAACTATTTTCCGACTTTTGTCTTTGTCGCGTTAATTAGTTAATTAGGTTAGTTAAATTTTAAGTTAAAAAAATCCTTCTTTATTTTTAGGCTAAATTGTGACAGCCCAAAATTGACCCTAGTCGGGAACTGGTTTCGGGACTGCTAAACTGAGTCACCGAAATGTTTGAACGTAATATTTATTGTCTAGAATATGTATTTATGAATGTGTGAAAATTTCAACCTTTGATTTAGTCGATTGCATGTGAATTCAGTTATTAGGACTTGTGTGACACTTTTGAAATGTGCTAGGCTAATCTATAAGGACCTAATAGTGCATGTAATCAAAAGGGAGGACTTGCATGTCAAATTCCCCTCTAATAGCTAGTGGCCGGCCATGACAAAGGATTATGGGCAAAAACATGTCATAAAACATGTTGGGACAATGGTGTATGTAAGAAAAAAATAAAATAATGAGCATGGGAATTGAATAATGAAAGGGAAGAAAAAAAAAAGAGAATGGTGAGTGTTTCCCCCCCATTGCCGTGAGTTGAAGAAAAGAGAGAAAAAAAATTATTGTTCATCTTTTTTTTCATTTCTTTGAGCTGAAAATTCTAAGGAAGAAGGAAGGGGTTTTGGCTTCATGCTTGGTTTGGAAGAGAATTAGGAGGAGGTTTGGCCATACTTGTATTAAGATTAAGGTATGTTTGATGTTGTGCCATGAGATTCATGCATGTTTTGGTTGCTAACTTGATGTTCTTATTAGCCCATGGTTCAAATCTTTGCTATGTCATGGGGATGATATTCGCCAAGGTAGATGTTGTGTTAATGCCATTGCATGCTAAATATGAAGCTTGATAATGATACATGTGATGGTGGATTGAGGACTCTTGGATTTTCTTTTAGCATTTTTGAGTGAGACATTAAGTTCTTTGTTTAACCATGACCAAAATCGAAACGGTATGGTGTTGTGGTGTATTCGCCATGGTATATCCATAAGTATGATTTATGCATATTGCATGGTAGGTAAGATTTGAGCTTTGGATATATGTTTATATTTGGATATAAGCAACTTTGAAATTGGCTCTAGCATATATATATATATATATGTTTGCACATGATGTATTGGTATGACATATATACTATCTCAAGGTATATATTTGCATATGATGATGTTTCGGTTATGAAATAAATGATTGATGCGTATTGAGTTACAATATGGAATGCGTTAGTTAGTAAAATATATGCTGTTTTTGTGTGGTATTAAGCGTATAATTGGCCTCAACATGGACATGCATATTCAGCCACATGAGGGGGATTGGTGTGCATGCATTCGGTTAGAGGCAAGCATATTGACGCCTATTCTTGGCTTGGAAAAATTCGGCTAAGGAGAGTACTAACTAATGTGTTGAGTTTGATTCATGATTTCCGTACATATGTGACTTTAATGTCTAATGAAAAAAATGTGGGCTAAGTACCTTGAATTCCTCTTCGATGCTCAAATGATTAAATCAATTTATTTGTTAAATTAAGCTCAAGAGCAAAGGGAGCTAAATCCGATAAAGGGAAGGAAAAAGTGGTCGAATAGCCATCGGGATCATTCGGCGACATCCGAGGTAAGTTCTTGAGTAATAGAGCTTAAATTATGATTTGATTAGATCATGTCTCAAGTAAATCAAATCATGCTCTTTGTGTGTGGATATTGAACCGAAATGTGCAAGAGTGATAAGTGTATTGTATTTGAGTTTTGCTAATGGAAATGAAATACTGAATGTGTCATGATTTAGTGTTAAATGTGCATGTTTATTCGAATGGTGTCCGGCTAAGTCCCAAGGCTTTTGTGCTAAGTGACTAAATCCGGTCAACTCCGAAGGCATTTGTGTGAGTTACCAAAATCGGGTTAAGTCCCAAGGCATTCGTGCGAGTTATTAAATCCGGCTAATTCGAAGGCAATTGTATCGAATCACTATAACCGGCTATGTCGCGAAGACAATAGAGCGAGTCGCTATATCCGGTTAAATTCAAGGTACGTGATTCGGGAATGAGCAATCTTGCTGTAAAATTTCAGTTAATACGCTTGCAAAAATTCCAAAGAATGAGGTATGTGCATTGGAATAGTTGAATTCCTTGAATAATATTCGCCGGTTGAGTAATGAGCTTACGGTATTTGGCTAAGATGATCCCTTATGTATGAACATAGGGGTTGGAATGTAAAGTAGAAATGATTTGAAAGTATGTATATATGGAATTATCCGTTTAGTTATATGAATGCTATACCTCTCTTGTGCTTAAATTCTTCGCTCAAACTTACTAAGCATAAATTGCTTACTCCGTTTCTTTGTTTCTTTGTTTTATAGATTTTTGGCTCGTCACCATCGGACTCGGATTTTTGGAAGTCAAGTCTCCTACACTATCAAGGCCCTTTTGGTACAAATTTTGGTTGAGCTTTGAAATGGCATGTATAGGACTACCCTTTGTTGCTTTTCAAGTACTTTTGTGATGTATGTGTGTACGGCCATGCGAAAATGGCTCGTAAAAGTGGAGTATGGCATTAGACCATTTGTGTTTATGTATATATGTATGGTTTCATGATGTTACTACGGACTGAATGGAAGTTTTGGGCAAATGATCAGCCATTGTAATGGCTAAATATGATTATATGTGGACCTATGTATGACAAACCTCTAGTTGGTCCATTGAAACTACGAAATAGGTAAAGTTTACCTTGAAAACAGATGCTGACAGCAGCAGTGGTGTGGATTTGAAAAATCACTAAAATTTGTAGGAATGGAATTAAATAGTGAATAAATTATTTAAATTAACCTTGATGAATCTACTTTCATATGGAAGAAACGAAACGGTCATATGAGTTATATGTTAAGAGATATTAAAGTTCTCGTGAAACAGGGCCAGAACGGTTTCTGGATTCCCTGTTCCGATTTTGGAAATTCATTGTAAATTAACCAGAGATAATTAGGAGTCATTCCATATATTTATAGATTCCTCTTTGAGTCTAGTTTCTATAGAAACAAACGGAATCAGTATTGAAGCCCTGTACAGAGAGATATTCAAGTTATAATGCGAGAAGGTCAGTGTAGTCGACCCCTGTAACATGGGAGACTTTAACTAATAAACTATACTAATTGGCCAGACCAAAAATTCTAGAAAAAATTTTGTAGATGGAAATATGAGTTTAATTTCAGGGTAAAATTACAAAACTGATTTTCGAGCTTTGAAACTCAGGATATGATTTTTAAGGCGGCAGTGATGCAATAACCACTTCGTCTGAAAATTTTAAATGGATGTGAAAATGATTAAGTCGAGTTGTGTGCACCTTGTGTTCGACTCCGGTAACGGACTCGGGTACGGGGTGTTACAATTTTATTGGTATCAGAGCTACGGTTTAGTCGATTCTAGGACTACCGTAATGCGTTTGGGTCTAGCTATACATGCAATTTTATGTGATTATTTGATAGTGCGGTGATTTCTGATGTTTGAAATTGTGTTTATTTATAGTAATGGATCCCAATCCCAACCGAGTGATAGCTGATGATGTGGAGAGTGTGGCGCCTGCTCCCTTACAAGGGATAGCGCCGGCGGACTCTCAACCTATTGCTAGCAATCCGAATGATGAGGCTAGGCAAGCTTTTTATAGCGTGATGAATGATTGGTTCAACCAATACATTCGAACTAATACTGCTGCTCCACAACCTCCATTCCCAAAGAAACACAACCCCAAGACCTACAATGCCTTGATGAATCGACCAAATAAGGTCGAATAAGCCCCCAGTTGACAGAATCCGAAAACATGGGGCTACTGAATTTAAGGCTACGGATAGCGACGATGCCGAGCAAGCTGAGTTTTGGTTGGACAACACTATCCGGGTACTCGATGAGCTATCTTGTACACCCGATGAATGCCTAAAGTGTACTATCTCCTTACTACGCGATTCTGCCTACTATTGGTGGAGTACTCTGACTTCTGTTGTGCCCCGAGAATAAGTAACTTGGGAGTTTTTCCAAACTGAGTTTCGAAAAAAGTATATCAGTCAGAGATTTGTTGATCAAAAACGGAAGGAATTTCTTAAGCTCAAGCAAGGTTCTATGTCAGTTACTGATTACGAGCGAAAATTTGTTAGACTTAGTAGATACGTTCGGGAATGTATTTCGTCCGAGGCTATCATGTGTAAACGCTTCGAGGATGGGCTAAATGAAGATATAAAAATGTTCGTTGGCATTCTTGAAATACGAGAGTTCATAGTACTTGTCGAGCGAGCTTGTAAAGCCGAAGAGCTTAGAAAAGAAAAATGAAAAGTTGATGTGGGAACTGGAGAGTTTCGTAAAAGATCCTCGAGAAAGTCTCTTCAACAGGCATCGAAGAAATTTCGTGATGATGTGGGCCGGTCTAGAGGCACTTCGGCCTTTTAGATGAGATCGTGATCGACCCCACAATGGGTACACGAACCGCTGGTCGCCGGTGTTGGGAATGAATGTCGAGACAGAACGGAGTGTCAGCATTGTGGCAAGTGGCATTCTGGAAGTTGTAGATTCCGTGACCGCTCCTGTTACAAGTGCGGATCAGTTGACCACTTCATTAAAGATTGCCCGAGGTTGTCTGAACAGAATGTAGATCAGAGTGGGAAATCGGGCGCTACCACTGCTCGAGGTAGACCATCTAGAAATATGGGCAATGCTAGTGGTAGTCAGAGAGGATCTAGAGATGCTACGACCAGATCCGAGGCTCGTGCTCCTGCTAGGGCTTATGCAATACGCGCACGCGAGGATGCTTCCTCGCCAGATGTTATTACGGGTACTTTCACTCTCTTTGATACTAATGTGATTGCTTTGATTGACCCTGGTTCTACTCATTCTTATATATGCGAAACGTTAGCATCCAGTAAGACTTTACCTATTGAGTCTACTGAGTTCGTAATTCGGGTGTCAAATCCCTTGGGTCGTTACGTGCTTGTCGACAAAGTGTGTAAGAAATGCCCCCTAGTAATTCGAGGTTCCTGTTTTCCGGCGGACTTGATGCTGTTGCCGTTTGACGAATTTGATGTTATCCTCGGTTTAGATTGGTTGACCGTGCACGACGCGGTTGTGAATTGCAAAAGCAAGACTATTGATTTGAGGTGCGCAAATAACGAGATGATCCGAGTTGAGTCTACGGACTTAAAGGGGTTGCCAGCTGTAATATCATCAATGTTGGCCCAGAAATATGTAAGAAAGGGGTGCGAAGCATACCTTGCGTATGTACTTGATGATAAGGAGTTAGAAATAAAACCCGAATCTGTGCCGGTGGTTTGTGAATACCCGGATGTTTTTCCCGAAGAATTACCGGGTTTGCCACCTGTTCGGGAGATAGAGTTTGGTATTGAGCTTGTACCTGGGACCACACCGATTTCGATAGCTCCGTATCGTATGTCACCAACGGAATTAAAGGAGTTGAAAGCTTAGTTGCAAGAGTTGGTGGATAGAGGTTTTGCTCGCCCGAGTTTTTCACCTTGGGGTGCACCAGTGTTGTTTGTGAAAAAGAAGGACGGAACCATGATTTGGTTAGATCATGTCTCAAGTAAATCGAAATCATGCTCTTTGTGTGTGGATATTGAACCGAAATGTGCAAGAGTGATAAGTGTATTGTATTTGAGTTTTGCTAATGGAAATGAAATACGAATGTGTCATGATTTAGTGTTAAATGTGCATGTTTATTTGAATGGTGTCCGGGCTAAGTCCCGAAGGCTTTTGTGCTAAGTGACTAAATCCGGGTCAACTCCCGAAGGCATTTGTGCGAGTTACCAAAACCGGGTTAAGTCCTGAAGGCATTTGTGCGAGTTATTAAATCCGGGCTAATTCCCGAAGGCAATTGTGCGAATCACTATAACCGGGCTATGTCCCGAAGACAATCGAGCGAGTCGCTATATCCGGTTAAATTTCGAAGGTACGTGATTCGGGAATGAGCAATCTTGCTGTAAAAATTTCAGTTAATACGCTTGCAAAAATTCCAGCAATGAGGTATGTGCATTGGAATAGTTGAATTCCTTCGAATAATATTCACTCAGTTGAGTAATGAGCTTCCGGTATTTGGCTAAGATGATCCCTTATGTATGAACATAGGGGTTGGAATGTAAAGTAGAAATGATTTGAAAGTATGTATATACGGAATTATCCGTTTAGTTATATGAATGCTATACCTCTGTTGTGCTTAAATTCTTCGCTCAAACTTACTAAGCATAAATTGCTTACTCCGTTTCTTTGTTTCTTTGTTTCTTTGTTTTATAGATTTTTGGCTCGTCAGCTATCGGACTCGGGATTTTTGGAAGTCAAAGTCTCCCACACTATCAAGGCCTCTTTTGGTACAAATTTTGGTTGAGCTTTGAAATGGCATGTATAGGACTACCCTTTGTTGCTTTTCAAGTACTTTTGTGATGTATGTGTGAACGGCCATGCGAAAATGGCTCGTAAAAGTAGAGTATGGCATTAGACCATTTGTGTTTATGTATATATGTATGGTTTCATGATGTTACTACGGACTGAATGGAAGTGTTGGGCAAATGATCAGCCATTGGAATGGCTAAATATGATTATATGTGGACCTATGTATGACAAACCTCTAGTTGGTCCATGGAAACCACGAAATAGGTATAGTTTACCTTGGAAACAGATGCTGACAGCAGCAGTGGTGTGGATTTGAAAAATCACTAAAATTTGTAGGAATGGAATTAAATAGTGAATAAATTATGTAAATGAACCTTGATGAATCTACTTTCATATGGAAGAAACGAAACAGTCATATGAGTTATATGTTAAGAGATATTAAAGTTCTCGTGAAACAGGGCCAGAACGGTTTCTGGATTCCCTGTTCCGATTTTGGAAATTCATTGTAAATTAACCAGAGATAATTAGAAGTCATGCCATATATTTATAGATTCCTCTTTGAGTCTAGTTTCTATAGAAACAAACAGCATCAGTATTGAAGCCCTGTACAGAGAGATATTCAAGTTGTAACGTGCGAAGGTCAGTGTAGTCGACCCCTATAACATGGGAGACTTTAACTAATAAACTGTACTAATTGGCCCTACCAAAAATTCTAGAAAAATTTTGTAGATGGAAATATGAGTCTAATTTTAGGGAAAAATTACGAAACTGATTTTCGAGCTTTGAAACTCAAGATATGATTTTTAAAGGCGACAGGACGCAAGAACCACTTCGTCTGGAAAATTTTAAATGGACTGTGAAAATGATTAAGTCGAGTTGTGTGCACCTTGTGCTTGACTCCGGTAACGGACTCGGGTACGGGGTGTTACATAAATAATAGAAAAGAATTTAATACTAGTACTTTTAGTCCTTATGGATACGACACTCTGGACTCGCCAAAGCTATACTACTGTTCGATAGGTGCGTTTGCCTTTATCATTATTGTAGTCTAGTTTAGTGTTCATAAAACCATCAATCAAGTTTTTGACGCTGTTGCCGGGGAATAAGATATTAGGAACGCTTAATTTTTATTACTTTAGCCATTATTTTTTCGTTCTATTTAATTTTGTTTACTAAATTTTCTTTTATTTTCTTCTGACAGGTTTTTATAGTTTATGACTAGAAGAAACCCGCCGGGACCATTACTTTTTGATAGTGAGATTGAAAGCACAGCTCACAGAAATCAAAGAGAAATAAGGCGAAGCCTAAGATACATAGAGGAAGAGTGGGAAGACGATATTCACACCACAACCGAAGAGATGGCTGAAAATCAGGAAAATTCGCTACCTCCTGCGATTGCTACTAATCTAGTAAATTAGAATCCTGCTCCTCGTACTATGTATGATTATGCTAAACCTAATTTAATAGGAACTGAATGAGTATAGTTAGACCTACTATTGCTGCAAATAATTTTGAACTGAAACCTAACACGATTCAAATGATACAACAGTTTGCTCAGTTTGATGGTTTGTAGGACGAGGATCCAAACACTCATTTAGCAAATTTTCTGGAACTCTGCGACACATTTAAAATCAATGGCGTTTCTGATGATGCCATTCGCCTTTGGTTATTCCCCTTTCATTAAGGAAGAAGGCTAAACAGTGGTTAAACTCGTTACCCCGAGGGCCAATCACTACTTGGGAACAAATGACTGAAAAATTTTTACTAAAATATTTTCCGCTGGCTAAAACGGCTAAATTGAGGAATGATATCTCTTCTTTTGTACAGATGGATCTAGAAACTCTTTATGATGCATGGGAGAGATACAAGGACCTATTGAGAAGGTGCCCTCACCATGGGTTACCTTTTTGGTTACAGGTTCAGACTTTTTACAATGGTGTGAACCCCTCAATAAGGCAACTTATCGCCACAGCCGCCGGTGGAACTTTAAACAACAAAACACCTGAAGAAGCTTATGAATTTATTGAAGAGAGGTTACTAAATAACTATCAGTGGCAAGTCATGAGAACAAAGTCGACAAAAGCAGCTGGTGTTTTCAACCTTGACGCGATCACTATGCTATCAAACCAGGTAGAATTTTTAAATAAAAAGATTGATGGTTTATATGGTTCTACTCAGGTACATCCAGTGATGAGGTGTGATTCAAATGGTGGAATGCACAACCCAGATGATAAACCGTAATTTATACATATTTTTATCCCATGCCTAGCACATTTATGGATGATTTCTCCTGAGATTTGGTGAATTTGATGCTCCTAATCCTTTAGTTTCATGTTTTATATTTTGGTGAGCATAGGAGAGTAAAAAGAGTGAGAAACAGGCTGAAAACGGAGAAAATGGACCAACATAGGAAATCAACATGTCCTGGACTTCCTCACACGGGTAATCCACATGGCCGTGTCTATTTGGCGGAATCGAAGCATGACGTACATGGGTAGACCACACGCCCATGCCTGAAGCAATCGCACATGGGCGTGTCCCTGTCGAGCCCAAGTATAGTCCTATTCGGAAAATGCCACTTTTGAAGGCTCCTAGGCATTCTAAAGCCTATTTAAGCACTTGAGGAGGCATTTAGAAGACACACATGGAGTAGGAGGCAAGAAATTACTCAAGGAAAGCCGATTGATCCATCTCAGAAGCCGGATTCATCGTCAAGACTGAAGATCTCCCTTCAATTTCTTTCAGGAGTTTTGGGTTTTCTTTATGTTTTGTTATCTTTATTCTTTTGAGATATTTTCTTTCATAATTATGAACTAAACCCCCTAAATACCTAAGGCGAATGAAACCTAAGACGGATCTTGTTATTATTATCTGAATTGTATGATAAATATTTGACTTATTCTTAATTATGTGTTCTTAATTCTTGTTTAATATTCCAGGATATTGATTCAAGTTAATGAACTTATTCAGAGGAGAAAAAGTCCCTATCTAAGAGTAAATTTGTCGTAATTAAGCGAAGTTGATTGCACGCCTAGAGACAGGGTGACAAGATTTTGCCGGTTAGGGTGAAAAATAATAAGGGAGTCCATAGATCGAGTTAATGCAATACTAGGGTGTTAATTAGAAAGAGATTTCACTTAATCAAACTAGGCTTAGACGTTATTAGTCTCGAGAGAGATAATAATATAACTTAGGGGTTTCTACAGATCAAGTCAAATGAATAAATCGTTTGATTCAGAGTCAAATAACAGGTGAAGTCTAGGTGGATTTTTCTTTGGGTATTATCTTAATCAATCGAGTTTTCCCAAAAGCTTTTCCCCAATTTTCTCTCTATGCACCTTTAGTTTAGTTAATTAGTTTAGATAAACAAATCCCTTAATTTTTAGGCTAGATAATAAAAAGAAAGAAATTACTAGTACTTTTGGTTCCTTTGGGTTCGACAATTCGGTCTTGCTAAAGCTATACTACTGTTCGACAGGTACACTTGCCTTTATCTTGATAATTGTTAGTTTCAAGAACGATTAATTATAAATTTTTAAAACTTGTCGCGAATATCACGTATCAAGTTTTTGGCGCTGTTGCCGGGGAACTTAAGATATTAGGAACACTAAATTTTTATTACTTGAGTCATTTTAGTTTTATTGCAATTTATTTTTTTTAGTTTCGTTTAGTTCCACTTTTCTAACTTTTCTTTTATTTTCTGACAGGTTTTTCTAATTTATGACCAGAAAAAACCCGTCAAGACCATTACTTTTTGATAGTGAGATTGATCGCACAGCTTGCAGAAACCGAAGAGAAATAAGGCGAAGCTTAAGATACATAGAGGAAGAGTAAGAGGACAATATTCAAACTCCAACTGACGAGATGGCTGAAAATTAGGAAAATCCGCTACCTCCTACGATTACCGCTAATCCAGTAAATCAGAATCATGCTCCACGCACTATGTATGATTATGCTAAATCAAATTTAACAGGAACTGAGTCAAGTATAGTTAGGCCTGCTATTGCTGCAAATAATTTTGAACTGAAACCTAACATGATTCAAATGATACAGTAATTTGTTCAGTTTGATGGTTTGTAGGATGAGGATCCAAACACCCACTTGGCGAATTTTCTGGAGTTTTGCGACACATTTAAAATCAATGGCGTTTTTGATGACGCCATACGCCTTCGGTTATTTCCCTTTTCATTAAGGAATAAGGCTAAAAAGTGGTTGAACTCGTTACCATGAGGGTCAATCACTACTTGGGAACAAATGATCGAAAAGTTTTTACTAAAATATTTTTTGCCGGCTAAAACAACTAAATTAAGGAATGATATCTCTTCTTTTGTGCAGATGGAGTTAGAAACACTATATGATGCATGGGAGAGATAAAAGGACCTGTTCAGAAGGTGCCCTCACTATGGGTTACCACTCTGGCTACAGGTTCAAACTTTTCACAATGGCCTGAATCCTTCAACTAGACAGATGGTTGATGCAGCCGTTGGTGGGACTATCAATAATAAGACACCTGAGGATGCTTATGAATTTATAGAAGAGATGTCGCTGAATAATTATCAGTGGCAAGTCATGAGGACAAAGCCAACGAAAGCAGCCGGCATTTTTAACATCGATTCAATCACCATGCTCTCTAATCAGGTAGAACTTTTGAATAGAAAAATTTATTTTTTTCTTGGTTCTTCACAGGTTCACCCAGTAATGCAATGTAATGCAAGTGAAAGAGGAATGAACAATTCAAAATACCCACTTTATGGCCACAACATGGAAAACGAGCAATTAAATTATATGGGTAATAATCTTCGACCTCAAAATAATCCCTATAGCAACACTTACAATGCAGGATGGAGGAACCACCCAAATTTCTCATGGGGAGGCCAAGGGAATCAGAGACCACCACCACCTCCAGGCTTCTAACAACCACCTTACCAAAAAGAGAAAAAACCGAACCTTGAGGAGATGCTAACAAAATTCATCTCGGTGTTAGAAACTCATTTTCAGAATATCGAGACAGCACTTAAGAATCAACAAGCATCGATCCAAGGGCACGAAACTCAGATAGGCCAGCTGGCTAAATTGATATATGAACAACCATAAGGTAGCTTACCGAGTAACACTAAATCTAACCCAAGAGAGTAGCTCAATGCGATTATCATGCAAGATGAGGTAGGGTTAGTTGCACCTGAACCAGAACCGAGGTAAGAAACTATGGTAAGTAAATGTAAAGGTGAGGTGGACCACAATGACAAAAAACGGATAAATAAAGAGCACAAACCACGTGGACCATACCCTAATGCAACAAGGAAAGACCACTCAGACGAACAATTCGATAAATTCCTTAAACTTTTAAAAAAATTACATATTAAGTTACCGTTTATTGAGGTTCTTTGGCATATGTCGAACACAGTCAAATTTTTAAAGGAGCTTTTAGCATATAGGCAGATTTTAGACAAGGCGTCGCATGTGGAGATGAATGTTTGCTCAGCCATTCTGCAGAATAAGCTAGCCAACAAATTGAAAGATCCAAGGAGTTTTATGATCCCTTGTTTAATTGGTAGCTTCGATGTTAACAATGCCTTGGCCGATTTAGGCGCTAGTATCAATGTCATGCCTTACAAACTGTTTAAGCAACTAGGTCTTGGGAAACCTAAACAAACTAGGATGAGCATTCAATTAGCAAATAAAACAATCCGATTTCCTTGGGGTATTATTGAAGATGTACTCGTTAAAATTGACAAATTTATATTCCCAGTTGATTTCGTTGTTCTAGACATAGAGGAAGATAGTAACGTGCCCTTAATTTTAGGGAGGCCCTTTTTAGCAACTGCTAGAATGATAATTAATGTTGGTACAAGTGAACTCACACTTCGTGTAGGTGATGAAAAAATCACTCTTTGAGCTCGTAATTCGAGTAACACCTCAAAAATCGAGGGTGATTGCATAAATCACACTACTAGTATTGATCATGTGGTGAAACCCTCTGTACAAAAAACAAGTTCGAAGAGCGCACATGAGCTTTGTTCAAGCAACAACAAAGGACCTATCTATGAAGAACGAAGGCTACGAGTTGGGGAACTAGATGAATGGCAGACACATAAACCAAAACCATGCCTTGACAAGCTCAATACTCTACCAAATCAACTTAAGGTTAGAGACAGAGTACTGCTGGATGCAGCAAATCCTCGTATTGCCACTTCCGAATCTAATGGAGAAATTCCTCTTACGGTACTCAATATTTTTCCATACTGTACAGTCGAGGTAATTCATCCTAAATTTGGCACTTTTAAGGTAAATAGTACTCATTTAAAACCTTATTTTGATAAAATTAATAGCAGGGAGGAGGAGTGTAAACTCCTCGCACCACCATGGCCATTCAGTAGAAAGGTAAGTTGAGCTTAGACTATAAATAAGCGCTTCTCAGGAAGCAACCCAAGCATTAACGGTGTTAACTTCTTTAAATTTTAGTTTTTAACATTTAATTCACTAACTAAGTCACTGAACACAGGATTTCCAGAACCACACGGCCAGACACATGGGTGTTTCTTAGCCCATGCCCATACCACGGGAGGCAACATGGCCGTGCGATATGGCCGAGTGAAAACAGAGCAAAAAACGTTTCCCCAACACGGGATTCGATAAGTTACCACGGCCGTGTGACATGGCTGTGGGCAATCTTGCCAAATTAACACAGGTGTGCAACACGCCCGTGCCTACCGACCGTGGACGAGCCTGTCAAAACAACACGGGCGTGCACCTGCATACACAGGTGTGGGAGAAGCGAACAAAGAATGACACTACCGTGTAACACGACCGTGTGCACAATACGCCCAATTTTGAAAACCACAAAATGTACGGGCTGAATTAAGGGCACACTGGCGTGCCCACGGCCGTGTGCCTCAATTTCTATATAAACACCAATTATTTTTACTTTATTTTTATCTTTATTTATATGTTGAAATTACTTTTTATTTCCCTTTAATACTATTTTTATTTTATCTTGAGATTTTATCATTTTTATTCGGCTATTGCTTTACGAGTAATTATGCTTCTTTATATTTCCTAAAAGAAGTTCATGATTCTATCACAGTTATAAAGAGCTCCAAAGCTGGAAAAGGTTCTCCACGATTACCATGTCCTGCCCGACCACCACGATAACTTCTGTGCTAGACACTGTGGTTGTGGAACCCAACCTCTACCACTACCGGAGTATCCTCCTCCAATCTTATCATTGCCTTGGTCGATTATTCTCCATGATTCCAATTCAAGGAGTTCATTCATCATTCAGGAAGTTTCACTTCTCTCCCTATATTATGATCTTATATTTATATCGTCATAAATCTAACTTTGTACATTGAGGGCAATGTGCATCTTAAGTGTGGGGGGTCTTTTATACCATTATTAGAAAAATCCCTGAATTTTGTCTTATCCTCATGTGATCTTCTCACATCATTATTAGAATGAATTTTGATTGATTTATGATTTTCTATTTATATGTCTTGAATTAAAACATAGGCATTTATGCATTGACTGTTTGAACTTTAAGGAATTAGAGAATCAAGCATGATAAGTTGATTTAAAAAAAATTAGGTTGTTTCCCCAAGTTTAGGTATTATCTTGAGTTGAAGTTCACAGGTTTAAACATCAAAAAGCCATAATTTTTGTGAGATCTTGAGCCTTTAGAGCATCTATTATTTTTTTCATGCTCACTTTTATTGTTGCTTTGAGTACGTCAATATTGACTTGTTATTCTAGAACTTGCTTGATTATACATGTCAAGACCATAACTTTGATTTGATATGTCAAGATGATAAAGGCTCTTAGGTTTGACCCACTCACTCTATAAAAGCCTACCTTCACAATTAACCCTTAGTGAACCCCGTTGAGCCTAACAACCTATTCATTGATTTACCCTCAACATTAACCCTTAACCCATTATTGTTGAAATCCCCTAAATTAACTTGGTCCCTATTTTTGTCGAGATTTGATTTGAATAAATTGCTTAGTTATGTTTTATTTTTGATAGATAGCCTATGTTATTTGACTTATTCTTAAAATAAATAAATAAATAAATACTTATATATATTAGTAGTAATTCGTTGTTTTTTGAGCTTAAGTGTTAATTTTATATTCTGAGAAGAAGCTCACTTGTATTCAATTAATGTTTAGTTATTTTTCTAGTTAGGTAATTTTTCAATTCAATCTCGATTCTAACCTTTTCTTTCAGCTTGTGACCACACCCCCTAACCAAAGCCACATTACAACCCTCTAAAGACCTTTTGATTGATGTATCATCTAAATATATAGTGGTGGAGATTTGATTTTCATGCAAGCCTATGGTAATAACTTTTAATATTGACTAATGAGTGCTTCATTTATTGTCCTTAAACACCTCGAGTGATTTGAGTGAATCTTTAGTGAGGATGTTAAACTTTGTAATATTTTGAACCAAAGGTAATCACTTAAATGAGGGGAGACACCTATGTTTTCGTGATAAAATGCTCAACTTGGAATGTTTGAAACTTTGATGTTCTTCTAGTTGAATTCTCAATGTATGATTACTTATGGTTTATTTTGAGATATTATCGATAGGGATTATAAGCTGAGAAGAATTTATTTTGATTGCGAGTTGAGGATTTTGCTTGAGGATAAGCAAACGCTTAAGTGTCAGGGTATCTGATAAACCGTAATTTATACATATTTTTATCCCATGCTTAGCACATTTATGGATGATTTCTCCTTAAATTTGGTGAATTTGATGCTCTTAATCCTTTAGTTTCATGTTTTATACTTAGGTGAGCATAGGAGAGTAAAAAGAGCGAGAAACGGGCTGAAAACAGAGAAAATGGACCAACATGGGAAATCAACACAGCCTGGACTTCCTCACACGGGTAATCCATACGGCCGAGTCCATTTGGCAGAATCGAAGCATGACTTATATGGGTCGACAACACACCTGTGCCTATTTAATGGCCTTGACCATGGTCTGAAGCAATAACACACGGGCGTGTCCCTATCAAGCCCAAGTATAGTCCTATTTGGAAAAGGCCACTTTTGAGGGCTTTTATGCATTCTAAAGCCTATTTAAACACCTGAGGAAGCACTTAGAAGACACACAGAGAGTAGAAGGCAAGGAATTACTCAAGGAAAGCCGATTGATCCATCTTAGAAGCCGGATTCATTGTCAAGACTAAAGATCTCCCTTCAATTTCCTTCAGGAGTTTTAGGTTTTCTTTATGTTTTGTTATCTTTATTCTTTTGAGATGTTTTCTTTCATAATTATGAACTAAACCCCCTCAATACCTAAGGGGAATGAAACCTAAGATGGATCTTGTTATTATTATCTGAATTGTATGATAAATATTTGACTTGTTCTTAATTATGTGTTCTTAATTCTTGTTTCAATATTCCAAGATATTGATTCTAGTTAATGAGCTTATTCAGAGGAGTAAAATTCCATTTCTAAGAGTAAATTTGATGTAATTAAGCGAAGTTGATTGCGCCTAAAGATAGGGTGACAAGATTTTTCCAAATTAGGGTGAAACCTAATAAGGGAATCCATAGATCGAGTTAATGCAATACTAGGGTGTTAATTAGAAAGAGATTTCACTTAATCAACCTAGGCTTAGACATTATTAGTCTCAAGAGAGATAATAATATAACTTAGAGACTTCTACAGATCAAGTCAAATGAATAAGTCGTCTGATTCAGAGTCAAATAACAAGTGAAGTCTAGGTGGATTTTTCCTTAGGTATTGTCTTAATCAATCGAGTTTTCCCAAAAGCATTTCCCCAATTTTCTCTCTGTGCACCTTTAGTTTAGTTAATTAGTTTAGATAAACAAATCCCTTAATTTTTAGGCTAGATAATAAAAAGAAAGTAATAACTAGTACTCTTGGCTCCTTTGGGTTCGACAATCCGGTCTTGCTAAAGCTATACTACTGTTCGATAGGTACACTTGCCTTCATCATGATAATAGTTAGTTTCAAGAATGATTAATTATAAATTTTTAAAATCTATCGTAAATATCACGTATCACCAGATTATCCACCCTTCAACCCTGGCACTGAGGAGGAATAAGTCCACTGTATGGGTAATAAATTTAGACCTCAAAATAACCCATATAGTAACACTTATAATGCAAGTTAGAGGAACCATCCCAATTTCTCGTGGGGTGGTCAAGGAATTCAAAGACCACAACATTCTCTAGGTTTTCAACAACCACCTTACCAACAGGAAAAAAACACCAAACCTTGAGGAGATGCTAACAAAATTCATAGTGGTATCTAAAACACGTTTCCAAAACACCAAGACAGCTCTTAAAAATTAGCAAGCATCAAATCAAGGGCTCGAGAATCAAATAGGCCAGTTGGAAAAGATGATTTCCGAATTACCACAAGGTAGATTGCTGAGTAATACTGAAAATAGCCCAAGGGAGCAGCTTAATGTAATTATTGTTCGAGATGAAGAAAGGTTAATTGAACCTGAAACAGAACCAGAACTAAAACACAGATTTATGGCAAGTAAAGGTAAAGATGAGGTGGACCACAGTGAGCAAAAATAAGTAAGTAGAGAATATAAACCTCGTGTACCATATCCCAATGCGACAATGAAAGACCACACAAAAGAACAATTTGGTAAATTCCTTAAATTATTAAAGAAATTACATATTAACTTACAGTTTATTGAAGCTCTTTTACAAATGCCAAACGTAGTTCAATTTTTAAAGGAGCTTTTAGCAAATAAACGGAAGTTTGATGATACATTGCATGTGGAGTTAAGTGCAGTTTGCTCAGCCATTCTACAAAATAAGCTACCCATCAAATTGAAAGATCTAGAGAGTTTTACGATTCCTTGTTTAATTGGTAGTTTAGATATTAATAATGCATTGACTGATTTAGGGGCGAGCATTAATGTCATGCCCTATAAAATGTTTAAACAACTAGGTCTTAGGAAACCCAAACAAACTAGGATGAGCATTCAGTTAGCGGATAAAACCATTAGATTTCCTAGGGGTATCATTGAAGACGTACTTGTCAAAATCGATAAATTTATATTCCCAATTGATTTTGTTGTTCTAGACATGGAAGAGGATAATGATGTGCCTTTGATTTTAGGATGACCCTTTTTAGCAACTGCTACAACTATTATTGATGTTGGTACAGGTGAACTCACACTTCGTGTGGGTGATGAAACAATCACTCTTCAAGCTTGTAATTCGAGTAACACATCGAATATTGAGGGTGGTTGTATAAATCATGCTACAAATACTGATCATGTGTAATACCCCGAATTACGGCCTAATCAGAATAGTGGTTTCGTGACCACAAATCCGGGATAGAAATAATTATTTTACGAGTATTTTGATGTTTATGATATGATTTCATGATTGTGTGAAAATTTCGTGATGAAACCTTATGCCTAAAGTGTTTAAATTGAAATTAGGGACTAAATCGAATAATTTGCAAAATTTGCATTCTAGGAGTTTTTAGTATGAAATTGCTTTGGAATATTAATAAGGAGGTCTTAAGTAGAAATTTGACCAATTTCTAAGTCTATGGACAAAAATTGGACATGGATGGAATTTTTGGAAAGTTTAGTAGTAAGGGCATTTTGGTCATTTGTATATTAAATGAAATAAAATGGGAAAAATAACACAAAATGATCATCTTCTCTATATTGTTGCTGACAAATTTTACCTCTCCCCATAGCTAGTGTTTCTTAAACTTTCAAGCTTCATAGTAAGTGATTTCATGCCTCGTTTTTAATGATTTTTATGTTTTTGAAATTTCGGTAGCTCGAATTAACTTATGCTAACAATAATTCAACCTAGGGTTCATATTTGGAAAAATACCCATAGGTGAAATTTGTGTATTTGGGTGTTTTATAATAGAATATAAGGTTTTAAATTATGTTAGGCAACTTGTGCTACTCGGTCTTAAGCGAAAACGAGTAAAAGAGCTTAATCGGTAAAAAATACCTAATAGTCATAAGTACATGTTAGAGTGTGAATTTGATGTTTCCATAGAAGGGAAAAATGATAAGCATGTCATAAAACAAAAGAATAAGGGATGAAGTTTAATTCCCGAGCCTAGGGGAAAAAGTGTAATTATGCAAAAGTTTAAGGGCAAAAATGTAATTTTGTCAAAGGTCGTATTAAATGTTGTTTTGATGAATTTATGTATTAAATAAGATTAATTTGGCATTATAGATCAAGAGAAATGAGATTCAAGTTGCGATCGAGGGAAAAACAAAGTTTACGAAGAATAGGCTCGATTGCTAATATTTTGTATCGAGGTAAGTTCATGTGTAAATGTAGTAACATAATTGTCATTTTAAGTAATTTAATGATATTTATATGATATGATGATTATTATCATGAAATATTATGATTTGTGGTTATTGTTGAGTAATATGCAAATTATGTTTACTACTTGATAAATATGAATTGCTACTGAGTATCGGTTTCGACATTCCGTGGAAGACGACAAAGATGTGTAATCAAGGAAAAAACCGATTTGAACCTTGGGAATAGATTAGGATACAAGTGACATGTCACAAGGATGGTTGAGTTCCAAACTCATTGAGTTGAGTCTGAGTTCGTGAGATGTAACTAGGCATCCGAGCTCGTTGAGTTGAGTCCGAGTTCACTTATGGATGCGAACGCCCGAGCTCGTTGAGTTGAGTCCGAGTTCGTTTATGGGCGGGTTACTTGGTAGCTTGGCTACATAGATTTCAAAAGCTATTGAGCTTGTTTAGCTATGAGTATAGCACTTATGTGCACATTATCCGTGTATTCGAAATCATATTCTGGTGTGTTCAACGGGAGATCTCTAATAGAATAAGGAGAATGCCTAATACGAAGGTGACATGTTGGTAAGTGTGATGAATAAGAAAATTTGACAGGTATGTGTTTAAACCCTCTGGTTGAGAATTTAGTATGATGAAATTGTAGTAAGATATTAAATGCAAATGTAGCATGAATGTCTTGTTATTGTTTATGCAACTAATGTTTATGTTGAATGGAATGATTATGTTACTTGTTATTTGCATGTGAACTTACTAAGCATTTATGCTTACTCCCTCCTTTTCCTTCATTGTAGTTTTGACAAGTCGGCTTGAGAATCGGGATAGGTCGAAGGCTCGTTCATACTATTTGAAGACCTAAATTGGTAAAATGGCTTGTATATTTTAAGTGTGGCATGTATAGCAATATACTCACTTTGTATAAATGATCATATGATATGGTTATGGTTTGTTAAGAAAAGGGTTTGTAAATGATTAGCTATTGGAATGGCTAATCAAGTTTATATATGATAACATGTATGCTTTATGTCTTAACTAAACTATGAAAATCCTTGGAATGGTAAAAATTGGCCATAAAACAGAATCTGACAGCAGCAGTTATGTAAATTTGAAAAATCACTAAAAGTATTAGAAATGGAATTAAATGATGAGTAAGTTATGAAATTGAAGCTTGATGAGTCTATTTTCATATGGATGGAACAAAACAGGTATATGAGTTATATTTTGTGAGATATTTAAGTTTTGGTGGAACAGGGTCAGAGTGATCTCTGTATCCCCTGTTTTGAATTTAAAAATTCACTATAAATCGTAAAAAAACAATTAGGAGTTTTATATTGCATGCATGAAATCCTTATTGAGTCTAGTTTTATAAGAAACAAACGGAATAGTCATTGAAACTCTACACAGGGTGATATCTGATTCATAATACATAGGGGTCAGAGTAGTCGAATCCTAAAATAGGGGAGACTTTAAAGAATAAACTGTACTAATTTTCTTGACCAAAAATTCTAGAAAATATTTAGTAAATAGATATATGAGTCTAGTTTCAGGAAATATTTACAAAATTGGATTTTGAGTTTTGAAACTCGAGATATGAATTTTTAAGCCACTGTGACGCAGATTGCTAGCTTGACTGGAAATTTTAAAAATAAATTGTTTGAGCTGTTTAAGTAATGAATTAAGCCCATTAACACCTTGTGTTCTACTCCGACGATGGTCTTGGGTACGCGGCGTTACATTTGGTGGTATCAGAGCAGGTTTAGTCAATTCTCGGATTAATGTGTTGTATGTACGGGTTTTGCTATACATGCCATATATATATATTGTGATAGTGTGATGACTTTTGACCTTTTAAATGATTTTTTTTATAGTAAATGGATCCCGATCCAACTGCGACTGATGATGTAGAAAGTAACGCACCAGCTCCGACTGAAGGGGCGGTGCCAACTGAAAATCCACCTCCTATTATTGGTCAAGGAGGGGGAGAAGGGGCTCGGGAAGCCTTTCTCCAGATGATGAATGCCTGGTATACTGAGTTCATTCGTACGAACCTGAATGCACAACCTCCCCCACCTCCCCCGATTCCTCAACCTGTACCCCCAATGCCTCAAGGTGTAGATCTGATGAAATTTCACAAAACTCCAGTTGACAGAATCTGTAAGCAAGGGGCCGAAGAATTTAGGGCAAATATTGATGATGATGCCGAGAAAGCAGAGTTTTGGATTGAGAATTCTATTCGAGTATTTGATGAATTGTCTTGTACACCTGAGGAATGCTTAAAATATGCTATATCATTGTTGAGGGATTCAGCTTATCATTGGTGGAAAACATTGACTTCAGTAGTACCGAAAGAGAAAATAAATTGGGAGTTCTTTCAAGAAGAATTTCGGAAGAAATACATCAGTGAAAGATTTATTGATCAGAAGCGTAAAGAGTTTCTTGAATTAAAGCAAGGGAACATGACAGTTACTGAATACGAAAGGGAGTTCGTCAGGTTGAGCAAGTATGCTAGAGAATATATTCTTACAAAATCTAAAATGTGCAGATGGTTTGAAGACGGACTCAATGAAGACATCAAAGTATTTGTTGGGATTCTTGAATTAAAAGAAATGGTAGTACTGGTTGATCGAGCTTACAAGGCTGAAAAACTACTTAAAGAGAAGAAAAAAATAGAGGCTGAGACTAGAAATTGGAAGAAAAGACCGACGAACAGTTCATTCTCACAGTAATCCAGAAAATCTAGAAATATGAATCCTCATTCACAGGTTTCGGCTGGACAATTATATGGAAATTTTAAGAAGCAAAATGTGGGTCCTAAATCTCAAACTACTTCTGCGGCTAGTGTGGGAAATACGAGATTCATTAGGCCCGAGTGCCAGCAGTGTGGCAGAAATCATTTTGGCCCATGTAGAGCGAATAAATGTTTTCGGTGTGGTTCTCCGGATCATTTTATTAGAGACTGCCCAGAGAGAGCTGAGAAAGAAAAATTTTAGAGTGTAAAAGCTTGTGGTGAAGACTTGAGGGGAAGATATTCGAGAAAAGCTAGAAATGAAGCAAGCAACAAGAATGTAGCCAGAGATTCAACAGCTAAATCTGAAGCAAGGGCTCCAGCTAGAACTTATGCTATAAAGGAACGTGAAGATGCTTCATCACCCGACATGATTACTGGTATATTTTCTCTTTATGATGTTAATGTTATTGCTTTGATTGATCCTGGTTCTACTCATTCATATGTGTGCATGAAATTGGTGTCTAGTATGAATATACTTGTTGAAAACACAGAATTTATGAGTAGAGTGTCGAATCCGTTAGGCAAATGTGTGATAGTTGATAAAGTATGCAAGAAATGCCCTTTAATGATTTGGGGTCATTACTTTCTGGCCGACTTGATGTTGTTGCCGTTTGATGAATTTGATGTTATTTTGTGTATGAATTGGTTGACATTGCATGATGCTATAGTAAATTGCAAAGAAAAGGTTATAGAATTAAAGTGTGAAAGTGGTGAAATTCTACGGGTTGAACCAGATAAATCAGAGGCATTATCTAGTATGATTTCTTCGATGTCGACTCAGAGATATTTGAGAAAGGGTTATGAAGCTTATTTGGCGTATGTAATTAATACAAAAGAAGTTGAAAAGAAAGTTGAATCAGTTCCAGTTGTGTGTGAATTTGCGGACGTATTTCCAAAAGAATTACCGGGTTTGCCTCCAGTCAGGGAAGTAAAATTTGGTATTGATTTGATATCGGGAATAGCTCCGATCTCAATTGCTCCGTATAGAATGGCACTAGTAGAGTTGAAAGAATTAAAGTCGCAGTTGCAAGAGTTGACTGATAAAGGCTTTGTGAGACTGAGTTTTTCACCTTGGGGTGCTCCCGTGTTATTTGTGAAAAAGAAGGATGGTTTTATGAGATTGTGTGTTAACTATCAGCAATTAAACAAGGTGACAATCAAAAACAAGTATCCGTTGCCAAGAATTGATGATTTGTTTGATCAGCTAAAAGGAGCGACATGGTTTTCAAATATTGACTTGAGATTTGGGTACTACCAGCTGCGAGTAAAAGAGTCGGATGTGCCTAAAACTACTTTTAGAACAAGGTACGGTCATTATGAATTTTTAGTTATGCCATTCAGGTTGACAAATGCTCCTACTGTGTTTATGGAATTAATGAATCGTATATTTCGACCATACTTGGACAAATTTTTTGTGGTGTTTATAGATGACATCTTAATTTATTCAAAAGATGAGATAGAACATGCTGAGCGATTGAGGATAGTTTTGCAAACTTTGAGAGATAAGCAGTTGTATGCTAAGTTTAGTAAAAGTGAATTTTGGCTTCGGGAAGTTGGATATTTAGGTCACATTGTTTCAGGTGATGGTATACGGGTTGATCCTAGTAAAATTTTAGCCATTGTTGATTGGAAACCACCGAAAAATGTAACCGAGGTTAGAAGTTTCTTGGGGCTAGCTGGGTATTATCGGTAGTTTGTAAATGGATTTTCTATAATTGCTACTCCTATGACTAGACTACTTCGAAAGGATGTTAAATTTGAGTGGACGGAAGAATGTCAACAGAGTTTTAAAGAATTGAAAAAGTTATTAACTGAAGCACCAGTGTTGGTACAACCCGAGTCAGGTAAAGAATTTGTGGTGTATAGTGATGCTTCTCGAAATGGCTTAGGATGTGTACTTATGCAAGAAGGAAAAGTGGTGGCTTATGCTTCGAGGCAATTAAAATCTCATGAAAGGAATTATCCGACTCATGATTTGGAATTGGCTGCTATAGTGTTTGCTTTGAAGATTTGGCGACATTATCTGTATGGTGAAAATTGTCGAGTATATACCGAACATAGAAGTCTTAAGTACTTGATGTCACAAAAAGACTTGAATTTGAGATAGCGAAGATGGTTGGAGTTATTGAAAGATTACGAGCTTGTTATTGACTACCATCCGGGAAAAGCGAATTTGGTTGCCGATGCTTTGAGCAGAAAGTTGCTATTTTCTTTGAGAGCTATGAATACTTAGTTAAAGCTATCTGATGATGGTTTGATTCTAGTAGAGTTAAGAGCAAGATCGATGTTTTTACAAGAGATTTGTGAAGCTCAGAAAAATGATCAAGATTTACAAGCCAAGAGAAAGCAGTGTTAAGCTGATACGGGATCAGATTTCAGAATTGGTTCTGATGGTTGCTTGATGTTTAAAAACAGGATTTGTGTACCGAATTGATTCAAACGATTTTGCATGAAGCATATAATGGTTGTTTAGCAGTTCACCCGGGCAGTACGAAAATGTATAATGACTTGAAGAAAATGTACAGGTGGAGTGGAATGAAAAGAGATATTTCTGAGTTTGTATCAAAGTGCTTAGTTTGTCAACAAGTGAAAGCTGAACACTAAGTACCTTCGGGATTACTCCAGCCTATCATGGTTCCTGGATGGAAATGGGATCGGATTACTATGGATTTTGTATTAGGGTTGCCATTAACTCCAGGGAAGAAAAATGCCATCTGGGTAATAGTTGACAGACTGACTAAATCGACTCATTTTATTCCAGTACGTACGGATTATTCTCTTAATAAGTTGGCTGAATTGTATATCCGTGAGATTGTTAGACTTCATAGAATACCTTTGTCAATCATTTTGGATAGAGATCCGAGATTTACTTCACGGTTTTGGCAAAAGTTGCAAGAGGCATTAGGTACGAAGTTGAATTTCAGTATTGCCTTTCATCCACAAACTGATGGACAATCAGAGAGAGTAATTCAAATTCTTGAAGACATGATCAGTTGTTGTGTATTGGAATTTCAAGGTAGTTGGGAAAGGTATTTACCGTCGGTAGAATTTGCTTATAATAATAGTTATCAGGCGAGTTTAAAGATGGCACCTTATGAAGCATTGTATGGTCATAAATGTCAGACGCCATTGTATTGGACTGAACTCAAGGAAAATCAGATTTATGGAGTTGATCTAATAAAAGAAATCAAAGAAAAAGTGAAAGTGATTCTAGATTGTTTGAAAGCTGCATTGGATAGACAGAAATCTTATGCAGATTTGAAATGAAAGGAAATCGAATTTCAAGTTGGTGATAAGGTATTTTTAAAAGTGTCTTCATGGAAGAAAGTCCTTAGATTTGGACGGAAGGGCTTAAGTCCGCGTTTTATTAGACTGTATGAAGTAATTGAAAGAATTGGACCAGTAGCTTATCGGCTAGCATTACCACCTGAATTACAGAAGATGCATGACGTGTTCCACGTATCTATGTTACGTCGGTATCGTTTGGATCCCTCACATATAATTTCACTGACAGAAATTGAACTACGACCAGATATGACTTACGAAGAAGAACCGATTAAGATTTTAGCTCGAGAGGTCAAGCAACTAAGAAATAAAAGTGTCGCTCTCATGAAAGTATTGTGGCAAAAGCACGGGGTAGAAGAGACTACATGGGAACCTGAGGAAACTATGAGAAACCAATACCCACACCCATTTACCGGTAAGATTTTCGAGGACGAAAATTTTTGTAATATCCTGAATTAGGGCCTAATTAGAATAGTGGTTTCATGACCAAAAATCTGGGATAGAAATAATTATTTTATAATTATTTTGATGTTTATGATATGATTTCATGATTGTGTGAAAAATTCGTGATGAAATCCTATGCCTAAAGTGCTTAAATTGAAATTAGGGACTAAATCGAATAATTTGCAAAATTTGCATTCTAGGAGTTTTTACTATGAAATTGCTTTGGAATATTAATGAGGAGGTCTTAAATAGTAATTTGACCAATTTCTAAGTTTATGGACAAAAATTGGACATGGATGGAATTTTTGGAAAGTTTAGTAGTAAGGGCTTTTGGTCGTTTGTATATTAAAAGAAATAAAATGGGAAAAATAACACAAAATGATCATCTTCTCCATATTGTTGCTGCCGAATTTTACCTTTCCCCATAGCTAGGGTTTCTTCAACTTTCAAGCTTCATAGTAAGTGATTTCATGTCCCGTTTTTAATGATTTTTATTTTTTTGAAATCTCGGTAGCTCGAATTAACTTATGCTAGCAATAATTCAACCTAGGGTTCATATTTGGAAAAAAACCCATAAGTGAAATTTGTGTATTTGGGTGTTTTATGATGGAATATAAGGTTTTAAATTATGTTAGACAACTTGTGCTACTCGGTTTTAAGCAAAAACGAGTAAAAGAGCTTAATCGGTAAAAAATACCTAATAGTCATAAGTACATGTTAGAGTGTGAATTTGATGTTGCCATAGAAGGGAAAAATGATCAGCATGTCATAAAACATAAGAATAAGGGATGAAGTTTAATTCCCGGCCTAGGGGCAAAAGTGTAATTATGCAAAAATTTAGGGGCAAAAATGTAATTTTGCCAAAGTTTATATTAAATGCTATTTTGATGAATGTATGTATTAAATAAGATTAAATTGGCATTATAGATCAAGAGAAACGAGATTTAAGTCGCAATCAAGGGAAAAACAAAGTTTACGAAGAATAGGCTTGATTGCTAATATTTTGTATCGAGGTAAGTTCATGTGGAAATGTAGTAACATAATTGTCATTTTAAGTAATTTAATGATATTTATATGATATGGTGATTATTATCATGAAATATTATGCTTTGTGGTTATTGTTGAGTAATATGCAAATCATGTTTACTACTTGATAAATATGAATTGCTACTGAGTATCGGTTTCGACATTCCCTGGAAGACGGCAATGATGTGTAATCGAGGAAAAAGCCTGTTTGAACCTTGGGAATAGATTAGGATACAAGTGACATGTCACTAGGATGGTTGAGTTCTGAACTCGTTGAGTTGAGTCCGAGTTCGTGAGATATAACTAGGCATATGAGCTAGTTGAGTTGAGTCCGAGCTCACTTATAAATGCGAACGCCCGAGCTCGTTGAGTTGAGTCCGAGTTCGTTTATGGGCAGGTTACTTGGTAGCTTGGCTACATAGATTTCAAAAGCTATTGAGCTTGTTTAGCAATGAGTATAGCACTTATGTGCAAATTATCCGTGTATCCGAAATCATATTCCGATGTGTTCAAAGGGAGATCTTTAATAGAATAAGGAGAATCCCTAATACGAAGGTGACATATTGGTAAGTGTGATGAATAAGAAAATTTGACAGGTATGTGTTTAAACCCTCGGGTTGAGAATTTAGTATGATGAAATTGTAGTAAGATATTAAATGCAAATGTAACATGAATGTCTTGTTGTTGTTTATACAAATAATGTTTATGTTGAATGGCATGATTATGTTACTTGTTATTTGCATGTGAACTTACTAAGCATTTATGCTTACTCCCTCCTTTTCCTTCATTGTAGTTTTGACAAGTCGGCTTGAGAATCGGGATAGGTCGAAGGCTCGTTCATACTATCTGAAGACCTAAATTGGTAAAATGGCTTGTATATTTTAGTGTGGCATGTTTAGCAATATACTCACTTTGTATAACTGATCATATGATATGGTTATGGTTTGGTAAGAAAAGGGTTTGTAAATGATTAGCTATTGGAATGGCTAATTAAGTTTATATATGATAACATGTATGCTTTATATCTTAACTAAACCATGAAAATCCTTGGAATGGTAAAATTGGCCATAAAATAGAATCTGACAGCAGCAGTGATGTAAATTTGAAAAATTACTAAAAATATTAGAAATTTAATTAAATGATGAGTAAGTCATGAAATTAAAGCTTGATGAGTCTATTTTCATATGGATGGAACAAAACAGGTATATGAGTTACATTTTATGAGATATTTAAGTTTTGGTGGAACAGGGTCAGAGTGATCTCTGTATCCCCTGTTTTGACTTTAAAAATTCACTATAAATTGTAAAACAATAATTTGGAGTTTTGTCTTACATTCATGAAATCCTTATTGAGTATAGTTTTATAAGAAACAAACAGAATAGTCATTGAACTTTGTACATGGAGATATCTGATTCGTAATACACAGGGGTCAGAGTAGTCAAACCCTGAAATAGGGGAGACTGTAACTAATAAAATGTACTAATTTGCTAAACCAAAAATTCTAGAAAAAATTTAGTAAATATATATATGAGTCTGGTTTCAGGAAAAATTTACAGAATTGGATTTTGAGTTTTGGAACTCGAGATATGAATTTTTAAACAAATGTGATGCAGATTGCTAGCTTGACTGGAAATTTTAAAAATAAATTGTTTGAGCTGTTCAAGTAATGAATTAAGCCCGTTAACACCTCGTGTTCGACTCCGGCGACAGTCTCGGGTACGGGGCTTTACATCATGTGGTGCAACCTTCTTTGCAGCAAACACGTTCGAAGAGCATAAATAAGCCATGTTCAAGTAACAAAAAATGACCCATCTATGAAGAGCAAAGGCTACAGATTGAGGAACTAGAGGAATGGCAGACACAAAAAATGAAAACCCACGATAAACCAAAACCATGCTATGATGGACTCAATGTTTTATCAAATCAACTTAAGGTTGGAGACAAAGTACTATTAGATGCAGTAGACCCTCGTATTGCCACTTGTGAACCTAATAGAGGAATCCCTTTTACGGTACTTAACATTTTTCCATACGGTACAATCGAGGTAACTCATTCCAAATTTGGCACTTTTAAGGTAAATAGTACTCGTCTAAAACCTTATTTTGGTAAGATTGATAGCAAGAATGAGGAGTGTAAACTCGTCGAACCAGCATGACCATGCAACGGAGAGGTAAGTCGAGCTTAGACTCTAAATAAGCACTTCTCGGGTGGCAACCGGAGCACTAACACCAGCACTAACACCACTAACTAGTTCATTTTTTTCTATTTTTAATGTTTTTGTGCAGGTACAATGGCCCACACGGCCAAGGACATGCCCGTCGTGTCCTTAGTCGTGTGGAAATTGGGGTACAAAATCCCCAAATATCAAGCCACACGGTCATTAACCCGATCTACACGCAGTAGTAACACGGTGCAGTGACACACACACCGACACACAGTGTCCTAGGTCAGATTAAAACTGGAGCTAAATTTTCAAATTTAAATAAGTGAGAGAGCCACACGGGCGAGGCACACGGCTGTTTGTTTAATACACGGGCATGTGAGACACCACACAGGCATGGTAGAAGCGAACAAGATTGCACATGGTCGTGCGATACGACCGTGTTAACCACACGGCTGGGGCACACGGGCGTGTCCATAGGCTGTGTGACGAATAGTCATAACATTTTCACGACTAACACGGGCTCAAATTGATCCACACGGGTGTGTGACACGGTCGTGTGGCCCAACACGGGTCTCACACGGGCGTGTGACACGGCCGTGTGGCCCAACACGGGTCTCACACGGCCGTGCCCCTTTTTAAACCCCCCAAACCTTAAATTCTTTCCTTCTTCTTCCTCAAATTCTCCCCAGACCCTAGCCTCCACAAGCCTTCAAAAACCTCCCCACGACCGTGCATCCCCCTTCTCCGGCCATCACCCACCATCGTTCGAACCCCCTCCCTTTCTTTTTCTTTCTTTCTCTCTTCTTTATTTCTTTCCTCCTTCTTTCCCTTTCTTCTTCCCTCCTCTTTTGTCCCCATTTCTCTCTTAAACACCGCGCCCCGCATGGCTTACTCCTCACGGTCGTGTCCCCTTCCGACTGACCACCGCCACACTGTCCCATCCGACCGACCACTGCCCCGTCAGGTCTTTATTCTTTCTTCAATTTTTCCACTCTTTTATTCATCATTTATTTGCTTGCTTTACTATTTATTTATTATTTGATTTCCAACTTATGCATTAAGAGATTTTTAGATAATTATAACTAGTTCTCCATATTTTAATAATGCCATTCTCTTTTATTTGTTACAATATAATTTTGTTTACTTTCATTTCATGTTTAGTTACAACCATAGTGTTTCTTTCACTATTTTGATTTATCTTAGGATACTATTTTCAAATCTTTGCTTACAGGTTATGAGTCAATTATTTTGTCTATTATTCTTAGTAGTTTTCAGCTAGGAACTATTTGCTGTCTTATTTTCATTCTAGTTTTAAGTTTTTTTTTTCAGGATTATTGATCAAGGTATACCGGAACCTTTAATTACGTACTTCCTTATTTATGGATTGATGCTCTTCCTTTTTCCGACTGATTATGAAAAACACATGAGGTAAGAAAACTGCTGTCCCCGCTTCAAAAAAGCGAAAGGGTCCTGGCGCAACCTCCTCGAGCACCTCGACCAAAGCTTGTCATCCTCTGCTTCAATTCTCCTCCAGCCCACAGGATGACTTGTTCCAGCTTCTTCGAGTACGACCATTGGGAGTGGGCCGATGCATTGATTGGGCCACTTTGGAGTAGGTCTAACTGGCTCATCTTGTCCGCTTCCATCTCGATACCGCACCATGGGATCGGTTCTTTGCAATCATTGAGCCCACATATTCCGAGCTGACATTGGAGTTCTGCACTACTTTCCACTTACAACACGTGATGAATACACATGACGAGGTTGGTACCATCATTTTTAGACTTGGTGGACTTGTCAGACATATGAGTATACCTAAGTTTGGACTACTTTAGGCCTCTACACGGAGGAGTTCATGGCTTCAGAGAATTTCCCACAGCTTCACTGTCACATACACTATTCACTATCTTGCTGTTGGACCGACTTTACGGCGAGCACGGTCCCCTATGAAGCAAGTCAGGCGACTTCTCTACCTCCAGCACTACGCTACATTCATGCCATCTTGGCTCACACTTTAATTGGGAGGAGAGAGAGCACCGGAGTAGTTAGCACCACCGACGCATACTTCTTATGGAGCATGGCGACTGGCCATGTATTTAACTTAGCATTTTTCATCGCCCTAGCCTTTCGCCACCAGACGGATCACCATAGGAGGGGCCCCATCTATCTTGGCCCTTATGTTACTCGCCTCGCTCGACATTTTATTCTCTTCGACACTCTAGAGATATCATCGGCACTCACACTAGTCGGCCAGATGTCTCCTCAGGGAATTTCCAGCATGATCCATATGAGGATGATAGAGTTCAATCTGGCGACCAAGATGAGCCAGAGGACATTACTGATGATGTCCTTCCCCCTCACGAAGATCCACCGTAGCCACCACCATCGAGTCATCGACATACTCCCTCCACTGCGAGCTTTCGAGGAGTGTTATTCGAGGAGTTTACTAATTTTCATCAATACTATGCTCAGAGGTTCGATAGTCTTGATGCAAGGTTTGACAGTATCGATGAGACTTTGCGGCAGATTCACGAGCACCTCCATATCGCTCCTCCAGCGCCACCGGCTCACGACACCGATGATGAGGACCTTTTAGTCCATCTATTTTATTTTTATTTTTATTTTCATTTTATCTTTCTTTTATTTATTTTTGAAGACTTATGTTTTTAGACTTTGAACTATGTTTATCTTAATGGTTATTATCGAGTAAGCCTTAATTCTCTTCCACAATGGTGTTTATTTTCTTATTAGTAACTTAGAATCATGTCTTTCATTGGTCATATCTACAAATCCAGCCTTCGCTATTCCAAGGATTTCATCCAAAAATTCAGAGAAGTTTCGCTTCTCTCCCTTTTTTTTGATATTATGCTTATATTAATATTATATATCTCTGTACATTGAGGACAATGTACATCTTAAGTGTGGGGAGGTTATTTATGTGATTATCAAAAATCCCTAAATTTTTATCTTATTCTCAAATAATTTTCTCATATCAGTATTAGTGTGAATTCTGATTGATTTATGATTTCTATTATGTTTTTAAAGAAAATCATAGGTAATTGTGCATTGATTGTTTAAACTTTAAAGACATTAGAGAATCAAGCATGATAAGTTGACTTTTGAGAATTAAAATTGCTAGGTTATTTCCCTGAATTGAGGTGTTATCTTTAAGTTTTTAATTTACAGGATTGACATCAAATACCCATAATTTTCGTGAGACTTTGAGCCTTTTAGAGCATATATCTTTCTTGCTCACTAATATTATTGGTTATAAGTGAGTCAACATTGATTTGTTATTCTAGAACTTGCTTCGATTATGATGTCAATACTACACCTTTGATTTGATATACGGAAATGATAAAGGCACTTAGGTTTTAACCCATTTACCCCATAAAAGCCCACCCACATAATTGACCCCTAGTGAACGCCTTTGAACCTTAACTTTTATTTCTTGATTTTTCCCTTAATAATAACCCATAACTTAACCCTTTTTGATTCATTAAGAATTTCTCCCTTTTCATTGACTCCTTTTTATTGAGATTTGATTTAATTAGTTACCTAACTTTGTTCGTTCATTCCAGTTGTTGTATTATTTCTTATTCTGTATTTTCCATTATTGTACTTGTTCTTATTCTTAAAAAAAGAATTTAAAAAAATTGTTACATTCATTTAGTTAAATATCGTTCTAAAGAGCTTGGATAGATTAAAGTCATTATATTGGGAGAAGAAAGCTCATTTCATTTGTTTTGGATAGTTTGACTTCTGGTAATCATTTGTAATTTAGTAATTAGCTTTATTTTTCTAAGTTTGGTAATTTATTGAGCTAATCTCGATTCTAACCTTCTTTTTCAGCTTTTATCCACACCTTTAACCCCAAGCCCCATTACAGCCCTTTTAAAGACCTTTTGATTTGTGTATCATCTCATTTATAGTGGTGGAGATTTGATTTTCATGCAAGCTTATGGTAATAACTTTCATGTTTGACTATTGAATGCTTAATTGTTAAACCTTAAACACTTTCAGGGATTTGAGTGAACCTTTAGTGAGGATGTCATCCCTTGTCAAATTTGGAATTAAAGATAATTACTTAGATAAAGGGAGATGCCTATAATTTTATGATTAAAATGCTCAACCTTGATTATTTGAAACTTTAATGTTCTTTTAGTTAAATGTTCAATGCGTAATTGCTTGTTGATTATTTTGAAACATAATTGATGAAAAGTATAAATTGAGAAGGATTTATTTTAATTGTGAGTTGAGGATTTTGCTTGAGGACAAGCAAATGCTTAAGTGTGGGGATATTTGATAAACCGTAATGTATACATATTTTTACCCCATGGTTGGCATATTTATGGATGATTTTTCCTTGATTTCATTGAATTCGATGCTCATAATCCTTTAAATTCTTGTTTTATACTTAGGTGAGCATAGGAAGGCGAAAAGAGAAAGAAACGGACCAAATGGGCTTAAAACAGTGTTTCACACGGCCTAAGCACTTCCACACTGGTGATCCACACGCCCGTGTGACATGGCCGTGTCGACTAAAAATCAACTCGGAAGTACACACGGCTTGAGCACCTTCACACGGGCATGGCACACGGCCGTGTCCCTGTCGAGCTCAACTCTAGTTCTACTCAGAAAAGGCTAATTTTGGACTTTTTTTGGGCATTCAAAAGTTTATATAAACACCCTAGAAAAGGATTAAGGAGACACGCAGGGTAGAACATAGAAAATACTCGAAGGAAGCCATTGGAATACACTCAGAAGGAGGATTACGTCAAGACTAAAGATATCCATTCAATTTCTACCGAAATTTTTGGGTTTCTTTTTGTTTTGTTGTTTTCCCAATTTTGAGATGTTTTTCCCTATTATTACAAACTAAACTCCCTAAATACCTAAGAGAGATGAAACCTAAGATGAATCTTATTACTATCTGATTTATATGATAAATAATTGTTCTTACTCTTAATTATGTGTTCTTGATTTGTAACACCCCTTACCCGTTACCGTCGCCGGAACAGGATACAAGGTATTACCAGAACATAATACCTACCATTAAACATAATCGAAATATAAATATGTCTTGAACAATATTAGCCAACTTTAATGGCTTGTACAAATTAGCTAGTCGAGTACTGTAACTAATATTTTAAACCTAGACAAATATGACACGTAACAAAATAATTAAGCCTACTATACATGCCATAATTCAAAACGTTTAGTTCAAATACCCTAAAGTAGGATAGTGCGGATAGATCTTCACGATCCTTAACTCCCGAGCAAGCCGGAGAACACTATAAGACAAAGAGAGAAACAAAGTAAGCTTATAGCTTAGTAAGTGAGTATGTAAATACTAATTAAAAAAAAATCTAACATGTTTACACAACAATTCAAGTACATTTACTTTAACTTCACTATTCATTCCACTTTGATTAAGCTGTCTCTGCTGCATCATATTCACTAAATAAATCATAACTCGAGTTACCAAACTCGAAATTCAAATCCATAAAATTTCCCTGAATCTAGACTCATAAAGCTTTTTGCTAATTTTTTTGTATAATTTTTGGTTCAGCCGATTAGTACAGTTTATTAGTTAAAGTTTCCCCTGTTACACAGCTCGACTGATCTGACCTCTGTTCACTACAAATTGAATTTCTCTCAGTACACAATTCAAACAACCCTGAAGTCTGTTTCATTTAAAAATAGTCTCAATAAGGAATTTAGACATGTAAACTATATTTCTTAATTCGCTTTGTACAATTTTAATGATTTTTCAAAGTTGGAACAGGGGATCACGTATTCATCCTGAGCAAGTCACATACAATTGTAAATATCTCAAAATATAGAATTCCTTTGCTTGCTCTGTTTCTTTTATATGAAAGTAGACTCATTAAACGTTAATTTCACATCTCATTCAACCTCTAATTATATTCCTCCTATTTTGGTGATTTTTCAAAATCACGTCACTGCTACCATCTAAAAACAGTTTTAATGCTAATTTCACTCTTTCACAAATTCTTTATGCTAACCTCATTTTATCTTATATTTGTATATACCACAAATCATTTTCACCATATTTCATTCACCATAAGTATAGGTCCAAACCACAATGTCACCACAAAACCATCCCGTTGAACAATTCGGATCAATCCTCGATATTTAATGGTTTCAAAGACACACCCCACCATCATACTTCGCTTAGTTCGGCTCTCTTGTACACATGGTGAACACTTAGTACCACTCATGCGACCTAGCCGATTTGTTTCAGTAGCTCTCTTGTCTACATGGTGTCCGTCACTTGGAATCACGCATGCGACCCAGCTACATTTATCTTTCACGTAGCTCTCTTGTCTACATGGTGTCCTTCACTTGGAATCACGCATGCGACCTAGCTACATTTATCTTTCACGTAGCTCTCTTGTCTACATGGGATACATCTCGTATCACACATGTGACCTAGCTACTCTGAGGTGTCTCGTAGCTTTCTTGTACACATGATGTGCACTCGGCATCATACATGTGACCTAGCTACGCTCCATCTATTTTATTCGATTTTTCCAATGTTCAACCGGATCTCACTCTCTATTATTTATTTCCATTCTTCCAATAGTCGATTTATACTTCAACATCAGCTAGTATATACATATAATAGGCTGAAATATAAGAATGTACATGAAATTATTGTAATATTTACATACAAACTTACCTTGGTGCAAAATGTGGAAATTTTGCAATTTAATCCAAAACTTTTCCTTTCCCGCTCGAGATCAATTCGCGTCTTTCTTGATCTATAATAACACATTTAGCTCATTTAATACTCATACTATTTATTTCAATCCAAAATCACATCATGGAAAAATTACATTTTGCCCCTAACTTTACAAAATTACATTTTGCCCCTAGGCTTGGGAATTAATTTCAGCCCTTATTCTTATGTTTTATGATATGCTGAACATTTTCTCTTCTACAACCACATCAAATTCTCACTCTATCATATAGTTATGAACAATAGGTATTTTTACCGATTATCTTGCTTTACTCGTTTTCACTTAAAAGCGAGTAGCACAAGTTATTTAACATAATTTAAAACCTCATATTCTATCATAAAACATCAAAATACACAAATTTCACCTATGGGTATTTTTCCAAATATGAACCCTAGGTTAAATTATTACTAGCATAAGCTTAATCGAGCTTAAGGATTCCAAAACGTAAAGAACATTAAAACGGGGCTTGGAATCACTTACTATGGAGCTTGAAAATTGAAGAAACCCTAGCTATGGAGAGAGGGAGAATTCGGCAGCAACTAAGGAGGATGATGACCAATTTTGTGTTATTTTTCCCATTTTATTTCATTTAATATCCAAATGACCAAAATGCCCCTCCTTACTAAACTTTCAAAAATTCCTTCCATGTCCTAATTTTGTCCATGAACTTAAAATTGGTCAAATTGCTATTTAAGACCTCCTAATTAATATTCCAAAACAATTTCATACTAAAAACTTCGGGATGCAAATTTTGCAACTTATTCGATTTAGTCCCTACTTTCAATTTAAGCACTTTAGGCATAGAATTTCATCACGAAATTTTCACACAATCATGCAATCATATCATAAACCCCAAAATAATTATAAAACAATTATTTCTATCTCGGATTTGTGGTCACGAAACCACTATTCGATTAGGCCCTAATTCGGGTTGTCACAATTCTCCCCCCTTTGAGATTTTCGTCCCGAAAATCTTACCAGAAAGAGGTTTGGGTCTTGTTTCCTCACAGACTTCTTCGAGTTCCCACGTAGCCTCTTCTATCCCATGTCTGTGCCACAATACTTTCACTAAAGCTATACTTTTATTTCTTAACTGTTTAACCTCTCGAGCCAAAATCTTTATTGGTTCCTCCTCATAGGTCATATCCGATCGAATCTCAATTTCTGTTGGAGAAATCACATGTGAAGGATCGAACGATAACGTCGCAACATTGATACATGAAACACGTTATGAATTCTTTCTAACTCGCCGTAAGGCCAACCGATATGCCATGGTCCAATTCTCTCAAGAATCTCAGACGCCCAATAAAACGCGGACTCAACTTGCCTTTTCGACTAAATCTCGAATCTTTTTCCATGGTGACACCTTCAAGAACACTTTATCACCCACCGAAATTCAATCTCTTTTCTTTTAAATCGCATATGACTTTTGTCGATCTGAAGACTTTCAAGCAATCCCGAATTACTTTTATTTTCTCTTCGGTTTCTTTAACTAGATCAACTCCATGAATCTGCTTCTCACTAAGCTCGGTCCAATATAAAGGAGTCCGACACTTACGACCATACAAGGCTTCAGACGGTGCCATTTGTATACTTGATTGATAAGCTGTTATTGTAGGCAAACTCAATCAAAGATAGATATTTCTCCCAACTACCTCCAAATTCTAAAACACAAGATCTAAGCATATCTTCGAGTACCGGATTACTCTTTCTGTTTGACCATCTGTTTGTGGATGAAATGCGGTACTAAAGTTCAATTTTGTACCCAAAGCTTCGTAACTTTTTCCAAAATCTCGAGGTAAATCTTGGATCTCTATCGATATTATAGACATAGGTACTCAGTGCAACTTCACAATTTCAGCAACATATAATTCGCTAATTTATCAAGTGAGTAATCGGTACGCGTCTTGGTATAAAGTGGGCTGACTTTGTTAATCTATCAACCACTACCCAAACAAAGATCCTTCTTTTTAGGAGTTAAAGGCAAACCGGTTACAAAATCCATGGTAATCTTGTCCCATTTCCACTCGAGCACCATTCTTGGTTGAAGTAATCACGAAGGCACTTGATGTTCAACTTTTACTTGTTGATGATCAAACACTTGGTTACAAATTCAAAATGTCCTTTTCATACCGCCACCAATACTGACTTCTTTAAATCATTATACATTTTGTGCTACCAGGGATGAACTGATAAATGCCATTGTGCGCCTCATGTAATATTTTCGAATCAATTTATCGTTTTTCGGCACACATATCCTGTCTCGAAACATCAAACAATCATCCGGTCCAACTCGAAAATCGAGTCGTAACTTTGATTCGCATTGAGTTCTCTTGATCCGCAACTCACTATCATTCTTTTGAGCATCACAAATTAATCGGAGAAATAACGGTTTAGCTCTCATTTCGCTAAGATTGACCCATCATCGACAATGCTAACCCGTGTTCATGGCTCTCAAAGTAAAAAGAAATTTTACGCTCAAGGCGTCAAGAACTACATTTGCTTTTCCCGGATGATAATCAATCACTAGATCATAATCCTTTAATAATTCAAGCCATCTTCATTGCATGATTCAGATCCTTTGATTCATCAAGTACTTCAAACTTTTGTGATCGGTAAAATTCGGCATTTTTCACCGTACAAATAATGTCGCCAAATCTTCAAGGCAAAAACAACAATGCCGCCCAAATCATGTGTAGGATAGTTCTTCTCATGCGGTTTTAAGCGTCTCAAGCATAAGCTACCACTTTACCCTCTTGCATCAACACACATCCAAGGCACATCAATGATGCATCACTATAAATTACTTAACTCCTTTCCCGACTCAGGCTGTACTAAAATTGGTGCTTCACTCAATCGTGCTTTCAATTTTTCAAAACTTTGTTGACATTTATCACCCATTCAAATTTAACATTCTTTTGCAACAACTTAGTCATAGGAGAGGCAATCATCGAAAATCCTTCAACAAAACGTCTATAATACCCAAATAAGCCTAAAAAGCTTCTAACCTCGGATACATTCTTGGGCGGTTTCCAATCGACGATCACGAAATCTTACTTGGATCCACCAATACCATCACCGAGACTATATGCCCCAAAAATCCGACTTCACGAAGCGAACTCACTTTTACTAAACTTGGCAAACAGTTTCTTTTCTCTCAAGATTTGCAATATAGTTCTCAAGTGTTCGCATGTTCGACTCATCTCGAGAATAAATTAAAATGTCATCTATAAACACTACTACAAACTTATCCAAATATGGCCTAAGATCCGATTCATTAAGTCCATAAATATAGCTGGAGCATTTGTTAAGCGAAAGGCATCACAAGAAACTCATAATGTCCATACCTTGTCCTAAAGGCGCTTTCGCACATCGACTCCTTAACTCTCAAATGGTAGTAACCGGACCTCAAATCAATCTTTGAAAACACTGTGGCCCCCTTTAACCGATCGAATAAATCATCAATCCTCGGCAATGGGTACTTGTTCTTTATAGTCACCTTATTAAGTCGACGGTAATCAATGCAAAGTCTCATTGAACCATCCTTCTTCTTCTGAATAATACAGAGCACCCAGGGAGAGAAACTCGGTCTCACAAATCCCTTGTCTGTTAACTCCTGCAATCGAGCCTTCAATTCTTTTAATTCAATCGGAGCCATTCTATATGGAGCAATCGAGATCGGTGCGAAGCTTAAGCAACAAATCAATAGCAAAATCTATCTCTATTCGAGGCAACCTGGGCAATTCCTCCGAAATACATCCGAAACTCACAGACTATCGACCGATTCAAATTTCAGTTGAAACTCAATATTCATTACATAAGCGGATAAGCTTCACACCCTTTCTCATGTATTTACGTGCGGACATGTGCGAAATCACCATAGGCAATTTATTTGATTCATCTGTTTCAACCCACGAAATTTCTCCATTTTCACATTTCAATTCTAGTGTCTTTTGTTTACAATCTACCTTAGCATCATACAATGTTAACGGTCCATTCCCAAGATAACGTCAAACTCACCAAATGGTAACAACATCAAGTTGGCCGGAAAACAGTGACCTTGAATCATTAATGGGCAATTCTTGCAAACCTTGTCAACTAGCACATATTGGCCTAAGGGTTCGACACTTTAATCGTAAACTCAAGAAATTCAACAGCAACTTTTTATTGGATACTAAATTCATGCAAATATAGGAATGAGTGGACCGGGATCAATCAATGCAATAACAATAGTATCATAGAGAGAAATGTATCAAGAATAACATCGGAGATGATGCATCTTCTCGAGCACGTATAGCATAAGCTCTAGCAGTGCTCTAGCTTCGATCTTGCCGTTAAATCTTTCATCACAGCTTTACTACTAGTCCCACCTCCAGATTTCTCGGTGGTCTACCTCTACTAGCGGTGGTATTACGCTCTAGCACTCAAATCTTTCTTCTTTAACTTTCTCCGGACAATCTCTAATAAAATGCTCATGAGAACCAAGACTCAAACAAGCTCGCTTTGGTCCCCAACACTCACCATAATGTTGCTCGCCACATTGCTAACACTCGGGCTTTCTAGGTCGCACATTACCCACACTTGCCACCAAGTAGCTTGAGCTTTAGACCCGAATATGCTCTACCACGATCTCTCGTGTGAATCCCCAATTGAAACCGCATTCGAGGGTTTGTCTCTTTGGACCTCTTTGGTTGAGATTGAAATGGCTTGCTTATCTGTCTTTTTCGACATCTCGGGCCTCAATAGCGCCTTTTCTTCTTTCTTTGTTCAATTCTTGACTTTAAGAGCTCGATCAACCAATACTACAAATTCTTTCAACTCCAAAATTCCTACAAGCACTTTAATGTCCTCATTCGCCCATCTTCAAATCTTCTACACATAATGGCCTCGGTGGACACACATTCTGGGCATACTTGTTTGAGTCTTACAAATTCGTGTTCATACTCTGCTTTGAGACATTTTCCCCGCTTCAATTCAAGGAACTCCTTCCGTTTTGATCAATGAATCGCGACTTATGTATTTCTTTCTAAATTCTTCCCGGAAGAAATCCCAAGTAACTTTTCTTTTGGCACCATCGCAACCAAAGTCTTCCACCGGTGGTGGCGAATCTCTCAAAAGTGATACAGCACACTTTAAGCATTCCTCGGGTGTACATGAGAGCTCATCAAATACACGGGTAGAATTTTCAAGCCAGAATTCCGCTTTCTCAGGATCATCCGATCTTTGCTCTAAACTCTTCAGCCCCTTGTTTTCGAATCTTGTCAACCGGAGGCTTGTTCATTCTTACCAAATCTATACCTTGAGAAGCTACAGGAATCGTCTGAGGTATAGGAGGGGGTGGAGGAGGTTGAGCATTTGGATTTGCTCGAATAAATTCAGTATACCAATTGTTCATCATTTGGAGAAAGGCATCCCGAGCCTCATCTCCTTGTCTCAATGTGTCAGGTCTACTTTCCACAGGCGCGATCCCTTGTGCGGGAGCCGGCGCATTACTAAAGATCATCACCGCAGCAGTTCCTTCAGGATCCATTACTATATTAAAACAAAACACAGTTTAGAATAATCAGGAGTCACCACACTATCACAATATTTTTATGGCATGTATAGCTAGACTTTTACACACACTTTATTAGTCCGAGAACCGACTAAACCATAGCTCGATACCACTAAATGTAACACCCTTACCTGCTACTGTCATGAACAGATACAAGGTATTACCGAACATAATACCTACCATTAAACATAATCGAAATATAAATATGTCTTGAACAATATTAGCCAACTTTAATGGCTTGTACAAATTAGCTAGTCGAGTCTCAGAACTAATATTTTAAACCTAGACAAATATGACACGTAACAAAATAATTAAGCCTACTATACATGCCATAATTCAAAACGTTTAGTTCAAATACCCTAAAGTAGGATAGTGCGGATAGATCTTCACGATCCTTAACTCCCCGAGCAAGCCGGAGAACACTATAAGACAAAAGAGAGAAACAAAGTAAGCTTATAGCTTAGTAAGTAAGTATGTAAATACTAATTAAAAAAAATCTAACATGTTTACACAACAATTCAAGTACATTTACTTTAACTTCACTATTCATTCCACTTTGATTAAGCTGTCTCTGCTGCGTCATATTCACTAAATAAATCATAACTCAAGTTACCAAACTCGAAATTCAAATCCGTAAAATTTCCTGAATCTAGACTAATAAAGCTTTTTGCTAATTTTTTGTATAATTTTGGTTCAGCCGATTAGTACAGTTTATTAGTTAAAGTTTCCCTGTTACACAGCTCGACTGATCTGACCTCTGTTCACTACAAATTGAATTTCTCTCAGTACACAATTCAAACAACCCTGAAGTCTGTTTCATTTAAAAATAGTCTCAATAAGGAATTTAGGCATGTAAACTATATTTCTTAATTCGCTTTGTACAATTTTTAATGATTTTTCAAAGTTGGAACAGGGGATCACGTATTCATCCTGAGCAAGTCACATACAATTGTAAATATCTCAAAATATAGAATTCCTTTGCTTGCTCTGTTTCTTTTATATGAAAGTAGACTCATTAAACGTTAATTTCACATCTCATTCAACCTCTAATTATATTCCTCCTATTTTTGGTGATTTTTCAAAATCACGTCACTGCTACCATCTAAAAACAGTTTTAATGCTAATTTCACTCTTTCACAAATTCTTTATGCTAACCTCATTTTATCTTATATTTGTATATACCACAAATCATTTTCACCATATTTCATTCACCATAAGTATAGGTCCAAACCACAATGTCACCACAAAACCATCCTGTTGAACAATTCGGATCAATCCTCGATATTTAATGGTTTCAAAGACACGCCCCCACCATCATACTTCGCTTAGTTCGGCTCTCTTGTACACATGGTGAACACTTAGTACCACTCATGCGACCTAGCCGATTTGTTTCAGTAGCTCTCTTGTCTACATGGTGTCCGTCACTTGGAATCACGCATGCACCCAGCTACATTTATCTTTCACGTAGCTCTCTTGTCTACATGGTGTCCTTCACTTGGAATCACGCATGCGACCTAGCTACATTTATCTTTCACGTAGCTCTCTTGTCTACATGGGATACATCTCGTATCACACATGTGACCTAGCTACTACAGGGTGTCTCAGTAGCTTTCTTGTACACATGATGTGCACTCGGCATCATACATGTGACCTAGCTACGCTCCATCTATTTTATTCGATTTTTCCGAATGTTCAACCGGGATCTCACTCTCTATTATTTATTTCCATTCTTCCAATAGTCGATTTATACTTCAACATCAGCTAGTATATACATATAATAGGCTGAAATATAAGAATGTACATGAAATTATTGTAATATTTACATACAACTTACCTTGGTGCAAAATGTGGAAATTTTGCAATTTAATCCAAAACTTTTTCCTTTCCCTGCTCGAGATCAATTCGCGTCTTTCTTGATCTATAATAACACATTTAGCTCATTTAATACTCATACTATTTATTTCAATCCAAAATCACATCATGGAAAAATTACATTTTTGCCCCTAACTTTTACAAAATTACATTTTGCCCCTAGGCTTGGGAATTAATTTCAGCCCTTATTCTTATGTTTTATGATATGCTGAACATTTTCTCTTCTACAACCACATCAAATTCTCACTCTATCATATAGTTATGAACAATAGGTATTTTTACCGAATTATCTTGCTTTTACTCGCTTTCACTTAAAAGCAGTAGCACAAGTTATTTAACATAATTTAAAACCTCATATTCTATCATAAAACATCAAAATACACAAATTTCACCTATGGGTATTTTTCCAAATATGAACCCTAGGTTAAATTATTACTAGCATAAGCTTAATCGAGCTTAGGATTCCAAAACGTAAAGAACATTAAAAGCGGGCTTGGAATCACTTACTATGGAGCTTGAAAATTGAAGAAACCCTAGCTATGGAGAGAGGGAGAATTCGCAGCAACTAAGGAGGATGATGACCAATTTTGTGTTATTTTTCCCATTTTATTTCATTTAATATCCAAATGACCAAAATGCCCTCCTTACTAAACTTTCAAAATTCCTTCCATGTCCTAATTTTGTCCATGAACTTAAAATTGGTCAAATTGCTATTTAAGACCTCCTAATTAATATTCCAAAACAATTTCATACTAAAACTTCGGGATGCAAATTTTGCAACTTATTCGATTTAGTCCCTACTTTCAATTTAAGCACTTTAGGCATAGAATTTCATCACGAAATTTTCACACAATCATGCAATCATATCATAAACCCCAAAATAATTATAAAACAATTATTTCTATCTCGGATTTGTGGTCACGAAACCACTATTCGATTAGGCCCTAATTCGGGTTGTCACAATTCTCCCCCTTTTGAGATTTTCGTCCCAAAATCTTACCCAAAAGAGGTTTGGGTCTTGTTTCCTCACAGCTTCTTCAGGTTCCCACGTAGCCTCTTCTATCCCATGTCCGTACACAATACTTTCACTAAAGCTATACTTTTATTTCTTAACTGCTTAACCTCTCGAGCCAAAATCTTTATTGGTTCCTCCTCATAGGTCATATCCGATCGAATCTCAATTTCGTTGGAGAAATCACATGTGAAGGATCGAACGATAACGTCGCAACATTGATACATGAAACACGTTATGAATTCTTTCTAACTCTGCGGTAAGGCCAACCGATATGCCATCGGTCCAATTCTCTCAAGAATCTCAAATGCGGCCCAATAAAACGCGGACTCAACTTGCCTTTTCGACTAAATCTCGAATCTTTTCCATGGTGACACCTTCAAGAACACTTTATCACCCACCGAAATTCAATCTCTTTTCTTTTAAATCAGATATGACTTTTGTCGATCTGAAGCAGCTTTCAAGCAATCCCGAATTACTTTTATTTTCTCTTCGGTTTCTTTAACTAGATCAACTCCATGAATCTGTTTCTCACTAAGCTCGGTCCAATATAAAGGAGTCCGACACTTACGACCATACAAGGCTTCAGACGCGGTGCCATTTGTATACTTGATTGATAACTGTTATTGTAGGCAAACTCAATCAAAGATAGATATTTCTCCCAACTACCTCCAAATTCTAAAACACAGCATCTAAGCATATCTTCGAGTACCTGGATTACTCTTTCTGTTTGACCATCTGCTTGTGGATGAAATGCGGTACTAAAGTTCAATTTTGTACCCAAAGCTTCGTAACTTTTTCCAAAATCTCGAGGTAAATCTTGGATCTCTATCTGATATTATAGACATAGGTACTCGTGCAACTTCACAATTTCAGCAACATATAATTCGCTAATTTATCAAGTGAGTAATCGGTGCGTCTTGGTATAAAGTGGGCTGACTTTGTTAATCTATCAACCACTACCCAAACAAAGATCCTTCTTTTAGGAGTTAAAGGCAAACCGTTACAAAATCCATGGTAATCTTGTCCCATTTCCACTCGCACCATTCTTTGGTTGAAGTAATCTCAAGGCACTTGATGTTCAAATTTTACTTGTTGATGATCAAACACTTGGTTACAAATTCAAATGTCCTTTTCATACCGCCACCAATACAGACTTCTTTAAATCATTATACATTTTGTGCTACCAGGATGAACCGATAAATGCGACCATTGTGCGCCTCATGTAATATTTTACGAATCAATTTATCGTTTTTCAAGACACATATCCTGTCTCGAAACATCAAACAATCATCTGGTCCAACTCGAAAATCTGAGTCGTAACTCGATTCGCATTGAGTTCTCTTGATCCGCAACTCACTATCATTCTTTTGAGCATCACAAATTAATCGGAGAAATAACGGTTTAGCTCTCATTTCGCTAAGATTGACCCATCATCGAGACAATGCTAACCCCGTGTTCATGGCTCTCAAAGTAAAAAGAAATTTTCGCTCAAGGCGTCAAGAACTACATTTGCTTTTCCGGATGATAATCAATCACTAGATCATAATCCTTTAATAATTCAAGCCATCTTCATTGTCGCAGATTCAGATCCCTTTGATTCATCAAGTACTTCAAACTTTTGTGATCGGTAAAATTCGGCATTTTCACCGTACAAATAATGTCGCCAAATCTTCAAGGCAAAAACAACAATGCCGGTTCCAAATCATGTGTAGGATAGTTCTTCTCATGCGGTTTTAAGCTGCCTCAAGCATAAGCTACCACTTTACCCTCTTGCATCAACACACATCCAAGGCACATCAATGATGCATCACTATAAATTACTGAACTCCTTTCCCGACTCAAAGGCAGTACTAAAATTGGTGCTTCAAATCAATCGTGCTTTCAATTTTTCAAAACTTTGTTGACATTTATCAGTCCATTCAAATTTAACATTCTTTTGCAACAACTTAGTCATAGGAGAGGCAATCATCGAAAATCCTTCAACAAAACGTCTATAATACCCACTAAGCCTAAAAAGCTTCTAACCTCGGATACATTCTTGGCGGTTTCCAATCGACGATCACGAAATCTTACTTGGATCCACCGAATACCATCACCGAGACTATATGCCCCAAAAATCCGACTTCACGAAGCGAACTCACTTTTACTAAACTTGGCAAACAGTTTCTTTTCTCTCAAGATTTGCAATATAGTTCTCAAGTGTTCGCATGTTCAGACTCATCTCGAGAATAAATTAAAATGTCATCTATAAACACTACTACAAACTTATCCAAATATGGCGGAAGATCCGATTCATTAAGTCCATAAATATAGCTGGAGCATTTGTTAAGCGAAAGGCATCACAAGAAACTCATAATGTCCATACCTTGTCCTAAAGGCGCTTTCGACATCTCGACTCCTTAACTCTCAAATTGGTAGTAACCAGACCTCAAATCAATCTTTGAAAACACTGTGGCCCCTTTAACCGATCGAATAAATCATCAATCCTCGGCAATGGGTACTTGTTCTTTATAGTCACCTTATTGTCGACGGTAATCAATGCAAAGTCTCATTGAACCATCCTTCTTCTTCTGAATAATACAGAGCACCCGGGGAGAGAAACTCGGTCTCACAAATCCCTTGTCCATTAACTCCTGGCAATCGAGCCTTCAATTCTTTTAATTCAATGAGCCATTCTATATGGAGCAATCGAGATCGGTGCAAGGTTCGGCAACAAATCAATAGCAAAATCTATCTCTCTATTCGAGGCAACCCGGGCAATTCCTCCGAAATACATCCGAAACTCACGGACTATCGGCAGACCGATTCAAATTTCAGTTGGGGAAACTCAATATTCATTACATAAGCGGATAAGCTTCACACCTTTTCTCATGTATTTACGTGCGACACATGCTAAATCACCATAGGCAATTTATTTGATTCATCTGTTTCAACCCACGAAATTTCTCCATTTTCACATTTCAATTCTAGTGTCTTTTGTTTACAATCTACCTTAGCATCATACAATGTTAACCAGTCCATTCCCAAGATAACGTCAAACTCACCAAATGGTAACAACATCAAGTTGGCGGAAAAAAATGACCTTGAATCATTAATGGGCAATTCTTGCAAACCTTGTCAACTAGCACATATTGGCCTAAGGGGTTCGACACTTTAATCGTAAACTCGATAAATTCAACAGCAACTTTTTATTGGATACTAAATTCATGCAAATATAGGAATGAGTGGACCCGGATCAATCAATGCAATAACAATAGTATCATAGAGAGAAAATGTATCAATAATAACATCGGAGATGATGCATCTTCTCGCACGATATAGCATAAGCTCTAGCAGGTGCTCTAGCTTCGATCTTGCCGTTAAATCTTTCATCACAGTTTTACTACTAGTCCCACCTCCAGATTTCTCGGTGGTCTACCTCTACTAGCGGTGGTATTCATCTAGCACTCAAATCTTTCTTCTTTAACTTTCTCCGGACAATCTCTAATAAAATGCTCGCGAGAACCTTTGAAACAAGCTCGCTCGGTCCCCAACACTCACCATAATGTTGCTCGCCACATTCTTTACACTCGAGCTTTCTAGGTCGCACATTACCCACACTTGCCACCAAGTAGCTTGAGCTTTAGACCCGAATATGCTCTACCACGATCTCTGTGAATCCCCAATTGAAACTGTCATTCGAGGGTTTGTCTCTTTGGACCTCTTTGGTTGAGATTGAAATGGCTTGCTTATCCGTCTTTTTCTCGACATCTCGGGCCTCAATAGCGACTTTTCTTCTTTCTTTGTTCAATTCTTGGCTTTAAGAGCTCGATCAACCAATACTACAAATTCTTTCAACTCCAAAATTCCTACAAGCACTTTAATGTCCTCATTCAGCCCATCTTCAAATCTTCTACACATAATGGCCTCGGTGGACACACATTCTGGGCATACTTGCTGAGTCTTACAAATTCGTGTTCATACTCTTTCTGAGACATTTTCCCTGCTTCAATTCAAGGAACTCCTTCCGTTTTGATCAATGAATCGCTGACTTATGTATTTCTTTCTAAATTCTTCTGGAAGAAATCCCAAGTAACTTTTCTTTTGGCACCACTGCAACCAAAGTCTTCCACCGTGGTGGCCGAATCTCTCAAAAGTGATACAAGACACTTTAAGCATTCCTCGGTGTACATGAGAGCTCATCAAATACACGGGTAGAATTTTCAAGCCGAATTCCGCTTTCTCGGGATCATCCGATCTTTGCTCTAAACTCTTCAGCCCTTGTTTTCGAATCTTGTCAACCGGAGGCTTGTTCATTCTTACCAAATCTATACCTTGAGAAGCTACAGAATCGCCCGAGGTATAGGAGGGGTGGAGGAGGTTGAGCATTTGGATTTGCTCGAATAAATTCAGATACCAATTGTTCATCATTTGGAGAAAGGCATCCCGAGCCTCATCTCCTTGTCTCAATGTGTCAGTCTACTTTCCACAGCGCGATCCCTTGTGCGGAGCCGGCGCATTACTAGACATCATCACCGCAGTTCTTCAGGATCCATTACTATATTAAAACAAAACACGCTTTAGAATAATCAGAGTCACCACACTATCACAATATTTTTATGGCATGTATAGCTAGACTTTTACACACACTTTATTAGTCCGAGAACCGACTAAACCATAGCTCGATACCACTAAATGTAACACCCTTACCTGCTTACCGTCATTTAACAGATACAAGGTATTACCGAAACATAATACCTACCATTAAACATAATCGAAATATAAATATGTCTTGAACAATATTAGCCAACTTTAATGGCTTGTACAAATTAGCTAGTCGAGCATCAGTAACTAATATTTTAAACCTAGACAAATATGACACGTAACAAAATAATTAAGCCTACTATACATGCCATAATTCAAAACGTTTAGTTCAAATACCCTAAAGTAGGATAGTGCGGATAGATCTTCACGATCCTTAACTCCTGAGCAAGCCGGAGAACACTATAAGACAAAAGAGAGAAACAAAGTAAGCTTATAGCTTAGTAAGTAAGTATGTAAATACTAATTAAAAAAAAAATCTAACATGTTTACACAACAATTCAAGTACATTTACTTTAACTTCACTATTCATTCCACTTTGATTAAGCTGTCTCTGCTGCGTCATATTCACTAAATAAATCATAACTCAAGTTACCAAACTCGAAATTCAAATCCGTAAAATTTCCCTGAATCTAGACTAATAAAGCTTTTTGCTAATTTTTTTGTATAATTTTTGGTTCAGCCGATTAGTACAGTTTATTAGTTAAAGTTTCCCCTGTTACACAGCTCGACTGATCTGACCTCTGTTCACTACAAATTGAATTTCTCTCAGTACACAATTCAAACAACCCTGAAGTCTGTTTCATTTAAAATAGTCTCAATAAGGAATTTAGGCATGTAAACTATATTTCTTAATTCGCTTTGTACAATTTTAATGATTTTTCAAAGTTGGAACAGGGATCACGTATTCATCCTGAGCAAGTCACATACAATTGTAAATATCTCAAAATATAGAATTCCTTTGCTTGCTCTGTTTCTTTTATATGAAAGTAGACTCATTAAACGTTAATTTCACATCTCATTCAACCTCTAATTATATTCCTCCTATTTTTGGTGATTTTTCAAAATCACGTCACTGCTACCATCTAAAAACAGTTTTAATGCTAATTTCACTCTTTCACAAATTCTTTATGCTAACCTCATTTTATCTTATATTTGTATATACCACAAATCATTTTCACCATATTTCATTCACCATAAGTATAGGTCCAAACCACAATGTCACCACAAAACCATCCCGTTGAACAATTCGGATCAATCCTCGATATTTAATGGTTTCACAGACACATTTCCCACCATCATATTTCGTTTAGTTCGGCTCTCTTGTACACATGGTGAACACTTAGTACCACTCATGCGACCTAGCCGATTTGTTTCAGTAGCTCTCTTGTCTACATGGTGTCCGTCACTTGGAATCACGCATGCGACCCAGCTACATTTATCTTTCACGTAGCTCTCTTGTCTACATGGTGTCCTTCACTTGGAATCACGCATGCGACCTAGCTACATTTATCTTTCACGTAGCTCTCTTGTCTACATGGGATACATCTCGTATCACACATGTGACCTAGCTACTACAGGGTGTCTCGTAGCTTTCTTGTACACATGATGTGCACTCGGCATCATACATGTGACCTAGCTACGCTCCATCTATTTTATTCGATTTTTCCGAATGTTCAACCGGGATCTCACTCTCTATTATTTATTTCCATTCTTCCAATAGTCGATTTATACTTCAACATCAGCTAGTATATACATATAATAGGCTGAAATATAAGAATGTACATGAAATTATTGTAATATTTACATACAAACTTACCTTGGTGCAAAATGTGGAAATTTTGCAATTTAATCCAAAACTTTTTCCTTTCCCCGTTCGAGATCAATTCCGCGTCTTTCTTGATCTATAATAACACATTTAGCTCATTTAATACTCATACTATTTATTTCAATCCAAAAATCACATCATGGAAAAATTACATTTTTGCCCCCTAACTTTTACAAAATTACATTTTTGCCCCTAGGCTTGGGAATTAATTTCAGCCCTTATTCTTATGTTTTATGATATGCTGAACATTTTTCTCTTCTACAACCACATCAAATTCTCACTCTATCATATAGTTATGAACAATAGGTATTTTTACCGATTATGCCGTTTTACTCGTTTTCACTTAAAAACGAGTAGCACAAGTTATTTAACATAATTTAAAACCTCATATTCTATCATAAAACATCAAAATACACAAATTTCACCTATGGGTATTTTTCCAAATATGAACCCTAGGTTAAATTATTACTAGCATAAGCTTAATCGAGCTTCCGGGATTCCAAAAACGTAAAGAACATTAAAAACGGGGCTTGGAATCACTTACTATGGAGCTTGAAAATTGAAGAAACCCTAGCTATGGAGAGAGGAGAATTCGCAGCAACTAAGGAGGATGATGACCAATTTTGTGTTATTTTTCCCATTTTATTTCATTTAATATCCAAATGACCAAAATGCCCCTCCTTACTAAACTTTCAAAAATTCCTTCCATGTCCTAATTTTGTCCATGAACTTAAAATTGGTCAAATTGCTATTTAAGACCTCCTAATTAATATTCCAAAACAATTTCATACTAAAAACTTCTGGGATGCAAATTTTGCAACTTATTCGATTTAGTCCCTACTTTCAATTTAAGCACTTTAGGCATAGAATTTCATCACGAAATTTTCACACAATCATGCAATCATATCATAAACCCCAAAATAATTATAAAACAATTATTTCTATCTCGGATTTGTGGTCACGAAACCACTATTCCGATTAGGCCCTAATTCGGGTTGTCACAATTCTCCCCCCCTTTTGAGATTTTCATCCCAAAATCTTACCGTAAAAGAGGTTTGGGTCTTGTTTCCTCACACGACTTCTTGAGGTTCCCACGTAGCCTCTTCTATCCCATGTCTGTGCCACAATACTTTCACTAAAGCTATACTTTTATTTCTTAACTGTTTAACCTCTCGAGCCAAAATCTTTATTGGTTCCTCCTCATAGGTCATATCCGATCGAATCTCAATTTCTGTTGGAGAAATCACATGTGAAGGATCAGAACGATAACGTCGCAACATTGATACATGAAACACGTTATGAATTCTTTCTAACTCTGCCGGTAAGGCCAACCGATATGCCATCGGTCCAATTCTCTCAAGAATCTCAGACGCCCAATAAAACGCGGACTCAACTTGCCTTTTCGACTAAATCTCGAAATCTTTTTCCATGGTGACACCTTCAAGAACACTTTATCACCCACCGAAATTCAATCTCTTTTCTTTTAAATCGCATATGACTTTTGTCGATCTGAAGCGACTTTCAAGCAATCCCGAATTACTTTTATTTTCTCTTGGTTTCTTTAACTAGATCAACTCCATGAATCTGCTTTCTCACTAAGCTCGGTCCAATATAAAGGAGTCCGACACTTACGACCATACAAGGCTTCAATGCGGTGCCATTTGTATACTTGATTGATAACTGTTATTGTAGGCAAACTCAATCAAAGATAGATATTTCTCCCAACTACCTCCAAATTCTAAAACACAAGATCTAAGCATATCTTGAGTACCGGATTACTCTTTCTGCTTGACCATCTGCTTGTGGATGAAATGCGGTACTAAAGTTCAATTTTGTACCCAAAGCTTCGGTAACTTTTTCCAAAATCTCGAGGTAAATCTTGGATCTCTATCTGATATTATAGACATAGGTACTCCGTGCAACTTCACAATTTCAAAACATATAATTCGCTAATTTATCAAGTGAGTAATCGATGCGTCTTCGTATAAAGTGGGCTGACTTTGTTAATCTATCAACCACTACCCAAACAGATCCTTCTTTTTAGGAGTTAAAGGCAAACCGGTTACAAAATCCATGGTAATCTTGTCCCATTTCCACTCGAGCACCATTCTTGGTTGAAGTAATCTCAAGGCACTTGATGTTCAACTTTTACTTGTTGATGATCAAACACTTGGTTACAAATTCGAAATGTCCTTTTCATACCGCCACCAATATGACTTCTTTAAATCATTATACATTTTTGTGCTACCAGGATGAACGATAAACAACCATTGTGCGCCTCATGTAATATTTTACGAATCAATTTATCGTTTTTCGCACACATATCCTGTCTCGAAACATCAAACAATCATCCGGTCCAACTCGAAAATCGAGTCGAACTTTGATTCGCATTGAGTTCTCTTGATCCGCAACTCACTATCATTCTTTTGAGCATCACAAATTAATCGGAGAAATAACGGTTTAGCTCTCATTTCGCTAAGATTGACCCATCATCGAGACAATGCTAACCCGTGTTCATGGCTCTCAAAGTAAAAAGAAATTTTCGCTCAAGGCGCCAAGAACTACATTTGCTTTTCCGGATGATAATCAATCACTAGATCATAATCCTTTAATAATTCAAGCCATCTTCACTGCCGCAGATTCGAGATCCCTTTGATTCATCAAGTACTTCAAACTTTTGTGATCGGTAAAAATTCGCATTTTCACCGTACAAATAATGTCGCCAAATCTTCAAGGCAAAAACAACAGCGGCCAGTTCCAAATCATGTGTAGGATAGTTCTTCTCATGCGGTTTTAACTGTCTCGAAGCATAAGCTACCACTTTACCCTCTTGCATCAACACACATCCAAGGCCTGTCAATGATGCATCACTATAAATTACTTAACTCCTTTCCGACTCGGTCTGTACTAAAATTGGTGCTTCAGTCAATCGTGCTTTCAATTTTTCAAAACTTTGTTGACATTTATCAGTCCATTCAAATTTAACATTCTTTTGCAACAACTTAGTCATAGGAGAGGCAATCATCGAAAATCCTTCAACAAAACGTCTATAATACCCAGCTAAGCCTAAAAAGCTTCTAACCTCGGATACATTCTTGGCGTTTTCAATCGACGATCACGTAAATCTTACTTGGATCCACCCGAATACCATCACCTGAGACTATATGCCCCAAAAATCCGACTTCACGAAGCCAGAACTCACTTTTACTAAACTTGGCAAACAGTTTCTTTTCTCTCAAGATTTGCAATATAGTTCTCAAGTGTTCGGCATGTTCAGACTCATCTCGAGAATAAATTAAAATGTCATCTATAAACACTACTACAAACTTATCCAAATATGGCCTAAGATCCGATTCATTAAGTCCATAAATATAGTGGAGCATTTGTTAAGCGAAAGGCATCACAAGAAACTCATAATGTCCATACCTTGTCCTAAAGGCGCTTTTGACACATCGACTCCTTAACTCTCAATTTGGTAGTAACCGGACCTCAAATCAATCTTTGAAAACACTTGTGGCCCCTTTAACTGATCGAATAAATCATCAATCCTCGGCAATGGGTACTTGTTCTTTATAGTCACCTTATTAAGCTGACGGTAATCAATGCAAAGTCTCATTGAACCATCCTTCTTCTTTACGAATAATACAGGAGCACCCCAGGGAGAGAAACTCGGTCTCACAAATCCCTTGTCTGTTAACTCCCTGCAATCGAGCCTTCAATTCTTTTAATTCATCGAGCCATTCTATATGGAGCAATCGAGATCGGTGCAGTGCCCGGCAACAAATCAATAGCAAAATCTATCTCTCTATTCGGAGGCAACCCAGGCAATTCCTCTGGAAATACATCTGGAAACTCACAGACTATCGGCACTGATTCAAATTTCAGTTGGGGAAACTCAATATTCATTACATAAGCCAGATAAGCTTCACACCCTTTTCTCATGTATTTACAGTGCGGATGTGCGAAATCACCATAGGCAATTTATTTGATTCATCTGTTTCAACCCACAGAATTTCTCCATTTTCACATTTCAATTCTAGTGTCTTTTGTTTACAATCTACCTTAGCATCATACAATGTTAACCAGTCCATTCCCAAGATAACGTCAAACTCACCAAATGGTAACAACATCAAGTTGGCCGGAAAACAGTGACCTTGAATCATTAATGGGCAATTCTTGCAAACCTTGTCAACTAGCACATATTGGCCTAAGGGTTCGACACTTTAATCGTAAACTCAAGAAATTCAACAGCAACTTTTTATTGGATACTAAATTCATGCAAATATAGGAATGAGTGGACCGGGATCAATCAATGCAATAACAATAGTATCATAGAGAGAAATGTATCGAGAATAACATCGGAGATGATGCATCTTCTCGCACGTATAGCATAAGCTCTAGCAGGTGCTCTAGCTTCGATCTTGCCGTTAAATCTTTCATCACAGTTTTACTACTAGTCCCACCTCCAGATTTCTCGGTGGTCTACCTCTACTAGCGGTGGTATTCATCTAGCACTCAAATCTTTCTTCTTTAACTTTCTCCGGACAATCTCTAATAAAATGCTCATGAGAACCAAGACTGAAACAAGCTCGCTCGGTCCCCAACACTCACCATAATGTTGCTGCCACATTGCTGACACTCGGCTTTCTAGGTCGCACATTACCCACACTTGCCACCAAGTAGCTTGAGCTTTAGACCTAATATGCTCTACCACGATCTCTGTGTGAATCCCCAATTGAAACCGTCATTCGAGGGTTTGTCTCTTTGGACCTCTTTGGTTGAGATTGAAATGGCTTGCTTATCTGTCTTTTTCTCGACATCTCGTGTAACACCCCAAACCCGAGACCATCGCCGTGTCGGACCGAGGGTTAACAAACCAAGTTCACATGTTTTTGCCCACCAATTTGACATTTCCAGTCAGGCTGGAAAACTGCGTCACTGTCGCCTTAAAATCATATCTCGAGTTTCAAAACTCGGAAACTGGTTTCGTAAATTTTCCTGAATTTAGACTCATATATACATCCATGGATTTATTTCTAGGATTTTGGTCGGGCCAATTGGTACAGTTTATTAGTTAAAGTTACCCAAGTTACAGGGATCGACTGCTCTGACCTTCGCGCGGTATAACTTGAATATCTCTCTGCACAGGGCTTTAATGCTGGTGTCGTTTGTTTCTAATGAAACTAGACTCAAAATGGAATCTGTACATATAAGGTATATCTCCTAATTCTTTTTGGATAATTTATAGTGAAATTTTAAAGTTGCGACAGGGAACCCAGAAACCATTCTGGCCCTGTCTCACAATAGCTTTAATATCTCTTAACCTGTAACTCCTATGACCGTTTCGTTTCTTCCATATGAAAATAGACTCATCAAGGTTCATTTACATAGCTTATTCACTATTTGATTCCATTCCTATGAATTATGGTGATTTTTCACATTCACGCCACTGCAGCTGGCAGCATCTGTTTTAAGGTAGGACTTACCTATTTGGTAGTCTCCATGATTCAACTAATCTTGCCATACATAGGTTCATATATGATCATTTTAACCATGCCAATGGCTGATCATATGACCAACATTCCCATTTCCAAACCATAGCCACATCATGACCCCAAATATATATACATACAACCCACAATAAGTCTAAGTTCATGCTCCCTTTTGAGCCATTTTCGCATGGCCATACATACTTACATTACAACGTATTTAACAAACAAGAGGTAGTCCTATACATGCCATCTCAAGTTCAACCAAAATTTATACCAAAATGGAGGCTTGATAGTGTGGATGACTTGACTTCAACGATCCCAAATCCGATTGCCTCGAGCAAAATCTAGAAAACTAAGAGCCAAAGCAACGGGTAAGCATTTTTATGCTTAGTAAGTCTCAAGGAATATAATGAACTATAATTTACAGCAATACATTCACATAGCCAAATGCATCATTTCATTAATACACATTCTTACTTCATACTTCATCATTGTATAAGTTCGCAAAGCATCAATCAATTCAATAACTGAAATTCATTAGTCGATTGAGCGAATGTTGCTCAAACACGTCGACTTTCCAATGCACATATAACGTACCTTATCCTTTGGGCTGTCCGAGTGTACTAATTAAATTCATTTCAGCAACCAACACTCACCTCCAGCCCAAGATTCTTGAATATAACCGGATATAATCACGTGCACAAATGCCTTCGGTCTTAGCCCGGATAGAATAACTTCATACGAATGCCTTCGGCCTTAGCCCGATATAACCACTAGCACAATTGCCTTCGGTCTTAACCGGATATAATTTCAAGCATAATTGTCTTCGGCTTAGCCCGGATATCATTCAATTTCTCATGCACACATACATCAATAATCATTGGACATACATATTTCATTTTCAAGTTACTAAGGCTCAAACACAATTAATATCATTAGCATATTCGCCTTCGGGACTTAGCCCGGTGGAATTCAAATACTCATACACACATAATCAATAATCATACACATCCATATTTCATCTCACATAATTCAAGTAAGGTCACTTCTTGAGGACTTACCTCGGATGTTGTCGAACGGCTTTTTCGGCTATTCGATCACCTTTTCCTTCCCTTGTCCAATTGTGGCCCTCTTAGCTCTTGAGCTAATTCAAACAAATTCAATTTATTAAAACCTCATTGTGCTTGCTTATGGCGAATATGACAAGGATTTTAAATGGTCATATGGCCACTCTTTAGCTTGAATACACAATGGTCATGCACATTTTATACTACATCAAGCAATTCAATACAATTTATTTGAGCATCAAGGAAATGCTAAGGCCTTCAATAGGCTACCCAAGGCGAATATTCATGTACATGTTGAGGTCAATTTTGCACTTAATACCTCACAAAAACAGCATGCAATCTACTAATTTATGCTTTGCACATTGTGGCCCAAAACTTATAATATAGCATCAAGCACTTATATGTGTGCTAGGCCGAATTGTGCTTGCAATTTCACAAGCATTCTTCCACATTTTCTTCTTTAAATCAATATATTCAGCACTTAGTTCATAACCAAACATAATGTGCAATCATATATATGCATATATGAGCATGGCCGAATTTTCAAGGTGTCCATAGCCATCCAAAACACAAACTTTTAACTAACATGCAAGAAGCATGAATCATGCTCAAGAATGCATCATGGCCAAGTATGACAATCATGCTCCTTTTCAACTTTAATCATGATAAAACAAAGAGAAAACTCAAAATCTTACTCATGAGTAGAAAATCCATCATTGCATGCATCATCATCAAGCTTCACACTTAGCATGCAATGGCTTTATCACTATAACAACTTTGGCCAAATACCATTTCCATGGCATACCAAAGATTTGAGCCATGGCTAACATGCACATCAAGTTAGCAACCAAAACATGCATGAAACTCCCAACACAACCTCATACATACCTTAATCTTGATGCAAACTTAGCCAAATCTCCTTCTAGATCTCTTCCAAACCAAGCATGAAGCAAAAATCCTCCTTCTTCCTTAGTTTTGGCTCAAAGAAAGGATGAACAAAATTTTTTTCTTTCCTTCTCTACAACTCACGGCAATGGGGTATGCCACTCTCTCACACACATTTTTTTTTTCATTCTTTTCTTACCCATGCTTATTTGTTTACTATTTCTCCCTAATGCCCAACAAAACATGTTTCATGACATGTTTGACCCATATTTCTTTGTCATGGCCGGCCATTACTTGTAGAAAGGGGGAATTTGACATGCAAGTCCATTATTTTGCATGCATGCTTTAATTAGTCATCACCTATTTCCTATCGTACTTTCAAAGTTCACTACTAAGTCCTTTCTTATAATTTAGCACCTAATTAATAAAAATCGAGACACGAAATATTTACGCATACCAATTCCACATACAATAAGTACGGAATATAACACTTAATTATTCTTGTGACTCGGTTTCGTGGTCCCGAAACCACTCTCCGACTAGGGTCACATTCGGGTGTCACAACTCTCCCCACTCAAGAGATTTTCGTCCCTAAAAGCTTACCGTAAATAGGTTCGGATATCGCTCTCTCATTGAGTTCTCGGTCTCCCAAGTAGCTTCTTCTATCCGTGCTTGAGCCATAACACTTTCACTAGCGGAACCCGCTTGTTTCGCAACTCTTTCACTTCTCGTGATAGGATACGAATTGGTTCTTCCTCATAACTCATATTAGCTTGAATTTCAATTTCGATGGACTAATCACGTGCGATGGATCGGATCTATAACGTCGAAGCATCGAACGTGGAAGACATCGTGAACCTTTTGAGTTCGGGGGCAAAATCAAACGATATGCCACCGGACCGACTCGCTCGATATCTCATATGGCCCAATGAACCTCGGGCTCAACTTGCCCTTACGGTAGAACTCGAGTATTTTTTTCCAAGGCGATACCTTGAGGAACACTTTATCACCCACGATACTCGATATCCTTACGCTTCATATCCGCGTCACGACTTCGACGATCGAAGGCTATCTTCAAACTTTCACGGATTACTTTCACTTTCTGCTCGGCATCCCTAATCAAATCCACCGAAAATCTTGCTTTCACCAAGCTCGGTCCAAAACAATGGTGTACGGCATTTACGCCGTACAAAGCCTCGTAGGTGCCATCTTAATACTCGATTGAAAGTTGTTGTTGTGCGAATTCAATCAACGGCAAATACCGTTCCCATGAACCACTAAACTCGAGGACGCAACATCTTAACATATCCTCAAGTATCTGAATTACCCGCTTCCGGATTGACCATCGGTTTGGGGGTGGAAAGCGGTCTTGAAATGCAACTTGGTACCCAAAGCTTCTTGCAACTTTTTCCAAAACCGCGAGGTAAATCTCGGATCTCTATCCCACACGATAGAAATAGGCACCCGTGTAATTTCACAATCGAGAAACGTACAATTCCGCTAATTTGTCCATTGAAAAATCCGTGCGTCGGGGGACAAAGTGGGCCGACTTAGTCAATCGATCTACCACGACCCAAACCGCATCCTTCTTACTTGCGACAATGGCGGTCAGGATACAAAGTCCATTGTGACTCGATCCCATTTCCACTCGGGTATCGTGATTGGTGAAGTAATCCACGAGGCACCGATGTTCCGCTTTCACTTGTTGACATATTAAACATCTTGAAACAAAGTCGGAGATGTCTCGCTTCATACCATGCCACCAAAATCGACGTTTCAAATCATTGTACATCTTCGTTACTCCCGGGTGGATTGCCATTCGCTACAATGGGCTTCATTGAATTATCGAAATGAGTTCGAATTCTTTGGGACACACAGACGACTTTTGAACCTCAAACAATCGTCATCGTCGATTTGAAACTCCGAGTCCTTGTTCGAACACACGCAGCCCGTTTTGCAACCAACTCGTCATCGACTTTACGAGCTTCTCGAATTTGGTGTGTCAATAATGGTTTGGCTTTCATTTCAGCCACTAACACACTTTGTCGGATCGGATAGACAAGTGCACATTCATCGCTCGTAAAGTGAATAACGATTTACGACTCAAGGCATCCGCAACTACATTCGCCTTTCCGGGTGATAGTCAATGATCACTCATAATCCTTTAACAACTCGAGCCAACGTCTTTGTCGCAGATTTAAGTCTCGTTGGGTCATCAAATACTGAGACTTTTGTGATCCGAGTATACATGGCACCTTTCACCAAATAAGTAATGTCGCCAAATCTTTAAAGGCGAATACGATGGCGGCCAATTCGAGATCATGAGTCGGATAATTTTTCTCATGTGGCTTTAATTGCCTCGGCGCGACAGGCCACAACTCGACCTTCTTGCATTAATCGCAACCTAACCCAAGTAGAGAGGCGTCGCTATAGATGACAAACTCCTTGCGGACTCGAGTTGCACTAGAATTGGGGCTTCATCAAATAAGTTTTCAGTTGATCGAAGCTTTTTGGCATTCTCGTCCATTCGAACTTAACATCCTTTTGGAGTAACCGTCATCGGCGTGGCTATCGTTGAGAAGCCTTTACAAATCGTCGGTAATGTAAGAAGCCCCAAAAAGCTTGAACCTCGGTAATATTTCTAGGAGGCTTCCAATTTAGTATGGCTGAAATTTTATTCGAATTAGACTCGAATACCCGATCTGAATACCACATGACCCAAGAAGCTTACCTCTCTTAACGAACTCACACTTCTTTGAACTTAGCATATAATTGCTTGTCCCGTAAAATTTGCAGCACTAACCGCAGTGTTCAGCATGTTCGGTCTCATTTCTTGAATAGACCAAGATGTCATCAATGAACACGACTACGAATCGATCCAAATATGGTCTAAAGATTGATTCATTAAATCCATAAATACCGTAGGGCATTAGTGAGCCCAAACGGCATCACCAGAACTCATAGTGACCATATCTCGCTCAAGGCGGTCTTGGGCACGTCCGAATCTCGGATTCGCAATTGATAGTAGCCCGATCTCAAATCTATTTTCGAGAACACCGAGGCTCCTTCAGTTGATCGAACAAGTCATCAATACGTGGCAGCGGATATTTGTTCTTTATCGTCGCTTTGTTAAGTCGACGATAGTCGATGCATAGTCGCATGGTTCCATCCTTCTTCTTCACGAACAGACCGGCGCACCCAAAGGCGAAAAACTCGGCGAGCAAAACCTCTATCCACCAATTCTTGCAACCGAGTTTTCAACTCCTTCAATTCCGTTGGTGCCATACGATACGGAGCTATCGAAATTGGGGTGGTACCGGTACCAATTCGATGCCAAATTCTATTTCTCGAGCAGTGTGGTAAACCGGCAATTCTTGGGAAAACATCCGGTATTCACAAACCACGACGCAGATTCGGGTTTCTTCTCGATTCCTTGTCATCGAAGCGTCGCAAGGTACGCTTCGCACCCTTTTCTTACATATTTCGGGCCAACATCGCCGATATTACAGGTGGCAACCCTTTAAGTCCGTGGACTCAACCGAATTATTTCATTATTCGCGCACCTCAAATCGATAGTCTTGCTCTTGCAATTTACAACCGCATCGTGCATGGTCAACCAATCCAAACCAAGAATAACATCGAACTCATCGAATGGCAAAAGCATTAAGTCCGCGGAAAACAAGAACCTCGGAACACTAGGGGACTTTTCTTGCACACTTTGTTAACAAGCACGTAATGACCCAAGGGTTTGACACCGAATTACAAACTCGATGAGACTCAATGGGCAAAGTCTTCTTTGGATGCTAAGGTTTCACATATATAAGAATGAGTAGAACCGGGGTCAATCAAAGCAATTACATTTGTATTGAAAAGAGTGAAAGTACCGGTAATAACATCCGGAGAGGCGGCATCCTCGGCGTGCGCGTATGGCATAAGTCCTAGCAGAACACGAGCCTCGAGATCTGATGGTAGCATCTCTAGATCCTCTCGACCGCCACCGACATTGCCCATATTTCTAGGTGGCCTACCTCGGCGATGGTAGCACCCGGGTTTGCACTCGACTTGCATTCTGCTCATGCATCCTCGGGCAATCCTTCATAAAATGGTCGGCCGATCCACACTTATAGCGAGGGCGATCACGAAACCAACAGCTCCCGAATGCCATTTGCCACAATGTGGACACTCAGTCCTCTCTGGCGATCATTTCCGCCACCGCAATCGAGGTGACTCGTGTGGTCACAGGGGTCGATCGCGTCCTCGTCTAGAAAATCCCAAAGCGCCTCTAGACCGGCTCGCATCATCTCGAAATCTCTTGATGCTTGTTGAAGAGACTTTCCGAGGACCTCTTCGAATTCTCAATCCCCACATCAGCTTTTTGTTTCTCCTTTCTAAGCTCTTGACTTTACAAGCTCGCTCAACAAGTACTACGAACTCTCGTATCTCGAGAATGCCAACAAACATCCTTATATCATCGTTCAGCCCATCCTCGGCGTTTGCACATAATAGCTTCGGACGAAATGCATTCTCGCAGCGTCTGGCTAAGCCTCACAAACTTTCGTTAGTAGTCGATAACGGACATAGAACCTTGCTTAAGATCAAGGAACTCCCTCCGCTTTTGGTCGATGAATCTCGATGATATACTTTTTTGAACTCGGTTAGAAAGAATTCCCAAGTCACTTGCTCTCTAGGCACCACAGTCGAGTACTCCACCAATAGTAGGCGGACTCGCGTAACAAGGAGATGGTACACTTTAAGCACTCATCGGGTGTACAGGATAGCTCATCAAGCACCGGATAGTGTTATCTAACCATAATTCAGCTCGCTCGGCATCATCATCATCCGTAGCCTTAAATTCAGTGGCCCCATGTTTTCGAATCCTATCGATGGGGGCTTACCCGACCTTATTGGGTCGATCCACGGAGGTATTGTAGGTGCGGGGGTTGCATTAAATCGGGAATGGAGGTGGTGGAACAGTAGTGTTGGTTCGAATGTATTGATTAAACCATTCGTTCATCACACTATAAAAGGCTTGCTTAGCCTCGTCATTAGGATTGCTGGCCATAGGTTGAGAGTCATGGCCGCTGTCCCTTGCGCGGGAGCAGGCGCCACACTCTCCACATCATCAGCTATCGCTTTCGGTTGGGATCGGGATCCATTGCTATAAACAAACATGAAGTCAAATTGTCGAATTCATCACACTATCGATTCATCATTTAATGGCATGTATAGCTAGACCCCAAACACATCACGGTAGTCCTAGAATCGACTAAACCGTGGCTCGATACCAATAAAATTGTAACACCCCAAACCCGAGACCATCGCCGGTGTCGGACAGGGTTAACAAACCAAGTTCACATGTTTTTGCCCACCAATTTGACATTTCCAGTCAGGCTGGAAAACTGCGTCACTGTCGCCTTAAAATCATATCTCGAGTTTCAAAACTCGGAAACTGGTTTCGTAAATTTTCCTGAATTTAGACTCATATATACATCCATGGATTTATTTCTAGGATTTTTGGTCGGGCCAATTGGTACAGTTTATTAGTTAAAGTTACCCAAGTTACAGGGATCGACTGCTCTGACCTTCGCGCGGTATAACTTGAATATCTCTCTGCACAGGGCTTTAATGCTGGTGTCGTTTGTTTCTAATGAAACTAGACTCAAAATGGAATCTGTACATATAAGTTATATCTCCTAATTATTTTGGATAATTTATAGTGAATTTTTAAAGTTGCGACAGGGAACCCAGAAACCATTCTGGCCCTGTCTCACAATAACTTTAATATCTCTTAACCTGTAACTCCTATGACCGTTTCGTTTCTTCCATATGAAAATAGACTCATCAAGGTTCATTTACATAGCTTATTCACTATTTGATTCCATTCCTATGAATTATGGTGATTTTTCACATTCACGCCACTGCAGCTGGCAGCATCTGTTTTAAGGTAGGACTTACCTATTTGGTAGTCTCCATGATTCAACTAATCTTGCCATACATAGGTTCATATATGATCATTTTAACCATGCCAATGGCTGATCATATGACCAACATTCCCATTTCCAAACCATAGCCACATCATGACCCCAAATATATATACATACAACCCACAATAAGTCTAAGTTCATGCTCCCTTTTGAGCCATTTTCGCATGGCCATACATACTTACATTACAACGTATTTAACAAACAAGAGGTAGTCCTATACATGCCATCTCAAGTTCAACCAAAATTTATACCAAAATGGAGGCTTGATAGTGTGGATGACTTGACTTCAACGATCCCAAATCCGATTGCCTCGAGCAAAATCTAGAAAACTAAGAGCCAAAGCAGCGGGTAAGCATTTTTATGCTTAGTAAGTCTCAAGGAATATAATGAACTATAATTTACAGCAATACATTCACATAGCCAAATGCATCATTTCATTAATACACATTCTTACTTCATACTTCATCATTGTATAAGTTCGCAAAGCATCAATCAATTCAATAACTGAAATTCATTAGTCGATTGAGCGAATGTTGCTCAAACACGTCGACTTTCCAATGCACATATAACGTACCTTATCCTTTGGGCTGTCCGAGTGTACTAATTAAATTCATTTCAGCAACCAACACTCACCTCCAGCCCAAGATTCTTGAATATAACCGGATATAATCACGTGCACAAATGCCTTGGTCTTAGCCCGGATAGAATAACTTCATACGAATGCCTTGAGCCTTAGCCCGGATATAACCACTAGCACAATTGCCTTGGTCTTAACCGGATATAATTTCAACATAATTGTCTTGGGCTTAGCCGGATATCATTCAATTTCTCATGCACACATACATCAATAATCATTGGACATACATATTTCATTTTCGTTACTAAGGCTCAAACACAATTAATATCATTAGCATATTCGCCTTGGGACTTAGCCCGGTGGAATTCAAATACTCATACACACATAATCAATAATCATACACATCCATATTTCATCTCACATAATTCAAGTAAGGTCACTTCTTGAGGACTTACCTCGGATGTTGTCGAGCGGCTTTTTCGCTATTCGATCACCTTTTCCTTCCCTTGTCCAATTGTGGCCCTCTTAGCTCTTGAGCTAATTCAAACAAATTCAATTTATTAAAACCTCATTGTGCTTGCTTATGGCGAATATGACAAGGATTTTAAATGGTCATATGGCCACTCTTTAGCTTGAATACACAATGGTCATGCACATTTTATACTACATCAAGCAATTCAATACAATTTATTTGAGCATCAAGGAAATGCTAAGGCCTTCAATAGGCTACCCAAGGCGAATATTCATGTACATGTTGAGGTCAATTTTGCACTTAATACCTCACAAAAACAGCATGCAATCTACTAATTTATGCTTTGCACATTGTGGCCCAAAACTTATAATATAGCATCAAGCACTTATATGTGTGCTAGGCCGAATTGTGCTTGCAATTTCACAAGCATTCTTCCACATTTTCTTCTTTAAATCAATATATTCAGCACTTAGTTCATAACCAAACATAATGTGCAATCATATATATGCATATATGAGCATGGCCGAATTTTCAAGGTGTCCATAGCCATCCAAAACACAAACTTTTAACTAACATGCAAGAAGCATGAATCATGCTCAAGAATGCATCATGGCCAAGTATGACAATCATGCTCCTTTTCAACTTTAATCATGATAAAACAAAGAAAACTCAAAATCTTACTCATGAGTAGAAAATCCATCATTGCATGCATCATCATCAAGCTTCACACTTAGCATGCAATGGCTTTATCACTATAACAACTTTGGCCAAATACCATTTCCATGGCATACCAAAGATTTGAGCCATGGCTAACATGCACATCAAGTTAGCAACCAAAACATGCATGAAACTCCCAACACAACCTCATACATACCTTAATCTTGATGCAAACTTAGCCAAATCTCCTTCTAGATCTCTTCCAAACCAAGCATGAAGCAAAAATCCTCCTTCTTCCTTAGTTTTGGCTCAAAGAAAGGATGAACAAAATTTTTTTCTTTCCTTCTCTACAACTCACGGCAATGGGGTATGCCACTCTCTCACACACATTTTTTTTTCATTCTTTTCTTACCCATGCTTATTTGTTTACTATTTCTCCCTAATGCCCAACAAAACATGTTTCATGACATGTTTGACCCATATTCTTTGTCATGGCGGCCATTACTTGTAGAAAGGGGAATTTGACATGCAAGTCCATTATTTTGCATGCATGCTTTAATTAGTCATCACCTATTTCCCTATCGTACTTTCAAAGTTCACTACTAAGTCCTTTCTTATAATTTAGCACCTAATTAATAAAAATCGAGACACGAAATATTTACGCATACCAATTCCACATACAATAAGTACGGAATATAACACTTAATTATTCTTGTGACTCGGTTTCGTGGTCCCGAAACCACTCTCCGACTAGGGTCACATTCGGGGTGTCACATCTCGGGCCTCAATAGCAGCTTTTCTTCTTTCTTTGTTCAATTCTTCGGCTTTAAGAGCTCGATCAACCAATACTACAAATTCTTTCAACTCCAAAATTCCTACAAGCACTTTAATGTCCTCATTCAGCCCATCTTCAAATCTTCTACACATAATGGCCTCGGTGGACACACATTCTCAGGCATACTTGCTGAGTCTTACAAATTCGCGTTCATACTGCTCTGAGACATTTTCCCCTGCTTCAATTCAAGGAACTCCTTCCATTTTTGATCAATGAATCGCTGACTTATGTATTTCTTTCTAAATTCTTCTGGAAGAAATCCCAAGTAACTTTTTCTTTTGGCACCACTGCAACCAAAGTCTTCCACCGTGTGGTAAGTCGAATCTCTCAAAAGTGATCTGACACACTTTAAGCATTCTTGGTGTACATGAGAGCTCATCAAATACATGGGTAGAATTTTCAAGCGAATTCCGCTTTCTCGGGATCATCCGATCTTTGCTCTAAACTCTTCAGCCCCTTGTTTTGAATCTTGTCAACCGGAGGCTTGTTCATTCTTACCAAATCTATACCTTGAGAAGCTACGAGAATAAATGCGAGGTATAGGAGGGGTGGAGGAGGTTGAGCATTTGGATTCTTTCGAATAAATTCAGTATACCAATTGTTCATCATTTGGAGAAAGGCATCCCGAGCCTCATCTCCTTGTCTCAATGTGTCAGTCTACTTTCCACAGTAGCGATCCCTTGTGCGGGAGCCGGCGCATTACTAGCACATCATCATCACCGTTCCTTGAGGATCCATTACTATATTAAAACAAAACACGATTTAGAATAATCGAGTCACCACACTATCACAATATTTTTATGGCATGTATAGCTAGACTTTTACACACACTTTATTAGTCCGAGAACCGACTAAACCATAGCTCGATACCACTGAATGTAACACCCTTACCCGTTACTGTCATGGAACAGATACAAGGTATTACGAACATAATACCTACCATTAAACATAATCGAAATATAAATATGTCTTGAACAATATTAGCCAACTTTAATGGCTTGTACAAATTAGCTAGTCGAGTCTTGTAACTAATATTTTAAACCTAGACAAATATGACACGTAACAAAATAATTAAGCCTACTATACATGCCATAATTCAAAACGTTTAGTTCAAATACCTAAAGTAGGATAGTGCGGATAGATCTTCACGATCCTTAACTCTGAGCAAGCGGAGAACACTATAAGACAAAAGAGAGAAACAAAGTAAGCTTATAGCTTAGTAAGTAAGTATGTAAATACTAATTAAAAAAAAAATCTAACATGTTTACACAACAATTCAAGTACATTTACTTTAACTTCACTATTCATTCCACTTTGATTAAGCTGTCTCTGCTGCGTCATATTCACTAAATAAATCATAACTCAAGTTACCAAACTCGAAATTCAAATCCGTAAAATTTCCCTGAATCTAGACTAATAAAGCTTTTTGCTAATTTTTTTGTATAATTTTTGGTTCAGCCGATTAGTACAGTTTATTAGTTAAAGTTTCCCCTGTTACACAGCTCGACTGATCTGACCTCTGTTCACTACAAATTGAATTTCTCTCAGTACACAATTCAAACAACCCTGAAGTCTGTTTCATTTAAAAATAGTCTCAATAAGGAATTTAGGCATGTAAACTATATTTCTTAATTCGCTTTGTACAATTTTTAATGATTTTTCAAAGTTGGAACAGGGGATCACGTATTCATCCTGAGCAAGTCACATACAATTGTAAATATCTCAAAATATAGAATTCCTTTGCTTGCTCTGTTTCTTTTATATGAAAGTAGACTCATTAAACTTTAATTTCACATCTCATTCAACCTCTAATTATATTCCTCCTATTTTGGTGATTTTTCAAAATCACGTCACTGCTACAATCTAAAACAGTTTTAATGCTAATTTCACTCTTTCACAAATTCTTTATGCTAACCTCATTTTATCTTATATTTGTATATACCACAAATCATTTTCACCATATTTCATTCACCTTAAGTATAGGTCCAAACCACAATGTCACCACAAAACCATCCCGTTGAACAATTCGGATCAATCCTCGATATTTAATGGTTTCACTACACCCCACCATCATACTTCGTTTAGTTCGGCTCTCTTGTACACATGGTGAACACTTAGTACCACTCATGCGACCTAGCCGATTTGTTTCAGTAGCTCTCTTGTCTACATGGTGTCCGTCACTTGGAATCACGCATGCACCCAGCTACATTTATCTTTCACGTAGCTCTCTTGTCTACATGGTGTCCTTCACTTGGAATCACGCATGCGACCTAGCTACATTTATCTTTCACGTAGCTCTCTTGTCTACATGGGATACATCTCGTATCACACATGTGACCTAGCTACTACTGAGGGTGTCTCGTAGCTTTCTTGTACACATGATGTGCACTCGGCATCATACATGTGACCTAGCTACGCTCCATCTATTTTATTCGATTTTTCGAATGTTCAACAGGATCTCTCTCTCTATTATTTATTTTCATTCTTCCAATAGTCGATTTATACTTCAACATCAGCTAGTATATACATATAATAGGCTGAAATATAAGAATGTACATGAAATTATTGTAATATTTACATACAAACTTACCTTGGTGCAAAATGTGGAAATTTTGCAATTTAATCCAAAACTTTTCCTTTCCCAGTTCGAGATCAATTCGCGTCTTTCTTGATCTATAATAACACATTTAGCTCATTTAATACTCATACTATTTATTTCAATCCAAAAATCACATCATGGAAAAATTACATTTTGCCCCTAACTTTACAAAATTACATTTTGCCCCTAGGCTCGGGAATTAATTTCAGCCCTTATTCTTATGTTTTATGATATGATGAACATTTTCTCTTCTACAACCACATCAAATTCTCACTCTATCATATAGTTATGAACAATAGGTATTTTTCTGGATTATCTTGTTTTACTCGTTTTCACTTAAAACCGAGTAGCACAAGTTATTTAACATAATTTAAAACCTCATATTCTATCATAAAACATCAAAATACACAAATTTCACCTATGGGTATTTTTCCAAATATGAACCCTAGGTTAAATTATTACTAGCATAAGCTTAATCGAGCTTAAGGATTCCAAAACATAAAGAACATTAAAAGCGGGCTTGGAATCACTTACTATGGAGCTTGAAAATTGAAGAAACCCTAGCTATGGAGAGAGGAGAATTCGGCAGCAACTAAGGAGGATGATGACCAATTTTGTGTTATTTTTCCCATTTTATTTCATTTAATATCCAAATGACCAAAATGCCCTCCTTACTAAACTTTCAAAATTCCTTCCATGTCCTAATTTTGTCCATGAACTTAAAATTGGTCAAATTGCTATTTAAGACCTCCTAATTAATATTCCAAAACAATTTCATACTAAAAACTTCGGGATGCAAATTTTGCAACTTATTCGATTTAGTCCCTACTTTCAATTTAAGCACTTTAGGCATAGAATTTCATCACGAAATTTTCACACAATCATGCAATCATATCATAAACCCCAAAATAATTATAAAACAATTATTTCTATCTCGGATTTGTGGTCACGAAACCACTATTCCGATTAGGCCCTAATTCGGGTTGTCACATGATTCTTGCTTTAATATTTCAGGATATTAATCCAAGTTTGATGTGCTTATTCAGTGGAACAAAAGTCGCTGTTTAAGAGTAGATCTAGCATAATTAAGCGGAGTTATATGCAATCCTAGACATAGGACGACATAAATCTGCTGGATTAGAGTCAAATCTAATAGGGAAATCCATAGATCGAGTTAATGCGACGATAGGGGTTTTAATTAGAAAGAGATTTCAATTAATCAACCTAGAGTCAATTGTTCTTAGTCTCGATGGAGATATTAACATAATTTAGGGATTTCTATGGAATAAGTCAAGTGAATAAATCGTCTAATTCAAAAGTAATAAGCGAAGTCTAGGTGGATTCTTCCTTGGGTATTGTCTTCCCCATCGGTTTTTTAAAAGTATTGTCCAACTTTTGTCTTTGTCGTGTTAATTAGTTAATTAGGTTAGTTAAATTTTAGGTTAAAACAATCCCTCTTTATTTTTAGGCTAAATAATAGAAAAAGAGTTAATACTAGTACTTTTAGTCCTTGTGGATACGATACTCTGGACTCGCCATAGATATACTACTGTTCGATAGGTGCGCTTGCCTTTATCATGATCATAGTTTAGTTTAGTGTTCATAAAACGATCAATCAGTGCCATTTGTAGCAGAAGCTGTTTCGAACCGCACACTTAGTGCCGAACTTAGTCGATTATCATCATGCTCAAACCGTAATCAATTATCTATACAATTTATGCATTACCAAAGCATTAAAAGATAATTGTAGTATCATTTATCACGTACGAACTTACCTCGTACTCGGAATTGATGATTCGAATCTTTTACTCTATAATCTTCGATTTCCCTCGATCTAAATCTGAATTCCTCTTTTCTTGATCTATATGTATTCAAAGTTTAATCCTTTTATTCAACAAATCATTCAATTCAATCTTTATACACATAGTTAGGGCATTTTACAAATTAGCCCTCACATTTTTTTACATTTTAACACTTTAGTCCTTATTTCACAAAAATAGAAATTACACATAATTTCAATGAACCCATGCATTGCTAAATATTATAACGACCTCTAGGAGCCCAAAACTTTCATTTATTTCACAATTCAACCCTTCAATTTACACTTTTTCTAAATTAAATCCCTAATATGCATTTTTACTCAAAATCACTTTACAAAACATGTATATCAAGCACTAAGCTTTCATAATTCATCATTAAACATCATAAAACACATGAATTCATCAGTAGCATATTTCAAAATCATCAACCATTTTAAAAATTAGGGCATGGGCTTGATAGATTACTAAGCAACGATCTCAAAAACATAAAAATCATCAAAAATCGAGCTCGAATGCTTACCTAATTGAATTTAAATATGGTCGAACCCTAGCTGAGCTTCAACCTTTCTTTTTCTTTGATATTTTCGATAAGAATAAGATGAACACAGTCATCTTTTACTTTGTTTTATTTAATCATAACTTAATGCATAAATTACAGAATTAACCTTAGCTATTTCATTAAAATTCCACCAACTATGGTCCATACTTGTCTATTCATTAAACCAATGGTCCATTTGCATCATAAGGACCTCTCATTTAAAGAGACATATCAATTAAACACTTTAACAATTAACTAGTCACTTTTACATTTTATGTAATATTCCAAATTAGGGCCTAATCGAAATAGTGGTTTCGTGACCACAAATCTGAGATAGAAATAATTATTCTACAATTATTTTGAGGTTTATGATATGATTGCATGATTGTGTGAAAATTTCGTGATGAAATTCTATGCATAAAGTGCTTAAGTTGAGATTAGGGACTATATCGAATAATTTGTAAAACTTGCATTCTAGAAGTTTTTAGTATGAAATTGCTTTGGAATATTAATGAGGAGGTATTAAATAGAAATTTGACCAATTTCTAAGTCTATGGACAAAAATTGGACATGGATGGAATTTTTGGAAAGTTTAGTAGTAAGGGCATTTTGGTCATTTAGTTATTAAAATGAATTAAAAACAAAATTAAAAGCCAATTTTTGTCCATCATCTTCATTAAGCAGAAATTTCAAGGGTTCTCCATAGCTAGGGTTTGTTTCAAGCTTTCAAGCTCCATAGTAAGTGATTCCAAGCCCCGTTTTTAATGTTCTTTACGTTTTTGGAATCCCGGTAGCTCGATTTAGCTTATGTTAGCAATAATTCGACCTAGAGTTCATATTTGGAAAAAACACATAGGTGAAATTTGTGTATTTTGGTGTTTTATGCTAGAATATGAGGTTTTAAATTATGTTAGACAACTTGTGCTACTCGGTTTTAAGTGAAAACGAGTAAAAGGGCTTAATCGGTAAAAATACCTAATAGTCATAAGTGCATATTAGAGTGTGAATTTGATGCTGTCATAGAAGGGAAAAATGATCAGCATGTCATAAAACATAAGAATAAGGGCTGAAATTAAATTCCCGAGCCTAGGGGCAAAACAGTAATTTTGTAAAAGTTAGGGGGCAAAAACGTAATTTTTCCATAATGTGATTTTTGGATTAAAATAAATAGTATGAGTGTTAAATGAACTAAATGTGTTTTTATAGATCAAGAAAGACGTGGAATCGATCGTGATAGGGGAAAAGAAAAGCTTTCGGACTAAATTATAACATTTCTAAAGTTTGCACTGAGGTAAGTTCGTACATGAATAATTTATCGATTTTTTTATGTTATTTTATGTTGTTATCATATGAATTGGTGGCTGTCCATAGAATGATTAAATGATGGAAATTTGCAAATTTAATTAGATTGTGAATAAGTGTTAACACTGAAAAAGGAAAGATTTTCCCGGTTGAACCTTCAGAACAGGAACAATATGAATAACCCATTGTGAGTACACGTGTGTAGTACTAAGTGCAGGCTACTACGTGTACCATATTGTTAAGTCGGATGTGTAGTACTAAGTGCGGGGCTACTATGCGTACTCAATGACTTCGATCACGTGTGTAGTACTAAGTGCGAGGCTACTACGTGTATCGGATGGTGAGGTCACGTGTGTAGTACTAAGTCTTTGGCTACTACGTGTCTGGGATTGTTGGTCGCATGTGTAGTACTAAGTGTAGGCTACTATGCGTGTCGATAACTTCACTATAAGTGTGGAAGGGGAAATATCGTAAACAATGGTATATTTGTTATTTTCCGTTGAGTTCAATGGGGAAAATCGATAAAGTGGTAATATATGAAAAGTTAGGAGCTATGTGCTTGATAATTGAGCAAATTCTAGTATAACAAAAGGACTAGGTGGAATTATGCAAGAGTGAATGTTAGAAATAAAAGCAGTGTTGGACAAAGACGATTACATGATTTTAAAAATTTACCAAAAATCGTGGAAGTTGAATAAAAATGCAAATGATAGATAAAAATAAAGCTTAATGAGTCTATTTTCACAAAAAAGAAGTAGGGGAAGCAAAAGAATTCTATATTATGTGATATTTGAATTCTTGTGAAACAGGGTCTGAATGAATTTGAGATCCCCTGTTTTGAATTTATAAATTCACCATAAATTGTAAAAAATTATTAAGAGTCATACTTTATATTCATGGATTCATTATTGAGTTTATTTTTAAGATAAACAAACGGCATGGTCGTTGGAATTCTGTACAAGGAGAAATTTGGTTCGTAGTGCACAGGGGTCAGAGTAGTCATACCCTGAAATAGGGGAGACTTTAACTAATAAACTGTACTAATTTTCCCGACCAAAAATTCTAAAAAAAAATTTAATAAGTATACATATGAGTCTAGTTTCAGGGAAAATTTACAGAATTGAATTTCTAGTCTTGTAGCTCGAGATATGATTTTTTAAAACCGGGACTCCAGAAAACAGCCTGTCCTAAATATGTGATTATATACTAGTATAATTGTTTTACTTTGATAAATTGTATATATCAATTTCGTACTTACTTACTAAGCTATATGCTTATCTTCTTTTCTTTTTCTTATCTTATAGAGTCACTAAGCCAGCTCGGGATTTGGAGATCGTCGGAGACCCATCCACACTATTAATACTTTTTGGTACTTTGTAAACACTATTTTGGAATTATGGCATGTATAGAGGGCTGAATCATTTTGTTAGATGTTATAATTAATTTGGTTTAAAATATTACATTTCAAAATTTGATAATTTACTTGTACTTATGTATATCTGTTAATGTTCTCTATTTTTGTTCAAGCTAGAAGAATTAATTATGTAAGGTCAGGTAAATGTGTGAATTCATGTTTTCGTGATCTGTAATATTCCGTACCTTGTTCTGGCTTAGAACATGGGTATGAGGTGTTACATTTATTGCTATCAGAGCCAAGGTTTAGGCGATTCTCGGGTTTACATACTGTGTGTGGAAGTCTATCTATACATGCCATAATTATATTATGATAGTGTGATGACTCCTGACAATTTAAATCGTGTTTTTATATAGTAAATGGATCTCGACCAAGCTGTAGCTGATGATGTAGAAAGTAATGCGCCGGCTCTCGTACAAGGGACTGCGCCAGTTGAGAGCAGGCATGAGACACATGATTAGGGAGATGGGGCCCGGGAAGCCTTTCTCCGTATGATGAGTAATTGGTACACAGAATTTGTTCGGGCAAATCCGAACGTTCAGCCTCCTGCACCCCCTCCTATTCCTCAACCAGTTCCCGTAGTTCTTCAAGGTGCCGAAATGACAAGATTGAGCAAAACCCTAGTTGATAAAATTCAAAAGCAAGGGGCTGAAGAATTTAGGGCTAATATAGATGATGATCCCGAGAAAGCAGAGTTCTGGCTTGAAAATCTATCATGGTATTCGATGAGCTTTCTTGCACTCCCAAAGAATGTTTGAAATGTGCTTTATCTTTACTAAGGGATTCGGCATATCATTGGTGGAAGACACTGGTATCTGTGGTTCCGAAAGAAAGGGTTACATGGGATTTCTTTCAAGAGGAGTTTAGAAAGAAGTAAATAAGCTAGCGGTTCATTGATCAAAAATGGAAAGAGTTCCTTGAGCTGAAACAAGGTAAAATGTCTGTGGCAGAATATGAACGTGAATTTGTCATACTCAGCAAGTATGCCCAGGAGTGTGTGTCCACCGAAGCTATTATGTGTAAGAGGTTCGAGGATGGGCTAAATGAAGACATCAAGCTACTAGTTGGGATTTTAGAGTTGAAAGAGTTTGTGGTATTGGTCGATCGAGCTTGTAAAGCTGAAGAACTGAGTAACGAGAAGAGAAAAGCTGCGAATGAAGCCAGAGACGCAAGAAAGAGGCCAATGAGTAAGTCATTTCAATCTCAGTCAAAGAAGTCTAAAGAAATGAATCCTCGATTGACTGTTTCAACTGGACATTCGTATCGGGATCGTGGGAGATCATATTCGGGTTCTAAAGCTCAAGCTACTTCAATGGCGAGTGTAGGTAATGTGAGATCTAATAGACCCGAGTGTCAGCACTGTGGTAAACAACATTTTGGGGAGTGTTGGACGATTAGTCGGGCTTGTTTCAAATGTGGTTCCCGAGAACATTATATTAAGGATTGTCCAAAAAGGGTTGAAGAAGAAAAAATTCAGAGTGCCAGACAGACTAGTGCTACTAATAGAGGTAGACCTCCGAGAAATACTGGAAGTGGAGCTAGCAGTCGAAGTGTGACAAAAGAATCAATTGAGAGACCGTAAGCTAGAGTACCTGCTAGAGCTTATGCCATACGTGCTCGGGAAGAGGCGTCATCTCCTGATGTGATTACTGGTACATTTTCTCTTTATGATACTATTGTTATTGAATTGATTGATCCCGGATCTACTCATTCTTATGTTTGTGTGAATTTGGTATCTAGTAAGAGCTTTCCTGTAGAATCTACTGAATTTGTGATTAAAGTGTCAAACCCTTTAGGCAAATATGTGTTAGTAGATAAGGTTTGAAAAAATTGCCCTTTGATGATTCAAGGTCACTGTTTTCCAGCTAATCTAATGTTGCTACCATTTGACGAGCTTGATGTCATTTTGGGTATGGATTGGTTGATATTACATGATGCCAGAATAAATTGCAAACAGAAAACTCTTGAGTTGAAATGTGAAAATGGTGAAATTCTTCGGGTGGAAACAAATGAATCAAATAAATTACCTATGGTGATTTCGTACATGTCTGCTCAGCGATATATGCGAAAAGGGTGTGAAGCTTATCTTGCTTATGTATTAAATACTAAAATGTCTGAGTCGAAGCTTGAATCAGTACCGGTAGTCTGCGAATTCCCGGATGTATTTCCAGAAGAATTGCCGGGGTTGCCTCCGATCAGAGAGGTAGAATTTTCTATTGATTTATTACCTGGAACTGCACCAATTTCGATCTCTCCATACAGAATGGCTCCGACTGAATTGAAAGAATTAAAAGCTCAGTTGCAAGAGTTAACGATAAGGGGTTTGTGAGACCGAGTTTCTCTCTCTGGGGTGCCCCCGTGTTGTTTGTAAAGAAAAAGGATGGATCTATAAGACTTTGTATTGACTATCGACAGCTCAACAAGGTGATGATAAAGAACAGATATCCGTTATTAAGAATCGATGATTTATTTGACCAGTTAAAAGGGGCAACAGTGTTTTCAAAGATTGATTTATTCGGTTACTATCAGCTGAGAGTTAAAGAGTCGGATGTGCCAAAAAACCGCTTTCAGAACGAGGTATGGACACTACGAATTTCTTGTGATGCCCTTCGGTTTAACCAATGCTCCGGCTATCTTTATGGATTTGATGAATTGAATCTTTCAGCCATACTTGGATAGGTTTGTGGTTGTGTTCATAGATGATATCCTGATTTATTCTCAAAACGAGGTCGAGCATGCTGAACATTTAAGAATGGTATTACAGATTCTAAGAGAAAAGAAATTGTTTGCTAAATTCAGTAAAAGTGAATTTTGGCTTCATGAAGTCAGATTTTTGGGACATGTAGTTTCGGGTGATGGTATTCGAGTCGATCAGAGCAAAGTTTCAGCAATTGTTAATTGGAAACCGCCAAAAGATGTATCTGAGGTTAGAAGCTTTTTGGGCTTAGCTGGATATTATCGATGCTTTGTCTAGGGATTTTCAATGATTGCCTCTCCTATGACTAAGCTGTTGCAAAAGAATGTTAAATTTGATTGGACTGAAAAGTGTCAACGAAGTTTTAAGAAGTTGAAAGAGCGGTTGACCAAAGCACCAGTGTTAGTGCAACCCGAGTCGGGGAAAGAATTTTGTGATCTATAGTGACGCGTCATCAATTGGTCTTGGTTGTGTTTTAATGCAAGAAGGTAAAGTAGTAGCTTATGCCTCAAGACAGTTGAAACCGCATGAGAAAAATTACCCGACGCATGATTTAGAGTTGGTCGCCATTGTCTTTGCTTTGAAGATTTGGCATCATTATTTATACGGTGAGAAATGCCGAATCTTTACTGATCACAAAAGTTTGAAATATTTGATGAATCAAAAAGATTTGAATTTACGACAATGGAGATGGCTTGAATTATTAAAGGATTATGAATTAATAATTGATTATCATCCCGAGAAAGCGAATGTAGTCGCAGATGCCTTAAGTAGAAAATCTTTGTTTGCTTTGAGAGCTATGGGTATAGATTTGGCTATGTCTGATGATGGTTTGATTTTGGTCGAGTTAAGAGTTAGGCCGCTATTTCTTCAGCAAATTTTTGAAGCTCAGAAGAATGACAGGGAATTGTGACCCAAGCGAGCTCAGTGTGAATTGGATTGTAACTCAGACTTTCGAATCGGACTAGAGGGTTGCTTAATGTTTCGTGATTGAGTATGTGTACCGAAAGATGCTGAGTTGATTCAGAAGATTTTACATGAGGCACACAATGGTTGTTTGCAAGTTCATCCTGGTAGTACGAAAATGTACAACGACCTGAAGAAAATATATTGGTGGAATGGTATGAAGAGAGATATCTCTGAGTTTGTAGCAAAATGCTTGATTTGCCAGCAAGTGAAAGCTGAACACCAGGTACCTTCAGGTTTACTTCAACCAATGATGATTCTCGAGTGAAAATGGGACAGAATTACGATGGATTTTGTGACAGGGTTGCCTCTGACTCCTAAAAAGAAAAATGCAGTCTAGGCTGTGGTTGATAGATTAACAAAATCAGCTCACCTTATACCAAGATGCGTCTGCAAGCGACTCCCTTGATAAGTTGGCTGAATTATGTATTTCTGAAATTGTGAAATTACACGGAGTACCTATGTCTATTATTTCAGATAGAGATCTGAGATTTACTTCGAGGTTTTGGAAAAAGTTGCAAGAAACTTTGGGTACGAAATTGAATTTCAGACCGCATTTCATCCTAAGCCGACGGTCAATCCGAAAGAGTAATTCGGTACTCGAGGATATGCTCCAATGTTGTGTTTTAGAATTTTAGGCGGTTGGGAGAAATATTTACCCTTGGTGAATATGCCTACAACAACAGTTTTCAATCGAGCATCTGAGATGGCAGCATCTGAAGCCTTTGTATGGTCGCAAGTGTCGGACTCCTTTGTATTGGACTGAGCTCAGTGAGAAACAGATTCACGGAGTTGACTTGATTAGAGAAACTGAAGAAAAAGTAAAAGTGATTCGTGATTATCTGAAAGCTACTTCAGATCGACAAAACTCATATGTAGATTTGAAGAGAAAAGAGATCGAGTTCCAAGTGGGTGATAAAGTTTTTCTAAAGGTATCTCCGTGGAAGAAAATTTTAAGGTTTGGCGGAAAAGGGCAAGTTGAGTCCGCGTTTCATTAGACCTTATAAGGTTATTGAAAGAGCTGGACCAGTGGCTTATCGGCTAGCCTTGCCAACCGAGTTGGAAAAGATTCATAATGTGTTTCATGTGTCGATGTTGTGACGTTACCGTTCTGATCCTTCACATGTGATTCCTCTGAAAGAAATTGAAATTCGACCGGATATGACCTATGAGGAGGAAACAATAAAGATTTTGGCTCGGGAAATTAAAAAGTTGAGAAATAAAATTATAGCCTTAATGAAAGTATTGTGGCACAGACATGGAATAGAAGAGGCTACATGGGAACCTGAGGAAATTATGAGAAACCAATACCCACATCTATTTACCGGTAAGATTTTCGAGGACGAAAATCCTTAAAGGGGGGAGAGTTGTAATATTTTGAATTAGGGCCTAATCAAAATAGTGGTTTTGTGACCACAAATCCGAGATAGAAATAATTATTTTATAATTATTTTGAGGTTTATGATATGATTGCATGATTGTGTGAAAATTTCGTGATGAAATTCTATGCATAAAGTGCTTAAATTGAGATCAGGGACTAAATCGAATATTTTACAAAACTTGCATTCTAGAAGTTTTTAGCATGAAATTGCTTTGGAATACTAATGAGGAGGTCTTAAATAGCAATTTGACCAATTTCTAAGTCTATGGACAAAAATTGGACATGGATGGAATTTTTGGAAAGTTTAGTAGTAAGGGCTTTTGGTCGTTTGTATATTAAAAGAAATAAAATGGGAAAAATAACACAAAATGATCATCTTCTCCATATTGTTGCTGCCGAATTTTACCTCTCCCCATAGCTAGGGTTTCTTCAACTTTCAAGCTTCATAGTAAGTGATTTCATGTCCCGTTTTTAATGTTCTTTACGTTTTTGGAATCCCGGTAGCTCGATTTAGCTTACGTTAGCAATAATTCGACCTAGAGTTCATATTTGGAAAAATACCCATAGGTGAAATTTGTGTATTTTGGTGTTTTATGCTAGAATATGAGGTTTTAAATTATGTTAGACAACTTGTGCTACTCGGTTTTAAGTGAAAACGAGTAAAAGGGCTTAATCGGTAAAAATACCTAATAGTCATAAGTGCATGTTAGAGTGTGAATTTGATGCTGTCATAGAAGGGAAAAATGATCAGCATGTCATAAAACATAAGAATAAGGGCTGAAATTAAATTCCCGAGCCTAGGGGCAAAATCATAATTTTGTAAAAGTTAGGGGGCAAAAACGTAATTTTTCAATAATGTGATTTTTGGATTGAAATAAATAGTATGAGTGTTAAATGAACTAAATGTGTTTTTATAGATCAAGAAAGACGTGGAATCGATCGTGATAGGGGAAAAGAAAAGCTTTCGGACTAAATTATAACATTTCTAAAGTTTGCACCGAGGTAAGTTCGTACATGAATAATTTATCGTTTTTTTATGTTATTTTATGTTGTTATCATATGAATTGGTGGCTGTCCATAGAACGATTAAATGATGGAAATTTGCAAATTTAATTAGATTGTGAATAAGTGTTAACAGTGAAAAAGGAAAGATTTTCCCGGTTGAACCTTCGGAACAGGAACAATACGAATGACCCATTGTGAGTACACGTGTGTAGTACTAAGTGCAGGCTACTATGTGTACCATACTGTCTCAATGACTTCGATCATGTGTGTAGTACTAAGTGCATGCTACTACGTGTACCGGATTGTTGGTCGCATGTGTAGTACTGAGTGCAGGCTACTATGCGTATCAGATAGCTTCGGCTATAAGTGTGGAAGGGGGAAATATGCGTAAACATTGGTATAATTGTTATTTTTCCATTGAGTTCAATGGGGAAAATCGATAAAGTGGTAATATATGAAAAGTTAGGAGCTATGTGCTCGATAATTGAGGGAATTCTAGTATAACAAAAAGGACTAGGTAGAATTATGCAAGAGTGAATGTTAGAGATAAAACAGTGTTGGACAGCAGCAGTTACATGATTTTCAAAATTTACCAAAAATCTTGTAAGTTGAATAAAAATTCAAATGATATATTAAAATAAAGCTTAATGAGTTTATTTTCATATAAAAGAAGCATCGGAAGCAAAAGAATTCTATATTGTGTGATGTTTGAATTCTTGTGAAATAGGGTCTGAATGAATTTGAGATCCCCTGTTCTGACTTTATAAATTCACCATAAACTTTAAAAAAATTATTAAGAGTCATACTTTATATGCATGGATTCATTATTGAGTTTATTTTTAAGAGAAACAAACAGCATGGTCTTTGGAATTCTGTACAGGGAGAAATTTGGTTCGTAGTGCACAGGGTTCAGAGTAGTCATACCCTGAAATAGGGGAGACTTTAACTAATAAACTGTACTAATTGGCCTGACCAAAAATTCTAGAAAAAATTTAGTAAGTATACATATGAGGTTAGTTTCAAGGAAAATTTACGGAATTGAATTTCGAGTCTTGTAGCTCGAGATATGATTTTTTAAAACTGGGACTCCAGAAAACAGCCTGTCCTGAATATATGATTATATACTAGTGTGATTGTTTTACTTTGATAAATTGTATATATCAATTTCGTACTTACTTACTAAGCTATATGCTTATCTTCTTTTCTTTTCTTATCTTATAGAGTTACTAAGCCAGCTCGGGATTTGGAGATAAATGAGACCCATTCACACTATCAATACTTTTTGGTACTTTGTAAACACTATTTTGGAATTATGGCATGTATAGAGGGTGAATCATTTTGTTATATGTTATAATTAATTTGGTTTAAAATATTACTTTTCAAAATTTGATAATTTACTTGTATTTATGTATATCTGTTAGTGTTATCTATTTTTGTTCAAGCTAGAAGAATTAATTATGTAAGGTCAGGTAAATGTGTGAATTCATGTTTTTGTGATCTGTAATATTCCATACCTTGTTCCGGCTTAGAACATGGGTATGAGGTGTTACATTTTACGTGATTAGGTCCTTTTTACAAATTAAGCACACAAATGATAAAAATTTAATACGAAACATTCACACATGCTAATTCACATATTATAAGCACAAAAAATAATATTAAAATATTTTTCTGACTCGAATTCATGGTCCCGAAATTACTATTCCGACTAGGGTCTAAACCGAGTTGTTAAAACTCTCCCCCCTTAGGGATTTTCGTCCCCGAAAATGTTACCAGTGATTAGGTTTGGATATTGTTTTCTCATAGCATTCTCGAGTTACCATGTAGCTTCTTCAACTCCTTGTCGATACGACAATACTTTCACTAATGCTATCCTTTTATTTCTCAACTCTTTGATCTCATGAGCTAAAATCTGTATCGCTTTTTCTTCATAAGACATATCAGGCCAAATTTCAACTTTAGTCGAAGAAATAACATGTGAAGGAGCTGATCTGTATCTTTGTTACATCGATACATGAAATAAATTTTGAATCTTTTCTAACTCAGGTGGCAACAACAATCTATAAGCGACTGGCCCAATACGCTCTATAATCTCATATGGCCCGATGAATCTCAGACTCAATTTTCCTTTTCTGCAGAATCGGAGTACTTTCTTCCATGGAGATACTTTCAGAAACACTTTATCACCGATTTCAAACTCAATATCTCTTCTTTTTTAATCTGCATATGATTTCTGATGATCCGCAGCAACTTTTAGACTATCTCGTATTACTTTCACTTTTTCTTCTATTTCTCTGATCAAATCAACCCTTTGAATCTTATTCTCACTAAGCTCTGTCCAGTACAGTGGTGTTCGGCATTTCTGACCAGATAAAGCCTCATAAGGAGCCATTTTGATACTCGATTGAAAACTATTATTATATACAAACTCAATCAATGGCAAGTATCGTTCCCACGTACCTTCAACCTCAAGAATACAACATCTAAACATATCCTCGAGTATCTGAATAATCCGTTCGAATTGACCATCTGTCTGTGGGTGAAAAGCAGTATTGAAATGCAATTTCGTACCTAAAGCCTCTTGCAATTTCTTCCAAAATCGCTAAGTAAATCTTGAATCTCTATCGAACACAATAGATAATGGCACACCATACAATCTCACAATTTCAGAAATGTATAACTCAGCTAACTTATCAAGTGAGTAATCTGTACAAACCGAAATGAAATGAGCTGATTTAGTCAATCTATCAACTAGTTACTTGGTGACAGCGGTAAACTCGATACAAAATCTATCGTAATTTTATTCCATTTCCACTCTGGAATCATAATCAATTCTAACAAATCGGGTGGCACCTGATTATTAGCTTTAACTTGTTGACAAATAAAGCATTTCGAAACAAATTATGAGATATCTCATTTAATAACATGCCACCAATAAAGTTGTTTCACATCTTTATACATTTTAGTACTACCCGAATGAACAGATAACCGACTACTATGAGCTTCATTTAAAATCACCTGAATCAACTCTATATTTCTCGAAACAAAAATTCGGTCTCTGAATCTCAAGCAACCTTCAACATCAACTCAAAATTCTGAATCAGTATTCAAATCACACTAAGCCCGTTTTGCTAATAATTCATTATCAACCTTCAGAGCGTCGTAAATCTACTGTAAGAACAAAGATCTCGCTTTCAATTCAGCTAAAACTAAACCATCATCAGACAAAGTTAACTAAGTATTCATCGCACACAATGCAAACAATGATTTTCAACTTAGAGCATCAGCAACAACATTGGCCTTTCCAATATGGTAATCAATTACAATCTCATAGTCTTTTAGCAATTCTAGCCATCTTCTCTGTCGCAGGTTCAAATCTTTCTAAGTCATCGGATATTTCAAACTTTTATGATCAAAATATACATGACATTTCTCACCAAATAGATAGTGGCGCCAGATTTTCAAAGCGAGCACAATCGCAGCTAACTCAAGGTCGTGCGTCAGGTAATTCATTTCACGCGGCTTTAACTGTCTCAAGGCATAAGCTATAACTTTACCTTTCTGCATCAAAACACAACCCATACCATTTAATGAAGCATCACTATAGGTCACAAATTCTTTACCTAATTCTAGTTGTGCTAATACCAGAGCTTCAGTCAATAGGGCTTTCAACTGATCAAAGCTTTTCTGACACTTTTCGGACCATTAAAACTTCACATCTTTTTGAAGCAGTTTCGTCAACGGAGTCGCGATCATTGAAAAGCATTTTGTGAACCGTCGATAATAACCAGCAAGTCCTAGAAAACTACGGACTTCAGAAACATTTCTCGGAGACTTTCAACCCAAAATAGCCGAAATCTTGCTCGGATCAAATCGGATACCAGATGCCGATACAACATGTCCCAGAAAATCGACTTCCCGTAACCAAAATTCACATTTTTTAAACTTAGCATATAACTGCTTATCTCGCAAAGTCTGTAGCACTATTCTCAGATGTTTGGCATGCTCAGTTTCATCATGCAAATAAATTAAAATGTCATCAATGAATACAATGACAAATCAATCTAAATACAGTCTGAAAATTCTATTTATCAAATCTATAAAAACAACAGGTGCATTTGTTAATTCGAAAGGCATAACCAAAAACTCATAATATCCGTACCTCGTTCGGAAAGCAGTCTTCAGAATGTCTTGATCTTTTACTTGTAATTAATAATAATCCAATCTCAGATCTATCTTTGAAAACACAGTAGCTCCTTTTAACTGATCAAACAAATCATCTATTTGTAGTAAATGATAATTGTTCTTGATTGTCACTTTATTGAGTTGTCGATAATCGATGCACATTCTCATAGTTTCGTCTTTCTTTTTCACAAACAAAACTAGTGCACCCTAGGGAGAATAACTCAGTCGTGTGAAGCCTCTATTTGTCAATTCTTGTAATTGAGCTTTCAACTCTTTTAATTCAGTCGGTTCCATTCTGTATGGAGCTATTAATATCAGAGTAGTTCTAGGCACTAACTCAATACCAAATTCAACCTCTCGGATTGGAGGTAAACCTGGTAACTCATCAGGAAACACATCTGGATATTCACAAGCAACTGACACTGATTCAATCTTCTTTTCAGTCACTTTCGTGTCAAGCACATAAGCTAAATAAGCTTCGCAACCCTTTCTCACATATATCTGAGCTAACATAATTGAAATCACTGCTGGCAATCCATTCAAATCATCTGATTCAATTCTAATAATCTCGTTACTCTGACATCTCAAATCAATCATCTTTCATTTACAATTCACGACCGCATCATGCAACGTTAGCCAATCTATACCCAGAATTATGTCAAACTTGTCAAATGGTAGTAACATCAAATCAGCTGGAAAACAATTACCCTAAATCATTATTGCACACTTTATCAACCAATACACACTTGCCTAAGGGTTTTAATACTCTAATCACAAATTTAGTAGACTCTACAGGCAAAGTCTTACTGGATACTAAATTTATACATATATACGAATGAGTAGACCCTGGATCTATCAATGCAATAACTTTAGTATCACAAAGAGTAAAAGTACCAGTAATAATATCTAGAGATGACGCTTCTTTGCGTGCTCGAATAGCGTAGGCTCGTAAAAGTGCTCTAGCATTAGATCTCGCTCTAGTGTCTCGCGTCACACCTCTACCACTACGCACATTTCTCATGTTTCTCGGTGGTCTACCTTTAGCTGCAGTGTTACTCTGCCTCATATTCTGAATGTTATCTTTTTCAGCTAGCTTTGGGCAATCTTTTATAAAGTGGTGTCGTGAACCACAACTGTAACAACCTCTGTTGTTACTTTCTTCCCCAGTAATCTCCAAAATGCCATCTTCCACATTGTTTACACTTAGGCTTAACATCTTTTATGTTGCCAACGCTCAATACCGACGTGGCTTGAGCTTTAGTATTAGTGTATTGCTTCCCACGGTCTCTATTCTGATATCCCATTGAAGCTATCAATCAATCAATAAAATCTATAGACTTCTTTGACGAGGAATGATAAGATTTATTCATTGATCTCTTTCTTGAATCTCTAGGCTCTGAATCAGTTTTTCTCTTTTCTTTACTGATATCCTCGGTTTTACAAGCCTTCTCAACCAATACTACAAATTCTTTCAATTCAAGTATCCCGACTAACAGTTTTATATCTTCGTTCAATCCATCAACAATTCTTTTACACATAATCTCCTAAGTAGACACGTATTCTCAAGCATACTTGCTCAAACATTGATAAACCGTAATTTATACATATTTTTACCCCATGTTAAGCACATTTTATGGATGATTTCCCATTAGAATTGGTGAATTTGATGCTCCTAATGCTTTAACTTGATGTTTTATACTTAGGAGAGCATAGGAGAGCGAAAGGAACGAGAAACGGGCCAAAAATGAAGAAAATGGGCCAAAGTACATAATCAACACGGCCTAGACTTCCTCACACGGGCAACCCACACGGCCGTGTCAATTTGACAGAATCAAAGCATGACTCACATGGTAGAACACACGCCCGTGCCATTCCAACAGCTCGAACACGGCCTAAAATAATCGCACACGGGCGTGTCCCTATCGAGCCCAAGTTGAGTCCAATTCAGAAAAGGCTAATTTTAATGGCTCTTAGGCATTCCAAAGCCTATAAATACACCCTAAAGAAGGAAGAAAAGGGAGGCACAAAATAGGGTGTAAGGAATTACTCCAAAGAAGCCGATTGATCCATCTCAGAAGCCGGATTCACCATCAAGACTGAAGATCTCTCATCAATTTCCCTTCAAGCGTTTTGGGTTTTCTTTATGTTTTGTATTCGTTATTCTTCTGAGATGTTTTTCTTTTTATTTATGAACTAAATCCCCTAAATACCTAAGGGGAATGAAACCTAAGACGAATCTTGTTATTATTTTCTGAATTGTATGATAAATATTTAACTTGTTCTTAATTATGTGTTCTTAATTCTTGTTTTGATATCCCAGGATACTGATTCAAGATAAACTCTTATTCAGAGGAGGAATAGTGTGACAGCCTTAAAACGACCCTAGTCGGAATGTGGTTTCGGGACCACAAAATTGAGGCACAAAAATAATTTAATATTCATTTTGATGCCTATGATATGTGTTAATTCGTGTGTGACATTTTTGATGATTTGATTTAGGGTTATAAATGTGAATTTCACTAAAAGGACCTAGTAGTAAACTTTGAAAGTAGGATAGGAAATGTGTGATGACTAATTAAAGCATGCATGCAAAAAATGGTCTTGCATGTCAAATACCCTCTTTTTATAAGTGGTGGCCAGCCATGACAAGGGAGGATGGGCAAAACATGTCATAGACATGTTTTGTTGGTGCAATATGGGAGGAAAAATTAAACTAAGGTGAGGAATAAAGAAATGAAAAAAAAAAGAGAAGGTGTGTGATCCCCCATTCTAGTGAGTTGAAGGAAAAGAAAGAAAAAATTTGTTCATCCTTTCTTTGAGCCAAAACTAGGAAGAAAATACAAAGAGAAAAGAAAAGCTTCATCCTTTGGTTCTTCTTGGCCGGTTTGAAAGGAGAAAAGTTGAAGATATTCGACCATATTTGCATCTAAGTTAAGGTAAGTTTGATGTTGTGCCATGAGATTCAAGCATGTTTTAGTAGTTAGCTTGAGTTCTAACTAGCCCATGGTTCAAATCTTCACTATGTCATGGAGATAATGTTCGGCTAAGGTGGATTTGTGGATGTCATTTGCATGCTAAAAGTAAAGCTTGTAATGATGCATGGTATGGTGTTGTATGGCATTCGGCCATGGTAGGAAATAAAAAAAACTATAGTCGTTGTTCATGTTATTTGAATGAGAAGTGCTAGTAAGGTGAAGTACAAATGTTAGTGTTTGATTTACTAGTGTATATGTGCGTATTAGCCTAGTTTTGAACTTGAAACAAAATGGTGTTTAGTCGATACAAGCGACCATACTTGTAGAATGTATCAAGTGTTGAAATCGGCCTCAACATAGATGTGTATGTTCGGCCACATGAGCAGTACATATGTTGATGTGTATATTCGGCCTTAGGTAGCCTATTGATGGCTTTAGCTTGACTTAGAAATTGGCTAAGGGAAATATTAGCTAGTATGTTGAATTCGATTCGTGATTTCGTACACATGTGACTCTAATGTCTAATGGATATATGGGCTAAGTACCTTGAGCTTCTCTTTGATGTTTGAATGAATTGTATTGAATTGCTTGATGTAATTAAAAATGTGCATGACCATTGTGTATTCGAGCTAAAGGGTGGCCATATGACCATTTAAACTCCTTGTCATATTCGCCATAAGCTAGCATAATGAGGTTTTAATAAGTTAAATTTGTGTGAATTAGCTCAAGAGCTTAGAGGACCACCGTTGGATAAGGGGAAGGAAAAAGTGATCGAATAGCCGTCGAAATCGTTCGGCCACGTCCGAGGTAAGTCTTGATAATGACCCTACTTGAATTATATTGAATGATTTGTCATATTATGGCGGATAGCAGAATGTGCGTAGGGACTACGTTGTAAAGTCAATTGAAATCATGCTCTTTGTGTGTGGCTATTGAGCGAAATTGGAAAGGTTTGATAAATGTTTTGTGTTTGAGCCTTAATGTGAAAGTGAAATATGGATGTGTCGTGATTATTGATATATGTGTGCATGAGCATTTGAATGATACCCGGGCTAAGCCCCGAAGGCATTTATGCTAGTGATTATATCCGGGCTAAGACCCGAAGGCATTTGTGCGAGTTGTTATATCCGGGCTAAGACCCGAAGGCATTTGTGCGAGTTGCTATACCCGGGTTAAGACCCGAAGGCAATTGTGCTTGTGGTTATATCCGGCTAAATTCCGAAGAAACTTGGTTTGATGGTGAGCGTTTTGTGCTGCAATAAATTCAATTAATACGCTCGAAAAACCCAAATGATAAGGTATGTTTGCATGTGCATCGGAAAAGTTGATTCGTTTGAAATAATATTCGTTCAATCGACTAACGAACTTTCGGCTCTTAGATAGGTTGATACCTTGTGTGTGTATATGTTGATGAAGTGTGAAGTAAGTATGATTATGAGAATGTGTATTACTAAAGTGATCCATTTAGCTATGTGAATGTAATACTTTAGGCAAAGCTGATTTCATTACTTGAGACTTACTAAGCATTAAAATGCTTACCCCCGTTGCTTTGGCTCTCTGTTTTATAAATTTTGCTCGTTAGCTATCGGATTCGGGATCATCGAAGTCGAAGTCATCCACACTATCAAAGCCCTTTTGGTACTCTTTTAGTTGAACTCTGGATATGGCATGTATAGGACTACCCTTTGCTGTTTTTCAAGTACGTTTTGTGATGTATGTGTGTACAGCCATGCGAAAATGGCTCGTAAAAGTGGAGTATGGCATTAGACCATTTGTGTTTATGTATATATGTATGGTTTCATGATGTGACTACGGGCTGAATGGAAGTGTTGGGCAAATGATCAGCCATTGGAATGGCTAAATATGATTATATGTGGACCTATGTATGACAAAACTCTAGTTGGTCCATGGAAACCACGAAATAGGTAAAATTTACCTTGAAAATAGATGCTGACAGCAGCAGTGGTGTGGATTTGAAAAATCACTAAAATTTTTAGGAATGGAATTAAATAGTGAATAAATTATGTAAATGAACCTTGATGAATCTACTTTCATATGGAAGAAACGAAACGGTCATATGAGTTATATGTTAAGAGATATTAAAGTTCTCGTGAAACAGGGCCAGAACGGTTTTTGGATCCCCTGTTCCAACTTTGAAAATTCATTATAATTAACCAGAGATAATTAGGAGTCATGCCATTTTTGTATAGATTCCTCTTTGAGTCTAGTTTCTAAAGAAACAAACGGCATCAGTATTGAAGACCTGTACAGGAAGATATCCAATTCGTAATGCATAAAGGTCAGTGTAGTCGAACCCTGGAATAGGGGAGACTTTAACTAATAAACTGTACTAATTGGCTCGACCAAAAATTCTAGAAAAAAATCTGTAGATGGAAATATGAGTCTAGTTTTAGGGAAAAATTACGAAACTAATTTTCGAGTTTTGAAACTCAGGATATGATTTTTAAGGCGACAGTGAGGCGTAACCGACTTGTGCGGAAATTTTTTATGGATTTGTGAAAACAATTAAGTTAAGTCTGTGCACCTTGTGTTCGACTCGATGCGGACTCGGAGTGCGGGTGTTACAATTTTATTGGTATCGAGCTACGGTTTAGTCGATTCTAGGACTACCGTAATGCGTTTGGGTCTAGCTATACATGCCATTTTATGTGATTATTTGATAGTGTGGTGATTCTGACGTTTGAAATTGTGTTTATTTATAGTAATGGATCCCGATCCCAACCGAAGCGATAGGCGATGATGTGGAGAGTGTGGCGGCTGCTCCGCTACACAAGGGACAGCGCCGGTGGACTCTCAACCTATTGCTAGCAATCCGAATGATGAGGCTAGGCAAGCTTTTTATAGCGTGATGAATGATTGGTTCAACCAATACATTCGAACTAACACGGCTGTTCCACAACCTCCATTCCCGACTAATACAACCCCGCACCTACAATGCCTCCGTGGCGACCAAATAAGGTCGAATAAGCCCCAGGTTGATGAATCCGAAAACATGGGGCTCTGAATTTAAAGCTACGGATAGCGACGATGCCGAGCAAGCTGAATTTTGGTTGGACAACACTATCCGGTACTCGATGAGCTATCTTGTACACTCGATGAATGCCTAAAGTGTACTATCTCCTTGCTACGTAATTACGCCTACTATTGGTGGAGTACTCGACTTCATTGTGCCCGAGAGCAAGTAACTTGGGAGTTTTTCAAACCGAGTTTGGAAAAAGTATATCGATCGAGATTTGTTGATCAAAATGGAAGGAATTTCTTGAGCTTAAGCAAGGTTCTATGTCGATTCTTCGATTCTGACGAAAATTTGTTAGACTTAGTAGATACGCTCGGGAATGTATTTCGTCCGAGGCTATCATGTATAACGCTTCGAGGATAGGCTGAATGAAGATATAAAATATTCATTGGCATTCTTGAAATACGAGAGTTCGTAGTACTTGTCGAGCGAGCTTGTAAAGCCGAAGAGCTTAGAAAAGAAAAACAAAAAGTTGATGTGGGAACTGGAGAGTTTCGTAAAAGATCCTCGGGAAAGTCTCTTCAACAGGCATCGAAGAAATTTCGTGATGATGTGGGCCGGTCTAGAGGCACTTCGGGCCTTTTTAGACGAGATCGTGATCGACCCCACAATGGGTACGAGGCACTTGATCGCCGGTGTTGGGAATGAACATCGAGACGAGCGAATTGTCGACATTGTGGCAAATGGCATTACGGAAGTTGTAGATTCCGTGACCGCTCTGTTACAAGTGCGGATCGGTTGACCACTTCATTAAAGATTGCCCGAGGTTGTGCGAGCAGAATGTAGATCAGAGTGGGAAACCAGGTGCTACCACTGCTCGAGGTAGACTATCTAGAAATACGGGCAATGCTAGTGGTGGTCGAGAGGATCTAGAGATGCTACGACCAGATCTCGAGGCTCGCGCTCTGCTAGGGCTTATGCTATCTGCGCACGCGAGGATGCTTCCTCGCCGGATGTTATTACCGTACTTTCACTCTCTTTGATACTAATGTGATTGCTTTGATTGACCTGGTTCTACTCATTCTTATATATGCGAACGTTAGCATCCGATGAAGACTTTACCTATTGAGTCTACTGAGTTCGTAATTCGGGTGTCAAATCCCTTGGGTCGTTACGTGCTTGTCGACAAAGTGTGTATGAAATGCCTCCTAGTAATTCGAGGTTCCTGTTTTCCGGTGGACTTGATGCTGTTGCCGTTTGACGAATTTGATGTTATCCTCGGTTTAGATTGGTTAACCGTGCATGATGCGGTTGTGAATTGCAAAAGCAAGACTATGGATTTGAGGTGCGCAAATAACGAGATGATCCGAGTTGAGTCTACGGACTTAAAGGAGTTGCCAGCTGTAATATCATCAATGTTGGCCCAAAAATATGTAAGAAAGGGGTGCGAAGCATACCTTGCATATGTACTTGATGATAAGGAGTTAGAAATAAAACCCAAACTGTGTGCGGTGGTTTGTGAATACCGGATGTTTTCCCAAGAATTACGGGTTTGCCACTGTTCGGAGATAGAGTTTGGTATTGAGCTTGTACAGGACCACACCGATTTCGATAGCTCCGTGTCGTATGGCACCAACGGAATTAAAGGAGTTGAAAGCTCGGTTGCAAGAGTTGGTGGATAGAGGTTTTGCTCGCCTGAGTTTTTCACCTTAGGGTGCACCGGTGTTGTTTGTGAAAAGAAGGACGGAACCATGAGGTTGTGCATCGACTATCGTCGACTTAATAAAGTGACAATAAAGAATAAATATCTCATTACAGCGTATCGATGATTTGTTCGATCAAGCGAAGAACCTCGGTGTTCTCAAAAATAGATTTGAGATCGGGCTATTATCGATTCTTGAATTCGAGATTCGGACATACCCAAAACGCCTTGAGCGAGATATGGTCACTCGAGTTCTTAGTGATGCCGTTTGGGCTCACTAATGCCCTGCGGTATTTATGGATTTGATGAATCAGATCTTCAGACCATATTTGGATCAGTTCGTAGTTGTGTTCATTAACAACATCTTGGTCTATTCAAGAGATGAGACCGAACATGCGGAGCACACGAGATTAGTGTTGCAAATTTTACGGGATAGCGGTTATATGCTAAGTTCGATGAAGTGTGAGTTACGGTTAGCGAGGTTAGCTTCTTGGGTCATGTGGTATCTACATCGGGTATTCGAGTCGACAGAGCAAAATTTCAGCCATACTTAGCTGGAAGCCTCAGAAATATTCTTGAGGTTCGGAGCTTTTTGGGACTTGCTTAGTTACTACCGACGGTTTGTAAAAGGATTCTCGATGATAGCCACACCCATGACTAAACCGCTTGAAAAGATGTCAAGTTCAATTGTAACACCTATCCCGTGTAATCACTGAATAGGATGAGGTGTTACCGAAATTAGGAATAAGATCGGAAGAATAAAATTTTAAACTCCCTTCTTTAAGTAAACGTCCAACAGATGCCATTTTCGTATGGCTTATATACAATAGTCATAATATCATTCTACTATATTGCCTATCCTATACATGCCATAAGCTAAGTCTAATTACATAGTTGCCGCAATGGTAGATAGTGTGACGAAGTCTTGATGATCCCAGAAATGGTAGTCGAATCCACAACCTATCACCAAAACATAATTGAGCAGAGTAAACTTTTGCGAGCTTAGTAAGTTTTAAGCAAAACAAAGTGTTCTCATTCACCGTCATTGGTCATTCATTTCAACTGCTCGATGAAGTTAATCTAGAGCTTCATCTCGAACCATGATATCAATAGGCAATTACTTGGTGTCTTATATATATATATATATATATATACCTTGAATAATAGTGACCTAGATGGTCAAATATTTCCAAAGCACATTCTTCGTCAAATTTCAACTTTCCATGTTCCTTTCCACTTATTCATAATCACACCCTTATTTTTAAGTATTTCAACATGAAAAATACTGAATTACCGTAGGCACATAAATAAATAAACATATTCCTTATCACATATACGTAAATGTGAAAAACATAATTCTTACCTTGTACTGGTACATTTAGCCCAACCCATACTCAAATCATAAGGCTTTTGGGCAGAATATGCTCTAATACATAAGAACATTTCATCACATACTCTAATACATAAGAACATTTCATCACATACTTCATTATACAGGCATACCATTACCAATTAGATCATTCACATATTTGGAGTCATAATATTAATCACATTTACTTACCCCTTCGATACTGATAATTCACCTCAAAATCACTCCACCGATGAGTAAATAATCCTTTTGAACATCTTAAATACATAACACTTATTTGATGGTAACTTATTGCAGATACTCAATATCAAAGTCTTACTTGAATCCTAGCATTTAGCCGTCGGGTCTTTAAAGCTCGGATATAGTACAAGCACGAAGCCTATGGACGTTAATCAAGATAATATTCTTGCATAAGGCCTGCGGGGTTTTAACCCGGATATAGTACTGTCACAAATGCCCTTCGGGACTTATCACATTTATACACTTTCACATTCATCACATTGGCCATTAAGCCTTATCACATATATACACCTTCACATTCATCACATCGGCCATTAGGCCTTATCACATATATATACACTTTCACATTCATCACATTGGCCATTTGGCCTTATCACATATATACACACTTTCACATTCATCACATCGGCCATTAGGCCTTATCACATATATATACACTTTCATGTACAGACTTGGTCTTGGTCGAATCTACATCAATCACTTTTCCAATGAATAATTCAATTTCACGCCATACTATCATTTCATATTCGAATACTCATAAACTTACAAATTTCACAAATTTTAATATCAAAGATCCATCTAACACTCATATATCATTTTACAATATCACAATTAGAATTCAAGTATGGGTTTAATCAATAGCTTATGAGCAACTAAAACAAGTTTTATCCATGTTTACAACAAAAATCACATATTCACTACAAGCTGTTTTCCTGACCAATGGTCACTAAATTATTTATAACCGGAGCTACAAGGCTCCAAATCACTTGCCGTTAATTTTCCCTGAATATAGACTCGTATATCTTCCATCCATAAATTTTTCAGAATTTTAGGTTTGGCCAATCAATACCAGATTTTTCTTAAAGTTTCCCCTGTTTCACTGTTTGACTAACCTGACCAGTCTTTACTACGAATCAAAATTCTCATTGTACAGAATTCAAAGGATGTTCTATTTGATTTCATTTGAAACTAGACTTATTAAGGAGTCTAAGAATATAAATTTTATCTTATAAAAATTTTTGTACTATTTATAATAATTTTCTAAATGCAGAACAGGGGATTTCAGATTCATTCCGACACTATCACACACAACTTTAAATATCTCTCTATAGGAAATTCCTTTGCTTGCACTGTTTATTTTATAAGAAACTAGACTCATTGAGCTTTGATTTCATATTTTATTCAGACTCTAATTCCACTCCAACAATTTATGGTGATTTTCAAAAATCACACTACTGCTGCTGTCCTAAGCAGATTTTTACAATTTGCTCTTAAATTTCCAAGTCCAAACACTAATGTACTTACCATTTAAGTTTAAAACATATCATGGCCACATCACATCTTGTTAAATCAACTCATTATGTCCTATTATGATTGAATTTACTCAATATTTGATCACTTAAAACTTACCTTGGAAGTGGTCGACGACTAGATATCCACGGCCATTCGTTTACTTTCTCTTTTCCCCTATCCGACTTTGATCCTCTTTGCTCTTAAGCTTAAGTAAAACAATAGATTTGCTTAAGTACTTAACAAATATTATTCACTTAACAATCACATTTGGCAATCACATATCATTTAATCTATATCTAATTCACCTTTACAAGCAAAGAGTCACTTAATTTATCATGCTTTCTTATACATGAATTTAATCATATTGCGAATGTCCTTTTGTGTACATGGTACATACATAAGGCATACATATATATATATATATATATATATATATATATACCTATATATGACCATTACAATTTAAACATTTAATCATAATCGGCAAGCTTTATTTCAACTATTTAAGGTGCAAACCATTTATGTTATTCATTAACATTTAGTCATATTAAATCTTTGATTAACCAATTTAACACATACCAAAATCCAATCATACATCTAACCTTTGTCTCCATACCAAACCGAGTTATAAGATTATACATTACACTAAGCTTATCATTAAACATACCTATTCAATTTAGCTAATTTCATAGCCGATTAATCACCTTACCCCACATTACTCAATGCCGAACATTAACCCAACATCACAAGCATAATCACCATGAAACTTACCTTAATACAAATTTTATCCCATTGCCGAATACATATATATATATATATATATCATCAAATAAATATTTATTCACATAACAACAATTCATTCACATCTCTATAAATGATCATAATCGGACATTATAAACAAATCAACTAGTTTAACATTCAATTTCTTCTAACCATTCCTCAATCACTTACTCAATGAACAATAATGTACTTAACCAATTCCTTAGGCATATATTCGGCAATATATATAAATATTAATGACTAAAACACTTAGGCCGATTCTAAAACACCCATAAATCTTCATAATAGCACATGTAACTAGCTCAAATCTCAAACCATCTAATATACTATCAAAATATATATAATATTACAACCAATTTACCATTCCTTAATATGACCAAAGGTAAGCTTTACATGAACTTTGAAAATCCTTACAAACATCACTTAATCTAGAATTAAAAATCATGGGTTATCTACCACATGTCATTAACAACCAAATTTCATAATCAATTTGACAAAAATCACATTACATACCTTTAGAATAGATCTATGCATATGACCGATTATTTGAGCTTCACTCCCTTACTCTTTCTTCACCACGGCAATGAAGAATAAGAATGAACCAAACTTTGTTTTTTCTTTCCACCCCACCATGTTTTATTTATCTTTTTTTTTTCTTTATAAATTAAGGCCATATAATATTAATATACTTTCTTGAATTCATTTTCTATGCACCCTTGTCATTATGGCCGGCCACTACTTCTCAAAATGGGGTATTTGACATGCAATTCCCCATTTTGAGAATCATCTACTAACTAGTCTTCAAATTAATTCATAATTTTTTTTTGTTTGTTTCTCACATAAGCCCTTTGACTAAAATTCACATTCAACTAACGAATTTAAGCATCAAAATTTCACACATGCACTATCACACATAGTAGATATGAATTTTAATATTTAATAAATTTTATAACTCGATTTTATGGTCCCAAAACCACATCTCGACTAGGGTCAAATTAGGGATGTCACACGAATGGACAGAAAAGTGTCAGAAAAGTTTCGATCAATTGAAAACTCATTTGACGGAAGCTCCAGTATTAGTGCAGCCAGAATCTGGCAAAGAGTTTGTCATCTATAGTGACGCCTCCCTACTTGGGTTAGGTTGCGTATTGATGCAAGAAGGTCGAGTTGTGGCCTATGCGTCGAGACAATTAAAGCCACATGAGAAAAATTATCCGACCCATGATCTCGAATTGGCTACCATCGTATTCGCCTTAAAGATATGGCGACATTACTTATTTGGTGAGAAGTGCCATGTGTATTCGGATCACAAAAGTCTCATATATTTGATGACTCAAAGAGACTTAAATCTGTGACAAAGATGTTGGCTCGAGTTGTTAAAAGATTATGAGCTTGTCATTGATTATCACCCGGGAAAGGCTAATGTGGTTGCGGACGCCTTAAGCGAAATCACTTGTTTGCTTTACTGACGATGAATGTACACTTGTCTATTCTACCCGACAATGTGTTAGTAGCGAATTAAAGGCCAAACCATCATTGATTCATCAAATTCGTGAAGCTCAGAAAGTCGACGATAAGTTGGTTGCAAGACGGGCTGAATGTGTTCCGAATGTGGAATCAGAGTTTCAAGTTGATGATGACGATTATTTGAGGTTCAGAAATCATTTGTGTATTCCAAGAAATTCAGAACTTATTTCGATAATTCTGAACGAAGCCCATTGTAGCCGAATGGCAATCCACCCGGGGAGTACGAAGATGTACAACGATTTGAAACGTCGATTTTGGTGGCATGGTATGAAACGAGACATCTTCGACTTTGTTTTGAGATGTTTGATATGTCAACAAGTGAAAGCGGAACATCAAGTGCCTTCAGGATTACTTCAGCCGATTACGATACCCGAGTGGAAATGGGATCGAGTCACAATGGACTTTGTGTCCGGACTGCCATTGTCAGCAAGTAAGAAGGATGCGATTTGGGTTGTTGTTGATAGACTGACTAAGTCGGCTCACTTTATCCCCGTACGTACGGATTTTTCATTAGATAAACTAGCTGAATTGTACATTTCTCAGATTGTGAGATTACACGGGGTACCGATTTCTATTATGTCGATAGAGATCCGAGATTCACCTCGCGATTTTGGAAGAAATTGCAAGAAGCTTTGGGTACCAAACTGCATTTTAGCACCGCTTTTCATCCACAAACCGATGGTCAATCCGAGCGGATAATTCAGATACTTGAGGATATGTTGAGATGTTGCATCCTCGAGTTCAGTGGTTCATGGGAACGGTATTTACCTTTGATTGAATTCGCTTACAACAATAGTTTTCAATCAAGTATTAAGATGGCACGTTACGAGGCTTTGTAGGGTCGTAAATGCCGTACACCATTGTTTTGGACCGAGCTCGGCGAAAGTAAAATTTTCGGAGTGGATTTGATTAAAGATGCTGAGCAGAAAGTAAAAGTAATCCGTGAAAATCTGAAGATAGCCTCCGATCATCAGAAGTCGTACGCGGATCTGAAACGAAAAGACATTGAGAATCAGGTGGGAGATAAAGTGTTTCTTAAAGTTTCGCCTTGGAAAAAGATACTTAGATTTGGCCGTAAAGGCAAATTGAGTCCGAGGTTCATCGGGCCATATGAAATATCCGAACGAGTCGGTCCAGTTGCGTATCGTTTGATTTTGCCCCCTGAACTTGAAAAAATTCACGACGTCTTTCATGTTTCGATGCTTCGACGTTATAGATCTGATCCGTCGCACGTAATTAGTCCATCAGAGGTTGAAATTCAAGCCGATATGAGTTATGAAGAAGAACCGATTCGTATCCTAGCTCATGAAGTGAAGGAGTTGCGAAACAAAAGGGTTTCGCTAGTGAAAGTGTTATGGCTCAAACACAGGATAGAAGAAGCTACCTGGGAACCCGAGAACTCTATGAAAGAGTGATACCCAAACCTATTTACCGGTAAGATTTTCGGGGATGAAAATTTTTTAAGTGGGGGAGAGTTGTGTCAGCCTTAAAACGACCCTAGTCGGAATGTGGTTTCGGGACCACAAAACCGAGGCACAAAAATAATTTAATATTCATTTTGATGCCTATGATATGTGTTAATTTGTGTGTGACATTTTGATGATTTGATTTAGGGTTATAAATGTGAATTTCACTAAAAGGACCTAGTAGTAAACTTTGAAAGTAGGATAGGAAATGTGTGATGACTAATTAAAGCATGCATGCAAAACAATGGTCTTGCATGTCAAATACCCTCTTTTATAAGTGGTGGCGGCCATGACAAGGAGGATGGGCAAAACATGTCATAGACATGTTTTGTTGGTGCAATATGGGAGGAAAAATTAAACTAAGGTGAGGAATAAAGAAATGAAAAAAAAAGAGAGAAGGTGTGTGATCCCCCATTGCCGTGAGTTGAAGGAAAAGAAAGAAAAAATTGTTCATCCTTTCTTTGAGCCAAACCTAGGAAGAAAATACAAAGAGAAAAGAAAAGCTTCATCCTTTGGTTCTTCTTGGCGGTTTGAAAGGAGAAAAGTTGAAGATATTCGGCTATATTTGCATCTAAGTTAAGGTAAGTTTGATGTTGTGCCATGAGATTCAAGCATGTTTTAGTAGTTAGCTTGAGTTCTAACTAGCCCATGGTTCAAATCTTCACTATGTCATGGAGATAATGTTCGGCTAAGGTGGATTTGTGGATGTCATTTGCATGCTAAAAGTAAAGCTTGTAATGATGCATGGTATGGTGTTGTATGGCATTCGCCATGGTAGGAAATAAAAGAAAACTATGGTCGTTGTTCATGTTATTTGAATGAGAAGTGCTAGTAAGGTGAAGTACAAATGTTAGTGTTTGATTTACTAGTGTATATGTGCGTATTAGCCTAGTTTTGAACTTGAAACAAAATGGTGTTTAGTCGATACAAGCGACCATACTTGTAGAATGTATCAAGTGTTGAAATCGGCCTCAACATAGATGTGTATGTTCGCCACATGAGCAGTACATATGTTGATGTGTATATTCGGCCTTAGGTAGCCTATTGATGGCTTTAGCTTGACTTAGAAATTGGCTAAGGGGAAATATTAACTAGTATGTTGAATTCGATTCGTGATTTCGTACACATGTGACTCTAATGTCTAATGGATATATGGGCTAAGTACCTTGAGCTTCTCTTTGATGTTTGAATGAATTGTATTGAATTGCTTGATGTAATTAAAATGTGCATGACCATTGTGTATTCGAGCTAAAGGGTGGCCATATGACCATTTAAACTCCTTGTCATATTCGGCCATAAGCTAGCATAATGAGGTTTTAATAAGTTAAATTTGTGTGAATTAGCTCAAGAGCTTAGAGGACCACCGTTGGATAAGGGGAAGGAAAAAGTGATTGAATAGCCGTCGAAATCGGTCGGCCACGTCCGAGGTAAGTCTTCGAGTAATGACCCTACTTGAATTATATTGAATGATTTGTCATATTATGGCAGATAGCCGAATGTGCGTAGGGACTACGTTGTAAAGTCAATTGAAATTATGCTCTTTGTGTGTGGCTATTGAGCCGAAATTGGAAAGGTTTGATAAATGTTTTGTGTTTGAGCCTTAGTAACGAAAGTGAAATATGGATGTGTCGTGATTATTGATATATGTGTGCATGAGCATTTGAATGATACCCGGGCTAAGCCCCGAAGGCATTTATGCTAGTGATTATATCCGGGCTAAGACCCGAAGGCATTTGTGCGAGTTGTTATATCCGGGCTAAGACCCGAAGGCATTTGTGCGAGTTGTTATATCCGGGCTAAGACCCGAAGGCATTTGTGCGAGTTGCTATACCCGAGTTAAGACCCGAAGGCAATTGTGCTTGTGGTTATATCCGGCTAAATTCCGAAGAAACTTGGTTTGATGGTGAGCGTTTTGTGCTGCAATAAATTCAATTAATACGCTCGAAAAACCCAAATGATAAGGTATGTTTGCATGTTCATCGGAAAAGTTGATTCGTTTGAAATAATATTCGTTCAATCGACTAACGAACTTTCGGCTCTTAGATAGGTTGATACCTTGTGTGTGTATATGTTGATGAAGTGTGAAGTAAGTATGGTTATGATAATGTGTATTACTAAAGTGATCCATTTAGCTATGTGAATGTAATACTTTAGGCAAAGCTGATTTCATTACTTGAGACTTACTAAGCATTAAAATGCTTACCCCCGTTGCTTTGGCTCTCTGTTTTATAGATTTTGCTCGTTAGCTATCGGATTCGGGATCATCGAAGTCAAAGTCATCCACACTATCAAAGCCCTTTTGGTACTCTTTTAGTTGAACTCTGGATATGGCATGTATAGGACTACCCTTTGCTATTTTTCAAGTACGTTTTGTGATGTATGTGTGTACAGCCATGCGAAAATGACTCGTAAAAGTGGAGTATGGCATTAGACCATTTGTGTTTATGTATATATGTATGGTTTCATGATGTGACTACGGACTGAATGGAAGTTTTGGGCAAATGATCAGCCATTGGAATGGCTAAATATGATTATATGTGGACCTATGTATGACAAAACTCTAGTTGGTCCATGGAAACCACGAAATAGGTAAAATTTACCTTGAAAACAGATGCTGACAGCAGCAGTGGTGTGGATTTGAAAAATAACTAAAATTTGTAGGAATGGAATTAAATAGTGAATAAATTATGTAAACTAACTTTGATGAATCTACTTTCATATGGAAGAAACGAAACGGGCATATGAGTTATATGTTAAGAGATATTAAAGTTCTCGTGAAACAGGGCCAGAACGGTTTCTGGATCCCCTGTTCCGACTTTGAAAATTCATTATAATTAACAAGAGATAATTAGGAGTCATTCCATATATTTATAGATTCCTCCTTGAGTCTAGTTTCTAAAGAAACAAACGGCATCAGTATTGAAGACCTGTACAGGAAGATATCCAATTCGTAATGCATAAAGGTCAGTGTAGTCGAACCCTGGAATAGGGGAGACTTTAACTAATAAACTGTACTAATTGGCTCAACCAAAAATTCTAGAAAAAAATATGTAGATGGAAATATGAGTCTAGTTTCAGGGAAAAATTACGAAACTGATTTTCGAGTTTTGAAACTCAAGATATGATTTTTAAGGCGACAGTGACGCAGTAACCAGCTTGTCTGGAAATTTTTTTTTATGGACTGTGAAAACAATTAAGTTAAGTCTGTGTGCACCTTGTGTTCGACTCCGGTAACGGACTCGGGTACGGGGTGTTACAAATAGACCATGTCTAAGAGTACATTTGTCATAATTAAGCGGAGTTGTTTGCGCACCTAGACATAGGGTGACAATATTCCAGATTAGGGTGAAACCTAATAAGGGGATCCATAGATCGAGTTAATGCAACCCTAGGGTGTTAATTAGAGAAAAGTCTCAATTATTCAATCTAGGGATTAGATGTTATTAGTCTTGAATAGGTATAATAACATAACTTAGGGATCTCTACGAAACAAGTTAAATGAATAAATCACTTGATTTGGAGCCAAAATAACAAGTACAGTCTAGGTGGATTTTTCCTTAGGTATCGTCTTCATTCAATCGATTTTCCCAAAAGCAATTCCCCAATTCCATTCTCTGTGAATTCTTAGTTTAGATAATTATTTAGTTAAAACAAAAACCTCTTTATTCTTAAAACAGTCATTACTAGTACTTTTAGTTCCCTTGGGTTCGACAATACGGTCTTGCTAAAACTATACTACTGTTTGATAGGTACACTTGCCTACATTGTGATAATAGTTAGTTTCAAGAACGATTAATTATAAATATTTAAAACTTAGCACGAAATCACGCGATCAAACGTACAAATTCTCTTTCGTATTCTGTTATAGTCATCCGGCCCTGTTTCATCTTCAGAAACTCTTTATTTTTCTGATCAAGGAATCTCTGGCTTATGTACTTCTTCCGAAACTCAATCTGAAAGAATTCTCAAGTAACTCGTTCCCTAGGAACCACCGATATCAACGTTTTCCACCAGTGATATGCATTGTCTCTAAGAAAATATACTACGCATTTGATACATTCATCTAGAGTATAGGACAACTCATTAAATACTCGGATAGTGCTCTCAGGCCAGAATTCAGCCCTCTCGGCATCATCATCAACCGTAGCCCGAAACTCTTCAGTCCTGTGTTTATGAATCTTATCAACGAGTGGCTTACTCAGTCGAATCGGATCTATTTCTGGTGGCACAACCAGGACTTGTTGAGGAACAAGTGGGGTGGAGGTTGTTGAGCAGCCAGATTCGTTCATACGAATTTTATGACCCATTCAGTCATCATTTGGAAGAAGGTTTGCTTAGCCTCTTCTCCCTGACTACTAGATATCGGCCTAGATTCGGCCAGCGCTGCCCTTTGAGTGGGAGCGGGCGCATTTCTCTAAACATCATCAGCTATCGCTCATTCGGGATCCATTTGCTATATGAAAAATACATTTTAACTGTTAGGAATCATCACACTATCTAAGTTCATATATATGGCATGTATAGCTAGACTCACATATGCTACGTTAGTCTTAGAATCGACTAAACCATAACTTTGATACCAATCAAATGTAACACCCCTAACCCGTATCTGCAGCTGAAATAGGGATAAAGGCATTACCGGACAAATCTAAACATCTCATATTCATTTCTCAATCATCATAGCATCACCGTCATACATCATTATAAAGTCCCTTACATAGGTCAATAAGATCTTAAACATGCTTTAAAAAAGGATTGGGACTAAACCGAGCCCATACAAAATTTTTCAAAACTAAAACATTTTTTTCAAAGTTAGCCAGGTTACACACCCGTGTGAACAGACCGTGTGCCTCACACGGTATTAGACACACCCGTGTGTCAAGGCCGTGGCAAAATAGGGCATACGTACTGACTTCACCACATGGCCATAAGACACGCCCGTGTTTCTTGGCCATGGTCAAAACTGACTTGGGTCACACGGCCAATCAGACACCCGTGTACCCTTCGAAATGGCCACACACGCCCATGTACCAAGGCTGTGTGCCTCACACAGCCACCAAACACACCCGTGTGTCTAGGTCGTGCTCAAGACTGACTTGAATAACTATATTACAACAGACACACGGTCGAAGTACACGCCCGTGTGCTCTTCCATGTGGGGTGAACTTAGGCTTGTTTAAGCCACATTTCCACCTATCTCAAGAACTCCAAAACCACAAAATTTTAGCATCATTTGCATACATTCATAGACAACCAAATTAACTAATTTGTACATATTTTATACCATTCAAACACCACCCAATTCATTACTCAATTTCACAACCAAAGTACACCAAAATCATTATAGCTTACATAAATATCAAGTGCATAAACTCAATATCTTGTCACCCATTTCATATCATAAAATTTACCATTTCAACATTCCTTATTCAAACCATTACATGAACATTATATACATTATATAACTTACTAATCAAACATACCATTTAAACTAAATTAAGAGGCTATAGAAAACAACATTTACAAGTCAAGTCTTATGGCTATAATCACAACATAAAACATACCAAATAACTCTAGCTTATACATGCTATATACTATATATACAATTCTCAAAATGGTACCAAAATAGATGTACGATAGTGTGATTGATGTCGTTGATGATAACCGGAACTGAGCTAGCTTAATAACACTGTAAAATAGAGAACATTTCACACAGTAAGCTTTAAAGCTTAGTAAGTTTGCACCATAAATAATCAACAGTTTATATTATACAAAACATCAACTAATAAACACTTAGTAATTCACAACTCATCCATCAATTTTATTCTATCTCATTTAATTTGTTCATACAAATTCATCAAGCTTCATTCACACAGTATCATCTACCACATAGGTATTGAACATACCTGAACTTTCCCATATTTATCCATTTCATTCTCACTTCTCGTTCAAACACATTAATTCATTCAAAAAATTTTCCATGCTTTAATATTTCGCACACTTAATGCATCAATGATTTGTCGAAGTGAAACAATCTCGCACACTTAATGTCATTTCAATAAATAGAAACTATCTTGGTATCGCACACTTAGTGCCTCATATAGCCGAAGCTATTCCAACTCGCACACTTAGTGCCATTTGTAGCCGAAGCTATTTCGAACGGCACACTTAGTGCCGAACTTAGTCTATTATCATCATGCTCAAACCGTAATCAAATATCTATACAATTTATTCATTATCAAAGCATTAAAACATAACTATACCATCATTTATCACGTACGAACTTACCTCGTACTCGAAATTGACGATTCAGATCTTTTACTCAATAATCTTCGATTTCCCTCAATCTAAATCCCAATTCCTCTTTTCTTGATATATATGTATTCAAAGTTTAGCCCTTTTATTCAACAAATCATTTAATTCAATCTTTATACACATAGTTAGGGCATTTTACAAATTAGGCCTCACATTTTTTTACATTTTAACACTTTAGTCCCTATTTCACAAAAACACAAAATACACATAATTTCAATGAACCCATGCATAGCCGAATATTATAAGGACCTCTAAGAGTCTAAAACTTTCATTTATTTTACAATTCAACCCTTGATTTTACACTTTTCTAAATTAAATCCAGAATATGCATTTTTACTCAAAATCACTTTACAAAACATGTATATCAAGCACTAAACTTTCATAATTCATCATTAAACATCATAAAACACATAAATTCATCAATAGCATCTTTCAAAATCATCAACCAATTTAAAAATTAGGGCATGGGCTTGATAGATTACTAAGCAATGATCTCAAAAACATAAAAATCATCAAAAACCGAGCTCGAATGTTTACCTAATTAAACTTAGATATGGCCAAACCCTAGTTGAGATTCAACCTTTCTTTTTCTCTGGTATTTTAGGCAAGAATAAGATGAACGCATTCATCTGTTACTTTGTTTTATTTAATCATAACTTAATGCATAAATTACAAAATTAACCTTAGCTATTTCATTAAAATTCCACTAACTATTGTCCATACTTGTCCATTCATTAAACCAATGGTCCATTTGCACCATAAGGACCTCTCATTTAAAGAGACGTAGCAATTAAATACTTTAACAATTAACTAGTCACTTTTCCATTTTACGCGATTAGGTCCTTTTTGCAAATTAAGCACACAAATGATAAAAATTTCATACAAAACTTTCACACATGCTAATTCACATATTATAAGCATAGAAAATAATGTTAAAATAATTTTTTACTAGGATTCATGGTCTCGAAACTACTATTCCAACTAGGGTCTAAACTTTGCTGTTACAGGATCTCAGAAATTTTTTCACGAAATTTCAAATTTTTTCTTATGTACAGGGGTCACAAGCCCATGTAAGCAGACCCTGTAGCTCACACGACCAAGTGACATGCCCATGTCTTAGGCCGTGTGGGCATTCGATATTAGGTACACGGTCGTGTCCTAGCCCGTGTCTTTACCCCTGTAACTTTCTGACTTCTGCCACATAGCCTGCCATACGCTCGTGTGCTAGGCCGTGTGGTTAATTTAATTTTCACAAAATTAGGTGCAGGATTCACACGACTGAGACACACACCCGTGTTCTAGGCCATATGTCACACACGGTTGAGACATACGCCCGTATCTCTACCTTTGTGCTTAATTTTGTGCATTCTATTTCTAAATTTTAAGATGTAGGGGGCACACGGCCAAACCACATGCCCATGTGCCAGACAGTGTGTCACACACGCTCGTGTGTCTACCCATGTGAACAAAATAAGGCCATTTTCTAGCCTTATTTCTCACCTAAATTTTCCACCAACCTACACCAACACTTGCAAATCATATACCAACCAATTCAAGCATTATAATCAAGCCAACTTTATCATCTAGCATATTATATCATCATATGCATTCATGATTATAATCTTACCTTTTATAAACATACATGATTAACATAACTCATTTAAACATACTAAATACATATGTATTTATCATAAGTTAACCTTATAATATACCAAAACCAACTATCACTAGCCATTCCAATGCCTAGATTACAAACAACAATTTACAAGCCAACAATTTGCCAAGTTAACCTATACATGTCATTATACCAAAACAGGTTTACTATTTATACCAAAATGAGCTAGTGGATAGTGTGATGATACTCCGACCGATCTTCAACCTTTGCGAGCTTCTAAGCACTATAAAATAAAGAAAAGAAAACCTAATAAGCATTTAATGCTTAGTAAGTTCGTATAACATGAATTAAACTTACCAATCATATTCTTTTAAATAAGCATAACAATAACAGGCTTCCCATTTAATTGGAAATTTTTTTAAACACATGCACTCAAATAAGTAAGTTAATCACATAATCCACATGTACATCAAATAAACATGGATGAGCTCATCATGTTTCACACTTTCAGGTATTTTAGAAGCATTAAAGACATAATTATTTTAATTTCATAATTTCTCATGTCAAGAATTTTATTAGTTGAATTATTGAAATAATGATGGATACTCAGGTAGTACACACAAGGTGTACAAAACTGTAAACCATCAATTCATAATCAGGGGTACCCATTAGGGCACATAATCCAGAAGCACACTCTTCATATACTAGGGTGCTCAAATGAGCCATGTAAAAGGACACTTATTTGGGCTAAAAAGGAAACTCATAAGAGTTTTTAACCAAGGAGCTCATAGAGCTTTACAGGTAACTCTGAAGAGTTGTTATCAGGGAGCACCGAATAAGGTAACAAAGAGTTCAAGCAAGCCACGTCAGGAAGCTCATAAGAGTCTGTATTAGGACACTCACATAGAGCTGCATCTGTGTTTGCAATAAATGCTAGATCACAACCAATCGAATCATGTAACAAGACGCACACAAAGAGCAGCGGTAGTGTGCAACACATGTAGAATCACTACCGATCAAGATGCTCTCAAGAACTATATAACAGGATGCTCGAGAAGGCTTTTTAACAGGATGCTCGTCCAAGCTATAATATTCGCAACATATGCAAGACTATAATCAATACGGAAAAATACTATATTCATCGCATTTCATTATTTAAACAGAACTCATTATTTATCAAATAATTTCGAACATGTGATTATTTTCATACATTAATCATTTATACAATTCTCACTTATACAACATTCAATTGAAAAATACAAATATACATGATCAGGTTACACGAACTTACCTCAACACTCGTTTGTATACGAAAATCTACTAATCAGAACTTTTTGTTTTCCTTGATCCAATTTTGCATTTGGTCTTTTTGGATCTATATAAATGAATTTAATCATCAATTTATTACATTTCATGTTCAATTGAATTCAATTTATATCCTAGACAAAATTACCATTTTGCCCCTATACTTTTTATAAATGACAATTTCATCCCTAGGCTCAAAAATTGAAATTCATGCAATGTAATCCTTATTCCAAGCCTAACCGAAATTTTCATATAACATTTACAACACTTTTAATTCACAAAATTCAAAATTTTTCTATAACTTTTACATCTTTACAATTTAGTCTCTAAATCATCATTTCATCAAAATTCTCTTTGTAAAAGTTGTTTATCTATCAACAACCTTTCATTTTATACCATAAATTTCAAAATTTCACCATATTCATCCATGGAAAAATTTTAATACTTTGATAACTTTACAAATTAAATCCCAAAATAAATAGATTAAGCTATCCCGATCTCAAAAATATAAAACTTACTAAAAACAGAATAAGAAAACATACCTAATGAAGCTTGATTAGTTTCCTTTCTCTCTCCTAGGGTTTCTATAAAATTTTGGGGATGAAGATGACAATAATATGATGATATTTCTTTTTAATTATTTATCATCTTTTAATTTTTCTCATTTCCAATTTCATCCTTTTCTGTTTCTAATTTTCTATGGATGAGTCACCAAAAATATCTACTAGCTTTTCTTTAATGGTCTAATTACCATATAAGGGACCTCAAGTTTTAAATTCCATAGCTATTTGGTACTTATAGCTATTAGAACTCAACTTTTACATTTTATGCAATTTGGTCCTTTCTATAATTAAACACAATATCGGTAAAATTTTCTTATTAGAATTTTCATATAGCATTCTTATCATAATGTGAACCATGCAATAATATTAAAATAATTTTTCTTTTTAACTAAAATTTGTGGTCCTAAAACCACTGTTTCGATTTCACTAAAAACGGGTTGTTACATATGCCACAAGCAACACATTATACCAATTCTTAACCACTTCAAAAGCATTTACATTATACCAAAAACATCATTTTTAACAATCAACCTAAGTTACTAACCAATATGCCGCAACTGGCACCTCAATCAACAATTCAAAATCACTAAAACATCATTTATATAGATGGAACGACGGAAATGTGCAAATGTACACAATCGTAACAAGTAATAAAGTGACAAGTAAACGTCGAGTTATCGTACCCACAGGGACTGTGAAAAGAATTATTTATGTATGCTATTTAAAACACTTTGGTGAAGAAAAATATTTTGATTGAAGAGGCTGATTAAAAACTAAGATTTTAAACTAAGTAAACTAAAGAAATAAATCTCAAATGCACGATTTCAAAATATGATTTAATCAAGATGACATAATTGTGTTGATTTAATTACATTTCTTTAACTTAGAATTATTAAACTCATGCTTATGTTGTTATGAATAAATTCACAGCAACTCAGTAATTTGCTAACTAATTATGAACATATTCACCTACACAAATCCATTCATCTATTAACATATCCCTATGTTAATTCAAACGATTAAACATATTTTAATAAGCATATAAAAGACTATGTGAGGTAACAAGGTATTCTTACCTTGAAACAGTTTAATCACAATAATCTTGCAAGTTATGCAAGGCAAGTGTATCGCCATATACATTGCTAATTTAACCTTTAGCTACCTTAGAAGAATAAGTATGCACTAATTAAGTATTGTGTCTATTAATTACAATTTCAATCTGTTTAAATAATTAATTCATTAGCTACCTCACAATTGCAATGCAAGAATAACTTAGGCATGATTTTACTTAATCAAGCATTTTACCGAGGCTTATAACAGCATAAACACAATTTTAATAAATTAAGCAGATGAAATGCAATCAAACCAACACGAATTAAATTCAAGCTAAACTGATTAAATTAACCATTCCAACAACATAAATATTCATAGATATGTTCATCATAACAACAAAAAAAAAATAGGGAATGAGAATGAAATCTGGTGTTTTTCTGAGGCATTGACAAAGTTGCTCAGTTCTTCGTTCTTTGTTGTCCTCGCCGATCAAGGCTTCTATGAGCACTCAATTGCTGCTCCAAAATGGCTAAAGAATAACCCTTTTCCAAGGGGAGAAATCGGCACAAGAGGAAGGGACTTGAAATGGGGAAATGATAGGAGAAAGTGAGAGAGGAGAGAAGAGATGTGAATGAATTGAGGTGTGTTTCAAATGATCAGCTTAAGGGGGTTTATATAGCTGAAGAGGACTGCTAAAAATAGCTAAAATTATCAACCAAAGAGCCCTCCCTTGGCCGGCCACACATGTGGCAAGTTTGATGATTTCAACCATGCTAAATTAAGCTTCGGGCAAATCTAGAAAGCCACCATTTGTGGAGGGGTTTGAATGCTATTTGAACAAGTCTTCAAGGGCCTCTTTGCAAGATAAATAATCAGCCAATAAGTTTATTTCAGTCAGCACATGGGATGGTTTTGGGCTGTTCATTCCTTGGTTGGTTCGGTTCACTCGGTTTGGCTCAACTGGACCACTTTTCATAATTTATTAATAATAATTTATTAACCCAAATTAAATTGAATATAAATTAAAATTAATTATATTATGAATTAATTCACATAATTTTGGACCGTCTTAGGCTGAAAATTAATTCTCCTTGATACTTCAAATTGCTTCTCAGTTTTGTTCTTCTAGTAGTGTCTGCCGAGCCATTTTTCGCCCTTTGTGCAAATCTGCCGAAAATAACCCAAATTCATCAAAATTAATTATAAAATTAATTAAAATTAAACATGTTCATATTTTAAGTACCCTTTAATTATTTTATAAAAGTTAATTATTTTTCGACAGGAATTTTATCGAAACTGCATGAATTTAACTTAAAAAGGGCATGAAAAAGTGTGTAAATTTTCGTGTTTCCAATAGACCAACCCAATAAGCCATCAATGGTACCTTAATTAACAACTAGTTATGTAACAAAATGGCTATTTAATCAATATTAAATCTACTTAAATTCAACCTCATGTTATATGAACCAAGCTTACCAAATCATTTCAAACATAATTTAAGTATACCATCCATAATTTTTATAACCATATATCAACCAAAACCCATCATCTAGCATATTATTTCCTCAACCATTAAAACATTGATAGCAAGCTAATTTTGTGTGTCTGATGCACTTATTTTTTGTCAAATTTTGAATAGAATGCTACTAAACTTGAGGTTTCTTGTTTAAACTTTGTCAAGACTCAACTGGAATGCTAAAGTTCAAAAGCAAGCAAATTAGGCTAAATTGGAACAAAAAAAAAAAATTAAAGAGGACAAATTGAAAAGTTGTAAAATTGATGGCTGATAAAAATTAGATTTCTAATTTTTTCAAACTCTATAATTAGAAAAAAAAATCTTATTTTGGTTGGTTGATTAGGGGGAGTCATGCTAAAATTAACATATGAGAAATGTATAAGTACCTCGTAAATGTGGCACGGAAAGACAGACATGAAATTGAACTGAAAAAAGTTTTATTTTCCTTTTTTCATGCATCTGTAGCTTGACAAAAGCATTCTACCATTTATTTTTTTTCCTTTATTTTTTTGGTTTAATTGTTCTTTAAGTCCTTTCTCATTTTCACCTATCACCACTACATTTAAATTCATTCTCATGATTCAACTAAGTATGACTAATCTCATGCTTAACTAATTCTCGTTCAGCATTAGGTCAATTGACATTTTGACCGAAAATTGTGAGATATGAACCCACACTAAAACCTTACAACACAATATTCATTATGTCTCCAATATATGGGACAGTCACATTCGTCCTTAAAGTTAATCCAATTTTAGCTCAAACTGCACGTCGGGAAGGAGTTGTTTTGATGTACAGTTGGGAAAATAAGCGGGTCGTCTACCGTATTTGAGTTCCCGCGAACAAATTGGCATGTCCAATTGGAAAAAGCTAGTTGGGTTCCGTCAAGGGAGATAGTGATCGGATTTAAATGACCCACACGGTTGATGCTGTTAAATCGAGATCTTAAATCGTGAACGCGTGTGATGTGGTTAGATAATCGATAAGGGTTGGTTTGTAGGTCGTATCTGAACTAACTACATAAAGAGGAGCTGGTGATTGGGGCATTCTTGGTTGCTATAACCAACTTATCATTAAGAAGAAGAAAATTTACATTCAAGAATTGATTCGAGTTTAGAGTGTACCGAGGCTAAGGCTAATCCTTCACATATTAGATTTTCCAATTTAATTTAAATTGGTTAATTTTATTTTTGCAACTATCATTCTATTATCATTTTGTGACCACAAATCTAAAGTCAAAATATTTATTTTATTATTTCAATAAGGTCTACTGCATGATAGATTAATTATGTGAAAGTTTCGTAAAGAAATTTTACTGTTTGAATGCTTAATTTGATAAAAAAGGACTAAATCGTGTAAAATGAAAAAGTGTCATTCTATTAGCTAAAGGTGTTTAATAGCTATAGAATCTTAAAGTTAAGATCCTTAAGTGGTAAATAGACCATTAGTATGATAGTGGATGATAGTGGCATGGCATTTGGTGCAATTATTAAATGTTTTAAAGGTTAAATAAGTAAATTGATTATTAATGGTTAATTAAATTAAAACAAAGCCAATTTCTATCATCTTTTAGCATCTTCAATCGACTCTTATTGTGAAAAAAGGGTTAGAGATTCAGAAACTACAATCTTGGCATTTAGGTATGTATTTTGTCTGGTTTTTAATGATTTTTATGTTTTTGAGTCGTTGCTACATATTCTAACTAGCCTGTACCGTAAGTTTTGAAGTTGTTAAAGGATTATCATGTTGCCATTGTTTAATGCTTGAGTAATTTGATTATTTATGATATATTTGGAAGGTTTAATGTTAGATTAATAGTTTTTGTAAAGTGATTTTTTGACAAAAATGTCAAAAAGGGATTAAATTGAGAAAATGTAAAATTATGTAGGTTAAAGTGTGAATAAATTGAAAATATGGGCTACTAGTAACATGTAGTAAATTAGGCTAAGCATGGGTTTGTACTAAATTGCATGAATTTGCAATTTTATGTGATAAGGACTATATTGTGAAAATGTGAAAGTTTAGGAGCAAATGTGTAAAATAGCCTTAACGTGTGTTTTGGACTACATTGAATAAATAGTTGATTAAATAAGTTTATTTTGATAATATATAGATCAAGATAAGTCAAGATTGGGATTAGATCGGGGAAAAGGAAAAGTGGACGAGTAGTCGATAATTTCCATTCGAGCAACTCGAGGTAAGTTCGTAAAATTAGAATCACACTTTTAAATACTTTTAATTATTTGAAATAAATGTATATAATTGAGTAATTGATCTAGTTGAAATAAAAATGCCTTATTGATATAGTCTGATGGTTACCGAGCCCCGTTTGAACCGTTGGAATTTCGTAGGATACAAGTGACATGTCACTAGGGTTACCGTTTTGGTTGAGATCTGTATGTGTTACGGACTCACCACCGCTCTATGAGCTTACAGATATATAAACTCGTAAGAGCTTACTGTTTCCAGCTTGATAGAGCTTACTGTTCATCAGCTTAGAAGGAGCTTACCGATCATAGCTCGAAAGAGTGAATATGATGATGATTTGATGGATTACCGATGAATACACTTAGTGTGTATCACCCGTGTATCTATCGATATTCTAATATGTTCAACGGGCATAATTCTGTTAATGATTATATGGATGAATTCCTGGTTATATAAATGAATTGTCAATAATATGAATGAGAATGAATTGTTACATTTGTTATACATGTTACATGAAATTGGCATGATATAATACACTGATGTATGATATTGAGTTAAAGGTTGATTATATGTACTTATGAGACTAACATTTTGATGAATGCTTGTGTATAGGCATTTGGCAAGTGAATTTTATATACTTTGTTTAATTGTTTGATTATGTATAAATGGTAAGTTAAATTCTTAATTATACGGGTTTACTAAGTAATAAATCTTACTCTGTTTCTTTTCTGTGTTTTATAGAGGTTCGATAGCTCGCTCAATTCAGATAAGTCAGATTTACGCACCACACTATCCAGTTGCCGATTGGTACCTTTGGACTCATGATATTTGTAAATATGGCATGTATAAGCTAGTTATAAAGATGATAGTTATGGTTATTTGAGATAGTGACTTTGGTACATGATGTGGTATAAGTTAAAGCCATGTGATTTGGCTTAACTTGGTATAATGTTTTGGTTGTGTATAAGTATTGAAATATGGTATGTTTTGGAAAGTAGTAGATGGAATGGAAATATGCAAATGTTGTCTTGATATGTAGTAGGCATATGAATGGAAAATGTATGATATTAATTAGGTATTTGAATACTATGTCGAATTGGTATAAAATGTGTATGAATTGTTGTGGATTGGCTACCTAATGACTTATAAAATATGGTAATTTATGCTTTGCAGGTATGTAAAAATCAGGTGGCAAAATGGCTTTACAAATAGCCTATTTTTGTCCACACAGGCAGAGACACAGGCATGTTCTCAGCCAAGTGTGACACACGATCAAGTTACACGGCCGTGTGTCCTCTGGTGTTGAAATTAAAATGAAGTCAGTATACTCTACATGGTCTCACACACAGGCGTGTGACTAGCCGTGTAGTACAAGTCAGTATATTCCCTATTTGGCACATGATCTAGCACACGGGCGTATGAGTTGGCCATGTTGCATAAGTCAGTATACCCTACGGTTTGGCATAGCCTAGCACACAGCCTGGCACATGGGTGTGTGTGGCAGCTTTGAAGGGCCCATGGGCTAGACACAGGGGCGTGTGGTTGGCTGTGTAACCCAAGTCAGTATGTACCCCCTATTTTCACACGGTCGGTGACACGGGCGTGTCTGATGGCCATCTGAGACACACGTCTTGGTCATGAGGGCGTGTGTCCTTTGTTTTAAGAAAAAAATTTCAAAGTTTCGTGAAAGTTTTATAAGTTATCAGTTTAGTCCTGAACCGCTCCTAAAGCATGTTTAAGGCCTCGTAGGCTATTATAAGGGACAAATTGATTGGGATTGAATAATGATTGTATGAATTGATCAAATGTATGAGAAAAGTACGGTTATATGTGTTATAAGTCTGGTAATGCTCCTTAACCATATTTCGACATTAAATACGGGTGAAAGGTGTTACATATTTCATTTTATTTTATATATATATTTTATCAACTAAAATTCCCCTTTATTTTTTTTCAACTTTGCACATACAGCTCGTGGGCACAACAACTGCCTAGACTCAGAAATTTGGTTACGTAAACAAGAAAATTAGGAATCCCAATCCCTATGGGACTGACCCTACTACTCTATGCTATTGTTTAATTCAATTAGAGCATAGAAAATTATATTTGATGATTTTGACGCCTATCAAATTTTGATGTCGTTAGCGGGGATTAGAAATAATTCTACTTTTTCATTTTTTGCAAGTCAGAACTTGGGACCTTAGAGTTTGAACCAGAAATTGATAAATTAGCTCGAACACTACAAAAAGAAGTTATTTGATGTGGAAAACAACTGCAAGTGAGAGAGGTCAAATACGAAACACTGTGAATCAGAAGAAATGGCAAATCAATCTATTTTATAGCTCGCCGTAGCACCGGATGAGTAGTAGCTATGCATAACTTATCCGATAAGAGGAACACCATTTGAATTAAAATCGGGCTTAATTCATTTATTGCTCACTTTCCACGGTTTGCAAAACAAGAACCCCCCACTCATCTTAAGGAGTTTCACATAGTTTGCTTAGGCATGAAACCATAGGGAATAACCAATGATCAAATTAAACTTCGAGCTTTTCCTTTTTTATTGGCGAACTCTGCTAGAGAATGACTATTTTATTTAGCTCTAAGATTTATTAATACATGCTTTAACATGTCTTATTTGTTTCTTGGCAAGTTCTTTCCAGCAGCTCAGGCAATTGAGTTAGGGAGAGATATTGTCTGGATACGAGAAAAGGAGATCGAATCACTTTATACTACTAGGAAAGATACAAGAAGTTGTGTGCAAGATGCTCACAACATGGCCTAACTGAAGAATCACTTCTTCAATATTTCTATGAGGGCTTACACCCTATGGAACTAAAGATTATTGATGCCACCAGTGGAGGAGCACTTGTTAACATGACTCCTCAAAGAGCAAAGGGAATTAATTTCAACCATGGGTGCGAATTCCCAAAAATTTCGACCAACTCTAAAACCTACAAGATGGGTTCATGGGTTAAGTACTCGATCCTTAGAAGATAAAATTGATAAACTCACTAATGTAGTTCAAAATTTACTTATAGGAAAAATAAATCCAGCTCAATTATACGGGATATGTGCCATGCCCGATTATCCAACAGATTCGTGTCCAATTTTACACGATTATACAACAACAAAAGTAGATGTCATTAGGAACTTTCTAGGGTCACCTCAAAGGCATTATGATCCACATTCGAACACTTATAATGCAGGATTGAGGGATCACCCAAATTTGAGCTATAGATCGAACCCTCAGTACAATCAACCATTTTAGCCAAGGCTACCTCTGCCTCAATAGTTTCAACCCTCGAAGTCATCTCTTGAAACCATAGTGGAAAGGTTAGTTGCTAGCACTGAAAACTTCCAATAGAAGATGAAAATGCACTTACAAGAACTAGATAAGTAAATGAGTAAGCTTACGCTTACGGTCAGCCCATTGGAGTCCAAAAGGAAGTTTTCATCTCAAACAGATTTGAATTCATGAAAAAAAGCAAGTGCCATGACCTTAAAATGTGGAACGATTTTGGAGCCAACACCTAGCATGATTCGTGGTCACAACACTGAATTGGAAGAATAGAAACTTGAACCAACAATTCCAACAGAGTCAACACAGCAAAAACCATTCGTGGTACTATAATGCTAGGCTTTTTGCAATTGTACATAGTCATTATCAAGTAATAAGTAAGTATAAGAGTTATTGTCTACATGGGGACTGTATATGTTAATCAATATTTTGAAAAATTAATGTTTTATAATTTGGTGAGAAAACAAAATAATTTTGAGTGTTTGATGTAAAAATAAATAACTAGATGTAAAATTATGCTACATGCAAATTAACTTAAGTGTGATGACTAATTAAAATGGAAGAGGTGGATTTAATAGGAAATTCGCAAGATTTAACAATAATAAAATGAATAGCCTAGAATAATTACAAAAATTGACTTGATTCATTTTTCATCTTACTCACAATGTTCCAGAAAATATTCGATGACAACTCGATCTTTCATTAACTTTTTAAAACTAGTGTTATGTCCTTTCAGAATCTTTTACTTAGAAAAACATGCATACTACCATAATCTTATTTAACTAAAGGTTTCTTAGGGTTTATGTGAAGTAACATGGATAGATTAGGATTGAAACAATTTAATAACACAGATCTAAAAGTTATGTAAGGTAATAGAGTTCTCTCATGTTATTACAAACCTTTAGTTTAATCAAGCTAGGATCTAAATTAAGCATGCACCTTTCAATTATTACGTCCATTAATCGTCATCTGGCCATATTGATCAATTAATTCTAATGCATTCAATCAAATTTTAGTGAATGGAATACATACATGACTTTAATTGAAAGCATGATCGATTGAGGCACAGAACATCATGAACATAAATCAAATGAACTTCATCAAATTAATGTAATCCTTCTTGCTAAACAAAATTAAACTATCATTGTTAGTGCAAAAAAAAAAAGAAAATTGCGAACATGATGAACAACAATAAAGATTAAGGAAGAAGAAATAATAAAATAATTTTAGCAATCCTTTGAAAATTGATCGTAGTGGCTTTTTATGATCCTCGTAATTACTCCTTCACGAGATGCTTCTCAATATGGCCAGACAAGAGAGAATTTTCTCAAGGAATTGCAATCTAAATGGGGGGGGGGAATGGATGGGTTATGCGTAAGAGGGGAAGGAAATATGCGTGTGAGGGTTTGCAAGATTATTAAATGATGAGGGATAAGGGATGTAAAGGATGGTCTTTATAGTAGAGGGATGGCGAAGTGGTTTACTAAAAATAGTTTGAATATCCCTGAAGTTTCTCTTACTCTTGGCCAACCATGAATTGTTGAAAGGAGAAGTTGTTGGTTGCTTGATTCATGCTTACTTTCATACAATGAATAAAGCAAGGAGGTGGAGGGTTTCATGGGTGATTGTTAAGAGCTGATTTTTAATTGTTTTACAAGTGTAATGACATCTGAATAAATCTCCCAAAATCTTATTTTGGGTTGTTCATAAGCCCTTGCTGAATTGGGCTTTTTTCCCCCTTACTTGGACAGTTTTGTGACCTAATTACTTGTCAAACTTGTAACACCTCTAACCCGTATCCATCACCAAAATAGGGTTACGGAGCATTATCGAACTTATTTCATAAATGAACATACATTTCTCATACATTTTTCCAATCCAAATAAAAATCATTCTCAATCAATCATATAGTCCCTAATACGAGCCTACGAGGCCCAAATCATGCATTAGAAGTGGTTCGGGACTAAACTAATAACTCAGGATATTTTTGGAAAACTTAGAAAATTTTTCAAAATAGAGGGGATACACGCCTGTATGGCCTGGCCGTGTGTCTCACACGACCAAAGACACGCCCGTGCCACAGGCCGTGTGGACAATCGAAATGGGATTACATGGTCACGTCCCAGCTCGTGCCCGACCCCGTGTAACTTTCTAATTTGGGTCACACGGCCAACCATACGCTCGTTTGACCAGGTCGTGTGCCCTTTGAAATGGCCTTACATGCCCATTTGCTAGGCCATGTGCTAGGTCATGCCAAAATTGTAGGTATACTAACTTATGCCACACGGCCAAGTCACACACCCGTGAGTTGGGCCGTGTGGAGCATCCTAACTTGTTGTAACATCCCTAACCCATATCCGTAGCCGGACTAGAGTTAAAGGCGTTATAGGAAAAATTAGAACATTTTACTAACATTTCATATACATCATCCACAATCATAATCAATCATTACCATAGAGTCCCTTATATAGGTCATCGAGACCTAAAGCATGCATTAGAAAGGGGTAGGGACTATATCGAGCTCGTACAAAATTTTTCAAAACTTAAATATTTTTCAAAGTTGTACAGGTCATAAGCCCATGTGAATAAGCCGTGTGCCTCACATGGCTTTAGACACGTCCATGTGCCAAGCCGTTTGAAAATTAGGGAGGCTACTGACTTGAGTCACACAGCCAGTCACACGCCCGTGTGTCTAGCCCGTGGTCGAAACTAACTTGGCTACACGGCCTAGCACACGCTCATGTGTGCAACTGTGTGGTCTGCGCAAGCTCATTTTAAAATGGCCCTCGAGCAACATGGCTGAGACACATGCCCGTGTCTCTGCCTGTGTGGGCAAAAATGGGCCATTTACAGGGCCACTTTGCCACCCTTTTAAGGGTCCTCTCTACAAGCATCAAAATCACAACATTTTATACCAAATTCTTAACCATTTCACAACCAAATCATACACCATTCATGCCAATACATCATCAACAAATTCCATTCTCAATTCACCAACCAAATCATACAAGTCTAAACCAAAATCATACCAAAGCATATGTTTCAATACTTCAATTTACATCATTCAATTTCATGACTAAAACTTATCACTTTCTCAAATAAACGTATACCAATTCTTACCAAAATGACCAAATTTTGTAGCCATTCAAAACACATCATATTGTTCATATTGCATCACATATTTCATACTAAGAACTCATTCATATACACAACCATAATCAAGCCAAATCACATGGCTAGATATAAACATCATAGAACATAATCAAAGTACTTCTGGCCTATACATGCTGATACGTGATATTTGCGATAGGTTTTAAAGATTTATGAATGAATCATTCTTGAGACTAACTTATTATCATTTTAAGGCAAGTGTACTTATCGAATAGTAGTATAGTTCAGCAAGACCGGATTGTCGAACACAAAGGAACCACGAGTACTAGTATTTACTTCCTTTTTATTATCTAGCCTAAAAATTAAGAGGTTTGGTTATCTAAACTAATTACTAAACTAAGAATGCACAGAAAGAAAATTTGGGAAAATACATTTTAGAGAATTTGATTGATTAAGACAATACCTAAGGAAAAATCCACCTAGACTTCACTTATTATTTAACTCTAAATCAGACAATTTATTCATTTGACTTGATCCGTAGAAATCCCTAAGTTATATTATTATCTCTATCGAGACTAATAACGTCTAACCCTAGGTTGAATAATTGAAATCTCTTTCTAATTAACACCCTAGAATTGCATTAATTCGATCTATGGATTCCCTTATTAGGTTTCACCCTAATCTGGAAAAATCTTGTCACCCTATCTCTAGGCGTGCAATCAACTCCACTTAATTATGACAATTTTACTCTTAGACAGGGTCTATTCCTCCTCTGAATAAGAGCATTAACTTGAATCAATATCCTGGAATATTAAAACAAGAATTAAGAACACAGAATTAAGAACAAGTCAAATATTTATCATACAATTCAGATAATAATAACAAGATCTGTCTTAGGTTTCATTCTCCTTTGGTATTTAGGGGGTTAGTTCATACTTATGAAAGAAAACATCTCAAAAGCATAAATATAACAAAACATAAGAAAACCCAAAACTCCTGAAGGAACATGAAAGGAGATCTTCAGTCTTGCTGATGAATTCGGCTTCTGAGATGGATCAATCGGCTTTCCTTGAGTAATTCCTTTCTTCCTACCCTACGTTCCCCTTTCTCCTCCTCCTCTAGGGTGTTTTTATAGGCTTTAGGATGCTTAGAAGCCATCAAAAGTTTCCTTTTCTAAATTGGACTAAACTTGGGCTCTGTAGGGACATGCCCGTGTGCGATTACTTAAGGTCGTGGTCAAGGCTGTTAAATGGGCACGGGCATGTGATCTACCCATGTAAGTCGTGCTTCAATCTTACCAATTTGACACAGTCGTGTAGTCAACCCGTGTGAAGAGCTTCAGGCTGTGCTAGAGCCTGTTGAACCTACACGGGCGTGTGGTCTACCCGTGTGGTGAACTCTAGGCTGTGCTGATTTCCTATGTTGGCCCGTTTTCTCTATTTTTGGCCCGTTTCTCTGTCCTTTTACTCTCTTATGCTCACCTAAGTATAAAACATGAAATTAAAGGATTAGGAGCATTGAATTCCCGAAATTTAAAGAGAAATCATCCATAAAATGTGTTAAGCATGAGGTAAAAATATGTATAAATTACAGTTTATCAAATACCCCCACACTTAAGCATATGCTTGTCCTCAAACAAAATCCTCAACTCACAATCAAAATAAATTCATCTTAATTTATAATCCCTATCAATAATATCTCAAAATAATTAATAAGTATTTGTACATTGAAAATTCAACTAAAAGTACATCACAGTTTCAAACGTTCCAAGTTGAGCCATCACAGTTTCAAACGTTCCATGTTGAGCATTTTATCACGAAAACATGGGTGTCTCCCTTCATTTAAGTGATTACCTTTGATCAAAATATCATAGAGTTTAACATCCTCACTAAATATTCACTCAAATCACTCAAGATGTTTAAGGACATCAATTTAAAGCACTCATTAGTTAATATGAAAAGTTATTACCATAAGCTTGCTTGAAAATCAAACCTCCACCACTATATATTGAGCTAATACATCAATCAAAAAGGTCTTTTAGAGGGTTGTAATATGGCTTTGGTTAGGGGGTGTGGTCATAAATTGAAAGAAAAGGTTAGAATCGAGATTGAATTAAGAAATTACCTAGCTAGAAAAATAACTAGTCATCAATTGAATACAAGTGAGCTTCTTCTCAGATTATGGATTTAACACTCAAGCTCAAAAACAACGAATTACTACTAATATGTATTGAAGTATTTCTTTTAAGAACAAGTCAAATACATAGAGAAACAAAACATAGCTAAGAAATTAGTTCAAATCAAATATCGACAAAAATAGAGAGTGAAATTAATTTAGGGGATTTCAACAATAAAGAGTTATGGGTTAATATTAAGGGTAAATCAATAAATAGGTTGTTAGGCTCAAGGGGGTTCACTAAGGGTTAATTGTGAAGGTAGGCTTTTATGGAGTGAGTGGGTTGAACCTAAGTGCCTTTATCATATTGACATATCAAATCAAATGGTGTGGTCTTGACATGCATAATCAAGCAAGTTCTAGAATAACAATTCAATACTGACGCACTCAAAGAACAATAAAAGTTAGCATGAAAGGAATAATATATGCTCTAAAGGCTCAAAATCTCACAAAAATTATGGCTTTTTGATGTTTAAACCAATTAATTTCAACTCAAGATAATACCTAAACTTGGGAAAAACAACCTATAAAATTTTAAATTCAAAAATCAACTTATCATGCTTAGTTCTCTAATGTCTTAAAGTTTAAACAATCAATGCATGAATTCCTATGTTTTAGTTGAAGACATATTAATAAAAATCTTAAATTAATCAAAATTCATTCTAATAATGATATGAGAAGATCATATGAGAATAAGACAGAAATCAGGGATTTTTCTGATAAAGAAATAAATAACCCCCCCACACTTAGGATGTACATTGTCCTCAATGTACAAAGATAGATATACTGAAAAATGTAAATATAAGATCATAAGATGGGGAGAGAAATGAAACTTTCTGAGTTATGAATGGATTCCTTGAATTGGCGTCATGAAAAGTAATCGACTAAGGTACTAATGATGGTGGAGGAGGATACTCCGGTGGTGGTAGAGGTTGGGCTCCACAAGTGCTGGGCCAAAAGAATATTATATCTCATGGTAGCTATGGTCATGGTCGAGTAGGGCATGGCAGTTGTGGAGAACCTTTCCCAGTGGAGTTTCAAGTTCCTAAGTAATAGTGAGCTGTGGAGCTCTTTATAACTATGATAGAATCAGGAACTTTTTAGGAAATATATAAAGAAGAATAATTGCTCGTAATGAAATAGCCGAAATTAAAAATTGTAAAATAATAATTATAAAACCTAATAAAAATAAGCTTAAAGAAGAATAAAAAGTAGTCTTAAAATAGAATAAAAGTAAAAACATAAAATAATAAATAAAAGTTTTAAAACATCTTCATCGCTAGATGGTTCGCGAGGTGGTGGTGGCGATGAGAATTGGAAGTGTTGACAAATCTACTGTAAAGTAGCATCAATGTTATCGAAGCACTGAAAACACTACTGCTTGAATCGAGTAATGCGCTCAGATATGTCATCGTATGAAGCCGCCGCATGAACTGGACGAGTGGGGGGTGGTGGCTGAGATGGTGGGTCCTCATGACGTGGAGAGACATCATCAGTAATGTCCTCTAGATCTTCCTACTCGGTCGATTGGACGAGACGGTACTGAGGAGGGTAGGTGCCACGTTGTTTCTTGATCATCTTCATACTTAGCATGCTCGAGATGCCCTATGGGGACATCTGGCCGATGAGAGTGAGGGAGGATGATTGTGCTGTTGTGTTGGGGAGACTAAAGTGCCGAGCCAGTCGAGTCACATAGGGCCTGATAGAGATGACCCCTCTCCTATGTCGCTCCGTCTGATGGTGGATGTGAGGGCGATAAAGTAGGCAAGGTCGAGGATGTGGCCGTTCACCATGCTCCATAAGAAATAGGCTTCGTGGGTGGTGACGACGCTGGTGCTCTCTCGTGTCCCTGTCAGAGTGTGAGACAAGATGGCGTGTAAATACCTCAAGGATAGAGGGAAAGCTGATGCCTTGGAGTGGCTAGGATCGTAGGTGGCCGAGGCAGGGACGAGGTCCCTTCAGCATTTTGAGGGCGAGTAGTGGATGTGGCGGTGGAGGGTGTCGAGTTCATTGCCGTCCATGAACTCCTCCTTGTACAGCCCTAGTGCAATCCTGAACTCGGGTACACTCAACTGGTGTACTAGACCACCAAGGCGGAACTGGACCGTTCCAGGATCGTCAAAGTTGGTCATGACGGTCTGAATATGGAACGTCGAGCAGAGTTCCAATGTGAACCCGAGATACGTTTGCTCGATAATTTCAAAGAAGAGCCCCCACGGGTCAGTCATCAGGAGGGCTCGGACCGCGTCAGCCAATTGAATCTGTTCAAGTACGGCCAGTCAATGCAGCAGCCCACACCTAGGGGTCGGGCCCATAATATATGACATAATTCCTCCTAGGGTCCCAAGGAAACCTGGAGGAAGGGGTGCCTAAACTCCGCGGTAGGACCTGAGGATGACATTGCTCCTTTTCTCTTCTTCGAGGCGGGAACAGCAGTCTTCTTACCACGTGAGGACGACATTGTACCTACATTGAAAAATCGAAGTTCAACCAATATACCCCAAGAATAGTATGGAAAATCAAGACTAAATATGAATATTTCATGAGATTTACGTACTAGATGATACAAACTAAAACAATTAAATATATCAAGTTATAGCACTATAGGAATAATGTAACGGGAATATGAATGAATGCATGTGGGTAAGCATAAATTTCATGGAAACAAAGAAAAATGAAAAAGTACAGCATATTGTAGTAACTAAAATGACAAAATTTTTATAAAACAAACATCAGTATTTTAATATTCTAACTATGAATATTCATTCAAAATAGTTCAATAGAACAGAGAAATCATGAAATAAGCAACATATTTAAAGAAAATAGAGAGAAAAGAGTAAACAAACGCAAAAGGAAGGAGCTTGTGGCATTGGAATCGATGTTGTAGGCGACGCACGGGCGTGGGAGGTAGGGTATGTGAAGTTCTAGAGGCTAGGGTTAGGGATTTTTTGGGAGGGAGACAATGAATAGTGAGGGGTTTATATAGATTTTGGAGCACACGCCCGTGTGGCCTAATTTTTAACTGTGTGTTTCACGAATTTTGAATTTGGGCGCGCCTGACATTCGGCCCATGCCCGTGTTCTTTAGGAGTGTTGGTGCACACGACCGTGTTGCACGACCGTGTCCTACTTCGTTCACTTCTCCCATGCCCATGTATGAAGTTCCATGCCCATGTTAATTTGACAAGTTCACCCACGTGTGCTGGGCACGGGCATGTTGCATACCCGTGCTAATTTGACAGGTTCACCCACGGCCATGTCACACGGCCATGGCGACATATTGCTTCCCGTGTTGGGGAAACAATTTTGCCCTATTTTCACACGGCCTAATGCACGCCCGTGTGCCTGGCCGTGTGGTCTTTAGAAAGCCTGCGTTCCATGATTCGGTTAGTATGTTAGATGTTAAAAGCTAAAATTTCAAGAAATTAATACTGCTAATGCTCGGGTTGCCTCCCCAGAAGCACTTATTTATAGTCTAAGCTCGACTTACCTCTCTTCTGCATGGTCAAGGTGGGGCAAGGAGTTTACACTCCTCATCCCTACTATGAACTTTATCAACATAAGGTTTAAGACAAGTATTGTTTACCTTAAATGTGCTGAATTTGGGATGAATTACCTCGACTGTACCATATGGGAAAATACTGAGTATCGTAAGAAGAATTTCTTCATTAGGTTCAGAAGTAGCAATGTGAGGATCTGCTGCATCTAGTAGTACTTTTCTCCAACCTTAAGTTTGATTTGGTGAGGTATTGAGCTCGTTCTAGCTCAGTTTTGGTTTATCAGGTGTTCTCGATTTTGTGTTCACCATTCATCTAGCTCCTCGATTTGTAGCCTTCATTCTTCATAGATAGGTCCTTTGTTTTTGTTTGAACACGGCTCATATGCATTCTTCATAATTGTTTCTTGCACAGAGGGTCTCACCACATGATCAGTACTAGTAGAATGATTTATACAACCACCTTCAATTTTTGATGTGTTACTTGAATTACGAGCTTGAAGGGTGATTGTTTTGTCTCCCACACGAAGTGTGAGTTCACGTGTACCAACATCAATAATGGTTATAGCAGTCACCAAAACGGGTCGTTCTAAAATTAAAGGTGCGTTACTATCCTCTTCCATGTTTAGAACAACAAAGTGTACTGGTATATAAATTTATCGATCTTAACAAGAACACCTTCAATGATACCCCTAGGAAATCTAATGGTTTTATCAGCCAATTGAATGCTCATCCTAGTCTGTTTGGGTTTCCTAAGACCTAGCTGTTTAAACATTTTATAAGGCATAACATTGATGCTTGCCCCTAAGTCAGCCAATGTATTATGAACATCTAAACTACCAATTAAATAAGGAATCGTAAAACTTCCTGGATCTTTCAATTTGTTGGGTAGCTTATTCTGTAGAATGGCTGAGCAAACTATATTCAAATCCACACACAACGCCTCATCCAACCTTCGTTTATTTGTTAAAAGCTCCTTTAAGAATTTGACTGCGTTTGGCATCTGCAAAAGAGCTTCAATAAACGATAAGTTAATATGTAACTTTTTTAATAATTTAAGAAATTTACAGAATTGTTCTTCTGTACGGTCTTTCCTTATCGCGTTTGGGTATGGCACACGGGGTTTTTATTCTTTACTTACTGGTTTCTGGTCATTGTGGTCCACGTCACCCTTACCTTTACTTACCACAGTTTTTTGCCTCGGTTCTGGTTCAGGTGCAACTAACCCTTCCTCATCTTGAATGGTAATTGCATTGATTTGCTCCATTAGGTTAGATTCTGTGTTACTTGGAAAACTACCTTGTAGTCGTTCAGATATCAGTTTGGCGAGTTGGCCTATCTGAGTTTTGAGCCCTTGGATTGACGCTTGTTAATTCTTAAGGGCTGTCTCGGTATTCTGGAAATGAGTTTTTGACACCGAGATGAATTTTGTCAACATCTCCTCAAGGTTCAGCTTCTTTTCCTGCTGGTAAGGTGGTTATTGAAAACCTGGAAGATGTTGTGGCCTTTGATTTCATTGACCACTCCACAATAAATTGGGATGGTTCCTCCAACCTGCATTATAAATGTTACTAAAAGGATTATTTTGAGATCGAGGATTATTACCCATATAATTTAACTGCTTGTTCTCCATGTTGTGGCCATAGGGTAGGTATTCTGGATTGTTTGATCCACCTCCACTTGCTTCGCACTGCATTACTGGGTGAACTTGTAAAGAACTAAAAAAACCGTCAATTTTTCTATTCAAAAGTTCTACCTGATTAGAGAGCATGGTGACCGAATCGACGTTAAAAATGCCAGCTATTTTCATTGGCTTTGTCCTCATGACATGCCACTGATAGTTATTCAGTGACATCTCTTCTATAAATTCATAAGCATCTTCAGGTGTCTTATTATTGATAGTTCCACCAGCGGCTGCGTCGATCATCTGTCAAGTCGAAGGGTTAAGGCCATTGTGAAATGTTTGGACCTGTAGCCAGAGTGGTAACCCATGGTGAGGGCATCTATAACACCTCAAACCCGGCCTGGAAGTTTGGCTCGAATCTGGCGTGTCACATTAAAGTTTTTAAGAAAACCCATTCCTCTTTCAATATCCTTCTTAGTATTTTAAAAGATAGCGTTTGCTAAGTTAATAAAGTGAATGGAAGTCAGGCACCGGTAGGTATCCAAAAGAGGAGGTGAGCCATGAAGTCGCTTAAGTACCAAGCTCTTGATTGGATCCAATCCTAGACATGCCCACAACCATTGCCACACTTTGGTGCGAGGTTAGGTTTTGAGAAAACGAGTTGGAATTCATTTAAGTAGATATTTTTGATAAACCGATTAATTGTATCGTTATGTTATTTTGAAAACAATTATCATTTTGGAAACGCGCCTAAGTCTAACCCATTTTGGATTATTATCAAGAAAATATAGGGTATAAAATAAAATAATCCCGTAAAAATAATTAAAATGGCCTTATTACAACCCAAAACCAAATAATAATATTAATTAAGATAAAACTTATAAAAAAATAAACCGGTTACTTATTGCAATTAAAAAAAATAGAAACAGTAGTATGGCCATCTCCGAGTCCCTCGCAGCTCCAAACCATCTAAGCTTAGGGATTACCTGCACAGTTAGAAATGGGGTGAGTTTACGAAAACTCAGTGTGTAATCCCCAACAACAAACAAACAGTGAATAACACAGTGTCAGTACAACCTGGGCCAAAGCCCTATTCAGTAACAGTACAGTTTGGGCCTTAGCCCTTAAACAGTAGCAATATGGGCCTAAGCCCTAATTCAGTCTCGACATATACTGGGACGAAGCCTTTTCATAAATCATATCACTGGATGAAGCCTTTACTGTAAGTGGTATGGCCCATAGGCCCATTTCAATATCACATGTAATATCAATGAATGTATGCAAGCCCATTTGAGGAGACTACTCAAGCCACCATCCGCTACTCTCCACCCATACCAACCAACACACCATGTGGGGAATAACTCAACCCACCCAACCAAACTCTCCACTGGAAGCATAGCTGCTTTATCATATAACTGGAGGCCTAGCCTTTTTAATAACTGGGCAAAGCCCTTTTGATAAACTAGGCAAAGCCCTTTTAGAACCGGGCATAGCCCTTTTAGCACTTCCTCTATTCATAAAACCCAACCCATGCAACATGTCATGTATGCAGAATGTCATGCCTATATTTGAACCAAACAATCACAGTCAAGTCATTCATATCACCAACATATATTCACAATCAAATCCATCAACCACACAAATCCAAGTCACCACTTGCCCACAAGGGCAAAACAAATCATTTTCATATTATAAGGGTAATTTCATAATTTTACCAAATATCGTGGTTTTCCATTTTCATTAACAATTATCAATATTTCCGAGTGTTTAAACAATAATCTTTAACCCACTTTATCAAATTCAGGCTTTTGGGCCCAAAACCCCTATGGGCCCTACGAATGCTGATTTAGCCCACTAAGCCTACTTAATCCAAATTTTACAACAGTACTAACCGTGTTAACATGCAACTTTTCCAGATTCCATTTTCTATCAATTTTACCCAAATGGGCTCGAAAGCCCATTGGGCCTGATTCTAGCCCATTGAGGCCCAACTTACCATCGTGCACAAAATTACGCTCTTACCTGCTCCATCGATCCAAACACCGATCATATCGTATCTATCGCATCTTTAAGCAAAGGCAAAATCACAAGTTCCTGAAATGCCAAAATTTTAGCATTTCGCTTTTCGCGAATATTAATCTAAGCTATCATGAGGTTATTACACACCGTTATGGGTTGAAGTTGAAATGTTTCCAAAATCAATCACCTACGATAACCACCACCTATCACTCAAACTTAACTAATCCAATATCAATATATGTAAATCCTAACCACATCAGTCATACGGAACATAAGGGCATATTCGTCATTTTACCATACAGGGGTATTACGGTCACTTTACCTTACGGGGGCTTTACGGTCTTTTTACTTATTAGGGGTATTTTAGTCATTACATCCTACAAGGGTGTTTTGGTAATCTACAAACCAAGGGTATTTTAGTAATTTTGTAAACCAATGGTATTTCTATAATATTTAGAAAGTCAAGGGTATTTCTGTAATTTTTTAATCAGGGGTATTTTGGTAATTTTACAAATTGAGGGTATTTTGGTAATTCTACCCTATAGGGGTATTTCAGTAATTTCACAATCGAGGGTAAAACGGTAATTTTGTAAATCGAGGGTAAAACAAAGAATTCAGAAATCAAGGGTAAAACAAGAATTTATAAATCGAGGGTACTTTGGTAATTTTACAAGTCGAGGCATTTCAGAATTGGTAAACTAAAGTATTCTAAACAGGATAACAATACGAATGGCCCTAAAGTTCGCTTCTCTACCAAATGGGCCCACACGCTCGTGTAGCCCTTTTAGCCCAAATCTAGCCACAAATATGAGATTCACCTAGCCTAGTCCAATATTTACTACACAATCAAACAACTTATCCAATTGGGCTCGTAGGCCCATTGGGCCCACATGGCTCCTTTCGGCCCATCGCCGCCTGAAGTAGCCATCTTACAACTAGAGTAGTGAGAAATACACACCTGATAGGAGATTAGAGTTAATCCACGCTCTGAGCACTCTTAGCCGACGCCCAACCCAAACGAGCACACCATACAGCGAAAGGGATTAGCCAAGAAATGCACCTTTACTCTCCTCATCGTTCTCTCTATTTAAAGCCAGCTTCGCATCCACTCTTATGTTAGCTTCTCGATGTGGGATCCTTCCAACATCAGAGTTTAAATTCAACACCAACTCTTGCCGCCCCCTGTTAGCAAAATAAATGCTCTTTGATTGCCATGAGTTTCGAACCCTGTACCTCCTTGCCAACTCTATGACGCCACCTTGCCACTTCACCACAAGCTCTTTTTGTGTCATATTTTATCCCCAATTAATTATAAGGTCTAAAGGCCAAAGTCCAGGTTCCCCTAAAAAAAATAGAATAAATTGCAAGAGCCAATGCTTGAACTCAGGCTCCCACACAACTTTAATTACGCCACTTCCACTAGACCACATTGCTCCTTGTGTCATTTATTTAACACAATAATTGAAAAGGCCCTCATCCAAGCATCTAGGTTTCTTTCACTTAATACCAAAATTTTTGCTAAAGCCCAAGTTTGAACCCAAGATTTCTCCAACACTTCTCAAAGCCATTAACCACTAAAGCAAACATTTAATTGTTTCATTTCATTGCACAATTAAATACCTATATACAACCTCCTTACGGACCCCCACTCAAGGCCCAATACTTTTAGGCCCAAATTCGGGGTGTTACAATTCTACCCCCTTAAAGAAATTTCGTCCTCGAAATTTTCCACTCTCAGACTACACCACCACACTTCCGCTGCGCACTCTGATACTAATAATACTAACATACACCCAAAAATTTGTCCATCGGAGCGGATAGATTTCACATGCAACCAATTTCTACATTTCCAGAACACACAACAAATAAATACTAAATCTAAATTCAAGCGTTACAGTTTACTCTAACTAGAGAGTTCCAGTATAGTGCTAATATCTATAGTGGTTTCTCAATATAGCATTTCAATCTATAACAGTAAACAGAGTTAGAGAACTTACAGATTTGGTGCCGGAGACTCGGTGTACCACACTTTCAGTAACATCTTTTTAGAAACAAGTCAAGTTTCCTTGATAAATTTCAAAACAAAATTTTAGAAAAACCCTTTTCAAACCCCAATTTCAAAAAAAGAAAGAAAAAAAATAACAATAATTTTCTGCAACCCATACCACAGCTGAGTTTTGTAATCTGGCTCTGATACCACTAAATGTAACACCCCAAACCCGGCCTGGAAGTTTGGCTCGAATATGGCGTGTCACATTGAAGTTTTTAAGAAAACCCATGCCTCTTTCAACGTCCTTCATAGTGTTTTAAAAGATAGCCTTCGCTAAGTTAATAAAGTGAATGGAAGCTGTGTACCAGGTAGGTATCCGAAATAGAGTAGGTGAGCCATGAAGGCTGCTTAAGTACCAAGCTCTTGATTGGATCCAATCCTAGACATGCCCACAACCATTGCTACACTCTGGTGCGAGGTTAGGTTTTGAGAAAAACGAGTTGGAATTCATTTAAGTAGATATTTTTGATAAACCGGTTAATTGTATCGTTGCGTTATTTTGAAAACAATTATCATTTTGGAAACGCGTCCTAAGTCTAACCTATTTTGGATTGTTATCAGTAAAATATAGGGTATAAAATAAAATAATCCCAGAAAAATAATTAAAATGGCCTTATTACAACCCAAAACCAAATAATAATATTAATTAAGATAAAACTTATAAAAAAAATAAACCGGTTACTTATTGCTATTAAAAAAAACAGAAACAGTAGTGTGGCCATCTCCGAGTCCCTCGCAGCTCCAAACCATCTAAGCTTAGGGATTACCCGACAGATTAGAAATGGGGTGAGTTTACGAAAACTCAAGTGTAATCCCCAACAACAAACAAACAAAGGAATAACACAATTGTCAAGACAACTGGGCCAAAGCCCTATTCAAGAATAATACAGATTTGGGCCTTAGCCCTTAAACAGTAGCAATATGGGCCTAAGCCCTAATTCAGTCTCGACATATACTGGGCCGAAGCCTTTTCATAAATCATATCACTGGATGAAGCCTTTACAGTAAGTGGTATGGCCCATAGGCCCATCTCAATATCACATGTAATATCAATGAATGTATGCAAGCCCATTTGGGGAGACTACTCAAGCCACCATCCGCTACTCTCCACCCATACCAACCAACACACCATGTGGGGAATAACTCAACCCATCCAACCAAACTCTCCACTGGAAGCATAGCTGCTTTATCATATAACTGGAGGCCTAGCCTTTTTTAATAACTGAGGCAAAGCCCTTTTTGATAAACTAGGGCAAAGCCCTTTTCGGTAAACTGGGGCATAGCCTTTTTAGCATTTCCTCTATTCATAAAACCCAACCCATGCAACATGTCATGTATGCAGAATGTCATGCCTATATTTGAACCAAACAATCACAGTCAAGTCATTCATATCACCAACATATATTCACAATCAAATCCATCAACCACACAAATTAAGTCACCACTTGCTCACAAGGGCAAAACAGTCATTTTTCATATTATAAGGGTAATTTCGTAATTTTACCAAATATCAGGGTTTTCCATGTTCATTAACAAGTATCAATATTTTTGAGTGTTTAAACAATGATCTTTAACCCACTTTATCAAATTCGGCTTTTGGGCCCAAAACCCCTAATAGGCCCTACGAATGCTGATTTAGCCCACTAAGCCTGCTTAATCCAAATTTTACAACAGTACTAATCGTGTTAACATGCAACTTTTCTAGATTCTATTTTCTATCAGTTTTACCCAAATGGGCCCGAAAGCCCATTGGGCCCGATTCCAGCCCATTGAGGCCCAACTTACCATCGTGCACAAAATTGCGCTCTTACCTGTTCCATCGATCCAAACACCGATCATATCGTATCTATCGCATCTTTAAGAAAAGGCAAAATCACAAGTTCCCAAAATGCCAAAATTTTAGCATTTCGACTTTTCGGCAAATATTAATCTAAGCTACTGCGAGGGTTATTACACACCTGTTATGGGTTGAAGTTGAAACGTTTCCAAAATCAATCACCTACGATAACCACCACCTATCACTCAAACTTAACTAATCCAATATCAATATATGTAAATCCTAACCACATCAGTCATACGGAACATAAGGGCATATTCGTCATTTTACCATACAGGGGTATTACGGTCACTTTACCCTACAAGGGCTTTAAGGTCTTTTTACCTATTAGGGGTATTTTAGTCATTACATCCTACAAGGGTGTTTTGGTAAATCTACAAACCAAGGGTATTTTAGTAATTTTGTAAACCAATGGTATTTCTATAATTTTTAGAAAGTCAAGGGTATTTCTGTAATTTTGTAAATCAGGGGTATTTTGGTAATTTTACAAATTGAGGGTATTTCGGTAATTTCCCAAACTAGTGATATTTTGGTAATTTTACAAACTAGGGGTATTTTGGTAATTCTACCCTATAGGGGTATTTTAGTAATTTCACAATCGAGGGTAAAACGGTAATTTTATAAATCGAGGGTAAAACAGTAATTATATAAATTAAGGGTAAAACAATAATTCTATAAATCGAGGGTACTTTGGTAATTTTACAAGTCGAGGGCATTTCTGTAATTGGTAAACTAAAGTATTCTAAATAGGGATAACAATACGAATGGCCCTAAAGCCCATTCTCAGCCCAAATGGGCCCACACGCTCATGTGGCCCTTTTAGCCCAAATCTAGCCACAAATATGAGATTCACCTAGCCTAGTCCAATATTTACTACACAATCAAACAACTTATCCAATTAGGCTCGTAGGCCCATTAGGCCCACATGGCTCCTTTCAGCCCATCGCGGCCTGAAGTAGCCATCCTACAACTAGAGTAGTGAGAAATACACACCTGATAGGAGACTGGAGTTAATCCACGCTCTGAGCACTCTTAGCTGACGCCCAACCCAAATGAGCACTCCATACAGCGAAAGGGATCAGCCAAGAAAGGTACCTTTACTCTCCTCATGGTTCTCTCTATTTAAAGCCAGCTTTGCATCCATTCTTATGTTAGCTTCCCGATGTGGGATCCTTCCAACATCAGAGTTTAAATTTAACACCAACTCTTGTCGCCCCCTGTTAGCAAAATAAATGCTCTTTGATTGCCATGAGTTTCGAACCCTGGACCTCCTTGCCAACTCTATGACGCCACCTTGCCACTTCACCACAGGCTCTTTTTGTGTCATATTTTATCCCCAATTAATTATAAGGTCTAAAGGCCAAAGTCCAGGTTCCCTTAAAAAAATAGAATAAATTGCAAGAGCCAAGGCTTGAACCCAGGCTCCCATACAACCTTAATTACGCCACTTCCACTAGACCACATTGCTCCTTGTGTCATTTATTTAACACAATAATTTAAAAGGCCCTCATCCAAGCATCCATGTTTTTTTCACTTAATACCAAAATTTTTGCTAAAGCCAAAATTTGAACCCAAGATTTCTCCAACACTTCTCAAAGCCATTAACCACTAAAGCAAATATTTAATTGTTTCATTTCATTGCATAATTAAATACCTATATACAACCTCCATACGGACCCCCACTCAAGGCCCAATACTTTTAGGCCCAAATTCAGGGTGTTACAGCATCTTCGCAAAAGGTCCTTGTATCTCTCCCATGCATCGTAGAGTGTTTCTAAATCCATCTGTACAAAAGAAGAGATGTCATTACATAATTTGGCTGTTTTAGCAGTGAAAAATATTTTAATAAAAACTTTTCGGTCATTTGTTCCCAAGTAGTGCTTGATCCTCATGGCAATGAGTTCAGCCACTGTTTAGCCTTATTCCTCAACAAAAAGGGAAACAACCGAAGGCGAATGGTGTCATCAGAAATGCCATTAATTTTAAATGTGACAACCCGAATTAGGGCCTAATCGGAATAGTGGTTTTGTGACCACAAATCCGAGATAGAAATAATTGTTTTATAATTATTTTGGGGTTTATGATATGATTGCATGACTGTGTGAAAATTTCGTGATGAAATTCTATGCCTAAAGTGCTTAAATTGAAAGTAGGGATTAAATCGAATAAGTTGCAAAATTTGCATCCCAGAAGTTTTTAGTATGAAATTGTTTTGGAATATTAATTAGGAGGTCTTAAATAGCAATTTGACCAATTTTAAGTTCATGGACAAAATTAGGACATGGAAGGAATTTTTGAAAGTTTAGTAAGGAGGGGCATTTTGGTCATTTGGATATTAAATGAAATAAAATGGGAAAAATAACACAAAATTGATCATCATCCTCCTTAGTTGCTGCCGAATTCTCCCTCTCTCCATAGCTAGGGTTTCTTCAATTTTCAAGCTCCATAGTAAGTGATTCCAAGCCCCGTTTTTAATGTTCTTTACGCTTTTGGAATCCGGAAGCTCGATTAAGCTTATGCTAGTAATAATTTAACCTAGGGTTCACATTTGGAAAAATACCCATAGGTGAAATTTGTGTATTTTGATGTTTTATGATAGAATATGAGGTTTTAAATTATGTTAAATAACTTGTGCTACTCGGTTTTAAGTGAAAACGAGTAAAAGCAGCATAATCGGTAAAAATACCTATTGTTCATAACTATATGATAGAGTGAGAATTTGATGTTGTTGTAGAAGAGAAAATGTTCATCATATCATAAAATATAAGAATAAGGGCTGAAATTAAATTCCGAGCCTAGGGGCAAAATTGTAATTTTGAAAAGTTAGGGGCAAAATGTAATTTTTCCATGATGTGATTTTGGATTGAAATAAATAGTATGAGTATTAAATGAGCTAAATGTGTTATTATAGATCAAGAAAGACGGAATTGATCTCGAGCAGGGAAGGAAAAAGTTTTGGACTAAATTGCAAAATTTCCACATTTTGCACCAAGGTAAGTTTGTATGTAAATATTACAATAATTTCATGTACATTCTTATATTTCAGCCTATTATATAAATATACTAGCTGATGTTAAAATATAAATCGACTATTGGAAGAATGGAAATAAATATAGAGAGAGATCCGGTTGAACATTCTGGAGAGATCGAATGAAATAGAGGAGCGTAGCTAGGTCACATGTATGATGCTTGAGTGCACATCATGTGTACAAGAAAGCTACGAGACACCTGTAGTAGCTAGGTCACATGTGTGATACGAGATGTATCCCATGTAGACAAGAGAGCTACGTGAAAGATAAATGTAGCTAGGTGCATGCGTGATTCCAAGTGAAGGACACCATGTAGACAAGAGAGCTACGTGAAAGATAAATGTAGCTAGGTGCATGCGTGATTCCAAGTGAAGGACACCATGTAGACAAGAGAGCTACGAGACAAATCGGTTGGGTCGCATGAGTGGTACTAAGTGTTCACCATGTGTACAAGAGAGCCGAACTAAACGAAGTATGATGGTGGGGTTGTGTCTTTGAAACCATTAAATATCGAGGATTGATCCGAATTGTTCAACAGGATGGTTTTGTGGTGATATTGTGGTTTGGACCTACACTTATGGTGAATGAAATGTGGTGAAAATGATTTGTGGTATATACATATATAAGATAAAATGAGGTTAGCATAAAGAATGTGTGAAAGAGTGAAATTAGCATTAAAACTGTTTTTAGATGGTAGCAATGACGTGATTTTGAAAAATCACAAAAAATAGGAGGAATATAATTAGAGGTTGAATGAGATGTGAAATTAAAGTTTAATGAGTTTACTTTCATATAAAAGAAACAGAGCAAGCAAAGGAATTCTATATTTTGAGATATTTACAATTGTATGTGACTTGCTCAGGATGAATACGTGATCCCGTGTTCCAACTTTGAAAAATCATTAAAAATTGTACAAAGCAAATTAAGAAATATAGTTTACATGCCTAAATTCCTTATTGAGACTAGTTTTAAATGAAACAGACTTCAGGGTTGTTTGAATTGTGTACTGAGAGAAATTCAATTTGTAGTGAACTGAGGTCAGATCAGTCAAGCTGTGTAACAGGGGAAACTTTAACTAATAAACTGTACTAATCGACTGAACCAAAAATTATAGAAAAAAATTAGCAAAAAGCTTTATGAGACTAGATTCAAGGAAATTTTACGGATTTGAATTTTGAGTTTTGTAACTCGAGTTATGATTTATTTAGTGAATATGACGCAGCAGAGACAGCTTAAACAAAGTGGAATGAATAGTGAAGTTAAAGTAGATATACTTGAATTGTTGTGTAAACATGTTAGATTTTTTTTTAATTAGTATTTACATACTTACTTACTAAGCTATAAGCTTACTTTGTTTCTCTCTTTTGTCTTATAGTGTTCTTCGCTTGCTCAGGAGTTAAGGATCGTGAAGATCTACCCGCACTATCATACTTTAGGGTATTTGAACTAAACGTTTTGAATTATGGCATGTATAGTAGGCTTAATTATTTTGTTACGTGTCATATTTGTCTAGGTTTAAAATATTAGTTACAAGATTTCGACCAGCTAATTTGTACAAGCCATTAAAGTTGGCTAATATTGTTCAAAACATATATTATACGATGCACTATCAAAATTGGATGACATATTTATATTTTGGTTATGTTTAATGGTATGTGTTATGTTCGGTAATACCTTGTATCTGTCCTATGACGATAACGGTAAGGGTGTTACATTTAGTGGTATCGAGCTATGGTTTAGTCGGTTCTCGGACTAATAAAGTGTGTGTAAAAGTCTAGCTATACATGCCATAAAAATATTGTGATAGTGTGGTGACTCTGATTATTCTAAACGTGTTTTGTTTTAATATAGTAATGGATCTGAAGGAACTGCGGTGATGATGTTGCTAGTAATGTGCTTAGGCTCCCGCACAAGGGACCGCTACTGTGGAAAGTAGACCTGAGACATTGAGACAAGAAGATGAGGCTCGGATGCCTTTCTCCAAATGATGAACAATTGGTATCTTGAATTTATTCGAGCAAATCCAAATGCTCAACCTCCTCCACCCCTCCTATACCTCGGGCGATTCTCAGAGCTGCTCAAGGTATAGATTTGGTAAGAATGAACAAGCCTCCAGTTGACAAGATTCAAAACAAGGGGCCAAGAGTTTAGAGCAAAGGTCGATGATGATCCCGAGAAAGCGGAATTCGGCTTGAAAATTCTACCGTGTATTTGATGAGCTCTCATGTACACCGAGGAATGCTTAAAGTGTCTTGTATCACTTTTGAGAGATTGACTTACCACCGGTGGAAGACTTTGGTTGCAGTGGTGCCAAAAGAAAAGTTACTTGGGATTTCTTCCGGAAGAATTTAGAAAGAAATACATAAGTCAGCGATTTATTGATCAAAACGGAAGGAGTTCCTTGAATTGAAGCGGGAAAATGTCTCAGAGCAGAGTATGAACGCGAATTTGTAAGACTCAACAAGTATGCCTGAGAATGTGTGTCCACCGAGGCCATTATGTGTAGAAGATTTGAAGATGGGCTGAATGAGGACATTAAAGTGCTTGTAGGAATTTTGGAGTTGAAAGAATTTGTAGTATTGGTTGATCGAGCTCTTAAAGCCAAGAATTGAACAAAGAAAGAAGAAAAGTCGCTATTGAGGCCCGAGATGTCGAAAAAGAGCAGATAAGCAAGCCATTTCAATCTCAACCTAAGAGGTCCAAAGAGACAAACCCTCGAATGACAGTTTCAATTGGGGATTCACACAGAGATCGTGGTAGAGCATATTCGGGTCTAAAGCTCAAGCTACTTGATGGCAAGTGTGGGTAATGTGCGACCTAGAAAGCCCGAGTGTCGACAATGTGGCGAGCAACATTATGGTGAGTGTTGGGGACCGAAGCGAGCTTGTTTCAAAAGGTTCTCATGAGCATTTTATTAGAGATTGTCCGGAGAAAGTTAAAGAAGAAAGATTTCAGAGTGCTAGATGAATACCACCGCTAGTAGAGGTAGACCACCGAGAAATCTTGGAGGTGGGACTAGTAGTAAACTGTGATGAAAGATTTAACGGCAAGATCGAAGCTAGAGCACTGCTAGAGCTTATGCTATACGTGCAGAGAAGATGCATCATCTCCGATGTTATTCTTGGTACATTTTCTCTTTATGATACTATTGTTATTACATTGATTGATCCGGGTCCACTCATTCCTATATTTGCATGAATTTAGTATCCAATAAAAAGTTGCTTGTTAATTTTACTGAGTTTACGATTAAAGTGTCGAACCCCTTAGGCCAATATGTGCTAGTTGACAAGGTTTGCAAGAATTGCCCATTAATGATTCAAGGTCACTATTTTCCGCCAACTTGATGTTGTTACCATTTGGTGAGTTTGACGTTATCTTGGGAATGGACCGGTTAACATTGTATGATGCTAAGGTAGATTGTAAACAAAAGACACTAGAGTTGAAATGTGAAAATGGAGAAATTACGTGGGTTGAAATAGATGAATCAAATAAATTGCCTATGGTGATTTCGCACATGTCTGCACGTAAATACATGAGAAAAGGGTGTGAAGCTTATCCGGCTTATGTAATGAATATTGAGTTGCCTCAACTGAAATTTGAATCGATCGATAGTCTGTGAGTTTCGGATGTATTTCCGAGGAATTGCAGGGTTGCCTCCGAACGAGAGATAGATTTTGCCATTGATTTGTTGCTTGCATCGCACCGATCTCGATTGCTCCATATAGAATGGCTCATTGAATTAAAAGAATTGAAGGCTCGATTGTAGGAGTTAACGGACAAGGGATTTGTGAGACCGAGTTTCTCTCCTTGGGGTGCTCTGTATTATTAAGTAAAGAAGAAGGATGGTTCAATGAGACTTTGCATTGATTACCGCGACTTTATAAGGTGACTATAAAGAACAAGTACCGTTCTTGAGGATTGATGATTTATTCGATCGTTAAAGGGGCCACAGTGTTTTCAAAGATTGATTTGAGGTCCGTTACTACCAAATGAGAGTTAAGGAGTCGATGTGCGAAAACCGCCTTTAGGACAAGGTATGGACATTATGAGTTTCTTGTGATGCCTTTCGACTTAACAAATGCTCCAACTATATTTATGGACTTAATGAATCGGATCTTCCGACCATATTTGGATAAGTTTGTAGTAGTGTTTATAGATGACATTTTAATTTATTCTCGAGATGAGTCGAACATGCCAACACTTGAGAACTATATTGCAGATCTTGAGAGAAAAGAAACTGTTTGCCAAGTTTAGTAAAAGTGAGTTCGGCTTCGTGAAGTCGGATTTTGGGGCATATAGTCTCGGTGATGGTATTCGTGGATCCAAGCAAGATTTCGCGATCGTTGATTGGAAACCGCCCAAGAATGTATCCGGGTTAGAAGCTTTTTAGGCTTAGCCGGTATTATAGATGTTTTGTTGAAGGATTTTCGATGATTGCCTCTCCTATGACTAAGTTGTTGCAAAAGAATGTTAAGTTTGAATGGACTGATAAATGTCAACAAAGTTTTGAAAAATTGAAAGCACGATTGATGAAGCACCAATTTTAGTACTGCCCGAGTCGGAAAGGAGTTCAGTAATTTATAGTGATGCATCATTGATGTGCCTTGGATGTGTGTTGATGCAAGAGGGTAAAGTGGTAGCTTATGCTTGAGACAGTTAAAACCGCATGAGAAGAACTATCCTACACATGATTTGGGCGGCGGCATGTTGTTTTTGCCTTGAAGATTTGGCGACATTATTTGTACGGTGAAAAATGCGAATTTTTACCGATCACAAAAGTTTGAAGTACTTGATGAATCAAAGGATCTGAATCTGCGACAAGATGGCTTGAATTATTAAAGGATTATGATTTAGTGATTGATTATCATCCGGAAAAACAAATGTAGTTCTTGGCGCCTTGAGCGAAAAATTTCTTTTTACTTTGAGAGCCATGAACACGGGTTAGCATTGTCGATGATGGGTCAATCTTAGCGAGAGATGAGAGCTAAACCGTTATTTCTCCAGTTGATTTGTGATGCTCAAAAGAATGATAGTGAGTTGCGGATCAAGAAAACTCAATGCGAATCGAAGTTACGACTCAGATTTTCGAGTTGGACCAGATGACTGCTTTGATGTTTCGAGACAGGATATGTGTGCCGAAAAATGATAAATTGATTCGAAAAATATTACATGAGGCACACAATGGTGTTTATCGGTTCATCTGGTAGCACAAAAATGTATAATGATTTAAAGAAGTCAGATTGGTGGCGGTATAAAAGGAACATTTCGAATTTGTAACCAAGTGTTTGATCTCATCAACAAGTAAAAGTTGAACATCAAGTGCCTTGAGGATTACTTCAACCGTAATGGTGCACGAGTGGAAATGGGACAAGATTACCATGGATTTTGTAACCGGTTTGCCTTTAACTCCTAAAAAGAAGGATCTTTGTTTGGGTAGTGGTTGATAGATTAACAAAGTCAGCCCACTTTATACCAAAGATGCGTACCGATTACTCACTTGATAAATTAGCGAATTATATATTCTGAAATTGTGAAGTTGCACGAGTACCTATGTCTATAATATCGATAGAGATCCAAGATTTACCTCGAGATTTTGGAAAAAGTTACAAGAAGCTTTGGGTACAAAATTGAACTTTAGTACCGCATTTCATCCACAAACAGATGGTCAAGCGGAAAGAGTAATCCGGTACTCGAAGATATGCTTAGATCTTGTTTTAGAATTTGGAGGTAGTTGGGAGAAATATCTATCTTTGATTGAGTTTGCCTACAATAACAGGTTATCAATCAAGTATACAAATGGCACCGTCTGAAGCCTTGTATGGTCGTAAGTGTCGAACTCCTTTATATTGGATGAGCTTAGTGAGAAATGATTCATGGAGTTGATCTAGTTAAAGAAACCAAGAGAAAATAAAAGTAATTCGGGATTGCTTGAAAGTCGCTTCAGATCAACAAAAGTCATATGCAGATTTAAAAGAAAAGAGATTGAATTTCGGTGGGTGATAAAGTGTTCTTGAAGGTGTCACCATGGAAAAAGATTCGAGATTTAGTCGGAAAGGCAAGTTGAGTCCGCGTTTTATTGGGCGTCTGAGATTACCGAGAGAATTGGACCATGGCATATCGGTTGGCCTTACCGACGAGTTAGAAAGAATTCATAACGTGTTTCATGTATCAATGTTATGACGTTATCGTTCGATCCTTCACATGTGATTTCCCAATGAAATTGAGATTCGATCGGATATGACCTATGAGGAGAAACCAATAAAGATTTTGGCTCGAGAGGTTAAACAGTTAAGAAATAAAAGTATAGCTTTAGTGAAAGTATTGTGGCACACATGGGATAGAAGAGGCTACGTGGGAACCCGAGGAAGCTATGAGGAAACAGACCCAAACCTCTTTCTGGTAAGATTTTCGGGACGAAAATCTCAAAAGGGGGGAGAATTGTGACAACCCGAATTAGGGCCTAATCGGAATAGTGGTTTCGTGACCACAAATCCGAGATAGAAATAATTGTTTTATAATTATTTTGGGGTTTATGATATGATTGCATGATTGTGTGAAAATTTCGTGATGAAATTCTATGCCTAAAGTGCTTAAATTGAAAGTAGGGATTAAATCGAATAAGTTGCAAAATTTGCATCCCGAAGTTTTAGTATGAAATTGTTTTGGAATATTAATTAGGAGGTCTTAAATAGCAATTTGACCAATTTTAAGTTCATGGACAAAATTAGGACATGGAAGGAATTTTTGAAAGTTTAGTAAGGAGGGCATTTTGGTCATTTGGATATTAAATGAAATAAAATGGGAAAAATAACACAAAATTGATCATCATCCTCCTTAGTTGCTACCGAATTCTCCCTCTCTCCATAGCTAGGGTTTCTTCAATTTTCAAGCTCCATAGTAAGTGATTCCAAGCCCGCTTTTAATGTTCTTTACGTTTTGGAATCCGGAAGCTCGATTAAGCTTATGCTAGTAATAATTTAACCTAGGGTTCACATTTGGAAAAATACCCATAGGTGAAATTTGTGTATTTTGATGTTTTATGATAGAATATGAGGTTTTAAATTATGTTAAATAACTTGTGCTACTCGGTTTTAAGTGAAAACGAGTAAAAGCAAGCATAATCGGTAAAATACCTATTGTTCATAACTATATGATAGAGTGAGAATTTGATGTTGTTGTAGAAGAGAAAATGTTCAGCATATCATAAAATATAAGAATAAGGGCTGAAATTAAATTCCGAGCCTAGGGGCAAAATTGTAATTTTGAAAAGTTAGGGGCAAAATGTAATTTTTCCATGATGTGATTTTGGATTGAAATAAATAGTATGAGTATTAAATGAGCTAAATGTGTTATTATAGATCAAGAAAGGCGCGAATTGATCTCGAGCAGGGAAGGAAAAGTTTTGGACTAAATTGCAAAATTTCCACATTTTGCACCAAGGTAAGTTTGTATGTAAATATTACAATAATTTCATGTACATTCTTATATTTCAGCCTATTATATAAATATACTAGCTGATGTTAAAATATAAATCGACTATTGGAAGAATGGAAATAAATATAGAGAGAGATCCGGTTGAACATTGGAGAGATCGAATGAAATAGAGGGCGTAGCTAGGTCACATGTATGATGCTGAGTGCACATCATGTGTACAAGAAAGCTACGAGACACCTGTAGTAGCTAGGTCACATGTGTGATACGAGATGTATCCCATGTAGACAAGAGAGCTACGTGAAAGATAAATATAGCTAGGTCGCATGCGTGATTCCAAGTGAAGGACACCATGTAGACAAGAGAGCTACGTGAAAGATAAATGTAGCTAGGTCGCATGCGTGATTCCAAGTGAAGGACACCATGTAGACAAGAGAGCTACTGAGACAAATCGGTTGGGTCGCATGAGTGGTACTAAGTGTTCACCATGTGTACAAGAGAGCCGAACTAAACGAAGTATGATGGTGGGGTGTCTTTGAAACCATTAAATATCGAGGATTGATCCGAATTGTTCAACGGGATGGTTTTGTGGTGATATTGTGGTTTGGACCTACACTTATGGTGAATGAAATGTGGTGAAAATGATTTGTGGTATATACATATATAAGATAAAATGAGGTTAGCATAAAGAATGTGTGAAAGAGTGAAATTAGCATTAAAACTGTTTTTAGATGGTAGCAGTGACGTGATTTTGAAAAATCACCAAAAATAGGAGGAATATAATTAGAGGTTTAATGAGATGTGAAATTAAAGTTTAATGAGTCTACTTTCATATAAAAGAAACAGAGCAAGCAAAGGAATTCTATATTTTGAGATATTTACAATTGTATGTGACTTGCTCAGGATGAATACGTGATCCCCTGTTCCAAATTTGAAAAATCATTAAAAATTGTACAAAGAAAATTAAGAAATATAGTTTACATTCCTAAATTCCTTATTGAGACTAGTTTTAAATGAAACAGACTTCAAGGTTGTTTGAATTGTGTACTGAGAGAAATTCAATTTGTAGTGAACAGAGGTCAGATCAGTCAAGCTGTGTAACAGGGGAAACTTTAACTAATAAACTGTACTAATCGGCTGAACCAAAAATTATAGAAAAAAATTAGAAAAAAGCTTTATGAGTCTAGATTCAGGGAAATTTTATGGATTTGAATTTCGAGTTTTGTAACTCGAGTTATGATTTATTTAGTGAATATGACGCAGCAGAGACAGCTTAAACAAAGTGGAATGAATAGTGAAGTTAAAGTAGATATACTTGAATTGTTGTGTAAACATGTTAGATTTTTTTAATTAGTATTTACATATTTACTTACTAAGCTATAAGCTTACTTTGTTTCTCTCTTTTGTCTTATAGTGTTCTTGACTTGCTCGGAGTTAAGGATCGTGAAGATCTACCCGCACTATCATACTTTAGGGTATTTGAACTAAACGTTTTGAATTATGGCATGTATAGTAGGCTTAATTATTTTGTTACGTGTCATATTTGTCTAGGTTTAAAATATTAGTTACAAGAGACTCGACCAGCTAATTTGTACAAGCCATTAAAGTTGGCTAATATTGTTCAAAACATATATTATACGATGCACTATCAAAATTGGATGACATATTTATATTTCGGTTATGTTTAATGGTATGTGTTATGTTCTGGTAATACCTTGTATCCTGTTCCGGCGACGGTAACGGGTAAGGGGTGTTACATTAAAAGTGTTGCAAAATTCTAAGAAATTCACCAAGTGAGCGCTGGGATCCTCATCCTACAAACCATCAAACTAAACAAACTGTTGGATAATTTGAATGGTGTTAGGTTTCAGTTCAAAATTATTTGTAGCAACAGCAGGCCTAACTATGCTTGATTCAGCTCCTGTTAAAGGTTTAGCATAATCATGCATAGTACGTGGAGCAGGATTCTGATTAGCAACAATTGTAGAAGGTAGCGGATTTTCTTAGTTTTCAGCCATCTCTTCGGTTGTGGTTGAAGTATCGTCCTCTTGCTCTTCCTCTGTGTATCGTAAGCTTCGCCTTATTTCTCTTAGGTTTCTACAAACTGTGCGGTCGATCTCACCGTCAAAAAGTAGTGGTCCTGACGGGTTTCTTCTGGTCATAAACTAGAAAAATCTGTCAGAAGAAAATAAATGAAGAATTAGAAAAGAAAATTAAAAATTAAAAATAAAAATAAAAATTTGAATTGCAATATAAAATGGCTAAAGTAATAAAAATCGAGTGTCCTAATATCCTAGTTCCCCGACAACAGCGCCAAAAACTTGATATGTGATATTGACTACAGGTTTTAAAGATTTATGAATGAATCATTCTTGAGACTAACTTATTATCACGATTAAGGCAAGTGTACTTATCGAATAGTAGTATAGTTCAACAAGACCAGATTGTTGAACCCAAAGGAACCATGAGTACTAGTATTTCTTCCTTTTTATTATCTAGCCTAAAAATTAAGAGGTTTGGTTATCTAAACTAATTACTAACTAAGAATGCACAGAAAGAAAATTTGGGAAAATACTTTTTAAAGAATTCGATTGATTAAGACAATACCTAAGGAAAAATCCACCTAGACTTCACCTGTTATTTGACTCTGAATCAGACAATTTAATCATTTGACTTGATCCGTAGAAATCCTAAGTTATATTATTATCTCTCTCGAGACGAATAACATCTAACCCTAGGTTGAATAATTGAAATCTATCTCTTTCTAATTAACACCCTAGAATTGCATTAACTCGATATATGGACTCCCTTATTAGGTTTCACCCTAATCCAGAAAAATCTTGTCACCCTATCTCTAGGCGCACAATCAACTCCGCTTAATTATGACAATTTTACTCTTAGACAGGGTCTATTCCTCTGAATAAGGGCATTAACTTGAATCAATATCCTGGAATATTAAAACAAGAATTAAGAACACATAATTAAGAACAAGTGAAATATTTATCATACAATTCAGATAATAATCACAAGATCTATCTTAGGTTTCATTCCCCTTAGGTATTTAGGGGGTTTAGTACATACTTATGAAAGAAAGCATCTCAAAAGCATAAAGATAACAAAACATAAGAAAATCCAGAACTCCTGAAGGAACTTGAAGGGAAATCCTTAGCCTTGCTGATGAATTCGGCTTATGAGATGGATCAATCGGCTTTCCTTGAGTAATTCATTGCTTCATAACCTGCGTCCCCCTTTCTCCTCCTTCTCTAGGGTGTTTTTATAGGCTTTAGGATGCTTAGAAGCCCTCAAAACCTTCCTTTTTCGAATTGGACTAAACTTGGGCTCGGTAGGGACACGCCCGTGTGACACGCCCACGTGCGATTACTTAAGATTGTGGTCAAGGCTGCTAAATGGGCACGGGCGTGTGATCTACCCGTGTAAGTCGTGCTTCGATCTTACCAATTTGACACGGCTATGTAGTCAACCCGTGTGAAATGGTTCAAGCCGTGCTAGAGCCTGTTGAACCTACACGGGAATGTGGTGAACTCTAGGCCGTACTGATTTCCCATGTTAGCCCGTTTTCTCTGTTCTTGGCCCGTTTCTCGGTCCTTTACTCTCTTATGCTCACCTAAGTATAAAACTTGAAGTTAAAGGATTAGGAGCATCGAATTCCCCAAATTTAAAGAGAAATCATCCATAAAATGTGTTAAGCATGGGGTAAAAATATATATAAATTTCGATTTATCACATGCCATACTCCAACATTTTCAAAATGTACCAAAATAGAGTTTGATAGTATGATGGTGATCCTCGACGATCCCCGAGCTCCCGATAGCTACGATATCAATAAAACAATGCAAACACACACAAAGTAAACTTTCAAAAGCTTAGTAAGCCATATACAAATAAACTTAAAAAATAACATCAATTCATTCATATAAATTAAGGTAAAATACATTCACATAGCCATATATACATATCATAACTCATTCTCATAGCAACTCATACGTATATGATATATTCACCAAGATACATATACTTACCTTTCATTCTCAAACATAGTATACAATTCAAACGTACTCGAGTCAGATTCAAATTCACATAGTCATCTATTTTCTCAGAATACCCATTGAATCATTCGAAATCATAAGGATACACGGATAGCTCGAAAAGCTCTTACAATGCCAACGTCCCAGACGTGGTCTTACATGTAATCAAATATCGATGCCACTGTCCCAGAAAGGGTCTTACACGAAATCAAATATGATGCCACCATCCCAGATGTGGTCTTACACATAAACCATAAGTCGATGCCAACGTCCCAGACGTGGTCTTACATGATAACAAGTATCAGATCCTATGTCATGACATATGTACCCTAACTATTCCTAAGGTTCGTACAGGGCTTTTCGGACGTTGGAACTTTATTGATACTTTCTCAGATGTCTTATTTTTCTGAACTTATATATTCATTCATCATAGTTCAATAGCATATAATCGATAGTAATTCAATTCAAAACACATTTATTTGTCTATAGACTTACCTCGTACGGATTCAAATAGACGGAATCAGCTACTCAACGACTTTCGACTTTCCTCGATCTAATTCTGTTTTCTTTAATTCTTGATCTATATAAATTCAAATTTCACTCTTTTATTCACCAAATCATTCAAATCAATCCACAAACACACATTTAGGGCATTTTACAAATTAGCCCTCACATTTTCACATTTTGACATTTTAGTCCATAATTCATAAAATCACAAAGTACACCAAATTTCTTTAGACACATTCTTAGCCGAATATTCATAGCACTCAAAAAAGTCCACATATTGCATTTATTTCACATTTTAGTCCCTCAATTTAAAAATTTCACAATTTAGCCCAAATTAGTCAAATTCATTAAAAATTCAAAGACAAAACTTAATAATCTAACACATATCTTTAATTGACTAACATCAAACTTCATAAAGCTTATAGTTTCATCAATGGCATAACTCAAAATCATCAACAAAATAAAAAATTGAGACATGTGCTTGATAGTATACAAAGCAACAATCACAAAAATGTAGAAATTATTGAAAACAGAACAAAACTCATACCTCAATCAATGAAAATCGAACCCTAGCTTGTATTTTGTTCTTTTTCTTTTGATGATTTCGGAGACATGGATGAATTAATGGCCAACTTCATGTTTTCATTTTACTTAACTTATAATTATTAATCAAATACCAAATTTTCCCTTTTATTAAACTATATAATAATCATTTAATGGATGGTCATTAATGTCCATTAACCTTGTTAATGGTCCAATTGCAACATAAAGACCTTTCATTTTCAAAGACATATCAAATAGTCACTTTATCAATTAGAAGGCCACTTTTACATTTTATGTGATTAGGTTCTTTTTCCAAATTAAGTACACAAATGATCAAATTTTCACACGAAACTTTCACACATGTCAATTCACATATTTTAAGCACAGAAAATAATATTAAAATATTTTTCTGACTCGGATCTGTGGTCTCAAAACCACTATTCCGACTAGGGTGTAAACCAGACTGTTACACTTGGTTTCTAATTAAACATCAGGGGACACATGGCCGTGTCACCTAACTGTGTGTCACACACGGCTGAGACACACGCTTGTGTCTCTACCCGTGTAGACAAAAATAGGCTATTTACCAAGCCATCTTGCTCACCCAAATTTGCATTCACCTAAACAAATCAAATGGCATATAACATAGCTAAAATGGCAATCAAACCAATCTCAACCAAGCCTAATTCATGCTAATTACATACCAACAACCACAAGACACTTAAATATCATAATAAGCCATTCAACTCATACCAATTTCACATCCTCAAATCACCTAAATGGTCACTTTCAATTATGCACTATTTTGCCTAAACCACAAGCATACCAATTTCACCTTTCAACTATTTGATACCCAAAATATCAATACACAACAAGCATTACATAACCATTATCAACCACATAACAAAAGGCCATTTGCACATATATATGCATCACAAAATATACCAAAATAAGCCAAATCACATGGCTATACACATAACCAAACATTCATCATTTACAAGCCAAATCAAATAGCTATATCCATTACCAACATGTATACCGTATAACCATAACTCCTATACATGCCATATAACCAAATACATAAGTTCAAAAGTACCAAAATGATAGCTTGATAGTGTGATGAGATCTCCGACGACTCCCAAATTTGAGCAAGCTTCGATATACTATAAAACACGGAAAAGTAAATAGAGTAAGCTATAAAGCTTAGTAAACTCGTATGCTTAAAGTAAAACTTACCATATATACACAATTTAAGCAATTAACATATCATAACATAAGTTATATTGATCCACAAACCTATCACATATTCATTCACAAGGTTAGATATGAAATTCACAAATTTCTTTAATTTAATGCCTGTATGGTTCATGTACATACCTGTACTAACTCGTATCAATCTTATACTCATCTATAACCTTCATATACTCATTGAACCATTTGGAATAATATCAGATACTTGGGAATCTTGCACCCTAAGTGCCAAATACATAGCCGAAGCTATCTCAATCTCATATCTCATATAATGCTCACTCTCGAGCTATCAACGGGTCTGCTCACACAAGCTGACAACCATGACGTAGCTACATGGTGCTGCTCACACAAGATGACGAGGATTCACAACACATGCCAGATAACTCAGCCACCGGTAGAACATACGGACCAACACCCAAATCACATAAGCCCTAATGACATGTCATTCGTATCCTAATCCATTCCTAAGGTTCAACCGGGATTTCACATTGCCGAATCTTTGTCTAATATATTCGTAAGGTCGTATTCATAATTAATTCAATAATAAAGCATTTAAAATACAATTATATTAATGCTTATTAACATACGAACTTGCATCGATTCACAAAAACGACGAAATGAATCGATTAGTCTAATACTTTGTTTTTCCCCCGATATAGATCCGAACTTCATTTTTCTTTATCTATATAATATCAAATTTAACTTATTCAATTATCATTCTATTCAATTTAGCCCAAAAATCACATTATGGCAAAATTACACTGTTGCCCCTAATATTTCAACATCTTTAAAAATTAGTCCTTAGCTCATAAAAATAAAAATTCATGCAATTAGGTCCCTACCCATGCTAGCCGATTTCCCTTATTAACATAGCAGCCCATACTTTTCATTTATTTCACAATTTAACCATGAATTTTTCACATTTCTCAATTTAATCCTTAATTGACAATTGTGTCAAAAATCACTTAACAAATGTTGTTTATCTAACAACAACCATTGATTTTCTATCATCAAACATCAAAATACACACATTTTCATCAATGGAAAAACCCTAAACCTTTAACAATTTTGCAAATTAGTCCCTAGGCTAGCTAGATTAAGCTACAATGACTCCAAAAACATAGAAATCATTAAAAACGGGACAAAAAAGTACTCACATGCAAGCAAGGATAAATGACCGAATTCTTCAAGCTATTACCATGGTGTTTCAGGTTGAAAATTTTGGCTAAGGGAGAAAACAAAGATGATAGTCTTTGTTTTATCATTTTTTTTACTAACTTAATTATTAAATTACCTAAATATCATTTAATTAAACCATTAAAAATCACTTAAAATGATGTCCATAAAAGTATACTCATAATAAAAATGGTTTAATTACAATATAAGGACCTCAACTTTAAGGTTCCATAGTTATTAGACACCTTTAGCTATTAGAACTCAAGTTTTACACTTTACACAATTTAGTCCTTTTTATCAAATTGAACATTCAAACGATAAAATCTCTTAACGAAATTTTCACACAATCATATTATCATGCTGTAGACATAAAAATAATAATAAAATAAATATTTTGACGACAAATTTGTGGTCTCAAAACCACTGTTTCGATTTGACTAAATATGGGCTGTTACAAGACTTTTCTTCAATTAAACGAACTTTAACTGGATTAAAGTGACTTCATATTTACCTAGTTTTACTTGCCTTTACCATCCAACTAAGGTAGAATAAAGCTCATGCCCATGTATATTTAAAACAAGCTTCACAAATTTTAAATCCATGGTCCCACTGCAACAATTAAATACAAGAAATATTATGTAGCATGAAATAATTAAATTATGCACAAATTTAGTACGTAAAAGCATAAAATTACATGCTTTATTAAATCAAGCCCATTATCTCAATATAAACAAAATTCACCCAATTAACTATTAAATATTTGGGATTAAAATAATTTTTTGAAGTAAAAAGGTTTCATAAAAGACTATAAAAACTCTATATAATTTAGAGTTTACACACCCCCAAACTTAATTCATTACTTTTAGAGTTTACACACCCCTAAACTTAATCCATTGCTTGTCTCGAGCACTGCAAAGAAAAAATTTAGATAAGGTAATCTTGCAATAAGTTAAGTATAATCATTAAATAGAATCAACTTTTGCACATAAACACACATCAACAAAGTCATTCTCACAAACTCTTTTTGTTGAAAAGTTGCTCATATGCAAACATTATTTCAAAATTTTATACTAAGTGTGAAAAAATCTAGCAAAAGTCATAGAGTGTATGCTTTTCAAGGCCATATATAACATTCAACATTCAAAAAAAGTTTCCTTATCAATTAGACACAACAATCACAAGGTTTAATTAGTGGTCCTCATATGTTAAACTTAGCAATTCCTTTCCACTAATGTATTTGGCATAATTATCAAAATCAATAGGTCTTTTATAGGGTTGTAATGGGACTAAACTTAAGGTAGGGATAAAGATAAGTAAGTTTTTAGGTTCAATAATCTTAACCCTAACTTTTCCTTGGATTTTTTCAAGGTACATCCTTCCTACTAACGGGTTTTATCACCCCATACTTAATTTGAAGCTTATGCCCGACAATACTCCTCAATATTTGAGTATTTATTTTACTCTTTTTGCTTGACATTTGAATAGAGATTTTTCTCTTCTTTTTTTTTAACATACAAAGAACATATACATCTTTCTAAAATTTTCCTCGAACTTTGATCACCAAGAGAAGTATAGTTAAGATTGGTGCCAAAGATAGGACAAACTTAAAAAAATGGTAATATGGCTTATGATATAGGTGTGTAGAAAAAAACAAGCTTTAAAGGCTTAAACTAAGGTTTCAAGGGTTAAATTCATATGGTAGGCTTGAAAGGCTCAAACGATCCAAAGAAAATGTGCCTAGTTCATCTTTAGATTCTTATGCCTCCTAGGATTTCACCTCAAGAAAGTTTCTAAGTCAATTCTAAGGACTTAAACCTTAATGCATGTCTATTTCCAAGGAAATTAAATTTTCATGGCAACAACTACATAATATCTAAGAACATACAAGCATTCCATAACTTAAGATAACATAAAACTCAAATAAAATTTGAAATCATACTTTCATTTAAGCTAACTCATGAACAAAATTTTTTTTTGAACATCATTTTATTTCAGCATACTTATGTGCAAACATTGAATCATACTTAAGAAAAATTAAAAATTCATGCAAATATTGCCCTACCCCCTCCTTAAAAAGAAGCAATGTTCTTACTGTGTAAACAAAGTAATGAATGAGAACTAAACACCAGGTAGGATAACAAGCAAGAGAGGTGAGTAATGAAGACTGCTTAAGTACCAAGTCTTTCTTAACAATCCAATCCTAGACATGTTCATTCACCTTACTACACTAATCTGCTTTTTATTAGAGAAGAGACATTGAGCTTAATTTATTCAAGTTTGCTGTAACACCCCATACCCGATACCATTGCCGAAGTCGAACACGAGGTGTTAACGGACTTAATTCATTAATTAAACAGCTCATACAATTCATTTTAAAATTTCCAGACAAGCTGGCTAACTGCATCACGATCGCTTTAAAAATCATATCTCGAGTTACTGAAACTCAAATCCAATTCCGTAAATTTTTCCTGAAACTAGACTCATATATATATCTACTAATTTTTTTCTAGAATTTTTGTTGGGCCAATTAGTACAGTTTATTAGTTAAAGTCTCCCTGTTTCAGGGTTCAACTACTCGACCTCTGTGTATTACGAATCAGATATCTCCTGTACAGAGCTTCAATGACTATACCGTTTGTCTCTAATAAAACTAGACTCAATAAGGAATCTGTAAATATAAAGTGTGATTTCTAATTATCTTTGTAAAATTTATGGTGAATTTCCAAAGTCAGAACAGGGGATCCAGAAATTGCTCGCCCTGTTTCACAAAAATTTAAACTGTTTCGCTTATTCCATATGAAAATAGACTCATCAAGCTTGATTCCATAACTTATTCATTATTTAATTCCATTTCTACTATTTTTAGTGATTTTTTAAACTCACGTCACTTTGCTGTTGTCTGAATCTATTTTATGGTAAATTTTACCTATTTCATGGTTTCCATGGATTAGCTAGCAATTTGACATACATAATACCAAATATGATCATGATTAGCCATTCCAATGGCTAATCATTACCAAGCATTTCTATTTCCATACCACTCAATAACCATATCATAAGACCATATATACAAAATGATTATAATGCTATACATGCCATACTCAAAATATACAAGCCATTATGCCAAGATGGTATACGGATAGTGTGGCGTGCCTCCAACCGTTTCCGATTTCGAGTGGCTTGTCAACACTACAAGGAATGAAAAGGAGGAGTAAGCATAAGCTGCTTAGTAAGCTCACATGCAAATAGCAAGTAACATAACCATATAAGCAAACATAAAACATCATTTGCATAATCATCATCAAGACATTCATATCACCTCTTCATTTATCATCTTACCATATTGTTGTTATATCGAGTTTTCAACCCGAGGGTTAAGTACATACATTCAAAGTATCCATTTCACAACACTTACCAATACGTCCCTTTCATCTTAAGTATTCCTCCATTTGAGTAGAACTTTACCCGTTGAACACATCGGAATATAATTCGGATACATGGAAAGTTTGCACATAAGTGCCACATATGTAGCCAAGCTACCATGTAACCCGCCCATAAGTGAACTCGGACTCAACTCAACGAGCTCGGGCGTTCGCATCCATAAGTGAACTCGGACTCAACTCAACGAGTTCGGATGCCTAGTTACATCTCACGAACTCGGACTCAACTCAACGAGTTGGACGCTCGTATCCATAAGTGAACTCGGACTCAACTCAACGAGTTCGGATGCCCAAATATCCCAGTGACATGTCACTTGTATCCTAATCCATTCCTAAGGTTCAACGGACCTTTTTCCCAATCATGTGTCTCAACCATCTTCTACGGAATGCCGATACCGATACTCGGTAGTATTTCATATTTTCCAAGTATATCACATAATTTGACATATTATCAAACAATTATCACAAGTATAATATTTCATAATAATTATCATATCATTTAAAAACATTAAAACATTTAAAATAATAACTATGTTACCAACATTTACATATGAACTTACCTCGTATGCGAAAATGGCTATTTTACCATTTCGTCCACAACTTGGTATTTTCCCCATTTTAGCCCAATTTCAGTTTTCCTTGCTCTATCATTTAAAATATAGTCTAATTAGGACTCACATTATTCAAATTGACCCAAAATCATATTTTGGAAAAATTACAATTTTGCCCCTAAACTTTTGCATATTTACACTTTTGCCCCAAAGCTCGTAAATTAAAATTCAGCCTATTTTCTTATGTTTTATGACATGATGATCATTTTTCCTTCTATGGAAACATCAAATTCTCGCTCTAACATGTACTTATGACTATTAGGTATTTTTACTGATTAAGCCCTTTTGCTCGTTTTCACTTAAAACCGAGTAACACAAGTTGTCTAACATAATTTAAAACCTCATATTCTATCATAAAACACCAAAATACACAAATTTCACCTATGGGTATTTTTCCAAATATAAACCCTAGGTTAAATTATTGCTAGCATAAGCTAAATCGAGCTAAGGGACTCCAAAAGCGTAAAAATCATTAAAAACGAGGCTAGAACGGACTTACAATCGAGCTTGGAAGCTTGAAAACCCTAGCCATGGTTTCTCCTTGCTATATTCGGCCATGGGGTTGAAGATGAGCAAAATTGGCTTTTAATTTTGTATTTTAATTCATTTTACCCTAAATGACCAAAATGTCACACTACTAAACTTTCCAAAATTCCATCCATGTCCAATTTTTGTCCATAGACTTAGAAATTGGTAAAATTACTCTTTAAGGACCTCTAATTAATAATCTAATTCAATTTTATGCAAAATAATTCTAGAACACAAGTTTTGCAATTTATTCAATTTAGTCCCAAATTTCAAATTAAGCACTTTATGCATAAAATTTCTTCACGAAATTTTCACACAATCATGCAATCATATCATAGACCTTAAAATATTCATAAAATAATTATTTCTATATCGGATTTTGTGGTCACGAAACCACTATTCGACTAGGCCCAAAATCGGGATATTACAACTCTCCCCCCTCGAGGATTTTCGTCCCTAAAAATCTTACTAGAAAAGTGGTCTTCACTTTTAATCTCATATTTGGTGTCAAGAACTTGCACTTAGACTGTACCTCCAATACATCTCTTCAATTTCTCATATGATCTAAAAGCTTACGGTCTCAACTCTCAACTGTTCTTAAATTTTCAACCCTTCTCAATTTCCCATGATATCATGACATAAAACACGGATCTCAACTTGATTTAATGGAGACCGAATTCCAAGAAATCCGACAATCAAAGAGACACGAAATTCCATGAATCGATGAGTAGGAATTCATTCAATCTGAGATGTGATTTATAGATCTCGCCAAACATTTAACAATAAGATACATCACATTTTCCTCTTTCCGCCATAGAAATAATTACGATATGGCCTCAAGAACAATCCTTCTCATTTCCATCCCAATATCAACATTGACAAGGATAATTTTGATAGATCCCAATGCTCGGCTTTAACCCCTTTAACAACTCCGATTTTATGTAACATCGGATGCTCTAAACTATCACATTACCTCACCGTCTTGAAACACATCACAATTCATACAACAATACATTCTTGAAAGTCGAAGTCATTGCTCAATGTAGACTAGTCTAGTTCGGGCGCTTTGGTTACCAATATTCTCATCTATCCGAACTCATCAACATGTAATAAACTTTTCAGCTTTCACAAGATGGAAACCTTATCATTCGTAGTGACTTAAACTAATATTCAACTCTTTCTAATAAATATAGACTTCTCGTTCAAACTATTTACTCTTTGATCTGTACAAAATGAAATTCTATTATCGGACTTGGGAAAAATAATCCCGACATAATTGTCACATGAAATCTTTCAAATAAATAATTTACCATACCGACTAAAACTCGCGCTTTTATCACCTATGCCTTTCTGATGTCAAATCCTTACATAGAAATTAGAAAAATCCCAATACTAAAATCACCACATTACCAAGATCAAATTAGAAGTATAGTCATATTTGACATGATTATCACGAGTGAAGAACGTTACTTGAACATGAGTCGTAATTGACAAATTATGGAACAAAGATAACAAGAAAACCAAATAAAGAAATCCAAGATAGAAAACCGGAATAAAGAAATCCGAATAAAGAGATCCAGGATAAAGAAACCCAAGATATGATACTATGCCGAGAATCGAAAACCAAATTCATAGAGAAAATACAGAATACCACGATAATTCTTCAAAGAAAGAAAGTCCAAAAGAAAACATCATTTAATCCCAATGAAATCAAATATAACAAGATCAATATATCTTCCCATACATATATATCGGATGAAGCATCAAGTAGAAAAATGAATCATAATATCATATGAATTCTCTCATCAATTCTTATCGATGAAATGAAATAGAATACCCGATGAAATAGAGCAATATAAATTATAAACCAATCAGGACTACCAATGCTTTCATCCAACACGAAATTAGAAGACATTCCCATATAACAAGAATTTCTTGAAGATCAATAGCCATAGAAATATTTACGAGAACGGGTGAACACATAGAACATCTCAAAAGAGATCGCTAAATCTGTCCGGTCATAATGTCACACTCAGATAAATATCATTTCCCCAACTAGTTCTGCCGTCACAAATTTTATATTAAACCATTCACTAAAAATGTCGATTCTGAATAAATTTGATTTACACTTTTCTCGACCTTGCACTTGAGTAATTCGATTTACCAAAGAGAATTCCTTCTCTAATCGAGACGGTGCAAAATTCCAATAATCTTTATATCAATCCGATACTTTCGGCTCGACTTTACTTATCAGCTCATTTTCAATCTCGGATCATACTTATAATTATTCTATCATTGAACTCTTTGGGTTCTCAACCGAAAACTTATTCAATACAAATCTCATGAAATTCCATTATAAGTACCACTTTGGTAAGGGGAGGGTTGTAGGACCTCGACTCGACTTTCTTATACATACACATATGACACAACTTCCATCATCATAGTAACATCATCAAAATCATGTCATTCATTCATGTTGGCTTACACCAATTTTCCTATTGTCCCATTTAGACAATATACTTATGCATACATTCTATGTTTTCTAGACGCTTTATTTATCCATTCATTTAATTAAATTAATTCATGCTCATGACATTATATAAGGCCAAACAAACATAGATATTTGCATCACAATCACAACTTTCATTTCGTGCATCATCATGTACATATCATTACAATCATACAATTCGGTCCAACAATTTAACATAGATAAGTTCATTTCATTATAATCCTTTATCTCATAAAAAATTGTATATCATTAACATTCATCAACATTCAACGTCCAATCAAGACAAGGACATTTTCATTAGTATTATGATATTATGACCTTTATTCATACCTCTACTACTTTTTATTTATTCCGTTCATCTTATCAAGTAAGCTACATACACTACATCGTATGAGCATTAAGCAAATATAGATATTTATCACAACATGAACTTTCATCTCACATATTGTCACATATGTATCATAAACTTTTATTCATACTTTTCTGAACCGAGACTTATCATAATCATAATTTTACTCAAATACCTTCACATAACCGTGAACATGGTCTCAGACATTTCGGTTGGAGAGTACCTGTCTAAATAAGGCGGTACTTATACGCGTCGGAAGACATCACACTATCACAGATCGTGGCATGTATAGCTAAACTTTTACACATGCTAGGTTAGCCGAGAACCGACTAAACCTGCTCGATACCACTAAATGTAACACCCCATACCCGATCATTGTTGCGAAGTCGAACACGAGGTGTTAACGGACTTAATTCATTAATTAAACAGCTCATACAATTCATTTTAAAATTTCCAAACAAGCTGGCTAACTGCATCACAGTCGCTTTAAAAATCATATCTCGAGTTCTGAAACTCAAATCCAATTCCGTAAATTTTTCCTGAAACTAGACTCATATATATATCTACTAATTTTTTTCTAGAATTTTTGTTGGGCCAATTAGTACAGTTTATTAGTTAAAGTCTCCCTGTTTCAGGGTTCAACTACTCTGACCTCTGTGTATTACGAATCAGATATCTCCTGTACAGAGCTTCAATGACTATACCGTTTGTCTCTAATAAAACTAGACTCAATAAGGAATCTGTAAATATAAAGTGTGATTTCTAATTATCTTTGTAAAATTTATGGTGAATTTCCAAAGTCAGAACAGGGGATCCAGAAATTGCTCTGGCCCTGTTTCACAAAAATTTAAACATCTCATAAAATATAGCTCATATACCTGTTTCGCTTATTCCATATGAAAATAGACTCATCAAGCTTCGATTCCATAACTTATTCATTATTTAATTCCATTTCTACTATTTTTAGTGATTTTTTAAACTCACGTCACTGCTGCTGTCTGAATCTATTTTATGGTAAATTTTACCTATTTCATGGTTTCCATGGATTAGCTAGCAATTTGACATACATAATACCAAATATGATCATGATTAGCCATTCCAATGGCTAATCATTATAAGCATTTCTATTTCCATACCACTCAATAACCATATCATAAGACCATATATACAAAATGATTATAATGCTATACATGCCATACTCAAAATATACAAGCCATTATGCCAAGATGGTATCACGGATAGTGTGGCGTGCCTCCGACCGTTCCGATTTCCGAGCTGGCTTGTCAACACTACAAGGAATGAAAAGGAGGAGTAAGCATAAATGCTTAGTAAGCTCACATGCAAATAGCAAGTAACATAACCATATAAGCAAACATAAAACATCATTTGCATAATCATCACCAAGACATTCATATCACCTTTTCATTTATCATCTTACCATATTGTTGTTATATCGAGTTTTCAACCCGAGGGTTAAGTACATACCTGTTCAAAGTATCCATTTCACAACACTTACCAATCGTCCCTTTCATCTTAAGTATTCCTCCATTTGAGTAGAACTTTACCGTTGAACACATCGAATATAATTCGGATACATGGAAAGTTTGCACATAAGTGCCACATATGTAGCCAAGCTACCATGTAACCCGCCCATAAGTGAACTCGGACTCAACTCAACGAGCTCGGGCGTTCGCATCCATAAGTGAACTCGGACTCAACTCAACGAGTTCGGATGCCTAGTTACATCTCACGAACTCGGACTCAACTCAACGAGTTCGGACGCTTGTATCCATAAGTGAACTCGGACTCAACTCAACGAGTTCGGATGCCCAAATATCCCAGTGACATGTCACTTGTATCCTAATCCATTCCTAAGGTTCAACGGGACCTTTTTCCCAATCATGTGTCTCAACCATCTTCTACGGAATGCTGATACCGATACTCGGTAGTATTTCATATTTTCCAAGTATATCACATAATTTGACATATTATCTGTAACACCCCAAAACCCGAGACCATCGCCGGTGTCGGACCCGAGGGTTAACAAACCAAGTTCACATGTTTTTGCCCACCAATTTGACATTTCCAGTCAGGCTGGAAAACTGCGTCACTGTCGCCTTAAAAATCATATCTCGAGTTTCAAAACTCGGAAACTGGTTTCGTAAATTTTCCCTGAATTTAGACTCATATATCCATCCATGGATTTATTTCTAGGATTTTGGTCGGGCCAATTGGTACAGTTTATTAGTTAAAGTTACCCCTGTTACAGGGATCGACTGCTCCGACCTTCACGCGGTATAACTTGAATATCTCTCTGTACAGGGCTTTAATTCTGGTGTCGTTTGTTTCTAATGAAACTAGACTCAAAATGGAATCTGTACATATAAGATATATCTCCTAATTCTTTTGGATAATTTATAGTGAATTTTTAAAGTTGCGACAGGGAACCCAGAAACCATTCTGGCCCTGTCTCACAATAGCTTTAATATCTCTTAACCTGTAACTCCTATGACCGTTTCGTTTCTTCCATATGAAAATAGACTCATCAAGGTTCATTTACATAGCTTATTCACTATCTAATTCCATTCCTATGAATTTTGGTGATTTTTCACATTCACGCCACTGCAGCTGGCAGCATCTGTTTTAAGATAGGACTCACCTATTTGGTGGTCTCCATGATTCAACTAGCCTTACCATACATAGGTTCATATATGATCATTTTAACCGTGCCAATGGCTGATCATATGACCAACATTCTCATTTCAAGCCATAGCCACATCATGACACAAAATATATACATACAACCCACAATTAGTCTAAGTTCATACTTCCTTTTAGAGCCATTTTCGCACGGCCGTACATACTTACATTACAACATATTTAACAAACAAGGGTAGTCCTATACATGCCATCTCAAGTTCAAACAAAATTTATACCAAAATGGAGGCTTGATAGTGTGGATGACTTGACTTCAACGATCCCAAATCCGATTGCCTCGGCGAAATCTAGAAAACTAAGAGCCAAAGCAACGGGTAAGCATTTTATGCTTAGTAAGTCTCAAGGAATATAATGAACTATAATTTACAGCAATACATTCACATAGCCAAATGCATCATTTCATTAATACACATTCTTACTTCATACTTCATCATTATATAAGTTCGCAAAGCATCAATCAATTCAATAACTGAAATTCATTAGTCGATTGAGCGAATGTTGCTCAAACACGTCGACTTTCCAATGCACATATAACGTACCTTATCCTTTGGGCTGTCCGAGTGTACTAATTAAATTCATTTCAGCAACCAACACTCACCTCCAGCCCAAGATTCTTGAATATAACCGGATATAATCAAGTGCACAAATGCCTTGGTCTTAGCCGGATAGAATAACTTCATACGAATGCCTTGGTCTTAGCCGGATGTAGCCACTAGCACAATTGCCTTGGTCTTAACCGGATATAATTTCCAGCATAATTGTCTTGGGCTTAGCCGGATATCATTCAATTTCTCATGCACACATACATCAATAATCATTGGACATACATATTTCATTTTCGTTACTAAGGCTCAAACACAATTAATATCATTAGCATATTCGCCTTGGGACTTAGCCGGGTGGAATTCAAATACTCATACACACCTAATCAATAATCATACACATCCATATTTCATCTCACATAATTCAAGTAAGGTCACTTCTTGAGGACTTACCTCGGATGTTGTCGAACGGCTTTTTCGGCTATTCGATCACCTTTTCCTTCCCTTGTCCAATTGTGGCCCTCTTGGCTCTTGAGCTAATTCAAACAAATTCAATTTATTAAAACCTCATTGTGCTTGCTTATGGCGAATATGACAAGGATTTTAGATGGTCATATGGCCACTCTTTAGCTTGAATACACAATGGTCATGCACATTTTATACTACATCAAGCAATTCAATACAATTTGTTTGAACATCAAGGAAATGCTAAGGCCTTCAATGGGCTACCCAAGGCGAATATTCATGTACATGTTGAGGTCAAAATTTGCACTAATACCTCACAAAAACAGCATGCAATCTACTAATTAATGCTTGCACATTGTGGCCCAAAACTTATAATATAGCATCAAGCACTTATATGTGTGCTAGGCGAATTGTGCTTGCAATTTCACAAGCATTCTTCCACATTTTCTTCTTTAAATCAATATATTCATCACTTAGTTCATAACCAAACAAAATGTGCAATCATATATATGCATATATGAGCATGGCGAATTTTCAAAGTGTCCATAGCCATCCAAAACACAAACTTTTAACTAACATGCAAGAAGCATGAATCATGCTCAAGAATGCATCATGGCCAAGTATGACAATCATGCTCCTTTTCAACTTTAATCATGATAAAACAAAGAGAAAACTCAAAATCTTACTCATGAGTAGAAAATCCATCATTGCATGCATCATCATCAAGCTTCACACTTAGCATGCAATGGCTTTATCACTATAACAACTTTGGCCAAATACCATTTCCATGGCATACCAAAGATTTGAGCCATGGCTAACATGCACATCAAGTTAGCAACCAAAACATGCATGAAACTCCCAACACAACCCCATACATACCTTAATCTTGATGCAAATTTAGCCAAATCACCTTCTAGATCTCTTCTAAACAAAGGAAATGAAGCAAAATCCTTCTTCCTCTTAGTATTTTCGCCAAAAAGATGAGAAAGGATGAACAAGTTTTTTTGTTTTCTCCTCTTGGTTGCACCGGCAATGGGGGGAATGCTACTCTCTCACACATTTTTTTTCATTCTTTTCTCACCCATGCTTATTTGTTTATGATTTTCTCCTAATGCCCAACAAAACATGTTTCATGACATGTTTAACCCATATTCTTTGTCATGGCCGCCATTACTTGTAAAAGGGGAATTTGACATGCAAGTCCATTATTTTGCATGCATGCTTTAATTAGTCATCACATATTTCCCTATCGTACTTTCAAAGTTTACTACTAAGTCCTTTCTTATAAATTAGCACCTAATTAATAAAAATCGAGACACGAAATATTTACGCATACCAATTCCACATTCAATAAGTACGGAATATAACACTTAATTATTCTTGTGACTCGGTTTCGTGGTCCCGAAACCACTCTCCGACTAGGGTCACATTCGGGGTGTCACAACTCTCCCCCACTCAAGAGATTTTCGTCCCCGAAAAGCTTACCGGTAAATAGGTTCGGATATCGCTCTCTCATAGAGTTCTCGGTCTCCCAAGTAGCTTCTTCTATCCCGTGCTTGAGCCATAACACTTTCACTAGCGGAACCCGCTTGTTTCGCAACTCTTTCACTTCTCGTGATAGGATACGAATTGGTTCTTCCTCATAACTCATATTAGCTTGAATTTCAATTTCTGATGGACTAATCACGTGCGATGGATCGGATCTATAACGTCGAAGCATCGACACGTGGAAGACATCGTGAACCTTTTGAGTTCGGGGCAAAATCAAGCGATATGCCACCGGACCGACTCGCTCGATATCTCATATGGCCCAATGAACCTCGGGCTCAACTTGCCCTTACGGTAGAACACGAGTATCTTTTTCCAAGGCGATACCTTGAGAAACACCTTATCACCCACGATACTCGATATCCTTACGCTTCATATCCGCGTATGACTTCGACGATCGAAGGCTATCTTCAAACTTTCACGGATTACTTTCACTTTCATTCAGCATCCCTAATCAAATCCACCCGAAAATCTTGCTTTCACCAAGCTCGGTCCAAAACAATGGTGTACGGCATTTACGCGTACAAAGCCTCATAAGGTGCCATCTTAATGCTCGATTGAAAATTTGTTGTTGTGCGAATTCAATCAACGGCAAATACCGTTCCCATGAACCACTAAACTCGAGGACGCAACATCTTAACATATCCTCAAGTATCTGAATTACCGCTTCCGGATTGACCATCGGTTTGGGGTGAAAGGCGGTCTGAAATGCAACTTGGTACCCAAAGCTTCTTGCAACTTTTTCCAAAACCGCGAGGTAAATCTCGGATCTCTATCCGACACGATAGAAATAGGCACCCGTGTAATTTCACAATCGAAAACGTACAATTCCGCTAATTTGTCCATTGAAAAATCCGTGCGTCGGGGACAAAGTGGGCCGACTTAGTCAATCGATCTACCACGACCCAAACCGCATCCTTCTTACTTATTTACGGGCCAACATCGGCGATATTACGGTGGCAACCCTTTTAAGTCCGTGGACTCAACCCGAATTATTTCATTATTCGCGCACCTCAAATCGATAGTCTTGCTCTTGCAATTTACAACCGCATCGTGCATGGTCAACCAATCCAAACCAAGAATAACATCGAACTCATCGAGCGGCAAAAGCATCAAGTCCGCGGAAAACAAGAACCTCGGAACACTAGGGACTTTTCTTGCACACTTTGTTAACAAGCACGTAATGACCCAAGGGTTTGACACCGAATTACAAACTCGATGACTCAATGGGCAAAGTCTTCTTTGGATGCTAAGGTTTCACATATATATGAATGAGTAGAACCGGGGTCAATCAAAGCAATTACATTTGTATTGAAAAGAGTGAAAGTACGGTAATAACATCCGGAGAGGCATCCTCGGCGTGCGGCGTATGGCATAAGTCCTAGCAGAGCACGAGCCTCGGATCGATGGTAGCATCTCTAGATCCTCTCGACCGCCATGACATTGCCCATATTTCTAGGTGGTCTACCTCGGCGATGGTAGCACCGGGTTTGCACTCGACTTGCATTACATTCGTGCATCCTCGGGCAATCCTTCATAAAGTGGTCGGCCGATCCACACTTATAGCGAGGCGATCACGAAACCAACAGCTCCCGAATGCCATTTGCCACAATGTGGACACTCGCCCTCTCTCGGCGATCATTTCCGCCACCGTGATCGAGGTGACTCGTGTGGTCACGGGGTCGATCGCGTCCTCGTCTAGAAAAGCCCGAACGCCTCTAGACCGGCTCGCATCATCTCGAAATCTCTTGATGCTTGTTGAAGAGACTTTCCGAGGACCTCTTCGAATTCTCCAATCCCCACATCACTTTTTGTTTCTCCTTTCTAAGCTCTTGGCTTTACAAGCTCGCTCAACAAGTACTCGAACTCTCGTATCTCGAGAATGCCAACAAACATCCTTATATCATCATTCAGCCCATCCTCGAGCGTTTACATAATAGCTTGGACGAAATGCATTCTCGCAGCGTCGGCTAAGCCTCACAAACTTTCGTTCGTAGTCGGTAGCGGACATAGAACCTTGCTTAAGATCAAGGAACTCCTCCGCTTTTGGTCGATGAATCTCGATGATATACTTTTTGAACTTCGGTTAGAAAGAATTCCCAAGTCACTTGCTCTCTAGGCACCACAAAGTCGAGTACTCCACCAATAGTAGGCGGACTCGCGTAGCAAGGAGATGGTACACTTTAAGCACTCATCGGGTGTACAGGATAGCTCATCAAGCACCGGATAGTGTTATCTAACCATAATTCAGCTCGCTTCGGCATCATCATCATCCGTAGCCTTAAATTCAGTGGCCCCATGTTTTGAATCCTATCGATTGGGGCTTACCGACCTTATTGGGTCGATCAACGGAGGTATCGTGAGGTCGGGGTTGCATTAAATCGGGAATGGAGGTGGTGGAACAATAGTGTTGGTTGAATGTATTGATTAAACCATTCGTTCATCACACTATAAAAGGCTTGCCTAGCCTCATCATTAGGATTACTGGCCATAGGTTGAGAGTCCGCTGGCGCTGTCCCTTGCGCGGAGCAGGCGCCACACTCTCCACATCATCAGCTATCGCTTTCGTTGGGATCGGGATCCATTGCTATAAACAATCATGAAGTCAAATTGTCAGAATTCATCACACTATCGATTCATCATTTAATGGCATGTATAGCTAGACCCCAAACACATCACGGTAGTCCTAGAATCGACTAAACCGTGGCTCTGATACCAATAAAATTGTAACACCCCAAAACCCGAGACCATCGCCGGTGTTAATCGGACCGAGGTTAACAAACCAAGTTCACATGTTTTTGCCCACCAATTTGACATTTCCAGTCAGGCTGGAAAACTGCGTCACTGTCGCCTTAAAATCATATCTCGAGTTTCAAAACTCGGAAACTGGTTTCGTAAATTTTCCCTGAATTTAGACTCATATATCCATCCATGGATTTATTTCTAGGATTTTTGGTCGGGCCAATTGGTACAGTTTATTAGTTAAAGTTACCCCTGTTACAGGGATCGACTGCTCCGACCTTCACGCGGTATAACTTGAATATCTCTCTGTACAGGGCTTTAATTCTGGTGTCGTTTGTTTCTAATGAAACTAGACTCAAAATGGAATCTGTACATATAAGATATATCTCCTAATTCTTTTGGATAATTTATAGTGAATTTTAAAGTTGCGACAGGGAACCCAGAAACCATTCTGGCCCTGTCTCACAATAGCTTTAATATCTCTTAACCTGTAACTCCTATGACCGTTTCGTTTCTTCCATATGAAAATAGACTCATCAAGGTTCATTTACATAGCTTATTCACTATCTAATTCCATTCCTATGAATTTTGGTGATTTTTCACATTCACGCCACTGCAGCTGGCAGCATCTGTTTTAAGATAGGACTCACCTATTTGGTGGTCTCCATGATTCAACTAGCCTTACCATACATAGGTTCATATATGATCATTTTAACCGTGCCAATGGCTGATCATATGACCAACATTCTCATTTCAAGCCATAGCCACATCATGACACAAAATATATACATACAACCCACAATTAGTCTAAGTTCATACTTCCTTTTCGAGCCATTTTCATGCGGCCGTACATACTTACATTACAACATATTTAACAAACAAGGGTAGTCCTATACATGCCATCTCAAGTTCAAACAAAATTTATACCAAAATGGAGGCTTGATAGTGTGGATGACTTGACTTCAACGATCCCAAATCCGATTGCCTCGGCGAAATCTAGAAAACTAAGAGCCAAAGCAACGGGGTAAGCATTTTATGCTTAGTAAGTCTCAAGGAATATAATGAACTATAATTTACAGCAATACATTCACATAGCCAAATGCATCATTTCATTAATACACATTCTTACTTCATACTTCATCATTATATAAGTTCGCAAAGCATCAATCAATTCAATAACTGAAATTCATTAGTCGATTGAGCGAATGTTGCTCAAACACGTCGACTTTCCAATGCACATATAACGTACCTTATCCTTTGGGCTGTCCGAGTGTACTAATTAAATTCATTTCAGCAACCAACACTCACCTCCAGCCCAAGATTCTTGAATATAACCGGATATAATCAAGTGCACAAATGCCTTGGTCTTAGCCGGATAGAATAACTTCGCACGAATGCCTTGGTCTTAGCCGGATGTAGCCACTAGCACAATTGCCTTGGGTCTTAACCGGATATAATTTCCAGCATAATTGTCTTGGGCTTAGCCCGATATCATTCAATTTCTCATGCACACATACATCAATAATCATTGGACATACATATTTCATTTTCGTTACTAAGGCTCAAACACAATTAATATCATTAGCATATTCGCCTTGGGACTTAGCCGGGTGGAATTCAAATACTCATACACACCTAATCAATAATCATACACATCCATATTTCATCTCACATAATTCAAGTAAGGTCACTTCTTGAGGACTTACCTCGGATGTTGTTGAGCGGCTTTTTCGGCTATTCGATCACCTTTTCCTTCCCTTGTCCAATTGTGGCCCTCTTGGCTCTTGAGCTAATTCAAACAAATTCAATTTATTAAAACCTCATTGTGCTTGCTTATGGCCGAATATGACAAGGATTTTAGATGGTCATATGGCCACTCTTTAGCTTGAATACACAATGGTCATGCACATTTTATACTACATCAAGCAATTCAATACAATTTGTTTGAACATCAAGGAAATGCTAAGGCCTTCAATGGGCTACCCAAGGCGAATATTCATGTACATGTTGAGGTCAAAATTTGCATAATACCTCACAAAAACAGCATGCAATCTACTAATTAATGCTTGCACATTGTGGCCCAAAACTTATAATATAGCATCAAGCACTTATATGTGTGCTAGGCGAATTGTGCTTGCAATTTCACAAGCATTCTTCCACATTTTCTTCTTTAAATCAATATATTCATCACTTAGTTCATAACCAAACAAAATGTGCAATCATATATATGCATATATGAGCATGGCGAATTTTCAAAGTGTCCATAGCCATCCAAAACACAAACTTTTAACTAACATGCAAGAAGCATGAATCATGCTCAAGAATGCATCATGGCCAAGTATGACAATCATGCTCCTTTTCAACTTTAATCATGATAAAACAAAGAAAACTCAAAATCTTACTCATGAGTAGAAAATCCATCATTGCATGCATCATCATCAAGCTTCACACTTAGCATGCAATGGCTTTATCACTATAACAACTTTGGCCAAATACCATTTCCATGGCATACCAAAGATTTGAGCCATGGCTAACATGCACATCAAGTTAGCAACCAAAACATGCATGAAACTCCCAACACAACCCCATACATACCTTAATCTTGATGCAAATTTAGCCAAATCACCTTCTAGATCTCTTCTAAACAAAGGAAATGAAGCAAAAATCCTTCTTCCTCTTAGTATTTTCGGCTAAAAAGATGAGAAAGGATGAACAAGTTTTTTGTTTTCTCCTCTTGGTTGCACGCAGCAATGGGGGAATGCTACTCTCACACACATTTTTTTTCATTCTTTTCTCACCCATGCTTATTTGTTTATGATTTTCTCCCTAATGCCCAACAAAACATGTTTCATGACATGTTTAACCCATATTCTTTGTCATGGCGGCCATTACTTGTAAAAGGGGAATTTGACATGCAAGTCCATTATTTTGCATGCATGCTTTAATTAGTCATCACATATTTCCTATCGTACTTTCAAAGTTTACTACTAAGTCCTTTCTTATAAATTAGCACCTAATTAATAAAAATCGAGACACGAAATATTTACGCATACCAATTCCACATTCAATAAGTACGGAATATAACACTTAATTATTCTTGTGACTCGGTTTCGTGGTCCCGAAACCACTCTCCGACTAGGGTCACATTCGGGGTGTCACATTATCAAACAATTATCACAAGTATAATATTTCATAATAATTATCATATCATTTAAAAACATTAAAACATTTAAAATAATAACTATGTTACCAACATTTACATATGAACTTACCTCGTATGCTAAAATGGCTATTTTACCATTTCGTCCACAACTTGGTATTTTCCCCATTTTAGCCCAATTTCAGTTTTCCTTGCTCTATCATTTAAAATATAGTCTAATTAGGACTCACATTATTCAAATTGACCCAAAATCATATTTTGGAAAAATTACAATTTTGCCCCTAAACTTTTGCATATTTACACTTTTGCCCCAAAGCTCGTAAATTAAAATTCAGCCTATTTTCTTATGTTTTATGACATGATGATCATTTTTCCCTTCTATGGAAACATCAAATTCTCGCTCTAACATGTACTTATGACTATTAGGTATTTTTACCGATTAAGCCCTTTTGCTCGTTTTCACTTAAAACCGAGTAACACAAGTTGTCTAACATAATTTAAAACCTCATATTCTATCATAAAACACCAAAATACACAAATTTCACCTATGGGTATTTTTCCAAATATAAACCCTAGGTTAAATTATTGCTAGCATAAGCTAAATCGAGCTACGGACTCCAAAAGCGTAAAATCATTAAAAACGAGGCTAGAACGGACTTACAATCGAGCTTGGAAGCTTGAAAACCCTAGCCATGGTTTCTCCTTGCTATATTCGGCCATGGGGTTGAAGATGAGCAAAATTGGCTTTTAATTTTGTATTTTAATTCATTTTACCCTAAATGACCAAAATGTCAATTACTACTAAACTTTCCAAAAATTCCATCCATGTCCAATTTTTGTCCATAGACTTAGAAATTGGTAAAATTACTCTTTAAGGACCTCTAATTAATAATCTAATTCAATTTTATGCAAAATAATTCTAGAACACAAGTTTTGCAATTTATTCAATTTAGTCCCAAATTTCAAATTAAGCACTTTATGCATAAAATTTCTTCACGAAATTTTCACACAATCATGCAATCATATCATAGACCTTAAAATATTCATAAAATAATTATTTCTATATCGGATTTTGTGGTCACGAAACCACTATTCCGACTAGGCCCAAAATCAGGATATTACATTTGCAGTTTCCTACTTATTGTGCAAAAGAAAAATACTAACTAAGAAAAAGAAAATATAAATGCCTAAAAATAAATACTAAGAAAAAGAAATTTTCCCCATTTTTAATTCGTGTTATCTTTTATATCTTTCTCCTCTCCCTTCTTCATCTCACTTGATTCAACAAGCTCTTTTTACCATGTTTCAAAGATATGATCTGGAAACTCAGGAACAAAACGATTAGAGATATTCTTAAAAGTATTTTCTATGGAATCATCTTTAATTTTTGCATATCTCCAATAAGCTTGTTGTTGGTTATGTATGAATGTCCACATATCTATCATAGTTGAAAATTCCCATTTCTTCATAGTGTTTGAAGAAGTGGGCACTGGAATGGTTAACACAAGATTAACACTTGGCTCCATCAGTTCAACAACATTTGGCTCTACCTTTATTTCTGGGTTGTTCGATTTCTCTTCAACTTCAGATTCTTCCATTTCATTTACTGAGTTAGCTTTCGGTTCAAATTTGGTTGACGACTCATCATATTCTGGATCATTTGGCTCGATCTGGTTCAACAGTTCAACATTCTTCACTAACCTTTCAAGACCATGTCTTGTTATGCAACACTGAACATAACAACCCTTCAAGTTTGCTTTTGATTTAACTTGGGCCCTCAAGCAAAGTGAAGTAATCAGTGATGGGAAATGAGCACTTCCTACCTTTTTTCTAGAGCAATTTTGAATTTTCTTGAGAATAATTTTCCCAACATTGATAAACCTTTCTATCATAATTGCATATAACAAAAGCATTCATTCCATCAAGATGTTGGAACTATGTGAGATAGGTATAAAGCTATATAGAAAAAAGTAGAACCATACCATAGCCACTGGGTTTAAATACTCCCTTCAGCAAAAATGACTACCATTCTTTCTTATAATCCATTGGGATCCCAGATTTGTAACAACATTAAGTACTTTTTGAAGAAAATCTCAATTGATATTTGTCATCATGGTAGAGTACTCATCTTTATCAAAATCAGGTAAGTTAAACAAATCATTAATGGACTTACAAGTAAAGGGTACCTTCTTTTTTCGAACAAGAACCTCATTAGCATCTAAGATGGTCAAATTGGCATAAAACTCTAGCACTAATTCCTCTTCAGGCATTAGTCGTGCATCACAGAATTGATTCCAATTCAAAGCTTCAACTAGTATTTTCGAATTGACAACGGCATAATCATCTTGTCATTTTTCTCCAAATTGAAACCTTTTTTATGGCATCATGGGTTGCTTTTTGAAGATGGAATAAAATCTTTCTCTCGCTTCCTCATATTGAATCACAATTGGATTTTAAATTTTGGAAGATTAAGTTCTTTTGCAAGACATGGTGACATTTCCTGAAAGAAAAGAAGCCTTTCAACTTTTTGAGGTAGAGGTTTCAGTGTAACACCCTAACCTGTATCTGTCACTGGAATAGAGTTACGAGGTATTACCCATCAAATCATAACATACAGCATACATTTCTCAAACATAAATCCATTATCACTTAAATATCAGTCAGACATAATTACATTATCCCTTATAAGGTTCTATGAGACCTTAAAACATGCTTGAAACAGGTTTGGGACTAAACCGATAACATCTAAAAACTTAAGGAAACTAATAAAATTTTCATGCATACAGGGATCACACACCCGTGTGCCTTACATAGTCACTAGACACGCCTGTGTCGCAAGTCGTGTGGAAACAGGGCATACATACTGACTTGCATCACACGGTCGAAGACACGCCCATGTGCCATGGCCGTGTGAAATCTGAAAGGTATACTGACTTGGGTCACATGGCGGGCTACACACCCATGTCCCAGCCCGTGTGTCAGACATGGCCAATAGACACGCTCGTGTTTCTAAACCATGTAACCCACTGACTTGTTTAACTAAGTTACAGTAGACACACAGTCGAGTCACACGCCCGTGTGCTCAATTGTGTGGGGCAAAATTAGGCTTGGTTTAAGCCACATTTCTCACCCTCCTCAAGCAAACCAAAACCACATCATTTCATACCATTTCAATGCATTTATAGGCAACCAAAACATGCTATTTGACATACAAATCATGCCATTTAAAATCCATCCATTTCACTACTCAAACCATAATCCAAAACATACTAAAAAATATGTCATTACTAAAAATTTCACCTATATTCTTAATGCATTTTTCTCATCATCTTATCATCAATTTTAAGCCTCAAATCATACCAATGAATCATCACAACTTCCATGACAAACATGCCAAAACACAAGGCCATTTATATACATCATATTTCACTTACCAAACTCATAAAATAAGCCAACCCAAATAGCCAAATACACACCAACATTCCCATAAGTTATGAACTAAATCTCATGGCTAAAATCATATCTCAAAACACATCATCATATCACTAGCCTATACATGCCATATACCATATTTACAAAGCATCAAAAGTACCAACAAGTTGATCGATAGTGTAACGATATTCCTGATGATCCTCGAGTCTGAGCTACCTTCGATTATCTATAAAATAGGGAAAGAACATACAAAGTAAGCTTTAAAAGCTTAGTAAGCCACGTACAAATAAAATTAACACATGAAACAACATCATATCCATCTATAGGCAAACTATGAGTAAGCACATATAAGCTCACAAACCTTTCTCAATGTCTACATATTCAATACCATAAATGAATACATCAAATACTTCTCTTTTCAATACTTGTATGAATCTCACAAGTACTTGAGCCACTTAACTCATTCACACATTCTTCCTCGACTTGAATTTTGCTCGTTGAACCTTTTAGAATTGTTAAGGATACTCGAAAACCACATATAGCTCATACAATGCCATATCCCAGATATGGTCTTACATGTTATCACATATCGATGCCGATAGCCCAGCTATGGTCTTACTCGAAATCAAATAACGATGCAAATGTCCCAGACATGGTCTTACACATAATCACATAATGATGCCAATGTCCCAGACATGGTCTTACACATAATCACTCCTCGTTAATCCTAATGTCATGACATTCGTATCCTATACTATTCCTAAGGTTCGTACGAGACTTTCGGATATTGTAACCTTGTCGATTCTTGCTCGTATTTGATCATTCAACATTTATAATAGTTCAATGACAATTAAACATATATAATTCAGTTTAAATACATTTATTTGCATATGAACTTACCTTGTATTCGGGATAAACGGACTGGATCGACTATTCAATATCCTTTCATTTTCCCCGATCTAAATCCGATTTCTTTCATTCTTGATCTATATACATTCAAAATTAACTCATTTATTCATCAAATCATTCAAATTCAGTCCACAAACACATGTTTGGGCATTTTTACACTTCATCCCCTAAAGTTCCATATTTTTACAAATTAGTCCTTATTTCACAAAAATACAAATTCAAGCTATTTAATCCAATTTTACCATAGCCGAATTTCACTAGTGTCCCTAGTAGCCCATATTTCATTTATTTCACATTTCAACCCCTCAATTTACACATTCACAATATAATCCCTATTTGACATATTTGTCAAAAATCACTTTACAAAACATTAAAATCTATCATCAATTTTTCATATTTCATCATCAAATATCCAAAAGCTCAAATAATCATCAATGGCACTTCACAAAATCTTTAAAAAATTCAAAAATTAAGGCAAGGGCTAGCTAGAATACAAAGCAACGATCTCAAAAACATAAAAATCATTAAAAATCAAGCTCAAAACATACCTAATTGCTTGAATTATTCATAACAGAATGAAGAACCCTATTTTATCTTCTTGTTCTTCAAACTTTGGTGCATGGAGATGGAAAATAATGTTTTAATTCACTTTGTTTTATTAATAATAACATGATTTATCAATTACCAACATTAACCTTTAATATAAACATATAAAATCACTTAATATAAAACCATCTATGTCAAATTCCACTATCAATGGTTTAATAACATCATAAGGACCTTTCATTTAATAAACCATTATAATTAGACACTTTTAACACGTAGAATGCAAAGTTTGCATTTTATGCGATTTAGTCCTTTTTCTCAAATTGAGCTATTAAACGATAAAATTAGCTCACAAAATTTTCACACATACATACAATCATGCTGTAAACACATAAAATAATATTAAAATAATTTTTTACCTTTGATTTGTGGTTCTGAAACCATTGTTCCGATTTAGCAAAAAATGGGCTATTACAACTCTCCCCCCTTAGGGATTTTCGTCCCCGAAAATCTTACCATGTCGATGCCATAATACTTTCACTAATGCAATTTTCTTATTTCTTAGCTCTTTAATTTCATGAGCTAAATTTCGAATCAGTTCTTCAGCATATGGCAAATTTGTCTGAATTTCAACCTTAGTTGGGGAAATGACATGTGAAGGGTCAGATCGGTATTGTCGAAGCATCAATACATGAAACACATTATGTATTTTCTCTAGCTTAGACGGTAAATATAGTTGATAAGTAATTGGTCCGACTCGTTCAATAATCTCATACGGTCCGATAAATCGCGGACTCAATTTCCCTTTCGACCAAACCGTAATATCTTTTTCCACGACAATACTTTCAGAAATACTCTATCCTCGATCTGAAAATCAATATCTTTCCTTTTCAAATCTGGGTATGATTTTTTTCGATCCAAAGCTGTTTTCAAATTGTCACGAATTACTTTCACTTTTTCTTCAGTTTCTCTGATCAGATCAAACCCGTGAATCTTATTCTCCCTTAGCTTAGTCCAGTACAACAGTGTTTGACATTTACAATCGTATAGAGCTTCGTATGGTGCCATCTTTATACTTGATTGAAAGCTATTATTGTAAGCAAATTCAATTAGCGATAAGCATTTCTCCCAGCAATGCAACAAAGCAACATATCCTCAAGTATATGAATAACTCATTCAGATTGACCATCCGTTTGAGGGTGAAATGCTGTGCTAAAATGTAGCTTTGTACCCAAAGCTTCTTGCAATTTCTTCCAAAATTGTGAAGTGAATCTTGGATCTCTATCTAAAATAATAGATAGTAGCACTTCGTGCAATCGAGCAATCTCTGAGATATACAACTCAGCCAATTTATCTAGTGAGAAATCTGTACGTACTAGGATAAAATGAGTTGATTTCGTCAATCTATCAACAACAACCCAAATCCCATCTTTCTTTTTTGGAGATAAGGGCAACCTGATACAAAATCCATTGTTACTCGATCCCACTTCCACTCGGGAACCATAATAGGCTGTAAAAAAACTTACGATAGTTGATGCTTAGCTTTAATTTGCTGACTAATCAAACATTTCGAAACAAATTCTGAGATATCACATTTCATACCGTGCCACCAATAAAACTGTTTCAATCATTGTACATTTTCGTACTTCACGGATGTACTGATAAAAAACTATTGTGTGTTTCATTTAAAATCTTTTGAATAAGCTCAGAATTTCTTGGTACACATATTCTATCATGAAACATCCAACAATCATCAGGCCTTATTCGAAACTCTGAATCAGTAGTTGACTCATACTGAGATCATTTTGCTTGCAACTCATTGTCAAATTTTTGAACTTTACCGATCTGCTATAGAAATAACAGTCTTGCTTTAACCTCAGCTATTATCTAACCATCTTCAGACAAAGCTAATTTTATGTTCAAAGCGCGTAAAGCAAACAAGGACTTTCGGCTCAAAGCATCAGCAACTACGTTCGCTTTCCCCAAATGATAGTCAATTATCAAGTCATAGTCTTTTAACAATTCTAACCTTCTCCGCTGTCGCAAATTCAAGTCTTTCTGAGTCATCAAATATTTCAAGCTTTTATGATCGGTATAAATATGACATTTCTCACCAAACAAATAATGGCGCCAAATTTTCAATGCGAACACAATTGCAGCCAATTCAGGATCATGCGTCAGATAATTCTTTTCGTGTGGCTTCAATTGTCTCGAGGCATAAGATACAACTTTGCCTTCCTGCATTAAAACACAACCTAGGCCATTTAACGATGCATCGCTGAAAATTATGAATTCTTTACCCGACTCAAGCAGAACTAACACTGGAGCTTCAATCAATAAAGCTTTTAATTGCTCGAAACTTTTCTGGCATTTATCTGACCACTTGAACTTAACATCTTTTTAAAGCAATCGTGTCATCGGAGTCGCAATCATCGAGAAGCCTTTCACAAATCGTCTATAATAGCCAGCTAGTCCCAGGAAACTATGAACTTCAGATACATTTCTTGAAGGTTTCCAATCTATAATTGTAGATATCTTACTCAGATCAACCTGGATACCATCAGCTGAAACAAAATGTCCCAGAAACCTAACCTCTCATAGCCAAAACTCACAATTGCTAAACTTTGCAAACAACTGTTTATCTCTCAAAGTTTGTAACACAATTCTCAAATGCTAGGCATGTTTAGATTCATCACGAGAGTAAATCAAGATATCATCAATAAACACAACTACGAATCGATCTAAATACTGCCTAAAAATCCAGTTCATCAAGTCCATAAAAATAGTAGGTGCATTCGTTAGTCCGAAAGGCATAACCAAAAATTCATAATGTCCATACCTTGTTCTAAATATAGGTTTTGGCACATCGGAGTCTTTAACTCGCAACTGGTAATAACCCGATCTCAAATCGATTTTCGAAAACATTGTTACCCCTTTTAACAGATCAAACAAATCATCAATCCATGGTAGAGGGTATGTGTTATTTATAGTCACTTTATTCAGCTGTCTATAGTCAATACACATTCTCATCATGCCATCATTCTTTTTTGCAAACAACACGGGAGCACCCCAAGGTAAAAAAATCGGTCTAGCAAAACCCTTATCTGTCAACTCTTGCAACTGAGCTTTCAATTCTTTTAACTCTGTCAATGCCATTCTGTACGGAGCTATCGATATTGACGTTGTACCCGGTACTAATTCAATACCAAACTCAACTTCTCTTATAGGTGGTAAACTCAGTAACTCTTCAGGAAATACATCTGGATACTCACACGCAACTAGTACTGATTCAATTTTTGTTTGTGTCACTTTCGTTTCAAGTACATAAGCAAGATAAGTTTCATACCCCTTTCTCACAAATTTCTGAGCTAACATAGACAAGATCACAAATGGCAAACTATTCAGATCATCAGATTCAATTCTAATAATCTCATTGTTCTAAAAATTTAGTTCAATCATCTTTTGTCTACAATCCACTATAGCATTATGCATCATTTGTGTAACACCCCTTACCCATGTCCAACGCCGGAACAGAGTACGAGGCATTATCGAACTTAAACATACACATTCATGCAAAAATCAGGCCATAAAATCTCTTTTAATTAAAAACCTTTCAAACACATGCATGTCATCCTTTATTTGGGTCTACGATGCCCAAAACATTCATCAGAATTGATTCAGGACTAAACCAAGAACTTTGAGAAGTTTCAGGAAAACTTAGAAAGTTTTCTAATGAAACAGGGTCACATGCCCGTGTGGACATAGGGACATGCCCGTGTGCCTTTGGCACGCCCGTGTGCTCAGGCCGTGTAACTCTCTATTTATGGCATTAGCATGCACATCGGACCACATGGTCGGGCCACACGCCTGTGTCTCTAGGCCGTGTCCCTCACACAATTGAGACTCACGATCGTGTCTCAGCCTGTGTGGCCAACACTTAGGCTATTTTCCATGCCTTCATGTTACCCATAATCTCTTACAACCTTATGCACATCAAAATCGCAAATCATGGCATTATTTTAGTGATTAAAAAAATCGCAAATCATGGCATTATTTTAGTGATTAAACACTCTTTATTAAGACATATCCTTAACATTAAGATGTCCTCTTACAAGTAATGCATCTGCTCACGCAATATCAAGTCTAGATTCCTTATTTCACATTCATAAGACTTGTCATTTTGATGACCACTTTTACCATTATACTATGGTTACCAACTTATCCATCAAACACTCAAGTTCAATCATTATCACGTTGTGTTTATAACATGTGATTACTACATAGCTATGACCACCTCAATTGGTCATAAAGCATACATCCAACACACATGTCATATTACTAACCATGCATGGCAAACAAACATAATCACCTTATAAACATTAGACACGACATGAATAGCTAAGCTTACAAGCCAAAATCAATATGAGCCACATTTCATGGCCATATAGATATAACTCAATATAAGCTAACACATATGGCCAAAGCAAAAAAATACATGTCAATCAACTAGATCCCTATACATGCCACTCACTTGAAATTTCTAATATATACTCCATTATTCCAAAGGTAAGGACTTGATAGTGTGATGCTGCCTCTGACGATCTCTAAACCCGAGCTAACCTGAAAACACTAAAGGAAAGGAAAGGAAGGGAGTAAGCTTTATAGATTAGTAAGACCGTATGAAAATAATAAGCAATTTATCAACTTGCTTCTCATGGTAATACAACCCTATTTGCATTTTTACTCATGTTCCAGTCAAGCTATTTTCTCGAGTCATAGTCACTAAATTATTTATATCTGGAGCTACGGAACTCCAAATTAAGTTTCGTTGATTTTCCCTGAAACTAAACTCAGATATATTCTTACCATAAAATTTTCCAAATTTTTGGTTCAGCCAATTAGTACAGTTTATTTATTAAAGTTACCCTTTTTCGCTATCTGACAGATCTGACCTCTCTTCACTGAAAATTAATTATCTCATAATACAGGACTTGGATGATGTTCCCATATATTTCTCTTGAAAATAGACTCATTAATAATTCTAGGAATATAAATTATAACTCATAAATATTTTTTTAAAATTTTAATGATTTTCTCAAATCAGAACAGGGGATTTCGAAGTCATTCTGACTCTGTCTCACAACAATTAAAATATTTCATAATATAAACTCTTTTACTTACACAATTTTATATGTGAAACTAGACTCATTAGGCTTTAATTTCATATTTTATTCAGCCTCTAACTCAATTTCCACAATATTTGGTGGATTTTTAAAGCCGGGCTATGGCTGCTGTCCAAAACTATTTTAGTGTAAATTAATGATACTACGTTTATCACACCATATTAATTCATTTCCACCACATTGGTAAGGTTACATATTCATATACCATAAATATAGACCTGCAATCACAAGGTCATCACAAAATCATTCTCATAAGCATGAATTACCTATTTACATCTTCACTAAATGTGCATCATAAACTGAAATCATTTCTCATGAGCTTCACATACATACCTGTGTTACTCAACATGCTCATATTCATTCCTTACTAATCATATAACATGAATTGAATTCACATGTCATCAATTTCATGTAAGTACCTGTGTAACACTCCAATTTTCGGGTTTTCTGTGTTTCTGTGATTTTTAAAATTTGTGTGTGTTCTGGTTGATTAAAATATATATTTTAGTAGGTTAGTGGGCCTTTGGAAGGCCCAAACTTAAGTTAAATTCGTGGTAGTCTTTGGAATTTTAATTTTTTGAACAGGTGATGCAATTGGCGTTTGGGCTTTTAAGAGTAAAGGGGTAAAAGATGACACAAAAAGGAGTGTGGTGTAGTGGCAAGGTGGCGCCACTTAGGGGACAAGGAAGTGACGCCATAGAGGAAGTAAGGGGTCCAAGGTTCAAGTCTTGGCTCTTGCAATATATTTTGGTTTTTCTTTTTAATAAATCTGGAAGCAAGTAGGTGCGCTTTAAAGTTTAATGTGTTGGATTTATGACACAAATGAGTTGATGGCCTAGTGGTGGTGGCGTGACTTGGCATGTGAGAGGATTTTGGTTCGAATCCCTTGGCACGCAAAGGTTGATTATTTTTCTATGTTGGGACGGCACAGAGGGAGATAGAGGGATCCCACATCGGGAAGCTAACATAAAAGTAGATGGAGAGTTAGATTTAAATAGAGCAAACCATGAGAAGAGTAGGCATACCCTTCTTGGCTGATCCCTTTTGCTTTGTGACGTGCTCGTTTGGGTTGGGCGTCAGCTAAGAGTGTTTGGAGCGCGGATTAACTGCAGTCTCCTAACAGGTGTGTATTTCTCATTACTCTAGCAGTAGGACGGCTATTTCGGGTCGTGATGGCTGAAATGGGCCATGTGGTCCCAATGGGTCTGTAGGCCCAAGTGGATAAGTTTTTGAATTACTAAAATACCCCTGTAGGGTAGGATTACCGATTTACCCTAGGAGGGTAAAATGACTATTTTGCCCCTCGTGCGTAAATGACTAACTTGTGTGATGATTGGGTTAGTTGACGTGGATTTATGTTAGTTATCGTTAATTCGCAAGTCTAATGTGTTAGTGATCGATTGTAGGTTTATCGCATGGGAGATATCGTCATCAATCGTCATCAACCAAGTGTGTAAACAAGACCCTCCCTTAGACTAAATCGATAAAAGCCTAAATACCGAAACGTTAGTATTTTGTGAACTTGCGAGCGTGCGAGCGCTCGTGAGATAGTTGTTAATGAATATGGTGCATTTGGATGATTAGAGTGTAGAGTGTGCATTTTCGTGCACAACGGTATTTTTGGGCTTAATGGGCCGAAAACGGGCCAATGGGCCGACGGGCCCACTTTTGTAAAAAGATGAGGTAAGTACTTCTGATTACTTGGTAAACATTAGAATGAGCATGAAACCTTAGCAATAGGTAATAATTACTAAAATACCCTTATGCATGCAAAATTACGATTTTACCCCTAGGGTTATTTTTTTTTTAAAAAAGCATGGTGTTCTGTTTCTGTATATGTATGCCATGACATATTATTTCTATTGCATAGGACATAGGTTTATATTGATGGAGGAAGCATTCTGACAGCCTCGCTGCAATCTGGTGGCCTCGCCACATATATTTGTTCTGGTAACTTCGTCACAATATCCGGCAATTTCATTGCATCCGGTGGCCGCCACATATATATATATCTGTTCTGGTGCCCTAGCCACAATATCTGTATCTGGTATCTTCGTCACAATATCTGGCAGCTCGCTGCAATTTCTGTGGTGTGTAGCGGTTGGGTGGGTCGAGTAGTCTCCCCACATGGTGTAAGGCTGGTACGGGAGTGTTATGGATGGCTCTGGGTTGGGATTTCTGCATTCATGATATATTTATTCTGTATCTACTATGGGCCTATGGGTTTCCTTCTGATTTTTGCACTGGGCCAAGGCACAGATAAGTCTGACTCTGAGGTTTGATCTGTTTGGGCTATGGTTGGGTTATGTTACACACTGAGTTTACCAAACTCACCCTTTATTTTCATCTTTGCAGGAAATCCCCAACCATAGTGGGCTTAGAGCTATGAGGGATTCGGAGTGGCTACATCATCTGCAAAGTTGGTTTTTCTAAGTTAGCTTATTTTTATTATTTTTATATTCTGATTTAATTTTGGGTTTTAAGTTGTAATAAGGCCGCTATTTAAATTTCTTTTTTCCGCTATGGTTTTATTTTCTGATTAAATTTATACTATGACGAAACTGCTAGTGTTAGGATGTGCAGGTTTTCAAAATTAATGAACGTTTTCAAGACTCAACAAGCACAACAAATGATAGCCTAAAGATTGATAAACCGACTTTTCATTCAACCGCTGTTTTTACAAAGACCACCCCAATCACTTAAACCAGCGAATGCATACTAAGCCGTAAGTCCATGTGACACGTCAGATCTGGCCATAATGTTTGGGCCGAGTTTGGGGTGTTACATTTAATGGTATCAGAGCCAAGTTGCAACTACTCGACTGTGGAATGGGTCTAAAAACAGGAGTTTGTAAAGTTACACTAAATAAAGGTTTTCGAAAATCATTTTTTTTAACTTGATTATAAATTATTTTCGAGAATGTTTCCAATATTTTCTCTTTACAAATAGATGATTTTAAAGATTAAAATCGGTTTTCTAAAATTATGTTTTTTTGAAGGTGGCACACCGAATCTTCGGCCCAAGTCTGTAAGTTTTCTGAGCCTTTCTAATTGTTTCTAAAATATTTGTTATATGCTTGTACAAAACATTATCATGGTACTTTAGTTAGGGTAACACTGGAACTATAGAAACTCTGATAAGTAGACTAAGACTGTAGCTAGGCTACCGCAAAAGGAACAAACTCAAACTCTGAATTACTGTTATTCATAAGACATATGTAAAAAACACTGAAATGTTAAACTGATTCATAAAATTCTTAATCAGATAATACGAAATGAGTACACGAGCAGCTCGTGGAAGAGGCCGTGGACGTGGCCGAGGGTAATGCTCAGGCTGAATATTCATCTTCAGGACATGTGCCGGCAGCAGATGCACCAGTGCCATTGGCAACGGAGGTAGAGCCTCATGATCGAGGTGCCGGGGATGATGCTCTGTCCCAAGCAATGCTCTGAGTTTTGGAAAGGGTTGCTGGGGCAAGTACGAGAAACTGAATTCGAGGGTCTATTTCTGAGCGGCTCCGGGCCAATGGAGTAGAGATATTTAGGGGCGTATCTGGTGTAGCTCCGAATGTGGCTGAATATTGGTTAGAAGCCACAGAGTGGATTATGGATGACCTGGGCTACTCTGTGGAGCAGAAGTTGAAGGGAGCCATATTGTTACTCAGGGATGAGGCTTATCAGTGGTGGCTAACGGTGAGAGATGGAACTCCTGCTGACAGTGTGACTTGGGAGCTGTTTAAGACAGCCTTCAAAGGAAAGTATGTTGGGGCTAGTTACGTGGACGCTCGCTGGAAAGAATTTCTGAACCTGGTCTAAGGGAGTAAGTCAGTGGCTGAATATGAGTCTGAGTTTCTGAGACTGAGCCGGTATGCTTCTGGGATTGTCGCTACAGAGTATGAGCGTAATGTACGCTTCGAGGATGGTCTGAGACATAAACTTAGGGTGTTGATTGCTTCGCAGAGGGAGCGTAACTTCGCTACTTTAGTGGACAAAGCTAAGATAGCTGAGGAAGTAAAGCATACAGAAATACAGAATCGTGAGAAAGATCGGAACTGTTTTAGGAGAGATTCAGGATTTTCAAGTGGTATGAACAGGAATGTTAAGAGAGCAAGGGTAATGGAGCCAGTTCGAGCAGTACCGATGAATGTTGTTAGACTGCAGGGTTGTAGGAATTGTGGGAAGATGCATATAGGCGAGTGTCGGAAACATTTTGGTGCTTGTTTTTGATGTGAATCTATGGAGCATAGGGTTAAGGATTGTCCCTAGGAACCAGATCAGGTTCAAGTTTTAGAGCAAAGTGTCGCTCAACCAGTGAGGGGTGGACCAGAGTTTCTGAGAGGACGGGGGCAAGGTAGAGGTGGTAATGGAAACGGTCAAGGAATAAGAGTGCCTGGCAGGGGTGCTGGATTTGTTGAGGCTCGTCAGTCTGCGTTGGTGTATGCAGCTCATCGTCGAGAGGAGGGTGATGCACCTGACATCATAACTGGTACATTTTTGATTTCCAGTATGCCATACACTGCGTTGATAGATGTTGGATCTACCCATTCATATGTTGCATGTGCTATATCTGGGTCACTGGGTGTGCGCTCTGAGGAGACCGTGAGTGAGGTATCTGTACTAAGTCCTTTGGGTCACTCGGTTATGGTAGATAAACTGTATAGAGATGTGCCTATAGAAACTCAAGGAAAAGTTTTCTCTGGAGATTTGATAGAGCTACCTTTCGGAGAATTCTATCTCATTTTCGGAATGGATTGGCTTGTTAAGCATAGGGCTACTCTGGATTGTATGCTAAGCGAATAATGTTAATGACCACAAAGGATGAGAAGGTTTTGGTGATAGGCAAACGTTGGGATTATCTATCTAATGTGGTGTCCGCATTGAGAGCCGAGAAGTGGATTTGAAAGGGATGTGAGGCTTATTTGGAATTTGTAAGCCAATCGAAAACTGAGGATCTGACAGTGGATAAAGTTAGAACCGTCAAGGATTTTCAAGATGTTTTTCCAGAGGAGCTTCTGGGTTTGCCCCCGAATCGAGATTTTGAGTTTGGAATCAACTTGTTGCCTAGAACGACACCAGTGTCCATTGCACCTTATAGGATGTCACTGACGGAGTTGGTAGAGCTGAAAGCCCAAATTCAAGAGTTATTGGATAGAGGCTTCATTAGACCAACTGTGTCTCCATGGAGAGCACCAGCGTTATTCGTAAAGAAGAAAGATCGGTCAATGCGGATGTGCATCGATTATCGGCAGTTGAACAAACTGACGATTAAGAACAAGTACCCACTGTCGAGAATCGATGATTTATTCGACCAACTTAAAGGCGCTTCAGCATTTTCCAAGATTGACCTTCGATCTGGGTATCGTCAGTTGAGGGTTAAGGAGGTGGATATTCACAAGACGGCATTCAGAACTCGATATGGTCCCTATGAGTTCTTGGTTATGCCATTTGGGTTGACGAACACACCTGTGGCATTTATGGATCTGATGAATCAAGTGTTCCAGCCATACTTGGATCGATTCGTGGTCGTCTTTATCGATGATATTCTGGTTTATTCTGAAACTGAGGAGAAGCATGATGAGCATCTTCGTATTGTGTGCAAGTGCTGAGGGAGAAGGAGCTTTATGCGAAATTCAGTAAGTTTGAGTTCTGGTTGAGAGAGGTAACTTTCTTGGGGCATGTTGTCTCTGCTGAAGGGATCAAGGTGGACCCTCGAAAGATTGAAGCGATTCTGGAATGGAAGCCACCGGGGTCAGTGTCAGAAATTTGAAGTTTTCTGGGTTTAGCTGGGTACTATAGAAGGTTTGTAAAAGGATTTTCTATGATGGAAGTGCCTTTGACAAAGCTTATAAGGAAGGGAGTACCGTTTGTTTGGACTGAGAAACAACAGGAATCTTTTGAAAAGCTGAAAAAAGTTCTGACCGAGGCACCTGTACTGATTCAGCTGGAGTCAGGAAAAGATTTTACCATATGCAGTAATGCATCACATATAGGGTTGGGCTGTGTGTTGATGCAAAAGGGTAAAGCGGTTGCTTATGCATCTCTACAGCTTAAACCACATGAAGTTAACTATCCTACTCATGATCTGGAGTTGGCAGCGGTAATCTTTGCGCTTAAGATTTGGAGACATTACCTGTACGGAGGAAGGTGTATTATATACATAGATCATAAGAGTCTAAAGTACTTGCTAACTTAGAAGGAGCTGAACCTTAGGCAGCGGAGACGGATAGAGCTCCTTAAAGATTATGACTGCGCGATTGAGTATCACCCAGGCAAAGCTAATGTGGTGGCTGATGCCCTAAGTCGTGAAGATGTCGATCCGAGAGCCATGTTTGCTCGTTTGAGTTTGTATGACGACGGTAGTCTGTTAGCAGAACTGCAAGTTAGGCCGACCTGGGTGGATGAGATTAAGGAAAAGCCATCGAGGGATGAGTCCCTGGTTTCTCGATTCTGGCAGGTTAGGAATGGGGATACTTCTAAGTTCGAACTGAACAGTGAGGAGGTTCTGTGTTACCAAGGTAGAGTTTGTATTCCGAAGGACTCTGACTTGAGGCAAGCAATTCTGAAAGAAGCTCATGAGGTCTGTGTTCTATGCATCATGGAGGGAGTAAAATGTACCGCGACTTAAAGGAGTTGTATTGGTGGCCTGGATTGAAGCGAGATGTAACGAAAGTTGTGGGAAAATGTCTGACTTGTCAGCAAGTGAAAGCTGAACATCAATTACCTTCCGGACTTTTGCAGCCAATGAAAGTACCACTTTGGAAGTGAGAGAGGGTAACCATGGATTTTGTGAGTGGGTTACCCTTGACACCGTCGAAAAAGGACTCGATTTGGGTAATTGTGGATAGGTTGACCAAATCTGCTCATTTCATACCTGTCCGCATTGATTATTCACTTCAGAAGTTAGCCAAATTGTATGTGACGAAAATAGTGCGACTTCACGGAGTGCCAGTGTCGATTATTTCTGATCGAGATCCTAGATTCACATATCAATTTTGGAAAAAGTTGCATGAGGCGTTGGGTACGCGGTTGAACTCTAGTACAGCCTTTCATCCTCAGACTGATGGTCAGTCGGAAAGGGTTATTCAGATTCTGGAAGACATGTTGAGGGGATGCGTTATAGACTTTCAAGGCAGTTGGGAGGATTACTTACCGTTGGCAGAGTTTGCATGCAACAACAGTTATCATGCAAGTATTTGAATGGCTCCTTATGAGACACTGAATAGGCGAAGATGTCGTACACCTAGTTGTTGGACTGAGTTGGGTGAACAGCAGGTTCTTGGACCCGAGTTGGTGGCAGATACTGAGGATAAGGTCAAGTTGATTAGAGATCGGTTGAAGGAAGCATCTGATAGATTTGAAGCGCAAGGAAATTGAGTACTCTGTGGGATATGGTCTTCTTGAAGGTTTCGCCTTGGAAGAAAATATTAAGGTTTGGAATGAAAGGCAAGTTAAGTCCACGGTTCGTTGGGTCTTATCGGATTCTTAAGCGAGTGGGTCCAGTGGCTTATTAGTTGGAGCTACCTCCAGAGTTGAATAGGATTCATGATGTCTTTCACGTCTCCATGTTAAGCGGTATCATTCTGACCCTACTCATGTTGTGCTGGTTGCAGAGATCGAGGTCCAAACAGACTTGACTTTTGAGGAAGAGCCTGTGCAGATTTTGGATCGAGATGTTAAGATTTTGAGGAGGAAATCAGTTCCGCTAGTAAAGGTGCTATGGCGTAATCATGGCAAAGAGGAAGCTACTTGGGAGCCAGAAGTGGTGATGCGTCAACAATATCCTCATCTGTTTGATTCAGGTAAAATTTCGAGGACGAAATTTCTTTAAGGAGGGTAGAGTTGTAACGTCCCAATTTTCTGGTTTTCTGTGTTTCTGTGATTTTTAAAATTTGTGTGTGTTCTGGTTGGTTAAAATATATATTTTAGTAGGTTAGTGGACCTTTAGAAGGCCCAAACTTAAGTTAAATCTGTGGTAGTCTTTGGAATTTTAATTTTATGAAGAGGTGATGCAATTGGCGTTTGGGCTTTTAAGAGTAAAGGGGTAAAAGATGACACAAAAAGGAGTGTGGTGTAGTGGCAAGGTGGCACCACTTAGGGGACAAGGAAGTGACGCCATAGAGGAAGAAAGGGGTCCAAGGTTCAAGTCTTGGCTCTTGCAATATATTTTGGTTTTTCTTTTCAATAAATCTGGAAGCAAGCAGGTGCGCTTTAAAGTTTAATGTGTTGGATTTATGACACAAATGAGTTGATGGCCTAGTGGTGGTGGCATGAGTTGGCATGTGAGAGGACTTTGGTTCGAATCCCTTGGCACGAAAAGGTTGATTATTTTGCTATGTTGGGACGGCAAGAGTTGGTGTTGGTTTTAAACTCTGGTGATGGAGGGATCCAACATCGGGAAGCTAACATAACAGTAGATGGAGAGCTGGCTTTAAATAGAGCAAACCATGAGGAGAGTAGGCATACCCTTCTTGGCTGATCCCTTTCGCTTTGTGACGTGCTCGTTTGGGTTAGGCGTCAGCTAAGAGTGTTTGGAGCGCGAATTAACTGCAGTCACCTAACAGGTGTGTATTTCTCATTACTCTAGCAGTAGGACGACTAATTCGGGCCGCGATAGGCTGAAATGGGCCATGTGGTCCAAATGGGCCCATAGGCCCATGTGGATAAGTTGTAGAATTACTAAAATACCCCTGTAGGGTAGGACTATAGATTTACCCCTGGAGGGTAAAATGACTATTTTGCCCCTCGTGCGTAAAGGACTAACTTGTGTGATGATTAGGTTAGTTGATGTGGATTTATGTTAGTTATTGTTAATTCGTAAGTCTAATGTTTTAGTGATCGATTGTAGGATTATTGTGACAGCCCTATTTTGACCCCAGTCGGGAAGTGGTTTCAGGACCGCTAAACCGAATTACCGAAATATTTGGATATAATATTTTATATCTAAAATATATGTTTATGCCTGTGTGAATTTTTAAATGCTTTAATTTTTACCAATTGATGTGAAATTAATTGAAAATGGACTTATGTGAAAATTTTGAGAATTGTGTTAGGTAAATTTTGAAAGGACCTTGTATTATGTGACTTTAAAAGCCAAGGACTTGCATGTCAAATTAACATTTTATATATATAGTGGCCAGCCATGTGGGATAATCAATGAAAATGTATGTATTTTATACATATATTAGTATTATTATATTATTATAATAATATATGTTATTAGTGTTATAATAAAATAAATAGAATAGTGAAAGGTGAAAAGAACAAGGCTTAGTTCATTTTCTTTGTTCTTCAATTACCGAATATAGGAGGGGAAAAGTTAGGCTTTCGGTCACTCTTGGATTTTTGCTAGATTAAGGTAAAATCTCATGTTATTTCCTTTGAATTTTTTTAAGTGTGGTTGATAACTAAGTATTTGACTTAGCCCATTTTGAAATTTTGAATTCTATGGTAAATTGGGCATTCGCCATGATATGGATGGTAAGAGATGGTGGTTGTTTTATGCTTTTATGAGTAAAGGTGGATAAGTGAGGTTTAAACTTGTTAGATATGCATAGTAGTGGTTTAGGTGCTTTGGGGAATTTTGGCTAACATGTTGGAGTTTACCAAATGGAATTTGAGGTTTTGAGCATAGTTTATATAATTTGTGAATGAAATACTTGAAATTATGAATTGGGAACATGAATTTAGTCGGCCACTTAAGACAAATTGTCAAATAATGCTCAACATTAGTGCTGTTACTTAATTGGTAAATTGAGCTTAGAATAGGTGAATTGTGGTATGGGGAAAGTATTTATATTTGGCCATTAGTTAGATATTGTTAAAATCATTGAAATAGGGAATGGTAGGTTTAATTGAAGAAGTCATGCTTTGTGTGCCTTATTTGCTTATTGAACATTCGGCTTTGTCCCTAGAGAAATGAGTGAATTGATGATAATAGTTTATGAGGATTAGCTTTGCGGTTTATGTTTAACAAGATGAGAAATAAATTAAGATGAACTTAGTGTGCCGATTGGGAGCTAGGAAGTTGAGTTGAAGATAGAAAATAGTGAGTAAATATTTCATAGACATTTTTTTTAACATTAAAGTTCACATGAATTTAAGCTTACTAAGCGATCACGTATTCGGCTCTTGGTAATTATTATGTCATGAATAATGAGTTTGATTAAAAGGTTTTGCAAACGTGATCTAATCAATAATTTAGTTGTGATTTGTAACATAGTTGTATTTGGCGAATGTGTTTGTAATGGAAAATTTTGTGTATGTGAGTGTGTGGCATTAGTAGTTAATGGCATTCGGCATTGTTTAATTAAAATTTGAAATGAATGCTTGAAAGTTAAATAGGTCGCTCTAATGACCAAATATGCTAAAAGCTAATATATGGACAAATGATACTGAATGAATTGGTTTTGAAATGCATATGGTTGCCGTATTTAATGTGTTTGATTGAGAAGTAAATTTTGTTTGATTTAGCTCAAGAGCTTAAAGGATCAAAGTTGGATAAGGGAAAGAAAAAGTAATTGAATAGCCGTGGACATCTAATCGTCAACCACTTCGAGGTAAGTTTTAAGTGATTAAACGTTGAGTGAATTCAATCATAATAGGATATGATGAGCTGAATTAGTAAGATATGATGTGGCCATGATATGTTCTAAACACAAATCGTAAGTTCTCAATTGTTTGAACTTGGAAATTTTAAGAACAAAATTTTAATAATCTGCTTAGGACAGCAGCAGTAACGTGATTTTAAAATCACCATAAATTGTTGGCATTGAATTAGAGGCTGAATAAAATGTGTAATCAAAGCTTAATGAGTCTAGTTTCTTATAAAAGAAACTGTGTAAACAAAGAAATCTCCTATAAAGAGATAATTAAAGTTGTGTGAGACGGTGTCGAAATGACTCGGAAATCCCTGTTCCATTTTTAGAAAATCATTATAAATTGTAAAAAATGTTTATAAGATAAAATTTATATGCTTAGACTCCTTAATGAGTCTAGTTTCAAATGAAATCAAATAGAACACATTTTGAATTTTTTTTCAATGAGAAATTTGATTCGTAGTGAAGAGTGGTCAGATTAGTCAAACAGTGAAACAGGGGAAACTTTAAGAAAAATCTGGTATTGATTGGCCAAACATATAATTTTGAAAATTTTATGGATAGAAGATATATGAGTCTATATTCAGGAAAATTAACGGCAATTGATTTTGAGTTTTGTAGCTCCAGTTATAAATAATTTAGTGACTATTGCTCAGGAAAACAGTTTGTAGTGAATATGTGAATTTGTTGTAAACATTGATGAAACTATTTGAGTTGCTTATAAGCTATTGCTGAAATTGATGTATAAGATATGTATATGTGGTAAAGCCGAATGGCCAATGTGATGAATGTGAATGTGTATATATGTGATAAGGCCGAATGGCCAATGTGACGAATGTGAATATGTATATATGTGATAAGGCCGAATGGCCAATGTGATGAATGTGAATGTGTATATATGTGATAAGGACGAATGGCCAATGTGACGAATGTGAATGTGTATATATGTGATAAGGCCAAATGGCCAATGTGACGAATGTGAATGTGTATATATGTGATACGGCCGAATGGCCAATGTGATGAATGTGAATGTGTATATATGTGATAAGGCCAAATGGCCAATGTGATGGATGTGAAAGTGTATAAATGTGATAAGTCCCGAAGGGCATTTGTGTCAGTACTATATCCGGGTTAAAACCCCGCAGGCTTTATGCGAGAATATTATCTTGATTAATGTCCATAGGCTTCGTGCTTGTACTATATCCGAGCTTTAAAGACCCGACGGCTAAATGCTAGGATTCAAGTAAGACTTTGATATTGAGTATCTGCAATAAGTTACCATCAAATATGTGTTATGTATTTAAGATGTTCAGTACGACATTACTTACTCATCGGTGGAGTGATTTCGAGGTGAATTATCAGAACGAAGAGGTAGGTAATGTGATTAATATTATGACTCCAAATATGTGAATGATCTAATTGGTAATGGTATGCCTGTATAATGAAGTATGTGATGAAATGTTCTTATGTATTAGAGCATATTCTACCCAAAAGCCTTATGGTTTGAGTATGGGTTGGGCTAAATGTACCAAGACAAGGTAAGGATTATGTTTTGCACATTTACGATATGTGATAAGGAATATGTTTGTTTCTTTATGTGCCTACGGTAATTTAGTATTTGTCATGTTGAAATACTTAAAAATAAGGGTGTGATTATGAATAAGTGGAAAGGAACATGGAAAGTTGAAAATTGATGAAGAATGTGCTTTGGAAATATTTGACCATCTAGGTCATTATTATTCGAAAGTATATATGTGACAGCCAAGTGCTGCGTTTAATGATATTATAGTTCGAGATGAAGCTCTAGATTAACTTCATCGAATAGTTGAAATGAATGACCAACGATAGTGATTGAGAACACTTTGTTTTGCTTAAAACTTACTAAGCATTAAATGCTTACTCCGTTCTTTGAATCTCTGCTTTTATAGATTTTGGTTCGTCACCATCGGACTCGGGATTATTGAAGTCGAAGTCGCCCACACTATCAAAGCCCTTTTGGTACACTTTTGGTTGAACTTTGAAATGGCATGTATAGGACTACCCATTTTGTTGTGGGTCATGTACCCTTTGGTTTTGTATATATTTGGATAGCCATGCGAAAATGGCTTATATACACTTTGAGCATGGTATTATAATCGTTTTGTATGTTGTTCATTAAGAGGTATAGAAATGTTTGGAAACGATTAGCCATTGGAATGGTTAATCATGATCATATTTTGTGCTATATATGCTAAAAGGGTTAGTTGAATCATGGAAACTATGAAATAGGTAAAGTCTACCTTAAAGGCAGATGCTGACAGCAGCAGTGATGTAAATTTGAAAAATCACTAAAAATAGTAGGAATGGAATTAAATAGTGAATAAATTATTTAATCAAACCTTGATGAGTCTACTTTCATATGGAAGTAACGAAATGATCATATCAGCCGTATCTTATGAGGTGTTTAAGTTTTCGTGGAACAGGGCCAGAGCGATTTCTGGATCCCCTGTTCCGACTTTAAAAATTTACTATAAATTAACCAGAGATAATTAGAAGTCATTCCCTATATGTAAAGATTCTTTTTTGAGTCTAGTTTCTTTAGAAACAAACGGCATAAGTGTTGAAGCCCTGTACAGGGAGATATTCAAGTCGCAATGCATGAAGGTCAGAGCAGTCGAACCCTGAAACGGGGGAGACTTTAACTAATAAACTGTACTAATTGGATCCACAAAAAATTCTAGAAAAAAATGTGTAGATGGACTTATGAGTCTAGTTTCAGGAAAAATTTACGGAACTGGTTTTCGAGTTCTGGAACTCAAGATATAATTTTTAAGGTAACAGTGACGCAGTTAGCCAGCTTGTCTGGAAATGTTAAAATGGGCTGTGCAAGAAATGAATTTTGTCTGTGAACCCCTCGTGTCCGACTCCGGCAACAGCCTCGGGTACGGGGTGTTACAATTATCGCGTGGGATATATCGTCATCAATCGTCATCAACCAAGTGTGTAAACGACACCCTCCCTTAGACTGAATCATTAAAAGTCGAAATACCGAAACTTTGGTATTTTGTGAACTCGCGAGCGTGCGAGCGCTCATGAGACAGTTGTTAATGAATATGGTGCATTTTGATGATTAGAGTGCAAAGTGTGCATTTTCGTGTACAACGGTATTTTTGGGCTTAATGGGCTGAAAACGGGCCAATGGGCCAATGGGCCCACTTTGGTAAAAAGACGAGGTAAGTACTTCTAATTACTTGGTAAACGCTAGAATGAGCATGAAACCTTAGCAAGAGGTAATAATTACTGAAATACCCTTATGCCTGCAAAATTATGATTTTACCCCTAGGATTATTTTTTTCTAAAAAGCATGATGTTCTATTTCTATATACGTATGCCATGACATATTATTTCTGTTGCATGAGACATGGGTTTATATTGATGGAGGAAACGTTCTGGCAGCCTCGCTGCAATCTGGTGGCCTCGCCACATATATCTGTTCTGGTGACTTCGTCACAATATTTAGCAGCCTCGCTGCAATCTGGTGGCTTCGCCACATATATATATTTGTTCTATTGGCCTAGCCACAATATCTGTATCTGGTGACTTCGTCACAATATCTGGCAGCCTCGCTGCAATTTCTGTGGTGTGTAGCGGTTGGGTGTGTCGAGTAGTCTCCCCACATGGTGTAAGGCTGGTACGGGGGTGTTATGGATGGCTCTGGGTTGGGATTTCTGTATTCACGATATATTTGTTCTGTATCTGCTATAGGCCTATGGGTTTCATTCTGATTTTTGTACTGGGCTAAGGCCCAGATAAGTCTGACTCTGAGGTTTGATCTGTTTGGGCTATGGTTGGGTTATGTTACACACTGAGTTTACCGAACTCACCCTTTATTTTCATCTCTGCAGGAAATCCCCAACCATTGTGGGCTTGGAGCTGTGAGAGATTCGGAGTGGCCAAATCATCTGCAAAGTTGGTTTTTCTAAGTTAGTTTATTTTTATTATTTTTATATTCTGATTTAATTTTGGGTTTTAAGTTGTAATAAGGCCGCTATTTAAATTTTTTTTTTCCGCTATGGTTTTATTTTCTGATTAAATTTATACTATGACGAAACTGCTAGTGTTAGGCTGTGCAGGTTTTCAAAATTAATGAACGTTTTCAAGACTCAACAAGCACAACAAATGGATAGCCTAAAGATTGATAAACAGGCTTTTCATTCAACCGCTATTTTTACAAAGACCACCCCAATCACTTAAACCAGCGAATGCATACTAAGTCGTAAGTCCATGTGACACGACAGATCTGGCCATAGTGTATGGGCCGGGTTTGGAGTGTTACAACCTGTACCACTGACAATATGGTCATAACCTTTCTCATTTAGCTTAAACCGTAACTCTCACCATTGAACCATTCAGAAAGCTATCGGATATTCACCAGGCCACAAACATAGGGTATAATGTCGATGCCATGCCCTAGACATGGTCTTACACTGGCTCATCCATCAAGTTGATGCCATGTCCCAGACATGGTCTTACATTAGCTCTCACATATTTGTGCCGATGCCATGTCCCAGACATACTCTTACACTGACACGTCTCGTAGCTGATGCATGTCCCAGACATGTCTTACATTGGCTTACATCTCGAGGCCAATATATGTCCCAGACATGTCTTACACTAGCTCTTGTCTCAATGCCGATGCCATGTACCGGACATGGTCTTACACTGGCTCTCGTAATGTGGCTGATGCATGTCCCAGACATGTCTTACACTGGTACACAAATAACCCGAATGTCATGACATGAATATCCGAATTGTTTCTTAAGGTTCAAACAGAAATTCTACTATCTCAATATTCATCATACATAATCATTTCCACAACCAAGCAATTCATGCTATATCAATTTAAATACATATAATAACAATATAATTGTATTATTTACATACAACTTACTCTTTTCAATGGAATATCATATTCCATCAAATCTCAAAGCATTCAATCAAAACATAAATGTTATTTACATTTGACATCACTTTCTTATATACAATATCATCAACATAAACTTTAACACAATCATGGCAAGATAGATTTTCAAGTATAATAACAATGGCATAAATATCATGCTCATTTAATCACACGGACTTACCTCAAATGCAATTCCGGCTAATTATTCTCTTTTTGTCTTTAACCACCACTTTCTCGATTTAAGCCCAAATCTCGATTTCCTTGATCTAACATGATGAACTTCACTCATTTAATCACTAAATAAATTTGGACAATCAAAATTCACATTTTTGGCAAAATGACCATTTTGCCCCTAGACTTTCACAAAATGACCATTTTACCCTTAGGCCCGGAAATTGATTTTAATCAAATTTCCTCATTATCCAAGCCTAACCAACCAATTATTACTCTTATGACAACCCCAAATTTCCACTATTTCACACAATTACAACCTATTTTATAACTTTTACAAAATGACCCTTTTAGGTGTTTTCCATGAAAATCCTTTCAAAAAAGTTATTTATTACACAACCAAGACTCATTTTCTTCCATAAAAATTCAGCAAACAACATAAATCCTTTCATGACAAATCCCTAGACTATCAACCATTTCACAAAATAGTCCCCCCATTAGCTAGTTCATGCTACAAGTGTTCCAAAAGTACAAAAATTATCAAAAATAGGCATCTGAATCAGTTACTTGTAAGGGATATAAGTTGCTGAAATTTTTGAGCTTTTAAAACCCCTTTTTTGCTGGTATTTTCGGTGGGGAAGAAGGAAGATGAAAAGATGACAGCAATTTTTTCTTTTTGTTTTATTTTATTACCAAATAAGTCACCTAATGCACACCAACTTTGACTTTTCAACCTTTTTTTGTCTCCGTGATTAGCCACTTACATATTTATGGTCTATTTACTCAATAAAGACCCTAATTTAATGTTCTATAGTTATTTGACATCTTTAGCTAGCAAAACAAAACCTTTTACCTTTACGCAATTTAGTCATTTTTTGTAATTAAAGCATGAAATCGCTAAACTTATTTCACCAAAATTTTCATGCACTCATATGATCATGCTATAACACATAAAATATCATTAAAAATAATTTCTCTGGCCCCAGAATAGTGGTTCTGAAACCATAATTTCGACTAGGCCCAAAGTCGGGCTGTTACAATTCTCCCCCCTTATAGACTTTTGTCCCCGAAAGTCTTACCAGGAAAGTGATTTTGTTTCTCACATAAACTTCTCTTTCTCACAATCATTGCTAAAGAACTTTTACTCTTTTGTACCTTTAATACTTATCTCATTAATTTCTCATATTCGAATCATAAGCGATTCTTTGTTATATGATGCTTTCACCAAACCTAAACCTCTATCAGAGAGTTCATGCACTAAAATGTTTGATCCATACCATCATGCTACATATACACTCTTACTTGAATCTTTTTGAATTCGAAAAGTGAAACTAGTCAGTTCATCTTGGTCTTATGCTCTCATAATTTCAAACAGTCCAATTGTTTACCAATTCAACTCTCAGTTGCTTCTAAATATCAAAGCCTCCTTTAGCTTTCCCAAGAAATCATGATATAAAACCCGAATCTCAATCCAATTAGTGGAGACTAGAATTCCAAGAAATCCAACAATCATAAAGACACAAAATCCCCTGAATCTGATGGGAAAAAATTCAGTATATACCGGTATGATTTACATATTTTGTCAAACATTTAAAAATAAGTCTCATAACATTTTTCTCTTTTAGAGATAGGAATAATCCAAACATGAAATCCATATCAACTTTTTCTCATCTCCATTCTAGTGCTAACACAGGCAGAAATAATTCTGATGACACTTAATATACATCCTTAAACTTTTCAACATTTCTAGAATTCATGCGCAAAAATCAACAATGTCGAGTTCCAAATTCGATCACTAATACACTATTCCCGAGGGTTTCCTCGCTAAATTTCTGTATAAGTTTTGGATTTTTCTATCCAAGTACCCATAGCCACAATTTGCTTTCTCCAAGATCATACGATTGCATTATCCCAAATAACACAGATATCTCAATTGAAGGCATTAATTTCAATTAACTTACTTGAGAAAAGAGATCTATCATACCAATTGAAATTCAAAATTTCACCACTTAGGCCTTTTCTGATCTCAAATCCTTATACGTAAATTAGAAAAATCCAAATACTAAAATCACCGTATTACCATGATCACATCAGGAACATAGTCACACTTGACATGATTATTGCAAGCTAAAGAACACACTTTGAACATGAGTCATAATTGACAGATTATTTACCAAAGATAACAAGGAAACCAAGTAAAGAAATCCAGGATAGAGAAATCCTAAGATACGGGGCTATATTGGAAGACTAAAAACAACTTCTTAAGAAAATATGAAAGGCTTCAATAATTCCACAGAGGAAAAAAGTATAGAAGAAAGTATCATTTAATCCCACTGGAATCAAATACGATAACTTAGAGAAACAGAATCATAGCATCATGTGCATTTTCTCATAAGTTCCCATTAGATTGAATATAACAGAATACCAAAGATAAGTAGAGCAAGGTAGATTATAAACCAATCAGACCGACAATGTCTTTGCCCGACATTAAGATCAGATAACATTCTCATATAACAAGAATTTCATCAGAAGATAGATAGCCACTATAATACTTTCGAGAACAATGATCTCTTAAAATATATCCAGAGAGACAGTCATCATCTACTCACTATGATTTCCATACTTAGACATCTCATGTTTCAAATATTATTCCTCTAACTATTTCTGTCATCACAAATCCCATATCATTACACTTTCTCAACCTCGTACCTGAGTAATTCAATTTACCAAAGTACATTTCTCCTCTAACTATGACAGTGCATAATTCACATAATCTTTATGTCAACCTAATACTTTTCTAGCTCTGGCTTACTTATCAACTCATTCTCAGTCTCTAATCTTGTTTATAGATATTTCTCCACTAAACTCTTTGGTTTCATACTTGTGAATTTATTCAATGCAAAACTCGTAAAATTCTATTACAATACACCACTCTGGTAAGGAGGTGAGGCCGTAGGGCCTCTAACTCGACTCTCATATACATACACATGTAACACAACTTTCATCATCATAGCAACATCATCAAAATCGTATAATTCATTTTAGACAAACCGACATTTGTATTCATTTTATGCCAACTTTCCAGTTATCTCATTTAGATAAGTATACTCATACATGCACTCTATGAATTCTGAGTAACTTTACTTATCTCATTCATTTAATCAACCAGTCATGTACATAACATCATACGAAAGCCAACATAAATGGATAAGTATATTCCATTTTGTACTTTCATTTTTCATATCATCGTACACATATCATTACAATCATGTAAATTAATCCAAGCAATTTAACACTTATACTCAGACTCAGTTAATTTGCCAACCATATTCATTCAAATAAGTATACATGAGCAATCTTTCTACCTGTATTTTTAGTAAGTTATCTAAACACATGTATCCACTCAAACAAATCAATCATGTACGCCATGGGATTATCAATCAATCATAGATAAGCTCATTATACCATGTACACATTCTATTTCATGTTCCTCATATCAGAAATATGTACATATACATTTCACGAAATCTTGTTTGTACCTTTCCGAGTTTCAACTCTTCATAACTGCACTTTATTGAATACTTTAGCAACATTATCTACGTGATCGGGTGTGGCTCGGTTAGAGAGTACCTTGCCCACACAAGATAGATTTCATTCGCGCTGGGAAACATCACACTATCACAAACTTGGGGCATGTATAGCTAGACTCTTACAAGTGCTAGGTTAGTTTGAGAACCGACTAAACCATGCTCTGATACGACTAAATGTAACACCCCTTACCCATGTCCGATATCGGAATAGTATACGATGCATTATCGGACTTAAACATACACATTCATACAAATTTTGGGCCAAAAATCTCTTTTAATTCAAAACATTTCAAACGCATTCATGTCATCCCTTATTTGGGTCTATGAAGCCCAAAACATTCATCAGAATTGATTCGGGACTAAACCAAGAACTTTGAGAAGTTTCAGGAAAACTTAGAAAGTTTTCCAATGAAACAGGGTCACACGCCCGTGTGGACATAGGGACATGCCCGTGTGCCTTTGGCACGCCCGTGTCCTCAGGCCGTGTAACTCTTTGTTTATGACATTAGCATGTACATCAAACCACACGGCCCAGCCACACGCCTGTATCTCAGCCCGTGTGGCCAACACTTAGGCTATTTTCCAAGCTTTCATGTTACCCATAATCTCTTACAACCTTATGCACATCAAAATCGCAAATCATGGCATCATTTTAGTGATTAAACACTCTTTATTAATACATATCCTTAACATTAAGATGTCCTCTTACAAGTAATGCATCTACTCATGCAATACCAAGTCTAGATTCCTTATTTCACATTCATAAGACTTGTCATTTTGATGACCACTTTTACCATTATACTATGGTTACCAACTTATCCATCAAGCACTCAAGTTCAATCATTATCACGTTGTGTTTATAACGTGCGATTACTACATGGCTATGACCACCTCAATTGGTCATAAAGCATATATCCAACACACATGTCATATTACTAACCATGCATGGCAAACAAACATAATCACCTTATAAACATTAGACACGACATGAATAGCTAATCTTACAAGCCAAAATCAATATGAGCCACATCTCATGGCCATATACATATCACTCAATATAAGCCAACACATTTGGCCAAGGCAAAATAATACATGTCAATCAACTAGATCCCTATACATGCCACTCACTTGAAATTTCTACTATATACTTCATTATTCCAAAGGTAACGACTTGATAGTGTGATGCTGCCTCCGACGATCTCCGACCTCGAGCTAACCTTAAAACACTAAAGGAAAGGAAAGGAAAGGAAGGGAGTAAGCTTTATATCTTAGTAAGACCGTATGAAAATAATAAGCAATTTATCAACTTGCCTCTTATGGTAATACAACCCTATTTGCATTTTTACTCATGTTCTAGTCAAGCTATTTTCTCGAGTCATAGTCACTAAATTATTTATATCTGGAGCTACGTAACTTGAAATTAAGTTCTTCTAATTTTCCCTGAAACTAGACTCACGTATCTTCTTACCATAAAATTTTCCAAATTTTTGGCTAAGCCAATTAGTACTGTTTATTCCTTAAATTTACCCTTTTTGCTGTTGACAGTTTTGACCCCTCTTCACTAAAAATTAATTATCTCATAATACAGGACTTGAATGATATTCGCGTCTATTTCTCTTGAAAATAGACTCATTAATAATTCTAAGCATATAAATTATAACTCATAAATATGGTCATAGCCTTTCTCATTTAGCTTAAACCGTAACTCTCACCGTTGAACCATTCAAAAAGCTACTGGATATTCACTAAGTCTCAAACATAGGGTATAATGACGATGCCATGTCCCAGACAGGGTCTTACACTGACTATCAAAATCGAGGCTGACGCCATGTCCCAGATATGGTCTTACACTAGCTTTCACATATTTGTGCTGATGCCATGTCCCATACTTGGTCTTACACTGACACATCTCGTAGCCGATGCATGTCCTAGACATGTCTTACACTGGCTTACATCTCAGGCCAATGCATGTCCCAGACATGTCTTACACTAGCTCTTGTCTTAATGCCGATACCATGTTCCGGACATGGTCTTACACTGGCTCCCGTAATGTGGCCGATGCATGTCCAGACATGTCTTACACTGGCTCACAAATAACCCGAATGTCATGGGATAAATATCCAAATTGTTTCTTAAGGTTCAAATGGAAATTCTACTATATCAATATTCATCATACATAATCATTTCCACAACCAAGAAATTCATGCTATATCAATTTAAACACATATAGTAACAATGTAGTTGTATTATTTACAAACAACTTACTCTTTTTAATGGAATATCATATTCCATCAAATCTCCAAGCATTCAATCAACACATAAATGTTATTTACATTTGACATCACTTTCTCATATACAATATCATCAATATAAACTTTAACACAATCATGGCAAGATAGATTATCAAGTATAATAACAATGGCATAAATATCATGTTTATTTAATCACACGAACTTACCTCAAATGCAATTTTAGCTAATTATTCTCTTTTTGTCTTTAACAATGCATTTTCTCGATTTAAGCCCAAATCTCGATTTTCTTGATCTAACATGATGAAATTCACTCATTTAATCACTAAATAAATTTAGACAATCAAAATTCACATTTTTGGTAAAATGACCATTTTGCCCCTAGTCTTTCACAAAATGACCATTTTACCCTTAGGCCCAGAAATCAATTTTTATGGAATTTCCTTATTACCCAAGCCTAACCGACCAATTATTACTCTTATGACAACCTCAAATTTTCAATATTTCACACAATTATATCCTATTTTATAACATTTACAAAATGGCCCTTTGAAGTGTTTTCCATGAAAATCCTTTCACAAAAGTTGTTTATTACACAACCAAGACTCATTTTCTTCCATAAAAATTTAGCAAACAATATAAATCCTTTCATGGAAAATCCCTAGACTATCAACCATTTCACAAAATAGTCCCTCTATTAGCTAGTTCATGCGACAAGGGTTCCAAAAGTACAAAAATTATCAAAAATAGGCATCTAAATCAGTTACTTGTAAGGGATATAAGTTGCTGAAATTTTTGAGCTTTTAAAACCCCCTTTTTGCTGGTATTTTCGGTGGGGAAAAAGGAAGATGAAAAGATGACAACAATTTTTTTCTTTTTGTTTTATTTTATTACCAAATAAGTCACCTAATGCACACCAACTTTGGCTTTTCAACCTTTTTTTTATCCCCTTGATCAGCCACTAACATATTTATGGTCTATTTACTCAATAAATACCCTAATTTAATGCTCTATAGCTATTTGACATCTTCAACCAGCAAAACAAAACTTTTTCCTTTTACGTGATTTAGTCCTTTTTGGCAATTAAGCATGAAATCGCTAAAATTATTTCACCAAAATTTTCATGCACTCATATGATCATGCTATAACACATAAAATATCATTAAAAATAATTTCTTCAGCCCCAGAATAGTGGTTCCGAAACCATTGTTTCTACTAGGCCCAAAATCCGGCTGTTACAGTTAGCCAATCCATACCCAAAATCATGTCAAATTCATCGTATTGCTACAACATCAAATTAGCCAGAAAATAGAAATCTCGATGCATTAACAGACAATTCTTGTAGACTTTTTCTGTAACACCCCAAACCCAGCCCAAACATTATGACCGAATCCAGCGTGTCACATTGAAGCGTTACTAGAAAAGTCATGTTTTATCTAAAGTCTTTCTTAGTGTTTAAAGAATATCTTCGTTAAAGATTAAAGTGAATGGAAGCTGTGCACCAGGTAGGATGCCAGAAAAGAGGAAGTGAGTCAATTAGACTGCTTAAGTACCCAGCTCTTCACGGATCCAATCTTAGACATGCACACAACCATTGCCACACTTTAACTGAGTGATTGTTCAGGGTAAACCAATTCGTTTAAAACCATTTGAAAAGGTTATTAATTTTGAAAATGTTTTCGTTGCGGAAGCCTTGCTTTGTTATCGCGATATTTTGAAATCAAGTAACCTTTGTAAAACGCGCCCTAGAGCTATTCAATTTCAAATAGTTAAAGCAATATCATATCTAAGCTAAGAAAACATACTAAAAACAACTAAAAATAATTAAAGCGGCCTTATTACAAATTATAACCCGAAAACATAAAGGAAATAATCTAAAATAAAAGTGAAGGTATAATCACTTATTTTAAACAGTCCACATAGCCACTCTGAATCCCTCCAGCTCCAAGTCCACCGATCTAAGGCTCACCTGCAAAGATGGGAAAAAAGGGGTGAGTTTGGAAAAATCAATGTGTAAAGTATCCCAACCAGAGCCCAAATTAGTTCAAGCTTTACTGGGCCTAAGCCCTATTCAGAAATCAGAGTTAACTGGGCCTTAACCCATATCAATATTAATCTGGGCCATAGCCCCTTACAATATCAGAGTATACTAGTCCTAGCCCATGTCAGTATCAATCTGGGCCATAGCCCTATTACAAGTTGAGATATATTGAGCCTTGCCCATATTAACATAGTTGGGCCCATTTCAATACAGTTGGCCCATAACAAAAAAATCTCATATGATTAATGCATGATAACCCCATCCAACCCTGCACTTACCTCAGTCCATCCCTACACTTCCTGTGGGGAATAAATCACCCACGCCATCCCTACACTTACAGTGTTAGCACCAGTTGCGGCACTAACTATAATCCGCAGTAAAGCTGCTTATATCAGAATATGTGGCACAGCCACCAGAACAAGTTTTTCCCCCATAACAAAACCCAACCCCATGTAGTATGACATGTATGCAGAATATATATATCATTAACAAGGCATGCTTCAGAAAGACAGTCAAATTATAGCGTAAGAACAGTTATTTACCCTCGATGAGTGTAATCGTAAACTTACCCCTTTAGGGGTATTACGATAATTTTACCTTACAGAGGTATTTCAGTAATCTTATCAGTCTTTTTAGGGTTTCATGCTCATTACAGTTATTAACGTATTAACAGAAACACTTACCGAGCGTTTTTACCGAATTGAGCCCGTTGGCCCATTAACCCGATTTCGGCCCATTAAGCCCAAATATACCGAAGTGCATGAAATTGCGCACTCTGCAATCTTACCAATGAAGTTAGCAAAATTATCAATACAAAAAATACCACGAGCGCTCGCACGCTCGCAAGTTCTCAAAATGCCGGCTTTTCGACATTTTTGCTTTTTGGCTTTTGCCGATCTAGTCTACTAGTGGGTGTCATTTACACACCTGTTTTACGATGAAACGTTGACGAGTTCCACATACGAGCAGCCTACAATTGGTTACTATAACATTAGATTAAAACTCGATAACAACTTAACACATCAAACCCTTACCATATTCGGCCATAGTCCATATCTTTAACCCTTACCTTTTTCGATCTCCAACTACCAGATCTAGATGCTCCAACAGTGTCAACCCTCTATGCTCCTTGATTGCTTGACCTTAAATCCACACTAAATACATAACAAAACAATAAACAAAACCAATAACCCTTAAACACTCAGATCTGATGCAGACCCAGCCCTTAAACACTCACAGAAATCGAATCTTAGAGATCTAAAGATTCGGTTATATGTCCCTAAAAACTATGGTGTTTTCGGCTTTTGGAACTGTGAAGAGGAAGATGATTTGGTATGATGGTTTTTGCAGTGGTATTGCCGACAGGGGTTGAGGTTTAGAGGATGTGAAAATTGACCAAAAGAGATGAAGAAAATAGGAGGATTTTGGCTAGAAGAAATCGGCACAATAACCAACTTTTGGGATTTCGGCTTTTATGGCAATCGGCTATAGAGGTTTAGAAAAGAATAGGAATGAAAGAGGAGATGAGTAGAATGGTAGGAATGTTTTGGCTAGAGAAGAAAAGAAGGAGAAAAAGAAAATAGAAGAAGAGAGGAGAAGAGAAGGAAGAATTCGGCACTCAGGAGATCTAACTTTACGTTTTTTGGCTTTTTGAGATACTGAGAAGAGAATAGAATGAAAGGGAAGGCTCTAGGTGGCTAACCCTAATTCGGAAAAACAAAAAGAAAATAAAGCTTGCCCTAACGGCCATTCAAACCCACGGCCCAACCTTCCTAAAGCCCTAACCGAATTTCCACTTAAGCTCTATCACATACCCGGCACATGCACAAAAAAAAAAATAAAAGTAACAATACGCTTACCTTGTGACTTGAACTCTGGCTCCCCTAAACATCCACACGTCACTCCCCAAACACATAGGTGGCGCCACATGCCACTTGACCACAGATCTTTTTGTGTCCTATTTTACCACCTCAACTTTAAAAGCCCATATCGCCAGAACCGTCTCTCCCAAAATTAAAATTCAGGAATTGCCTCGAATTAAATTTACTCTTGGGCCTTTTTTCCCACACCATAAATCCTTCGTAATTTATTTAATTACTAAACTAAACATACGAAATAATAAGAACATCCAAATTATTCGAGCCGTTTTCCACCCGAATCCAGACTCAAGGCCCAATACTTTTAGGCCCAAAAATTAGGGCGTTACATTTTTAACCAAAACACATTTTCCTAAGGGGTTCGATACTCTAATCACAAATTTAGTAGACTCTACAGGCAAAGTCTTACTGGATACTAAATTCATGCATATATAAGAATGAGTTGATCCCGGATCTATCAATGCAATCACATTAGTATCATATAGAGTGAAAGTATCGGTAATCGCGTCTGGCAAGGATGCCTTCTCCCGTGCATGGATAGCATAAGCTCGGGTAGGTGCTTGTGCCTTAGACCTCATAGTAGAGTCTTTTGTCACTATCTGACTACCACTCACATTACCAACATACTTGGTTGATCTCCCTCTAACTATAGTATTACTCGGCCTCATACTCTGAGCATTATATTTTTCAGCTAACTCTGGGCAATCTCTGATAAAATGATCTAACGATCCTCATTTAAAACAAGCCCCATCATTCATCTACAATCATCGAAATACCGTTTTCCACACTGTCTATATTCGGGTCAATTTGGTTTTGCACTCCCAACACTATTTATCGAGATAGCCAGAGCTTTAAAGCTCGAATGTTGCCTTTCACGATCTCTGTTTGAATGTCCCACTAATGCATTAGAATTATTAAACGAGTCCCGAAATTTCTTCGATGAAGATTGATACGACTTACTTATTTATCTTTTTCTTGAGTCTTTAGCTTCTAAATCTGCCTTTCTCTTTTCTTTACTAAGATCTTCAGCTTTACAAGCCCTCTTTACTAGAACGACAAATTCTTTCAACTTTAGAATTCTGACTAGAAATTTTATATCTTCATTCAATCCATCTACAAATCGTTTGCACATGATTTCTTCAGTGGAAACATATTCCCAAGCATACTTGCTTAACTGTACGAATTCTCTTTCATACTTAGTGATAGTCATCCGACCTTGTTTTAACTCCAAAAATTCTTTATGCTTTTGATCAAGAAATCTTTGACTGATGTACTTCTTTTGAAATTCGAATTGGAAAAACTCCCAAGTAACCCATTCTCTAGGAACTGCAGATATCAATGTTTTCCACTAATGGTACGCATTATCTCTCAGTAAAGATACAACACATTTGATACATTCATCAGGAGTGTAAGATAATTCATCGAATACTCGGATCGTGTTTTCAAGCCAGAACTCAGCTCTCTCTGCATCATCATCGACAATAGCCTGAAACTCTTCAGCCCCATGTTTTCGAATCTTATCTACTAGTGGCTTGTTCATTCATATTGAATCTATAACTTGAGGAATAATAGGGATTTGTTGAGGAACAGGTGGGGGTAGAGGTTGTTGAGCAGCCAAATTCATTCGAACGAACTCCGTAAACCACTCACTCATCATCTGGAAAAAGGCTTGTTTAGCCTCTCCCTCCTGGCTACTAGATACAGGCCTAGAGTCAAATTGCGCTGCCCTTTGAGCAGGAGTAGGCGAGTTACTCTCTACATCATCAGCTACAGCTCTTTCGGGATCCATTACTATACGAAAACACAATAACACAATTTAAGTTGTCAAGAATCATCACACTATCATAGAGTATATATGGCATGTATATCTAGACTCTCATACACACTACGTTAGTCCTAGAATCGACTAAACCGTAGCTTTAATACCAATTCCCCTAATCTGTATTCGTCGTCAAAATAGGGTTACGAGGCATTATCGATCAAATTACAACATACGACATACATTTTTCAAACATAAATCCATTATCACTTAAATATTAGTCAAACATAATTAAATTGTCCCTTATAAGGTTCTATGAGACCTTAAAACATGCTTGAAAGAGGTTTTAGACTAAACCCAATGACATTTGAAAACTTTAGGAAACTTATAAAATTTTCATGCATACAGGGATCACACGCCTGTGTGAACAGGCCGTGTGCCTCACATAGTCACCAGACATGCCCGTGTCACAAGCCATGAGGAAACAGGGCACACATATTGACTTGCATCACACGGCTAAAGACACGCCCGTGTGCCATGGCCGTGTGAAATCTAAAGGGTATACTGATTTGGGTCACACGGCCGGCCATACGCCCATGTGCCATCCTGTGTGTCAGACATGGCCAATAGACACGTCCATGTATCTAAGCCGTGTAACTCACTGACTTGTTTAACTAAGTTACAGCAGACACACGATCGAGTCACACGCCCGTCTGGTCAACTGTGTGGGGTAAAATTAGGCTTGGTTTAAGCCACATTTCTCACCCTCCTCAAGCAAACCCAAACCACATCATTTCATAACATTTCAATGCACTTATAGGCAACCAAAACATGCTATTTCACATACAAATCATGCCATTTGAAATCCATCCATTTCACTACTCAAATCCTAATCCAAAACATACTAAAACAATATGTCATTACCAACAATTTCACCTATCTTCTCTATGTATTTTTCTCATCATCTTATCATCTATTTTAAGCCTCAAATCATACCAATTAATCATCACAACATCCATGACAAACATGCTAAAACACAAGGCCATTTATATATATCATATTCCACTTACCAAACTCATAAAATAAGCCAATCCAAATAGCCAAATACTCACCAACATTTCCATCATTTATAAACTAAATCTCATGGCTAAAATCATATCTCAAAACACATCATCATATCACTAGCCTATACATGCCATATGCCATGTTTACAAAGCATCAAAAGTACCAATAAGTTGATCATAGTGTAAAGATGTTCTTGATGATCCTCGAGTCCGAGCTAGCTTCAATTATCTATAAAACAAGGAAATAACACACAAAGTAAGCTTTAAAAGCTTAGTAAGCCATATACAAATAAAATTACTACATGAATCAACTTCATATTCATCCATAGGCAAATTATAAGTAAGCACATATAAGCTCACAAACCTTTCTCAATGTATACATATTCAATACAATAAATAAATACATCAAATACTTCCCTTTTCAATACTTGTATGAATCTCATACGTACCTGAGGCACTTAACTCATTCACACGTTCTTCCTCAACTTGACTTTTGCCGTTGAACCTTTTGGAATTGTTAAGGATACTCGAAAATCACATATAGCTCGTACAATGTCATATTTCAGATATGGGCTTACTTGTTATCACATATAGATGCCGATAGCTTAGTTATGGTCTTACTCGAAATCAAATAACAATGCCAATGTCCCAAACATGTCTTACATGTAATCACATATTGATGCCAATGTCCCAGACATGGTCTTACACATAATCACACCTCGTTAATCCTAATGTCATGACATTCGTATCCTATATTATTCTTAAGGTTCGTATGGGACTTTTGGCTTGTAACACCCCTAGCCCATATCCGTCGCTAGGTTAGGGTTATGAGGCATTATCGATCATATTACAATTCACACTGATATGCATCACATAATATAGTTTGAAATTTTAATTACATCAATGATTATAACTAAATCAATTATCGAAACTCAAGAATATATGTCATTCACAGCATAGTATAGATTTCAGAACCATTTATACATATACTGAATATTTAATATGTCAATAATTTTAATATTGAATATTAGACCTATTTTTATAAAAGCCTTGCACCTTCAAAAGTTACACACCATTTGAAATAAAATTTACTTATCAACTCTTGTAATCATATATGCGGCATCAACTATTTAATCTATATGAAACTTATATATATTTTTGCATATTAACACCAATTAAAACAAACTTTCGGTTATAAGTAAACTCATTTTATTTCCTAGTCTATTCGACTATCACAAATCTTTTGTACCTACTTGCAAACTTATAGGTAACTAGCAAATTTATATATATAACCACATGCATATATATATACACGTAACATCCATAATATAAGTACCTTTATGCACAAGTATAGCATATAAAAATTCAACTAATATAATAAGGCCGAATATCGTATACATATGACTTAGTATAAATTATAAGTGAACACCAAATTATATCATGTATAAGTCTTAATTTTTACTTAACAAACATACAACCAACCCTAGCTTAATTAACATCTATTATAAACATATGGCCGAATCACAAAGTACCTTCACAAGCTTCATATACTTAGATACACTTTCAAAATAAAGTAAAGATTATGATCAACCATGACATACGGCATAATAATCAAATGGACTTTAACCATGATTCAACTAAAACTGAATTCAAGCCTAAGAATAAAGCCATTTTCAATGCATAAAACACTTACCACGAACGTCATCCATTCATAAAACTAGACACTTTAAATAAAACAAATTTAAACCACAATCAAGCATAACCAAATTATCAAAACCGAACTCACTAAACATTATGATTAAGTACACATAAAACCAAGTCTAAACATAAACAACAAGTCATTTTCGCATGGCTTTAAATACATAACCAAAATCAACATTTCAAAAGTATGTTCCAACCTATACATGCCATAATTTAAGTTCGACTATTTAAATACCATAGCAGTAGATAGTGTGATGAACATTGTTGACGATCCTCGAGCTTGTAACGTGTATCCCAAAATCTATAAAACAAAGTAACATGAACACATAGAGTAAGCTAACTTAGCTTAGTAAGTTATAAGCAACTAACAACCCAACAATATAGTCAACTCATTAAATTTAAACTAATCCAATTTACATTATCATTGTCACATTTAAAACAATTTATACATTTCATAACCACACATTTTTAAACATAACTATCACTTTGGCTGAATTCTTATGAGGTTAAAATTTTGCAAATTTTCATTTAACTTCCATAGCCAGATATCATTATACATTCAAATATACTTCCACTCATTTACACAAGCTTAAAAAACAAGGTTTAACTTTATATACATACATCACTTATTTAGCCGAATACACAAGATCATATATATAACATCACATATGTACATTACCTATATGGCCGAATATACATGGTCACACATATGCAAATAATTAAGAATCATTTCATTAATGTTCAAATTATTTAGGCACAAGACCGAATACACATACTAATCTCACATATATTTTCCATTTCTAACATGCATGATTTTAAACAAATATTCAAAGTACTCATTTACCTTATCTGACATGGGTAATAAGTGTAACACCCTGAATTTAGGGCCTAGAAGTAATGGGCCTCAAGTTTGGGATCGGTTAGAAGGTGGCTTAAATGAATGAAATGTGTTTAAATATTTTACAATTTCATGTTTAGTTTAATTGTTAAGTGATTTAGGAGGGGTTGGTAGTGTGGGAAAAAGTCCTGGGTTCGATCCAGGGCTTTAGCAAAATTTTGCATTTTTTTCAAAAAAAGGCCTTGAGCATTAGGTGGAAGGCTTATTAATAAGGCCTGGTAAAATCTGACACAAGAAAACGCTTGGCCTAGTGGCAAGAGGCATTGGTAGCAAGTAGGAAGTCCAGGGTTCGAGTCCTGGCCTTGGCAAAAAATTTTATTACTCACATGAGTAGTAGGGGAGCTAGCATTTACGCCTTATAAATGTGTTTAGTGGAAATTCGACACAAAGGATGTGCTTGGCCCAATGGTATGATGGCGTTGGGAGTAAGGATAGGTGTTGGGTTCAAGTTGCGGCATAAGCACATGTTGTGCGTTTTTTTAGACAACTCGGAGATCGGCAAAAAGGCTTTATAAATAATTGGGGAGGAAGAACGACACAAATAAGGTAGGTGCTATAGTGATAAGGGATGTATAGTGTACCCAAGAGATTGGGAGTTCAAATCTAAATAGTAGCAAATATTTTTAGGATAACCTGGTTACTGGTTAATAGGCCTTAAAAATAGTTAGTGATGGAATATGGCACAAGAGCGCCTGTGGTGCAGTGGCGAGAAGCATGTTATAGAAATGAGAGGTTGCAGGTTCGAATCCCAGACTTGGAAAAGTTTAAATTTTTATTCCTTAAGAGAACTGAGGCTTAGGCATATAAGCCTTATAGTTAATTGTGATCGAATGTTAGCACAAGACAGGTAGCAGTGCAATGGCCAGCTGCATGTTGGTTGGTTGGAGAATAGGAGTTCGAGTCATTCCATGCGCAAAAAAAGGGATTTAATTTTGCTACTCAATGCAGGGAAGGATGACCAGTCGGTGGAAGCAATATGAATGCAATTCAAATTGGAATTTTTGGCTAAAATCAAGGAGATAAGGATGAGGATTAAGTGTGGATATGATGAGGATAAAAATTAGAGAAATTGAAGGGAATTTAACTAGTTTAACTTGATTGGGGAGTGTAGGTTTTTATTTTTATTTATTTATTTATTTATTTTTCTTTTAGTATAAATGTGTGTGTCGTATGAGCAAGTAAGGGCATTTGATGTTTTTGTGTGCTTCAGTCGTATACCATCTCCTCTCTTTTTTAAAACCAAACTATTGATCTTTTCTTCCCTATTTTAATCGAATCAACCTCTTCCCTCTTCAACTTAGCCGACTGTTTCTTTAAAAGTCAAGTCATACACTTTGGGGGTTTGATTTCTTGTTGGCAAGCAATCTCACAATCGGTAAGTGAATTAGATCTTCTTCGGCTTTTGTCAAATATTTCTAAGTTCTTTCGTTGCTACACTCTTAAAAGCTGATTTTTCTTTATTCTTTCCAATACTTTCGTTAACTTATGGTTTCTTCATTTATTTCTCTTTTTTCCCTCTCATTCAAGAGTGTGGTCGCCGGCTAAGTATTAGTTGATGGAAAAAGGGTGTTCTAGCAGAGAAGTTGGGATAGAGGCTCCCAAGTTTAAGCGACGTAAGGTGTCAGCCGTTCGGGACTTTTTGCCTGGATGCAGAAGGGGGGCTATGTCAGATTTCAGGTTACATAGGCAAATCGCAGTCGGTCAATCTAGTCAAGGCAAGTATAGGTTGTTCTTCAGTAAGTAGTGGATTTATTTTGAATTAATGGAATGTGACTAATGGAGTAATGTTGAATATAGGTTCGGGCGATTATGAATACTTAATACTCCTGGTGATAAGGTGTGTACTTCTACCCTATGATAGCTTGATATAAAGCCGAAGGTGTGTACATACACGGCACACACAAGTAGATCGGTAAAAGCCAAAATACCGAAAAACTAAAATGTCGAAAAGCCGAAAGTTTGGCTACGGTAGTCTTGCAAGTGCACAAAAACTTGTAAGGGGGAAACCGATAGGTTGCTTGAGGCCCATGGGCAATTCCATGGAATTGGGTTGTGAATTGGCCAAACGGGCCGGAATGGGCTAAATGGGCCCAATAGGCTGTTGGGCCATAATAGGCAAAAATTGATAATTGATGCTATGTGATGGAAAATTGTATGTGAGCATGACTGTAAATGTGATTTGGGCCTAATGGCCATATGAATGTGATTTGGGCCTAATGGGCCATATAAATTTGATTTGGGCCTCATGGGCCATATGAAAGAGATTGGGCCTAGTGGGCTATATATAGGTATGTGGATTTGTCTAGGCTTTATAAGGGGTTTTGGGTCTAGTATCTGATAACTGCTTAAACAGACATAAAACTTAATTAATTAATTAAAGACCGTGGACAAGTCATAGGGTTAAGGTGTGGTAACGGGTATATGCATGTCTAAGATTGGATCTAGGGAGAGCTTGGTACTTAAGTAGTCTTAGTGACTCACCTCCTCTTCTCTGGAATCCTACCTGGTGCATAGTATCCGTTGATCTTAGCCAACAGGGATTTGTTAACGGGCCAAGGTAAGTGAAAAACCCACAATAAAAGAAAATTACCAAAATGCCCCTGAGGGCAAAAATGACTAAAATACCCTATGCGTTGAGTGTAAGATTTATGGATGTTACATGTATACCTGCTGCATTCATACGCACTCATATGATATTCTATTTAGGTTGCATATGGGTTGCAAATTATGGAACGGAGGAAGTATATGAGGATCGCATGGTTGCTTGACGACCGTGGATCCACCGATGGTTATTAAGCCCAATATTTGATTAGCAGCTTACTGCAATGAAGGTAGTACCGCAACCGGGCTACCATTGATGTGTATCGAATGGGTGGATTGATATTTATATCCCCACATGATGTGTACCAAGAGACGGAGTTGGTGTGTAGCGGTTGGATTATTGGGGTGGGTTGCACAGCATTGCATGTATGATATTATTATGATATTATTGCGATGTGGGCTTCAGCCCAACTGAGGCTAACATGGGCTAAGGCCCAAAGGCCACCGTTATTGAATTAGGCTCAGGCCCAAAATGACCGATGATTGCTTTATACTCGTTGAGGGTTGTACACACTGAGTTTTCAAAATTTACCCCCTCCTTCTAAATTTTTCAGGTGACTCTCAATAGGCGGTTCAACGGATGGAGGGACTTGGAGGTGGCCAACTAGCATAAAAAGTGTAAACTTAGTCTTTATTTAATTTTTAATATTTTGATTTTCAATTATTTCTATTTGATTTGGATTGTAACAAAGTCTTTCCTCTGGCTAATAATTCAAATTAGGTTTATTATTATTTTTATGTGTTGTAAGTATGAGAAGTTGAACATGGATTTTCTAAACCATAGTTTGTATATACTACGTTTCCGCAACTGAAGTTTTAAAGAATAAGATTTCATAAAACATATGTTTTAAACAAGTTTTTCCGATTGAAAAGAGAGATTTTACAAAGTAATTAAGGTTTTCATTTTAAAAAGGTGTTTCCAATGAAAACAAGGTTTTCGCTAAAACACTTCAATGTGACACGCCAAATTCCGCCATAACGTCCTGGCCAGGTTTAGGGTGTTACAACAAGTTCGCTCATACCTGGCCATTTAGCTCATTTTACTTATTCAAACACAACTTATCCTTGCCCGATGAACCATTCGGAATTGGAGAGGACACTCGGATAATCACATATATTGTACAATGCCAACGTCCCAAACGTGGTCTCATATGTAATCACATATCGATGCCACTGTCCCAGACAGAGTCTTACTCACACATATATATCGGAATCTCATATCGATGCCATGATCTCACTCGCACTCATATATCGGAATCCTATGTCATGACATATGTATCCTAACTATTCCTAAGGTTCATACGGGGTTTTCAAATGTCGTAACTCGGTCGAAATGAATTAAGAAACATTGTAATCAAGCCTATTCATATTCGGCTATAGCATATAATAATTAATACATATCAATTCAGCATATAAACTTTGCATTTATTTAAAATTGAGTATGACTATTTGCTTATAAACTTACCTCGGACGATATAAAACGGAACGAGACAACTAGTCGACAACTTTCGTTTTTCCCCGATCCAAATCTGATTTCTTTGGTTCTTGATCTAAACATATTTAAATTAAGCTCATTCAAACATATTTTCATTCAATTTAGTCCAAAAACACATAAATGGAAAAATTACCATTTTACCCCTGAATTTACAATTTTTACAATTTAGTCCCTATTGCATAAAACACAAAATATGTAAAATTTCCCTATACCCATGTTTGGCCGAATATTCCTAGTTTTCACACAAGTCCATATGTTTCATTTATTTCATATTTTAGTCCCTCAAATTATTATTTTTGCAATTTAGTCCTAACTACTCAAAATCATCAAAAACTCCAATACAAAACATGTTAATCTAAAACATAACTTTCATATTTCATCATCAAACAACAAAAATCACAAGCTTTCAACTATGGCATAACTCAAAATATTCACCAAAATAAAAAATTTAAGCATGGGTTTCGTAGTACTCAAAGCAACGATCTCAAAAATGTAGAAATTATCAAAAATCAAACAAAAACGAACCTTGATTGAGTTTGAGTAAGTGTCGAACCCTTGCTTTCTCTTATTTCTTTTCTTTATTTGTTATTTCGGTGGATGAACAAATGTAAATAATGTGTTTATTAACTTTGGTTTTATTTAATATAAGTTTATTAACTAAATTACCTATATAACCATATTAATATAAATAAAACTATTATAAACTATGGCCACTACTGTCCACCAATATTAAATATGGCCTATTTACAACATAAAGACTTCCTATTAAAAAGAAAACAACAATTTGGTCCTCCCGTATTAAACCATCAAATTTTCATCTTACGCGATTAAGTCCTTTTATTTAATCGGATACCTAAACGAAAAAATTAAATCACGAAATTTTCACAGATATAAATTCACACAAAATAAACATAGAAAATAATTTTAAAATATTTTTTCTAACTCAGATTTGTGGTCCCGAAACCACTGTTCCGATTAAGGTCTAAATCGGGCTATTACACGGATATTGTAACCTTGTCGATTCTTGCTCGTATTTGATCATTCAACATTCATAATAGTTCAATGACAATTAAACATATATAATTCACTTTAAAGACATTTATTTGTATATGAAATTACCTTGTATTCGGGATAAACGGACTGGATCGACTATTAGATAACCTTTCATTTTCCCCAATCTAAATCCGATTTCTTTCGTTGTTGATCTATTACTTTCAAAATTAACTCATTTATTCATCAAATCATTCAATTCAGTCCACAAACACATGTTTGGGACCTTTTACACTTTAGCCCCTAAAGTTCAACATTTTTACAAATCAGTCATTATTTCACAAAAATACAAATTCAAGCAATTTAATCCAATTTCACCATAGTCGAATTTCACTAGTGTCCCTAGTAGCCCACATATTTCATTTATTTCACATTTCAACCCCTCAATTTGTAACACCCCCTTACCTGAGACCATTTTCGAAGTTGAGCACAAGGCGTTAACAGACTTAAATTATCACTTAAACAATTTCCAACAATTTATTTCACCTTTTGTAATCAACTGCCCATCTGTGTCACAGTTGCTAAAAAATCATATCTCAAGTTACGAAACTCAAAATTAAAATCCGTAAATTTTCCCTGAAACTAGACTCATATATCTATTTACTAATTTTTTTCAAAATTTTTGGTCAGGCCAATTAGTACAGTTTATTATTTAAAGTTTCCCCTATTTCAGTGTTCGACTGCTCTGACCTCTGTTTACTACGAATCACTTTTCTCTTTATACAAAATTCAAATGACTATGCCATTTGTTTCTCTTAAAATTAGACTTAATAAGGAATCTATAAATATAAAGTATGTCTCCTAATTATTTTTTTACAAAGTCAGAACAAGGGATTCAGAAATCACTCTGACCCTGTTCCACCAAAACTCAAATTTCTCATAAAATACAAACCCATTTACCTGTTTTGTTTCTTTCATATGAAAATAGACTCAATAATCTTCAATTTCATATTTTATTCATCATCTAATTCTGTCTCTACTATTTTTAGTGATTTTTCAAACTCACGTCATTGCTGTTGTATGATACTATTTTATAGCAAATTTCACCTTTTTATGAATTTCCATGATTAGATAGCACATTAAGTATGCATAACACCAAATATGATCTTGATTAGCCATTGGAATGGCTAATCATTACCAAACATTTCCTTACCACCCAATAGCCATATCATAAGATCATATACACAAAATAATTAAAATGCTATACATGCCATACTCAAAATATACAAGCCACTATACCAAAATGGTCCACGGATAGTGTGAGCGAGCCTCCGACCGTTCCCAATTTCTGAGCTGGCTTGTCAAAACTACAAAGAATGGAAAGGAGGGAGTAAGCATAAATGCTTAGTAAGTTCACATGTAAATAGCAAGTAACATAATCATGCAATTCAACATAAAACATCATTTGTATAAATATCACCAAGACATTCATGTTACATTTGCATTTACTATCTTACCACGATTTCATCATGCCAAGTTCTCAACCCGAGGGTTTAAGCGCATACTTGTCCAAATTTTCTCATTCACCACACTTACCAACATGTCACCTTCGTCTTAAGTATTCTCCTTATTCACTTAAGATTCACCTGTTGAACACATCAGAATATAATTTGGATACACGGATTGCATGCACATAAGTGCCATACCCGTAGCTAGACAAACTCAATAGCCTATGAAAATTATGTAGCCAAGCTACCATGTAACCCGCCCATAAGCGAACTCGGACTCAACTCAACGAGCTCGGGCGTTCGCATCCATAAGTGAACTCAAACTCAACTCAACGAGTTTGGATGCTTAGTTACATCTCACGATCTCGGACTCAACTCAACGAGCTCGGAACTCAAATATCCTAGTGACATGTCACTTGTATCCTAATCTATTCCCAAGGTTCAAACGGGATTTTCCTCAATCACACATCTTTGCTGTCTTCCACGGAATGTCGGCACTGATACTTGATAGCATTTCATATTTATCAAGTAGCTCACATAATTTGCATATTACAAATAATAATCCACAAAGCTTAATATTTCATGATAATAATCATAATATCATATAAATAATATTAAATTACTTAAAATGACAATTATGTTACTACATTTACACTTGAACTTACCTCGGTACAAAATGTTAGAAATCGAGCCTATTCCTCGTAAACTTTATTTTTCCCTCGATCACGACTTGAATCTTGTTTCTCTTGATCTAAAACAACAAATTTAGCTTATTTAATACTCACATTTAATAAAACAATCCTTGACTCAAACTTTGGTAAAATTACATTTTTGCCCTTAAAATTTTACATATTTACACTTTTTCCCCAAGGCTCAGAAATTAAATTTCATCCTATTTTCTTATGTTTTATGACATACTGATCATTTTTTCCTTCTATGGCAACATCAAAATCTCACTCTAACATGTACTTTTGAACATTAGGTATTTTTTATGTCTTTTACTCGTTTTCACGTAAAATCGCTTAGCAAAAGTTGTTTAACACAATTTCAAGCTTTATATTCTACCATAAAACATCAAAATAAACACATTTCACCTATGGGCATTTTTCCAAATATAAACCCTAGGTTAAATTATTGCTAGAATAAGCTTAATCAAGTTACCGGAACTCCAAAAACGTAAAAAACATTAAAAACGGGGCTAAAATGGACTTACAATCGAGCTTGGAAGCTTGAAAAACTTTAGCTATGTCTTCCTCATGTGAAATTCGGCCAAGGGGTTGAAGATGGACCAAAATTGGCTTTTAATTTTGTTTTTAATTCATTTTAATAACTAAATGACCAAAATGTCCTTAATTAAAAAGTATGGTGTTTTATCTTCCTTTAGGTATTTTTGTCCAAACAAGTATAATAGTCTAATTACTATCCAAGGACCTTCACTTTAAAAACCCATTACTCACAAGTACTTAGTACCTTTGTGAACTAGAACACACATTTTACAACTTTTACAATTTAGTCCTAAATATCAAATTGGACCCTCTATCGATAAAATTTCTAAACGAAATTTTCACACAATCATGAAATCATTCCATAGACCTTAAAATGATAATAAAATAATTATTTCTATCTCATATTTGTGGTCCCAAAGCCACTATTCCGATTAGGCCCTAATTCGGGATATTACACAATTTATATATTTCACAATATAATCCTTATTTGACATTTTTGTCAAAAATCACTTTACAAAACATTAAAATCCATCATCAAGTTTTCATATTTCATCATCAAACATCCAAAAGCTCAAATAAGCATCAATGGCACTTCACAAAATCATAAACAAATTCAAAAATTAAGGCATGGGCTAGTTAGAATACAAAGCAATGATCTTAAAAACGTAAAAATCATTAAAAATCGAGCTCAAAACATACCTAATTGCTTGAATTATTCATAGCCAAATGAAGAACCCTATTTTCTCTTCTTATTCTACAAATTTCTGTGCATGGAGATGAAAAATAATGTTTTAATTCACTTTTTTTATTAATACTAAGATGATTTATCAATTACCAATATTAACCTTTAATATAAACATATAAAATCACTTAATATAAGGCCATCTATGTCAAATTCCACTATCAATGATTTAATAATATCATAAGGACCTTTCATTTAATAAACCATAACAATTAGACATTTTTAGCAAGTAGAATTCAAATTTTGCATTTTACGCGATTTAGTCCTTTTTCTCAAATTGAGCTATTAAACGGTAAAATTAGCTCATGATATTTTCACACATACATACAATCATGATGTAAACACATAAAATAATATTAAAATAATTTTTTGACCTCTGATTTGTGGTTCTAAAACCACTATTTCGATTTAGCGAAAAACGGGCTATTACATTCAGCGACAATTAAGTTGCAGCGGTAAGATATTTTCGACAAAAGAGGCTACTTGCAACAATTGCTGTCGCGAAGGGATTGCTTTGGCGACAAGCTTGCGGCGGTGAAAGGTTTACATCGGTTATAGTAGGGTTTTATGAAAATGAAGGGAAATTGGGGAGAACTTTTGGATTTGAGGCCGACGATAAAGAGAAAGGAAATAGGTGGCTAGGGTTGAAGCTAATTGCTTGAATGGTGTAAAAAATATTGTGGTAAAGAGGGGTTTATATAGTAGTAGATTAAGGTAAATTTTAGCTAAATTTAGGCTAAAGGTAGTGACTTGGGCGGCAAGGTATGGAGGGAATAAAAGTGGCGGCAAAAATTAGGGGGTTTAGGTGGTTTATTGACAGCACTTGTATGGGTAATTTCCTCTTCATTGTTTTGGGCCTCGAGCCCAAACAACAATTATTTCTTGAAAAAAATTGAATTGATCTAGAAAAATAAATTGATTAGTACTTGGGCCAATTTGGCCCTCTTATTAAACATAAAAAATTAACTTAAAATTTAAATTTAAATTTAATTTTTTTTGGATTACTTAGAAAAAAATTTCTTAGAAAATTACATTAAATTAAGGTTTGAGGTGTCACAAGAGGTCCCGCTTAAGTTCCAATCTCCTTAGACAGAATTAATTTAATGTACTAATTCAAGAAAAATAATTTCTAAATATGTCATTTATTAAAAATAAAAATATGAAAAATAAAGGGTCTATTAAACTGAATGAATTTTCAATTCACTCCACTTTACCATCCCAATAATGCTCGAGACATTGACCATTAACTTTAAATGTACCTCCCTTATTATTGTGTAATTCCACCACTTCATACAGATAGACTTTATGAATGGTGTAAGGTTCAGTCCATCGGGATTTGAGCTTCATAGGAAATAACTTGAACCTTCAGTTGAAAAATAAGACCCTTTGACCTTCTCTAAATTCTCAAGGTTGTATACTGTTGTCACGCCATCTCTCAATCTTTTCTTTATGTATCTTCACATTCTCATATGAAAATAACCTCAATTCCTCAAGCTCATCAAGTTGTAACAATTTTCTCTCATTGGCTTGCTTTAGATTTAGATTTAATTGTTCCATGGCCCATTCAGTTTTATTTTCCAACTCAAGTGATAAATGACATGCCTTTCCGAATGCTAACTGATAAGGAGTCATTCCTAATGGTGTCTTAAAAGTAGTTCGATAGGCCCATAAAGCATCATCGAGCCTTTGAGGCCAATCTTTTCTAGTAGGCCACACCACCTTTTCAATGACACCTTTGATCTCACAATTCACTCGTTCAACTTGCCTATTTGACTGTGGATGATAGGCAGTGACAATTTTATGTTTCACATCATATTTGTCAAGCAACCACTTAAGCCACTTATTTTACAAAGTGGGATCCTTCATCACTAATTATATCTCTAGGAGTCCTAAACCGTGTAAACACATGCTTATGTCAGAATCTCATAACTACCTTAGCATCATTTGTTGGATATGCCTCGGCTTTAACCCATTTGGATACATAATCGAAAGCCACTAGGATGTACTTGTTACCATAAGAAGAAGGAAACAACCTTAAAAATCAATGACCCAAATATCAAATAATTCTACCTCTAGGATGTTTGTCAATGGTATCTCGTTCCTTCTCGATATGTTTTCAGTCCTCTTGAATCTGTCACAATTTCACATATGCATATGTATCCTTAAACACCGTAGGCCAGAAAAATTCAGCTTATAAGATCTTTGCTGCAGTACGGGAACCACCAAAGTGTCCCCTTCTTAGAGATGAGTATATAACCAACCGAACCTCTACAATCCTCATTGTTAATTTGGACACTTACATGTTCCCCCGTAAGGCCAGGGCATTCACCATTCATTGTTTACATTTACATGCCTTACTAGAGGTAAATCTCATTTCATATCATAATCTCCATACGTTTCCTTTATCATGTCTTCATAGTTTCCTCCATTTCCCCCTTCCACCATTAAAGATATGGAGATTGTAAGCCAAGGAAGAGTATCCATGCACAACCATTCATGCATATATTGTATTTATCACTTCAGTTCGATAACACAAACATGCACAGATGATTTAAAATAAACTTACTTATTTGAAAGGCAACATTATCAAGAAATTAGATGGGAATTAATAGGAGCACGAATGAAAGGAACTCACCGGAGATTTCCAAGAAAAGTCTTGCCTATTCTACGGGTTCTTTCCTTTTTGCACTAGGGCCTTCTCTCGTTTCTTTAGCTAAATAAAATTGAACACTTAAGTACAAAAACAAAAAAAAACTTTTAATGTAAAAACAAGAATCGGAAACATGCAAATGTTAACCATAAGGAAGTTTCTTTCCCTCCGACATCTAGTAGAAACCGATATAAATGGTTCTTACAACCCTATCATTCCTTGGTATTAAGCTAAAGAAGGAATCAAGAATTTACCAACAATTGGCTTGAAAAGGTCAGCTACTAATCAAGATGAAGGTTGGTACCTTCTTCACATAGCTAAAAACACACACTAGGTTTCTTTTGAAAGAATAAGGATGAACAGAGAAACAGAAAAAAAGTCATTCTCCGTTAAACTTTTATACTATTTATATAGGAATTAGCCTGTAATTCCACTATAACAGGTTACCTAATCACATTACATGCACACATGATTCCACTAATCACACACGGTTCCACCAATCCATTAATGAGGCTCTACAAGTGTCATGCAAAATGTCACATTCCTACTTAGGATGTAACACCCCCTAACCCACTTTCTCGCTAGATTAGGGTTATGGAGCATGTAACACCCTATAACTAGACAAGCCTATATACAGGATGCCACACCACTGTCTCATCTCATGTACATCGTATAGGAAGCTAGATTCAAGCAAATCAATCATCTTTTGTTAACCCATACAAGTGTTAAGTCGTCCAAATAGTTAATTAACATTTTTACATGAAAATCATTCGTTAATCGGTCATACACACGCCAGAATCATGCATAAGGGCTAATTAACAAAATTTCATAAAAATGTCCATAGGTTTTAATATAAACATCCATGTATCGATATTTTCCTTAAGTGATATCGATACCACTTGAAAAACCGATACCAAATGAGCATATTATTTTCAGAAAAAATCTTAAAGTACCAAAAATTATCAGTACCAATTATAAAATATTGATACTTTAACCCCGAGTATAGATACTCGAGATAAGGTATAGATACCAAATCTCTATTATGTTTTCCTGTGCATTTTAAAACACAAAAGTATCAATTTTAAAACCCGAATATCGATACTTTTGCTACTGATGCTAAAAATGCAGCATACATATGCATTAAACTCATTCCAATCAGATTTTAAGTATCATGCATCAACTACTAAGTTAAATAAACGCTTCCAAACAAATATTATCATGCCAACATCAATGTCTACAATCCTAAGTAATAGTAATAACATGACATTCTTAAAAACCAAATCAAAATGGTTAAAAATCAATGACCCAAAATAGTTCTACCATATAGCCTAATTCCCCAATACGAATAAAAATAATAGTTCACCTATGTTAAATAACTAGTCTTCTTTGGATCACTCCCTCGGAAACCACACTGCCCACACCATGATGTCACTAATCTGCATATGTTGAAATGAAGGGGGTGAGCTTTAACAAGCTTAGTGAATGCAAGAATTTCCACAATGCAAACATGTCATCGTGCAACACAACATCATATACTATTAAATCATGCATTATCTAATAGTTCATTCCCACAATGCATACATAATCATTCAAGCATAGAACATATTCCACACGATTACATAAAATATGATAAATTGCGATAAGATGGCACTTGTATTATGAAACATATAGTGAACTCTATCATCACACATCAGATATATAGATCTCCATTACACCACATAGACTCATAGAGCCAACATGTCCCAAAAGTGAAGCATTTAGCTAACACTCTCCTTATTACCCCTCACATGTCCCGTTGAATGGAGCTTAGTTCTCATTCCCTTACCCTTCAAAACATGTCCCAGGGCCTCAACGCCCAAAACCACTAAACATATAAGTGAGTACTTACAATCCTATAGCATGCCAACTATATCCAATGGTTCCAAGATCACAAGGCCAAAATATTCGAAAACAACACATATTTCTTACCGGTTATCCATGCACTATCACCACATATAAGCATCGTTTGCAAAATAATTAGCATAGTCATTTAACACATATATTGCACATTTATTTCATGTATATAATTACACTTTACACAATAATCACCATACTTACTTATCACATTTCATGCACAATACATAACCACAAGATAATTATAGATTCAAGAAACTTACACTCGAAACTTAGAGCAAGGGTTCAGCCTAAATCTAAATTCCCAAGTAACACATGACTCGTGTTTACGAGTAGCAATCCCATACACTCACCATTTTATGCTTTAGTTGAAAAGCTGAAAGTTTAACTAATGCTTCCCTAGCTCATAGCAAGGTCTTAAAAATCAAAGCTTTACACACATAAATCATACAACAACCATAAATTTCATTCAAAGCAACTATCACACAAGTTTTAAGCTAAGTTCCCATGTAACTTAAACTATTAACACAAAAAACTTAAAATTCTAATATCTCAGCCTATACTCAATATATTTGCATAAATTTAGTTACGTTCATCTAATTAATCATCCACACCTAATTCACAACCTTCAAACTAGACAAATCTACTCAATTTATGGTATCGACATTTTTCGACATCTTCTAGGCAATTTTCACAAACTTCTTTAAAACAAGAGAAATCATTAACGAAACTTTAAGGTAAGTTTAAAAACCTTCTAATCATGCTAAAACAAGTTGAAAAACACTTTGAAACCAAGTTTTGACTCAAAATCCCAAAATCCACCATTAATGGTTCGATTTTCGGCTTTCATTTAAAACATGCAATTTGAGAGCCAATAACTTAGTATTAGAGTCTAAATAACATTAAAAACAAATGGATACATGAATGATTACCTTTTCTGAAAGAATGAACGAGTTTCGACGTAAATTCCAAAAACCCACATTCGAATATAGTGATGAAATCTTTGGAGTTTTAGGTCTTTTTCTTAGGGTTTTTTTTATGGTCATTGACATAGGAATGATAGAAAATCAAGGTATTGTGGTTTGGGAATAAAAAAAATCAATAGAATGGTGAGGAAAAGAACAAGGGGCAGCAAGCACAAACCTGAAGAATAACTATCGTGACTTTAGGCTAAAAGTGGGTGGTTTTAGGTTCAATTTTAAAAAACTAGTTTAATTGCCACATAAATTCTCACTGTTGACTTTGTTACAAATTAGTTCTTTCTCTAGAATTAAGGGTTTCTAGAACACTTCTTCAAAAATTTATTTAACAGCCAAGATGCCAAAGTTTAAAACATTATCGTGTACTAAATTTCGATCTCATATAGGCCAAAATTCCTAAATTACCCTTAAATCTCCTAGACCAAATTTTGGGATGTTACAACTTTGACAGGCTTCCAACTAGTCGAGCTTATGACTATTTATGAAACAGAGGAAAAACAACTACGTAAGCACTAGTGCTTAGTAAGCTCGTAAAACATAATAAATACCATGAAGTGTATTGCATCCATTTACCTTCCTCATATGATTAATCAATACTCTTTTCATCCACTTCCACATATTAACTTTCTACTTCTGTGAACATAAATATCCATGATATTGCTTACAAGCCTTTCCATTTCACTTTACTTACCCGTTGAACCATCTAGAATTACATCAGATACTTAGGAATGTTCAAACACAGTGTGGCTTTTCAATGTAACTATAACATTTTCTTTTTAATAGTGCTTACACAAGTTGTGAAATAGGCCTACTCACACGAGATATGGGTCAGAATGTTAGCTACACAATGCTGCTCACACGGGCTATGAAAAATCCACAACAAATGCAGGACCTTATTCATCGGTAGGACATTCAGGACCAACACTCGGAACATATAATCCCTAATGACATGTCATTTGTATCCTAAGTATTCTCTAGATTGAAATGAGACTTTTAAGTTGTCAAGTACTTCATTATCGTATTATTACCAAAATAAATATATCTAACATATCATTGATGAATAATAAACCAAAACAATACATAATTAACACAAAATTCATTCAAACTTACCTTAATTCTTATGATTGCAAAAACGGAGTTGAAGACTAATCCAAGACTTTAGCTTTTCCCGATTTAAGTTTGATTGGTTCTTTTCTTGATCTAACATATAATTTAACTCAATTAAAAATTCCAAACATTCAAAAATCATCAATTCTAGCTCAAACTCACTTAAATGTGAAATTACCAAATTACCCTACTATTTTAGCTTTTAAACAATCTAGTCCTCAAACCCTAAACTTGAAATTTAACCATTTTTAAAATAATCTCATGATAATTTATTCTTCCCTACACTTAAATAAGTCTACATATTTCATTATTTCACACATTAAACTTGAAATTTCACTATTTTGGCAAGTGAATCCCTAAACCTTATATTCATTAAAAGTCACTTAACAAATCATGTTCGTTTAACAACCAAATTTAATTATCTTACACTTATCATCACAAACACATCAATTTTATTCATGGAAAAACCTCCAACCTTTAACAATTCTTCAGATTAATCCCCAAGCTATGTAGATTAAGCTAAAATAAGCTCAAAAACATAAAAATCATTAAAAACGAGGGTTAAACACATACCATGCAATGAAACAAGCCTAGCCATGTAAACAGCCCGTGTGTGACACATGACGTTGTGACAGCCCGTGTCTCAGGCCGTGTGTACCAAAATGTACCTTGGAAAGCAAGTTTACCAAAATATTTTCTTGAGCCACAAGCATACCATTTGTTAACCTTTTAACCTAAACAAAGCATACTTAAACAAGACCGAAACATGCTAAAACCATCATATATACAACACATTTCTATCATTCAACCAATGTACCCTTAATGGTACAACAAAATATACATCTAATTAATTCAACCAATTGTCATGGATTAAAGTTTAAAACCTACATGATATATTTAACTTTCATTCATTTCAACTTCAAATAAGCATAGAACAAGTCATATAATTACCATATACTTAAAAGTGACTAAATGATACACACTTGCCAAACATTATAGATTCAAACAACTATATACACAAAAAAACCACCATACCATAATAGTCAAATAACATACACAACAACTACCATTACATAAAATCCCTATACATGCCATTTATCACATTAGCCAAAATAACTCAAAAACTACCAAAGTGGTTGTTGGATAGTGTGATAAAACTCCGATAAGCTTCCAACTGGTCAAGCTTCCGAGATCTACGAAACAGAGGAAAAGCAACTACGTAAGCAACTAGTGCTTAGTAAGCTCGTAAAAGAGAAACTTAAACTTACCATTTCATCACATTTAAACATTCAATCATGCTTAGTACTTCATATAAATACTTGATATTCATATTCAATATAATCAACACCATTAGTAGAAAATTTAACCATATGATATCATAAAACACAACAAATACCATGAAGTGAATTGCATCCATTTACCTTCCTCATATGATTATTTAATAATCTTTTCATCCAGTTCCACATATTAACTTTCTATTCCTATGAACATAAATATCCATGATATTGCTTACAAGCCTTCCCATTTAACTTTACTTAGCCATTGAACCATCTAGAATTACATCGGATACTCGGGAATGCCCCCACATAGTGTGCCTTTTCCATGTAACCGTAACATTTCCTTTTCAATAGTGCTTACACAAGTTGTGAAATAGGCCTACTCACACGAGCTATTGGTCAGAATGTTAGCTACACGATGTTGCTCACACGAGTTGTGGAGAATCCACAACAAATGCATGACCGCATCTATCGGTAGGACATTCAGGACTAACACCTGAAACATATAATCCCTAATGACACATCATTTGTATCCTAAGTATTCTCTAGGTTCAAACAAGACTTTTAAGTCGCCAAGTACTTCATTATCATATTATTGCCGACATAAATATATCTAACATATCATTGATGAATAATCAACCAAAAAATATGTAACTAACGTAAAATTCATACAAACTTACCTCGATTCTTATGATTACAAAAACAAAGATGAAGACTAATCCAAGTCTTTAGCTTTTCCCTGATTTAAGTCCCGATTAGTTCTTTTCTTTATCTAACATATAATTTAACTCAGAATTCCAAACATTCAAATCATCAATTCTAGCTCAAACTCACTTAATTGAAAATTTACCAAATTATAAGGAGAATACAATTTCTCCTCTATTTCAATCATTTTTTTTTCAGTTTTCAGTTAACCCTAAACTTGAAATTTAACCATTTTTAAAATAATCTCATGATATAAGTCTACATATTTCATTATTTCACACATTAAACATGAAATTGCACTATTTTAGCAAGTGAATCCCTAAACCCTAAATTTGTTAAAAACACTTAACAAAACATGGTCATTTAACAACCAAATTTAATTATCTTAAAATTATAATCACAAACACATCAATTTCATTCATTGTAACACCTTTAACCCGTTAACATTTTTGCAAATTAATCCTCGAGTAATGTAGATTAAGCTAAAACAAGCTCAAAAACATAAAAAAAAATCATTAAAAATAGGGCTCAAAGACATACCATGCAATGAAACAAGCCTAGCTGAAACTTCAAACCCCTTTTTCAATGGTATTTTCGATTGAAACAAGTAAAAAGAAAGAAGATGATATCATTTAGTGATTTATTTTAGGTTTATTAATTAATTACAATTTTACCCTTGGCTAATAAACTTATAAAATAACTAAATCATGTCCATCATTGTCCACCACATTTATAAATGGAATAATTACCATCAAACCCATTAATTTATATTTCTAAGGCCATTTAATCCATGTAATTAATAGAAACCATCTTTTATGTCTTTTACGGTTTGGTCCTTTTTATGTAATTAACCATTT